>NC_138760.1:92991844-93600403 GCF_965113315.1 Podarcis vaucheri | reverse complement strand
GAAACACAGAACTGGTAAACGTCACCAAGGGTCAGTAGCAAGGAGAGTTTGTGACTGCTTTGATATGGGAGGTGGGATTCAGCTAAAGTGTCCTGCCAGGGGAAGGGTTTCCGCTTGTATAATGGGGCTTTCCTTCTCTTTCCCCTGCATGCATGCTGCACCCCCAAAAATATGGCTGGGGGGGGGTGTCAAGAGAACCCCAGAACAGTGTATGCAGGGAGGAGGGGATACTGTTCCATCTGGCAAGCTGAAACGCTTCCACTGATGGAAGATTCAGAAGAGCACAATGCTGAATTCCTCCCACGCTCTTTAGGAAACATTTACAGTGCATTTGCATTCTTTCATCCCAATTTGTATTCTTTCCTCCCTGTGCAACCCCAGTCACACTATAAGAAAGTACACTTCCGCATGACTAGCGGCACCAGAATGGGGGGGGGGGGGTGATACAAATTTAAATGGACGTCCTGTTGAAAAACACACACCGTGTGGATGAGCAGCATTGACACTCCAGGGCAGATTTGGACTTTGCCACCCCTATGGGCCAGGAGAAGTATGCCTGGCCCAACGAGCAGTGTGCAGGGTCCAGATTTTATGCCTCCAGTCCCTGAGCTGGAAAGCAATAGGCATATGGGGTGCTGCTTGAGGCCATGGAGCTTCTTGGCTGCATCAGGGAAATTGGGAAAGGGAAGTCAGGAAGTGCCCCTGGTTTGCTGAGACATGGGCAAAGAAGGCAAATCTTTCCTGCAGGGTGAGAAGGTAAGGGAAGAAATAGCTTTTGCCACCTGGGTTTTGCATTGATATGGCAACAAACGATACACAGAGCAAAGCAGAAGAAAACCGAAGAGCTAAATTGATGGAAAATCAAATGTCACGGAGACATTTATCAGAACCATCAGTGGGCTTAACAAGTGGTTAGACTGGACTGTGCTGGACTGTAGACCTCCTGTTTAGATCAAGGGGAAACACATCCCTCCTTAGTTCTTTAGAACCTATGGTCCGTAGTTGTGCTCTTCTGAATACCCGATTTCAAATTGAAATGCAATATGTAAGAACATCAGTGGCTTTCAGCAATGATTGACATTGAGGAATCTTAAGTTGGTTGCATTTTAAAATTAATAACTGTAGGATTGGCTGCCAACATTGCTAACTGCCAGTGTCCACTTACAGCGACCTGACTTCCATTTAGATTGTACAAGCTATAGGTGTAGCAATAACAATAACATTAACGTGTAACTCCAATGAATCTTTAATTCTGGAGGATTGCCCAGGCTATAAATCTAGATCTGTGAACGTGCACATCTTGCAGGCTGTGAAGTAATGAATTAGTCATCATAAATGGGCATCATTGCCACCTACTGGACAGCACTGGGAACAGATGTAATCTAACATGGGTGCTCCAGTGCTGTTGACTGTAGAAGGTGTTCCATGGATACAAGCAATAATGGTGTCTGCTTTCTTTTAGAGAAGCAGGAAGCTTTGACTTGTGATGTTATGGTTACCCAAAAGCAATGTAGGAACTAATGACCAATGTGAGATAATAGGCAGATGTGCATTTGATGCAATAATACATAAAGTATAATGGGTTTCAGCCACCTCTAAAATGCAGGCAATATTAAACCATATTATAGTAATACAGAATTTGCTTTGGGCATTATATTTTTAATCTCAGGGTCATGGGTTCAAGCCGCATGCTGGGCAAAAGATTCCTCTATTGCAGAGGGTTGGACTAGATGACTCTCGTGATTCCTTCCAACTCTACAATTCTACAATTCTATTATTCTAATCTAACCCAGAAGTTATTAGAATCTGCCCTTGGAAGTTCAGGTTAGAGATTAAAGCCAAAGAAAACTACGGTATCTGTCTTTGTGTTAATGTAGGCATGCCTCTCATTTTCTGTAATTCCACAGTTTGGCTTTACCTGAAGGAATGCTTCATCAAAATCTGCTTTCCATCATGATCACAGCAGATGCATTTATCTTAGCTTTGAGGGTAACAGTGGAGTAGTTCTTGCTACAGTATAATTAGTTTCTAGCCAATTTCTATCTTTCTGAGTCACCTGGGTTATTAAAGAGCTCACTTCATGCTCCGAAAGAATATTTAAATTCACTCCATTTAGTTTTATTCAAAAACAGCAAACTCAAAACATCTGTCAGTTGTTAATTCAGAAAAAAGGATTATATTCGATGCTCAGAGCTTTCATTCTGTCACTGTTGCATCCAGAACTCTGCTCCAAATCCTGGCAGCTTGAATTTTGCAAATGTTCAGACTGGGAGACACAGTTTCATCCCCTGCTCCCTCTAAATGTATCTGATATATGATGATTTGGTTCTGCTGGAGGAAAGCTGGTGGTGGGATAAAAACATTTTAACACTCCCAGCTTGCTGTTGCAAACAGGTGGGGATGATGTCCATCAAACATGGTGCTTCACAGAAGCCTCCCTCAAACCCCAACCAAGCATCATGCAAAATAAAAGTGATGTTGCTTCATATGCATTGCCCCAGTGATCCTAAGTAGTCAGGGAGAAGGAATAAGCTTTTATGGCATGCACCTATTAGATAGGTTGAGCCACAACTCATGGATTGTGACTTTGATCAAGCTTAAGAAGTGATGAGAAGTACTAGTGTTGCAATGCTATACATAGGGCCAAGGGACCCCCACTTTCGTATATTTCATGGAAAGCAGACAGCTACTCTCACTACCAATACGGTTGCGTAGCATCTCTACCTAAGAAGAAAGGGATATGTCTTGTGCAACTGGCTTATTGGAATCCCTGGACTCAGCCACATTGGCAAAAAAACAACAGTGTTTTGAACGCATTATAAACATGCAACACCAGATGGTGCTGGAGAGCAAAAAAAAATTATCTTTGTGATTTTCCATAGAGTTCCCCCCCTTTTGTTATAACCATTTAATTTCTGACTTTTTTATAGTGATTCCCCCCCCCCCCCGTGTGTAGATCCACCCCATATGTGCCTTAGATAGCAGTGAGTTACTTGAGCTGGAGACTGTCTTAATAGTGTGCTATCAAACTGCCAATATTGATGTTTTCTTGATAGATTGTTTGGGGTTCTATGCACTGGTCAGCCCATTCACTTGTTGTGGCCAAGCACACATGGATCCCAAGAAGGCATTTGTACAAGACATCTGTCTTTCTTCCTGGATGTAGATATGTCATGCAAACCAGTCATGTGGCCTTAATCCACATTGTGCCCATGACTCTACCAGCAGTTTGGATTGGTTGGTTGACCAAAAGTTAAGAAACAATTTAGCTACTGCAATGGATGTCAATAGTTCAATAGAAGCTTCCTCTCTGGATAGCTACTGTGCTGGTTAGATAAAAAGAACTGATGCATTGTAGAATTAATAGGGTCTCAGCTACCTGATAACAGAACTGGGAAGCAGAAAAATAGCTTCCATAACCTTTAGCAAGAGGAAAATAGATGAAAAAACTGAGCAAATCCAAAACATGTTTTTGCTGCGAAAATGGCAAATATCCGATGTTTTGGGAAGCGTGGGCATACTTGTTTTCCTTTTCTCCTTTATGGTTTTGGTGTTTTTGTAACAACTTATAAATATTCCTATGGCAATATTTTCAAAGCAAAACATGTTTTCCAGCCTGCACTAGCCTTCCTCTTCCTTATTTTATTTTATTTTTCATAGGACATAGGAAAACGTACGGGTATGGCGCCGAGTCCCTTAATGATATTTTTCCCCAGTCCAATTTGCTTACTGATTATAAGACAAGGCAAAACATGTTTTCTCCCTGTGCCATGAAAGGAAACTAGATCAGTTGTTTTCTGACTTCTTAAAAACAAAACTACCCTCCCGTCCTGGAAATTTCATTGAAGGCCAGCTGCTTCATGGGATATGCAATGTAAAAAGCAGCTCCATGCGATGTGTTTATACTTAGCAGGTAAAATCTTGCTCTCTCTTGTGGCATTGCAAACTCATGGACTTTCAGGAGAATCCATTTAGACACAGTGATGCCTTGGTTCTCAAACCTAATCTGTTCCGGAAGTCCGTTCCAAAACCAAAGCCTTCCAAAACCAAGGTGTGCTTTCCCATAGAAAGTAATGCAAAATGAATTAATACGTTCCAGACTTTTAAAAACAACCCCCAAAACAGCAATTTAACATGAATTTTACTCTCTAATGAGACCATTGATCCATAAAATGAAAGCAATAATCAATGTACTGTACTATAAAATAAATACGACAGTGTTGTAGATGATAAAAAATAAGATGATTATTATTTTCTTACCTGCACTGATGATAGTCATTGTTTGGATGGGGGCTTCTATCCATTTCCACAGTCCCACAATCAATCAATCAATCAATCAATCAATCAATCAATCAGTAGCTGAACTGGGTTCCACACAGTCACAAAAAAAAAAAAATTAATTGAAAAAGCCTCAAAAACGAAAACATAAAATAAAGCGCCAAACCTAATCAGTTCTGGAAGTCCATTTGACTTCCAAAATGTTCAAAAACCAAGGTACAGCTTCTGATTGGTGCAGGTGCCCTGGAAACAATAGCCGACAGCTGCATCGGATGTTTGGCTTCCGAAAAACATTTGAAAACTGGAACACACACTTCTCGGTTTTCAGTGTTTGAGAACCAAGGCATTTGAGAACCAAGGCGTTTGAGAACCAAGGTACCACTGTACTCATGAAACTGAATGCAGCAGAATTCATATTCATACACACTCACTGTTTCCTATAGAAAGTATGTGGAATTTCAAGAAGGGAGGCTTATTAACACCAGTTCTGGTCCTTGCAAGCACAGGGAGCCAGACAGGGAGGGAGTGCTATTTAATGCCATCATTTGGAATCTTCCACAACTGCTGTGTGCATGCCTACATTTGTGGGTGGGAGCCTAGAACAGGGCTGGAGAGCCTTTGGCCCTCCTGATGCTGTTGGACTCCCAACTCCTGTCATCACTAACCATTGGTCATGTTTGCTGATGGGGGCTGGAGTCCAATAATATCAGGAGAGCCATAGGTTTCCCATCCCTGCCTTGGAATATCAATTGTTTATGCATAAGCAGATACATGGATATTGGTTTATCTATATCCATCATTCTACCTTTGTATGCATATACATGCAAAATTATTATTGTTTGTCGTTGTCTACAACTAAACCAAATGTACATGAGGAAGGTAATCAAATATGCTAACATTTAACCAGATCTTAGGGATGCAAACATCTAGGGTGGCATTCAGCTAAGCTTTACTCAGAGTAAACCCACTGAAATGAATGAACATGACCAAGTTAAGAGCCATTGATTCCAATGGGTTTACTTTGTGTAAAACTCAGCTGAATATCAACCATATAAATTTATTTTCACGGGTGTTGTGCTTGAACTTCTTTATTTTTATAGCCATTTTTTGCTTGCAAATTTGATTTTAAAAACCATTAAATTTAATAAACAAAGACAGTCATTTATTAAATTTAATAGTTAGTACTACTACTAATAATACCTTCCTTCAGGATCCTCATAAGGCATATCCACTAAAGATAAACACAATCCTAGTAGCATTACTATATCTTTATGGGTCTCTGGGCACACTGAAGATTGCACACAAATGACTCAAGAACATTGAAAATAAAACAAAACATTCTGGCAACAAGAAGTTTGGGATCATCAGAATGTGGACTGTACTGTGTATGAACAACTTAACATGCCGTAGTAAAGTAGAGGCTAACATTTCAAGTTTATGCAGCAGATGCCGTGAGAAAAGATCTTTTCCTGTGCAAATAATTTACAGTGTGTACATGTGTCTTCCCTTTGCCACTTGACCTATTGTCTTCCACTTCCACCAGAATTAACAGATAGTATTTCCTTGTAGTTAACTCTTTGCAGTCCAGTGTGAAAACATAATTCCAAAGCTGAGAACTCATGAGTCTGAATCCATTGCATTTATCACATCCAAACTTATTTTCCCCCAGCCATGCTGCTTTGATTGGTGATAATGTGTTAGCACAGGCCCTAAATTGAAAGTGGCACTAATTGCATTCTACTCTGCTCAAGAGGGAAACTCCCTAGACTAAGGCTCTGATAGTTGACTGAAGGTTGAGGAAGAACTGAGACATTTTGGGCATTAACCAAATTTACTAGTTGGAAACAATTATTAATGGAGGGAGAGAGGTCAGATAAGAGAGATCTTTCAAGATACAGTAACTAAATAGTTATGGTTTTGCCACCTGTTGTGCTACCAGACTATGGTTTTCTTGATGTCTGCTTAGGAGCAATATTTTTCTCATCCTTGTTATTAATTAATCAACTAGTCACATTTTACGTTCCTTCAAAGAGTCCTCTGGCCAACCCTGCAGATTGAAGGCATTGGCCCCTCTACCCAAGAGGGCCAACTAAATGGATGGCATGAAGCACAGGAGAGAACATCTCCCTCTTCTGCCAAGCTAACAAGTATGTACTGTAGTACCAAGAGTAAGGCACCTGAATCCTGCTACTGCCAGAGTCCCCAGCCACATGTCCTCCAAAGAAAAAGTGACCATAGTTGTCACAGGTAATAACTACAGTGGTACCTCGGGTTACATACGCTAAGGTTACATACACTTCAGGTTACAGACTCCGCTAACCCAGAAATAGTACTTCAGGTTAAGAACTTTGCTTCAGGATGAGAACAGAAATTGTGCTCCGGCAGCATGGTGGCAGCAGGAGGCCCCATTAGCTAAAGTGGTGCTTCAGGTTAAGAACAGTTTCAGGTTAAGAACGGACCTCTGGAACGAATTAAGTACTTAACCCGAGGTACCACTGTATAGTGTCTCTGCCTCTGCTCTGTTCAGAGTTGCTCAGTGATGAATCTATCTGCATTTCTCTGGAGAAGAGTATAAACTCAATATTGTGGGCCATTTCCTCTCAAAAAAATGTAGACATCTCCCAAGCTACATTCTTTATAAGGTATATAACGTTATAAGAATTTTAGCGTCATATATATATATAAAGCTGTACGCCAGCTCCCTCGGCCAATAAAGCGAGATGAGCGCCGCAACCCCAGAGTCGGTCACGACTGGACCTAATGGTCAGGGGTCCCTTTACATATATATATATATATATATATATATATATATATATATATATATATATATGTGATGTTCATAAATGTAACAAGCAAACACAGTCATACCTCATGTTACATTTGCTTCATGTTACATTTTTTCAGGGTCTCCCGTGGTGACCCAGAAGTACTGGAAAGGTTTATTTCGGGGTTTCGCCGCTCACACAAGTGCAGACACGCAAAATGATGTCACACACATGCGCAGAAGTGACAAATAGCAACCCGTGTGTGTGCAGATGCGCCGCTGCCAGTTCCGTTCCTTTCATGTTGTGAATGGGCCTCTGGAACGGATCCCGTTCACAACCAGAGGTACCACTGTACAAATATGTAAACCACATGTCTGAAACCCACAGAAAAATCCTGAAACCATTTTCTCTCTCCCAAAATGACCTCAAATATTTCTCTGCAAGGTTGAAGGAAATGGGATATCTCTCCACTGTCTGTTTCACAAATCCTGTCTTAAGGGCACATTTAAGATATGAATAGGGTGTGAGCCTGTGACCTATGATCTGGATTTAGGAACTGAGTAGTTATCATAACAAAAGAGTGGCCAGGATGCCCAGGTAATCCAATCAGGTAACCTGGCAGACAGCCAGATTTCCACCCCTTCTCTGATGTATTAAGGGGGTGGTCTTGGGCTACACCCCTTCTGTGATGGATGATGTTTCTGGGGGTGGTCTTGGACTCCAGGGCGGGCAGTTTAAAATGTCTATATAAGGGCTTGCGCATGGCTTGGGGTTCCCCCCTCCTGTGCGTAGGGGGGAGCACCCTGTTGCAACAGCTTTAATAAAGATCAGGCTTACTAGCTGCTTTGCTTCTCAATATTCTCTGGTTGGTCTGTTATTTTCTCCTACCGATAGAGAACCTACAAAAGGACTCAATATGGGCTCCTGGGTACCCCATAAGGGAAAAGGAGCAGTTTCCCCCCCTCATGACAATAACAAGCCCATGCAAACTGATGTAAATATTCTCAGCCGCCAGAGGCTGTTTCACAACAGGCCTGCTGTGGAGGTTTTTATTCTTAGCCACATGTTACAGGAAAGAGTTGGCACTCAAAAATCAGAACTTGTGTACACCTTCTCCCCCCTTTGTGCTGGATGATCTACTTTTGGGATGAACCTCTTACCCATTTGGGGGTTCTGTACAATTTGTGCCAGCAGCCGAGAGAAACAGAAGTTTTGAAGTATTTTTAGATCTCTGGCACATGACCATTTCTGCTGGCTGCTCTCCTTTAAACGTAAGGTACAAATGCAGCTGCTGTTTACCTTCTCGTTGTTGTTTCTCAATAAAAGCACCCAGAACACAGAGCTGCTAAGGACTTGGGCTTGGCGACTCAGGGAATTTCCATTATGCTTCTCAACTCTCCACACACACACACCCGGGGTTGGCCTCTGGAAACGCACTCATTGTGTTGTTTTGACGCAATTTCAAGCAAATATTTTGCCACCAAGAGGCAGTGCTGGGTCACGGAGGTCCCGAAGACTTTAGTATCTCGCTCCACTCGAGTAAACAATGGTCTATAACTCATTAAAACTCCCTCTTGATTACCTTTTCCTGTTTCTGATTGTTTTGGAGCGGCAGAGATGGATTCCGTAACTCAACACACTTCCCCCACCCCACTACTAAATTTAAAGTGCCTTAAGAGTAAAATAAGGCTTTGGGCTGAATAGACTTTGTTGTCAAGACTGCACAAACCGAAATTAAAAGTGTAAACAAAGGCAGTTCTGAGAGGCAGCCTGCATCAGACACAGCAGTTAATCCAAGACGTGCTTTTTGCCTCAACTACAGTCTTGGCACCAGGATTTAAGTGCCCCGAGCGATAGAAAAGGGGGATAAATTGAATTCAGATTGTGTTTATAGGTGAATTTACCTCATTCATACTTTCCAAAACAATATGTGGACCAAAATGCAGCCATCCTTTGAATGCAGTTCTTCACCCTTGCAGAAGGTTCCAGTTCAATTCCCGGCATCTCCAGCTAGGCCTGGGACAGAGTCCCATCTGAAATTTTGGAGAGCTACTGCCAGCCAGTGTAGACAGACAGTACTGAACTAGATGGGCCAATAGTCTGCCTCCGTGCAAAGCAGCTTCCTATGTACCGCCAGTGTCATATACCTCTGAGTACAAGTTACTAGGTTACACAAGTGGGAAGGGTGCTCTTGGGCTCATATCTGCCTGAAGGTTCCCCATGGGTTTCTGATTGGCCCCTGGAGATCCTAGGTTCTTACGGATTTGGCCCACCATCTCTTGAATAAATGCAGTTGGTGTGGATCCTTTGCATGTAATCCCTGCTCTTCTTCAAGCCCAGAGGCTCAATCCACTCACACCTGCATTTTACTGTTGAATTTCCACCACTTTCTGCACCAGGAAGATTCTAGAACACAAAATGCATTAGCTGGAGAAGTGTAAACCATCTATGTGGTGCATGTTTAAATGTTGTGAGGACCCTATGCCCTTTTAAAATGAGGTTTTTGGGGTAGGGGGGTTATTGGGTTGTTGTTTTTATTTTGATTATGTATTTTCTGGTTTTATATTTTGATTCTGTTCTGTGAACAGCACTGAGACCTCCGGGTATAGGGTGGTATATAAATAATACTACTACTACTACTAATAATAATAATAATACTAATAATATGTCATCATTAGGATTGTGGATCCACTTGTCCTCGACATAACAAATGTATGTATGTCCTCCTTTGTGATTTCATATTGCTTATTGGTTACACGTATGTACCATATTTTTTGCTCTATAAGACTCACTTTTTCCCTCCTAAAAAGTAAGGGGAAATGTGTGTGCGTCTTATGGAGCGAATGCAGGCTGCGCAGCAATCCCAGAAGCCAGAACAGCAAGAGGGATTGCTGCTTTCACTGCGCAGCGATCCCTCTTGCTGTTCTGGCTTCTGAGATTCAGAATTTTTCTTCTTCTTGTTTTCCTCCTCCAAAAACTAGGTGCGTCTTGTGGTCTGGTGCGTCTTATAGAGTGAAAAATACGGTATATTCTTTCCTTTGTCAAAGAAGCTCAGGGTAGTTTCCATGGTTCTTCCTTGCCACTTTTATCTTCAGAATAACCGTGTGAGGTCGGTTAGGCTGAGAGATGGTAACTGGCCCAAGGTCACCCAAGTATAGCTCTATGGCTGAGTGGGGACTTTGACCTGGGTCTCAGCCCTACCCTGATACAATGCACTGCTGCATCCACACAACCTTATTGTGTTCAGGCAAGGGCAACATTGCACCTGGCCTGACCACATCAGGAAATATGTGAACATGCATGGCAGTGAGAGCCTGTATGTAGCTGGACCATGCAGGTCTGTCCACCCCTAGGTAGTTGGTCTCGATTTTAAAATATTGGAATACCTGTGTGAACATCATTTGACTTCTCAACTTAGCACTTGAGGATGAATAGCTGCCAAATGTGTCAACTGACCCCCAAGGAAGAGGATTGCATTTTAAGTGAAGTGAACAGCCCACTGTTGATGCGGGGGAAGCATCTCCAAGATTTGTAAGAGGGAATGCATGGAAATAAGGAACTGGCATTGAAACAAATTGCACAGACTCTGTTTTCCTCGGTACACTAGTAAAGTATTAAGACACAAACAGCTCAGCAAACTCTGTGCTGCGTTGCAGGTATGCCTAGCATAAAAATAAAAATAAAGGGCTGTGATACCTTCCCTGAGGTCTCAGGATTCAAGAATAATTGACATTGCAATGCTGGGTAATAATATCAACTCTGCTCTTTGCAGACATCTCCCATAAACCTCCCATCCCATTATGGAAGAACGGGAAAATGAATGCGAGTGTAAATTCATTCTAGAAGCCAGAGGGTGTCATTGACTCTACCAGTGACCCTTAGACAAAGAAATTTGTGATCCCGCTGACATAATGGAACATCTTCATCCTTGGTGTAACCCCGCTCACGCTGGTGTAATTACACCAGGCATAAACTGATCCTAGTGCACACTGTTGTATTATCACCTTTCACTTCAATGGCTCTGTAATTGAATAATGTTGAGTGGCACCCTCAGTTTATTGAATTAAAGTGAATTGGTCAGTTGATTGCCCATTTGATTGATTATTACATTAAAACCAATGGTTCTGCTTGCACTTAAGCAATAGTCTCAGACAGCACCTATCTGATCTCTGATCTGATAAACATGTCTGAAACTCATTTAAGTTTCTAAACAAATAAAAATTAACTTTCATCCAAGAATGAAAATGTAATTATTATTATTATTTAAATGCATTTTATTAAGAATGACTCGCATGTTTTGGTGGAACAGATATTGTTTTGAAACATCAGAAGTGAGAGATTAATGCAGCAATTAAGTCAAAAACTTTCTTCCAACATGACACCATGGAAAGAAAGCGAAGAACAAGAGCTGAAACACAAGGCAGAAATAATGTCCCCCCCCCCACTTGCTAGACCTCTCCTCCTTATTTGCATTTTCTATTTTGATTGGAGACAGGACTATTCTGAACACGGCTTGACTTGTTAAAGATAGCCGGGCACTTCCTAAATGTCTTGGCAGCATCTCTGGCTGTGTATAAAGGTGACCTTCTCAGCTGCTTGATCCAGATGTGAAGGTCAAACATGTTTTGAATTTTTTTTAAAAGGTTGCAGTGTTTGCATCTTTCTCTAGTTTCCTGTTGGCTTTTCACCTAGATGGATGACTCTAGACAATAAAAGCTTTCTACAGCTGGAAAGAACTTTGCGTGTATCATTTATTTGAAACAGCCGAGTTCATGGTTTGCAGGTCTAATTCATGATTCTCATGCCTCTTAGCAATCTTTTGGGTTTCTGATCATGACAGGTTTGGGTACAGGTGAAATAAAATCATAAACTGCATTGCACTTTCCCATATTCTGTAAACATGGCAACTAGTTTGAAATATTTGATTTGATGGACTGGATCGCTTTAAATTGATTCACATCCAAATTTCACCATCCACAAGCAGGTGCTATGGACAGGAAAGTAGCTGCAACCAAGCTGAGCAGAATACGGCTCATGACAACAACGAAGCATTAACAAATAAAGGTAACACTTCCTAATATAGAAAAGAACACAATGAAGATACAATATATATAATAAATGAATCAAAACTGTATAAATCACAAATTATGAATAAATCAATCCTGCAACAAAAAGCCAAACAAGTCACCCACATATCTCACCCACAATGCACAAACTTGCTCTCCCACCTTTCACCTGGGGTTGAACAGGTGTCACAAAGAGGCTCTGATCCTGGGGTACGAAACCAGTTCTCTGAGAGCAGCCAGGAGACAAAACATTCACCAATCACACATTGTAACAACTAGAGTTGGGAAAGGGAATTTGATGCTGGTAATAGTTTTCGTCAGTTAATGCAAACAACTTCCTTATTGTTTGGACAATCACCTTGAGCACATCACCTGCATGAAGAGAGGTTTATGGATGGTTTAAATTGCAGAAGTTCTGCCATATCTTCTCATAAGGGACAGCTCAGATTGGCTCAGTAATAACCCACATACTAATCTGTAGGAGGTGAGTTAACCAAGGTTTACAGTTTTATATACCTGGTATATTTTTGTGGTTCTAATTATGTTATTCCCCACCCCCCGCCCCCAAATTTTGGTCACTGTTTTGTGGGAAAGTGGTACATATTTCAAATGATATATATAAAGTGAAACTGCCTTGAGATCCAACTGCCTCAATTTAGCTGGGATGGCTACAATTTTCACCAGCAATTTTCGCGGGGAGGGGGAAATCCCACCTTCCAATTCTCCTTATTTTAAAAGAGGAGGCTGTTTATCTTTCTCTCTGTGTTATACATGCCTGTGCCTATAGACCTAAACAAATGTACCTGGGAGTAAGCCCAAAGGAACACAGTGGGACTGACTTCTGAGTAAATAGGCATAAAATTGACATTTCGCTGCCTGAGGTAAATCAGCTCCCCATTCCATGTAGGGAAGCCAACTAGACGGCCAACTGAATCTTGTTTCAGCACTTGCAATGGGACAGCATTGCATCCTTCGCCACACCTGACGGCAGCATATAGTGGCCATGTTAAACAGAACTAGACAAATTCATTGAGGATAAGGCTACTAATGGCTACTAGCCATTATGGCTGGAGGCAGCATGCTGCTGAATACCCGATGCAGGAAACCATAGAAGGGGAGAGGACTCTTGTGCTCAGGTCTCACAGACATTTGATTGGCCACCATGTAAACAGGATGCTGGATCAGAAAGGCCTTGGGCCAGATCTGCTCGTTCTGTGTTATTATATTTTAGTTCTCTGTTTAGAGAGTTGTCTGCACCACATTCTGTGGGGGCCGGTCCACTGTCCCTTGGACCTTGTGGGGGGCCAGACTATATTTTTTTTTGGGGGGGGAATGAACCAATTCCTATGCCCCACAAATAACCCAGAAATGCATTTTAAATAAAAGGACACATTCTACTCATGTAAAAACACGCTGATTCCCGGACCATCCATGGGCCAGATTTAGAAGGCGATTGGGCCGGAACTTGCCCCTGGGCCTTAGTTTGCCTACCCATGGATAAAACCATAAGAAGGACCTTGAAGTTTTCCATCAGCAGCAAGAAGCTGGATAGCGGATACTGAGCAGGTGCACAAATCACAGGTTTCCCCATGATGGCGAGGTGCAGTGCTATTTTCCAGACAAAGAGGTGCCAGAATGCCTCCCTTGTTCTCTTTTAGTGACAATGGCACCCACCTAAGAGGTGCCGGAACTGAGTTCTGGCAAGTTCCAGCTGAAAAAAAAGCCTTGCTGAGATGTATTGTACCTATATTTATATCGTAGTAACTATTTCTCAATTTGCAAGCTAGCCTGTGCTGGTGTGGGGAGGGCACAGGGCAAGACTCGTGGCATACACAACTTTTCCTCCAAACATCTTGTCACCTAGCATCCACTGCCTGAGGTGGCCACCTCATTCTACCTAAAGTCAGAAGCACACTTGGACTCCCATCATCAGTGTTGCTGTCCTTACTGGGAGGGTGGGGAGGTGGGCCCAGTGTGGGCACACCTTAGGGAGATTGGTGGAGCACAACAGAGACAATTTTGCTGCCGCCTCCTGGTAACCACAGTGACAACGCAGTTGGGAGGCCAGGTGTATGGCACACTCTTCCTTACTGGCCGCCCCTGCCTAATGGTAGGGCTGCCCTAGTTCAGAGAAGTCCAAATGTTATAACCCTGGGAAGTCTCTTTTCACATTCATCAACCTGCTGTGGAATGCTTGTAGACCTGACACGGAACTGGAGCCAGGACTAGCCCATAAAGGTCGCACCTGAGGGTGGCTTCCCATTCGAGGTGAAGAAGCTGACCAGACTGGTGGTTGGCTTCAAGTAGGCTTCAAGACTGCAACAGAGCAACATTTTCCATGCATCCAAGAGCAGCAGGCTAGTGACATGTAGGACTCTGTCCTCCAACACCTCAGCATTCGTCACTTGAGGGAGCTGCCTCATTCTGCCTAGCAGTAGGGCACACTAGCTAAAGTTGAAGCCCAGGGACTAGGAGTCAAAAAGGAGGTGTATATAAACTCTAACATCCCTTAACTTTATGGTGATGCCAGAAACACATTTCTTATCCCCAGTTTGGTCACATGTACAGCAGTTCTGATCCCCAATTGACTGGCAATTGCAGGGTACAGCTTGTAGATGGTTGTTGTTGTTGTTTAGTCATGTCCAACTCTTCATGACCCATGAAGAGTCATGAAGAGTCTTCATTTGATCCATGACCCCATGGATCCCTCTCCCTGTAACACATCAAAGCTGTTCTTTATCTCTTTTTGGGTGTCATTTAGAGTAGCTTCTTTCATGTGTTAAACTTTCCTGTCATCCAGTCCTTCCTGGCTCTACCATCTTCTCTATGGTTTTTGACAGCCTTGCCTTGTTACTGCCACCCATTACTCCTCAATGTTGCCAGAGAATTCTTTATACAGTGGTACCTTGGGTTAAGAACTTAATTCGTTCTGGAGGTCCGTTCTTAACCTGAAACTGTTCTTAACCTGAAGCACCACTTTAGCTAATGGCGCCTCCCACTGCAGCCGCGCGATTTCTGTTCTCATCCTGAAGCAAAGTTCTTAACCCGAGGTACTATTTCTGGGTTAGTGGAGTCTGTAATCTGAAGCGTCTGTAACCTGAAGCGTCTGTAACCTGAGGTACCACTGTAAAAGGAGAAGCTGCTCTTGTAAGGGAGGGGAAAGGATTCGTGAACATTTTTCCTCCAAGAGAGAGTGCACAGGAATGGACTTTTCTCCTATATAATTATCTCTCATTAATCTGAAATTACTTTCCATACTGTGCTGGTGCCCGTCATCATCAACATAGAGCAGTTTAATTTAGAGCAACCAAGCAGTTTAATTTAATTCTTCTTCTTCCACATCTTTAATAATTTAGTTCTCACACGTATATCTAAGAAATATGGAAGGAAAATGGAAATCTCTTTTGCTCTTGTATCTTAGAACGTCTTAAGCCAGGCATTGGCAAACTCGGCCCACCAGATGTTCTGGGACTACAACTCCCACTATCCCTAGCTAACAGGAACAGTGGTCAGGGATGATGGGAATTGTAGTCTAGAAACATCTGTCGGGTCTATGCCTATCCACCAGGAATTTAAAATCTCTCCTTTTTGTGTGAAGTGACTGGTTATGTCAGATTAAAAAATATGAATCTACCTTAATTCCTAGATTCCCCCCAATTACATACATTGTTTATACGAGGTTGAATCCAGACTAGGAATGTACATGAAGTTCGCAGTTTTTGAAATTATTTACAAAATATCACACAATTTCCTATTTCATTCCATCTTTGAAGCAAGTGCACACTGAATATGACCCCATGAGTGTTTGTGGGGTTATGGTGCCCTGGACTGTCCTTGCCTGAAATCTTCATAAATATTAGCTTCAGAAAGGATGGGAAAGTTGAAAAGTGTTCCTCTGCTCTCATTTCCGCCCTGCTGGTGAAAGTGCAGCAGGGCTTTGGGTGGCTGGTTCAACCATCTTTTGCTTCTCCCTCTCCTCCCAGCTCCACCATGGGATTGTGTGACTGCAATTGGTTACACTTAGGTCCTATTGAAGTCCACGTGAAAATGTATCATGGCACAAGAACCACTTGTTTCAATACAAAGTCAGTTCAGCGAACATAGTCTAGATCCAACCCATCTTCTGTATTTCAGATACAGTGGTACCTCGGGTTACATACGCTTCGGGTTACATACGCTTCAGGTTACAGACTCCGCTAACCCAGAAATAGTGCTTCAGGTTAAGAACTTTGCTTCAGGATCAGAACAGAAATCGTGCTCCGGCGGTGCAGTGGCAGCAGGAGGCCCCATTAGCTAAAGTGGTGCTTCAGATTAAGAACAGTTTCAGGTTAAGTACAGACCTCCAGAACAAATTAAGTACTTAACTCGAGGTACCACTGTATAACCTGAGAAGCAACCATTATACCCTTCATTGTTTTCTTCCCCATGGCCAATTATACAACAATTCTACATGAAATGTTAATTGACTCATCAGAATCTGATTCCCAAACTGTTTGTTAAAAACAAACAAACTCCAATACACAATGAAATGTCACTTTGCGCTTTGCTCTTCAAGCCTCAAGGTTTTTTATATTGGACTTCTTGCTGTTGTTGTCAAGGGTTTCCTCTTCAGTTTTAAATGAAGATTGCACATATTCATTTTTAGAAACAGCTAACACATCCATCTGGAATCTGTATTAGCTATAGGACTGCCTCAGAAAGATCCTGCTTTCAGGGGACAAAGAATACTTTTTTTTGCAGAGATTTTAACAAAGACATTATTGTCACTGCTTTAACTGTAGAGTCACTAAATATAGCTGATGGCTGTCTGGAAAGAGAAAATCTGTGTTAGTAATCACTAGTGTCATATAAAACTTGGATGAATGCATGCTGTAAACCATGCTGTAGCCATTCCAGCCCAACCAGAGCAGCCAAATTTCACTTGCAGGAGCCAGAATAAAGTGTATGTATACTCCATTGTATAGCAGGGGATTCCTTGGCATTACGTGACTGCAGCAAATTTGTTTGAACCAGCACCTCAATGGGATTTTGCTAATTTCAGCCTCGCCAACTGGCTCCACGAATCTAATTAAGACATGGCTTGGACAGCATGGCAATTGTACTGATTATATTTATTGACTTCTGCAAGCCAAGGACAGAAAGTATCATTGCGAAAGATGAAATGTTAAAAGAATCATCTCTTTAAAAGAAGGCTTTAATAGTATTCTGCACAGTGTGACCAAGATAATTAGGTTATCTTTCCAGATATTTTTGTCCCTGCTAAATTTGTGAGTTTCTGCTCATTCTGCAGCACTATGTTGTCCAGAACATTTTGCATCGGTTTCTACAAGACTTTAGTGTGGAAAGAATACATTTACAGTGGTACCTCGGGTTACATACGCTTCAGGTTACATACGCTTCAGGTTACAGACTCCACTAACCCAGAAATAGCATCTCGGGTTAAGAACTTTGCTTCAGGATGAGAACAGAAATCGCGCGGCGGCAGCGGGAGGCCCCATTAGCTAAAGTGGTGCTTCAGGTTAAGAACAGTTTCAGGTTAAGAACGGACCTCCGGAACAAATTAAGTACTTAACCCGAGGTACCACTGTATAAATATGGGGGCTTCCTGCATTTTTTAAAAAAATAAACACAATGCAAGCAAACATTGTGGTGTGCATGGTTGCAGCCATGAATGATAATGCTTCCATATCTGGTGAGGCATAATCACTTGACTGGTCAGAAAGATTTAATCATTATATTGGATGGGAAACTGGTTCAATGAACCTACCAGAATTATACGGCTGATCCAGCTTTGCTCATACTTGGTTGTAAGTGAGTAGTGACTTGGGTTGGGGGTGTGTGTGCTTTCATCCCCATATCCACCAAGTGCAGCACAGATTGTATGGGCATCACATTAAATGTTGTGTTTCTGCCTCCAGATGCCCTTCCACACCAGCTACATGCGAATTAATCTTTGCTGGAGCAGATTTCTGTACAAGGAAATCACAACACATTATTCTTCTGCAACAATAAATGGGTAACATTTTCTCCCGTTTAGTGGTGGAGTGTTACTGACATCTTACTGGAGTTTGAAAAATTCTAGACACGTGGTAGCACAAACACCTAAACATTCAAGATCAGGGAAAAAGGTTTTTGACTTTCCCTGCTTCCAGCTTCTCTCCATCTGTTCGATGGATGGTGTTTCACCTCTTGCATACTCTGTATATCTAAAGAGTAACTGGTACAAAGCCTGCGGTTCCTCAGTGTGTACATCAGGAGCATCATATATCCAGGTAGCAATGTTGGCAAACAGGCAGATGGTCACAAATGGGGAAGCTGATGATTGAATCAGTGGTCAAATTAGTGCCGGTTTTGAGAAGGGGCTTATATTAGAAATGTCTCCACCTACCTAATTTAGGTTGATCTGAATCTTACATGAAGATGTGTGTGCACATGGAGGACCATTTCTGCCTTTTCTTTATGGTACTCCATCAACTGCCATGTGCACTAATAGTGGTAGGAAAAGAGTGAATCAATAATCATAATTTTGCACCAAAGGGCAGGGTCGCTACAGTTTTCTGGATGATGTTCCGTGCCATTTCCAGCTGCAAGGCAGCTCCATCCTGGAGAAAGCACCGCCAAATGAATTTCTGCAGCTGTCCAAGGCACACAACATCTGTCAGCGGCAATAAGAACTAGAAACCCTACCATTTCCTCCCCACAGGAAGCTTGTTCTGCTGTCCAGCTGGAACCAAGCATTTACACAATGTTACATTTATATATCCCCTTTCCTCCCAATGAGCTCAAGGTGGAGCACATGGTTCTCCTCCTCCCCATTTCATTCTCACAACAACCCTGTGAGGCGGGTCAGGCTGAGAGATAGTGACTGGCCCAAGGGCACCCAGGGAGCTTCCTGGCTGAGTGGGGATTCAGACCTTGGTCTCCCAGGTCATAGTCCAGTGCTCTAACCACAATGCCACACTGGCTCTGGAATGATATACTGGATGCACACTGTACTGGAAGGGTGGTGATGGCGGAAGCTGGCGTTCCCATGGGCTTCCTGCATTGCAAAGAAATAGAGCATTTTTGAATTATGGTGCTGGAGGAGACTCTTGAGAGTCCCGTGGACTGCAAGAAGATCAAACCTCTCCATTCTGAAGGAAATCAGCCCTGAGTGCTCACTGGAAGGACAGATCCTGAAGCTGAGGCTGAAGCTGAGGCTGGACCATCAAGAAGGCTGATCGCCAAAGAATTGATGCTTTTGAATTATGGTGCTGGAGGAGTCTCTTGAGAGTCCCGTGGACTGCAAGAAGATCAAACCTCTCCATTCTGAAGTAAATCAGCCCTGAGTGCTCACTGGAAGGACAGATCGTGAAGCTGAGGCTCCAATATTTGGCCTCCTCATGAGAAGAGAAGACTCCCTGGAAAAGACCCTGATGTTGGGAAAGATGGAGGGCACAAGGAGACGGGGATGACAGAGGACAAGATGGTTGGACTGTGTACTCCAAGCTACCAGCATGAGTTTGACCAAACTGCGGGAGGCAGTGGAAGACAGGAGTGTCAGGCGTGCTCTAGTTCATGGGGTCACGAAGAGTCGGACACGACTAAATGACTAAACAACAACAGGACACTTTTCTTGTGTGAGATGCCTCCGATGAAGAGCTGCAGCAACAATTATGGAGCAACAATGACCGCTCCCCGCTTAAAATGGGGGGCGCCCTTTACGTGGACGTGCGCAGCCCCTGGATCTGGAGCGGCTCCTTCAGCATAGGCTTTGCCTTCCCTCAGGTGGGATACCTGGAGGTCCCCGCCTACCTCAATCAGTTGTCCAATCCCACCTGGGGGAAGCGTTGCCAAGGAGACCAGGCCAGGTAGGGGAAGGATTACCTGCCCACACAATAGAGGGAGGATCTTACCTGGGAATCCTCATTTGGCTCCAGAGCTTCTCCCACCCTACCCACCCTCAGTTAATGTCTTATTTTGCAGGTTAACTTTCCTTCACAGGTTTTGCAGGTTAACTTTTCTTCACAGGTACGCGGGCACTGCTACGTTAAGGTTGCTGTTAAAGGGCGGGAAAGGAATTTCCCTGCATTGGCAGGTTTCGCCTTTCTCGTAGCAAAACGTCACAACTTTGGCGGTATCAGGCCTTGGGCGGAATCCTTTAGTCCATCTTCCTCTTTGCGGCAGCGATACCAGGGTTCCCCGTTAAAGGGGTTTCTGAAGGGAGGCTTTGACCGTACGTCGAAAGGTCGTCATTGCTCTCCCCTGCGGTGGCGGCGTAACGGGGGCGGCTCTCTCTGCTTGAACATATGTTCTCCAGAGCCGGCCCATCCCCCCCCCCACACTGGATAACCCTGAAGCTCCCTAGGTCCCCGGCTGGGGACTGGGGAGGGAGAACGCCCAATGCCTGAGCCAAGGTCTACCCACATTTGAAATTTAATAAATTTGTGGCCAATTTAATCCCATAGCACGTTAGTCTTGAGTCGTTATTCCACATGACAGGGGGAGACCGCTCGGGATCTGGGGACTCCGCCTGTCCACGCAATAGCACCCGTTGTAATGGACCTAGAGAGAATTAGCACTGGATCACTTCCTGCTTCGACAGGTGCCAGCCTGGCTTTGCCAAATCTGTGCTGATAATTATCCCCCCAAAAGCCATTAGTCAACTAGCATGGATAAGCTATAACCCAGGAATGACAATAATTCAGGGGACTTTTGTTCCGGCATCTCATTTGGTAGATGCATCGCATATGTTTTTAGCAGTTCTTTGCTGGAGAAATGTGCTTGTAACAGAGAGGAAATCATTTCATGGATATTTTAGTATGGGGTGGGGTTGGGGGTTGGAATCCTTAAGTTCTCTGGCCTGGCCTTTTCTCCATCCTCTCATAAACCTTGCTCCCGTGTCCGGATATGCTGGGGAAGAGAACGAGAGAGATTGCAACATTTTTGCCTTTCCTCATCTTCTTCTTGCCTAACAGCCTTGGGTTTGTATCGCTTAGCCATCAGGAAAAAAACAGCTGCAGGGGTCTTGCGATCTTCTTGTCCCTGGCAGCTGGATTTTTATTCCAGGCCCTGAAACCCCAGGCACCTATTCAGATTATGCAGCTGTTTCACCTGTAGCTCTTTCCCTTTCTTACCAAGGCCCGAGCATCATCTTTTGGGGTTCACAATAAACATGTAGCATGGGGTCCCTCCTACACACATGCCACAATCCTACCTCCTATGATCTCAAAAGCCATGTCAGAAAAGTTTCCATCATAATTCTGAAATTACATTTTCTACATTTCTCAAATTATACCATGACTCACAATGGGGTTTTTCTTTTTATTCCACACAACACCACTTACCTCAAACTACAGTTCCAAGGGTTCTTGGGATGGGGCATATGCTTTAAATGTCTGGCGTGTGCACAATCTTAGACTGTTGCAATGCACTGTACTTGGGGCTTCCTTTAAAGAGGAAAGAGTGCCGTGTTTCTTTAAAGAGGAAAGAGTGCTGTGTTACTCTCATTTTGCAGATGGGGAACTGCATCATGCAGTCTCATCACAGAACCTCAGTTTCCCCAAACCAACAGGGTTTTTTTTTGCTGGATTGATGTCGAATTTATTTGTGTTCAATGGCACAAATATTGCTGTAATGCATCTAAGCAGCAAAATTACCTGTTCAGCACTCAGATGGTAATCCTCTAACAACATTGTACTTGTTCTTTGTCCAATTATTCAGCCAAGGGCTCAAGTCAATTAGCTAATCAATTGACTTTTGAAATAGAATTAACTTACCTACGAAGAGCTCAAGATCTCCCAGGATGCAACAATGGAATTCCACTGATGTCGCTGTGGCTCCTGTCAGCACCACACAGGGACAACCTTAGCAAGCCATTCCTACTCCAGAGGGTCCATTATCTGTGATATAATTCAAGTTGCTGGATTTCTTGTCAAGTAAAAGCATTAGCCAATTCATCAGTGCAATTAACCTATTAGAGGCCTGATTGCATATAAATAGCCATCTATCAGCATTTCTCCATTGTCAAGAGATCTAACTGGCTCCTTTACTATCTCTTCTCCTCTGCTCTTTCAGGTGCATGAGGAATCTTATCACAAACCCTGTGGGGTAAATGAAAGGATAAGGAGCAAAGGGACAAGGGAATTTACCTGGAGAACCATAACCTTCTCACTTGTGTACTTGCATACTGATATTGTCTTAAACATGCTGTACAAATCTCTCTCTTTCATAACACTAGAATGTGGACATCCAATGAAGCTGAATGTTGGAAGATTCTGGAAAAATAAAAGAGTCTTCTTCACGCAGTGCATTTTCAAACTATGGAATGTTGGGAATCTCAGGTGAGATCCCCATGCAGTGGAAGTTGCTCCCAGTAGAAGTCACCACACGGAAGCAGAGAAAGGTTCAACTAGGTTACTGGTGCAGAAGATAAGGCTAAGCAAAACAGCTGTGGACATAGATATAGCTTTTGCAGATACAGATACATACAGATGCATACAAGGACAAAGTATCTCTGTTGCTCTAAATAAGTTCAGCAATCCAAGGCATAGCACTGGACAAGTAACTCTGGCTAACAGACAGACAGACTAGCTGCAGACAACAGTCTACTGAGCTGACATACATTAATCACATATATAGTCTGGGCACTGGGCTGTTGTCATAGTAACTGGCTTGGCTGTCCTTGCACCTGCAATTAGCTCATCCATGGGATGATGTATGTTCATGAAGGAAACTAACCCCTTCTCATGTCCAGTTACTCTAACAGGAACTCGCTCCCACAGAAGGCAGTAATGGCCACTTCCTGGGCTACCCTGCCCAAGCTTCTGAGGGCAGAGGAACTACCAAGAGGCCCTCTTCTGCCAATCTTAACAACTGAGATGGCATGTACAGAAGGAGGCAGTCTTTCAGATCTTTGGGGCCTAGTTTAAACAACACCTTGAATTCAGTCCAGAAACGAACTGGCAGCCAACTATGAGGGTATACCACACATAATTTTACATACCTCTATGTATGAACAAAGCACAATGGGTGCCTGCACAAAATGGCTGCTATGAGCAGTCGAAAAAGAGGCAAGGGCACTCCATGTTCCCCCATCCCCTTACCTACCTTATCTTCCTAAATGAAATAATCCCAAGCATTGCAGTCTTTTCCAGTAGGGGAGTAAATGCCTGATCATTTAGGCTGCCATTTTCTGCATTTTTTTTAAAAGCTCTTTATGTTTCTTTGTTTTGTTTTAGATGCAGTGACTAGGACTGGAGATAGTGTTTCAAGGATGGTCACAGGATAGATTTGTATAAAAGTATTAGCATAAAGGCTATCGGTGTGTCTCTATTGTGGTTAAATTGACATTTTGCCTTTTCTTCTCGAGAGATGAATACATTTTACCTTGCTCTTGAAGAAAGAGGGGTTACCCTGATGACAACCTGCCTACTTATTCCTTAATGGCGACTGAAATGTCACCCTGATACTGCTCCTGTTTCTGAGATGCTGTTCATCCAGATACAAACTGTGCCTCCTATTAATGCCAGCTGTGCTTTCTTTCTTTCTTTTTTACACCAGCTCTTTATCTTTCACTGCATGTCTCTCTGATTCTTTCTGTTTTTATCCACAATATACCGCTAAATACACAACTAATAAGTAGCCCCCTGAAGTCTATTGATGCAGTGTGAGAATTTGGTGTAATGGGTGATGGATGAGAATTAGCTGGGCTTCTTGGGCAAGGTTCTTGAGCGTGTGGTTGCAGGCCTCATCCAGGCTCTCTTGAATGAAATCAGTTTTCTAGATCTATTTCAACTGAAGTATAGGCCCATTTTTGGCACAGAAACTGCCTGAATGATGGACACTCTGTATGTTGGCCTTTGTTGGGAGAGGGAAAGGGGACTGTGTCTCTACTAATACTCCTTGATCTCTCAGTGGCTTTCAATCCCATCAAACATGGAATTTTTCTGGACAGTTTGTAT
This sequence comes from Podarcis vaucheri, assembly GCF_965113315.1. Classification (NCBI taxonomy): domain Eukaryota; kingdom Metazoa; phylum Chordata; class Lepidosauria; order Squamata; family Lacertidae; genus Podarcis; species Podarcis vaucheri. The sequence goes on along the minus strand of NC_138760.1, from coordinate 93,576,352 downwards.
GTGTTGAGAGTGGCACTGCTTTGTGCTGGTTCTAGTCCTACTTTGATGACCATCTTCAAGGGCTTGAGTAGTTTTGCTTGGCCCCATGGAACCTTCAGTGTGAGGTGCCGCAGGGTTTGATTTTATTTTCCATGTTGTTTAACATTTATATAAAACCTCTGAGTGGGGTCATCCAGCATTTTGTAGTGCATTCATAATAATAATAATTTTGGCAACAACAACAACAACAACAACAATAATAATTTATTTATACCCCACCCATCTGGCTGGGCTTCCCCAGCCACTCTGGGCGGCTTCCAACAGAATATTAAAATACAGTAATCCATCAAACATTAAAAGCTTCCCTAAACAGGGCTGCCTTCAGATGTCCTCTAAAAGTCTGGTAGTTGTTCTCTTTGACATCTGGTGGGAGGGCATTCCACAGGGCAGGTGCCACTACCGAGAAGGCCCTCTGCCTGGTTCCCTGTAACTTGACTTCTCGCAGTGAGGGAACCGCCAGAAGGCCCTCGGCACTGGACCTCAGTGTCTGGGTAGAACGATGGGGTAGAGATGCTCCTTCAGATATACTGGACCGAGGCCGCTTTAAAGGTCAGCACCAACACTTTGAATTGTGCTCGGAAACATACTGAGAGCCAATGTAGGTCTTTCAAGACCAGTGTTATGTGGTCTTGGCGGCCGCTCCCAGTCACCAGTCTAGCTGCCGCATTCTGGATTAGTTGTAGTTTCCGGGTCACCTTCAAAGGTAGCCCCATATAGAGTGCATTGCAGTAGTCCAAGCAAGAGATAACTAGAGCATGCACCACTCTGGCGAGACAGTCCGCGGGCAGATAGGGTCTCAGCCTACGTACCAGATGGAGCTGGTAAACAGCTGCCCTGGACACAGATTTGACCTGTGCCTCCATGGAGAGCTGCGAGTCCAAAATGACTCCCAGTCTGCACACCTGGTCCTTCAGGGGCACAGTTACCCCATTCAGGACCAGGGAGTCCTCCACACCTGCCTGCCTCCTGTCCCCCAAAAACAGTACTTCTGTCTTGTCAGGATTCAACCTCAATCTGTTAACCATCATCCATCCTCCAACCACCTCCAGACACTCACACAGGACCTTCACCGCCTTCACTGGTTCTGATTTAAAGGAGAGGTAGAGCTGGGTATCATCCACATACTGATGAACACCCAGCCCAAACTCCCTGATGATCTCTCCCAGCGGCTGCATGTAGATGTTGAAAAGCATGGGGTACGCAGCTCCATTTCTTCTTTGCATCTGCAGGTGTGCAAGGCTGATGTCTGGCCTTGGCAATGGACTACATGCATAATCGTGTGCATGAATATAGCTCCTCTATGCAAGGGGACCCTGGCTCCACCTCATGGCAGAGCCTTATGTGCAGAAAATAATAATAATAATAATAATAATAATAATAATAATAATAATAATAATAATAGCAATACATTTTTTTTAAAAAAAATCCCTTCCAGTTCCTTATTACTTCTGTGATTCCACATCCCAGCCCCATAGTGTACATGATGCTGCCAGTGATGAATATTGTTGAGTGCAGAGCTCCCCTGGAAATGAATGGAATGTTTTACTCTGGGTAGATTGTTCCTCATATTGATGCAAATAGCATTTAAACAGGCAGATTCCCCTGACTTCAGTGGACAGCAATGTGTTGTGACGCCAGGGTTGGATCCCACAAAGTCTTAACAATTTCCACCTCTTCCTCTCACTATGCTTATTATTTGGCTGTTTAGTAGCTCTGTTGCTGAGGCAAATTTCCATTCAGGCTCTTTCCAGACTAGCTAATTCTGAATTTATTTACCAAGGTCTCCTGTCTCTTGTGTTGACAGTAAAAATAATGAATTACTCTATCGGTGAATTAGAAAAACAGCAGCTGTCCTCATTAAAAGTTAGTAAGGCAAGGGAGCAAGTGCAAAATGGTTTCCTAAACTAGAAAAAAATAAACTAGTAAACAGGAACTAAAGATATAAAATGTGGAGATATTGGAGCCAGTGTGGTTAGGCTGACCTAGGGATGGTGGCTTATAAAAGACAATTTGCACCATTATTTGTATTTGACGGTCATTTTATCCCATTTTATGTGTTCTTTCTGTTCCTGCTTGCATATAATGAGAGGAAGCCAGATTTGATTGTCTGTGATACCACCATTTTCTCTGACAGGGACTCAAGGCAGATTTACAGCTAAAGTAGAAGCAACTAAAAACATTGGGTGGGTGCATGATAAAGCACACACACAAAAACACATATGTGTGAGAGTAGTAGTAGTAGTAGTATTTATTATTTATTTATTTATACCCCGCCCATCTGGCTGGGTTTCCCCAGGCATTCTGGGCAGCTCCCAACAGAATATTAAAAACACAATAAAACATTGAACATTAAAAATTACCCTAAACAGGGCTGCCTTCAGATGTCTTCTAAAAGTCAGAAAATAGTTTATTTCCTTGACATCTGATGGGAGGGCGTTCCACAGGGCGGGCGCCACTACCAAGAAGGCCCTCCACCTGGTTCCCTGTAACCTCATTCTTGCAGGGAGGGAACCACCAGAAGGCCCTTGAAGCTGGACCTCAGTGTCCGGGCAGAACGATGGGGGTGGATCCTATGTTAACCTATACCTATACCGATCCTCTGTTAAGTTTTGCCTATACTTGTAGATTTGTCCAGGTCTGGTGTATATTTGCTGCACTAGAAAGTCAAGGCAACCTTTATCATTTCCTTTAGAGACAGACATTTTGTGACACCAGAAAGTCTGATCACTCCCTCCACATCCCTCACCCTACCCCCAAATATATTTGAAATCCATACAGCATGTTCACCAATCAATCAAGACAGACATTATTCCAAAATCTAATGATCTGATTACCGTATTTTTCGACCTATAGGAGGCACTTTCCCCCCTCCAAAAACGAAGGGGAAATGTGTGTGCGTCCTATGGGGCGAATGCAGGCTTTCGCTGAAGCCTGGAGAGCGAGGGGGGTCCGTGTGCACCGACCCCTCTTGCTCTCCAGGCTTCAGGAAGCTATCCGCAAGTCTTGCAAGCCCGGCGGGATGTCCCGCGGGCTCGCAAGGCTTGCGGGCAGCAGCCTGCAGCCCAAAAGCTGGGGGACAGTGGGGAGGCGCAGCGCCGCCACCCCGCTATTCCCCGACCTTCTCCCCCCCGCCAGCGGCACCCCGCTATTCCCCGCTTCTCCCCCCCGCCAGCCTCACAAGCTTGGGGGATAGCGGGGTGGCAGAGCGCCGCCATCCCGCTATTCCCCGACCTGAAATGGAGGCTGGCGGGGGGGAGAAGCAAGCTTGCTTCTCTCCCCCCCCGCCAGCCCCATAAGCTCGGGGATAGCGGGGTGGCGGAGCGCCGCCATCCCGCTATTCCCCGACCTGATCTGGAGGCTGACGGGGGGAGAAGCAAGCCTGCTTCTGCCCCCGCCAGCCCCACAAACTCGGGGGACAGTGGGGCAAACTGTCCCTGAAGGCAGAAGAGGGAGACGGAGCGCTCCGTCTCCCTCTTCTAGCTTGGGGATGGCTGCGCAAACCTGGGGGGGGGGAATAAATTTTTTCCCCTTGATTTCCCCCCAAAAAAACTAGGTGCGTCCTATGGGCCGGTGCGTCCTATAGGGCGAAAAATACGGTAATTTCTCCAGCATGTGTTTCTCAAACAGGGGTGTGAGAAATTAGTCTAGTGTGAGAATCTGAGATAGTTGTCTTCTGCCACTAGTGATCTTTCTATACATTACCCTTTTTGCTGTGCTGTATACATAATATATTTTAGGTTTTCACCTAAAAATGTAGATGTGATAGATGCCCATTTGCACACACTTGCACCACTAGGGATGGAGGAGAGATTCAATTCAGTTCACATTTAATGCTGAATTGATCAGATTCACACTTTCTAAAAAAAAACAGCTATTCTTTACATTTTGCACTTAACTGAATTACGGTATACAACGTAACACACACACACACACACACACACACGTTAAAAATTTTTTTTATTAGAAAAAGAAATATATTGGAGAAAGGGTGCATAAAATCAAATATGTTAAAGAAAATGCCATACCAAAATGCATTGTATGAGGGGAAATCGTTTGCAAAGATTTGTACATTAGTCAAAACTGCACATAAAAATGTATTTATCCAGAGAAATTTGCACTAAAACACTGGTGAATTTTCAAGAGTATTTTTAAGAAATAGTCACAAATTGCTGCAAAATGTTGGGAATGAATTTAGAATTGGGAAAATTTAAGCCCCTGTTCATACATTCAGCCACAGGTTGTGCTGAAATATTGTGGTGAATGAAAAGCTGACAGCACTGTGCTCTCTACCATGCAGATGGCTTCCAGTGTGAATTGGGTTCACCAGGTGAACATATGATTGCATGGTAGTCTGGTGTGCATAGGTTCTTCTCCTCAGTGAAACTAAAACACAAAAACAAAACCCAACTGATCCTTGTAACATGTATGAATGCTTTGCACATCTGAAAGAGTGAGCGGTGATCTTTGATAAATTATGCAACAACAAACCTGTCAGCGGCCTCAAGACGCCTTGTTGGTAAGTACTGGGATAGTTTCTGGAGACTTTGAGCTCAGCCTATCCAACCTACCATGAGTTTATCCAATTTCTAAATCAGGATTTTACCCGCTAAGCTGAAGGGGCCATACTCTGGCCACATTGCCCCATCTTGTACCCCACAGAAACTGCTGTACTTTAATCATAGCATCCTGATGATCTGGAAAGTGCCTTAGGTGTTGGACACACCTTGACTGTCTGGTCCAATTGGTGAACGACCCAACCCAGGCTTTACTGAGTGTCTGAGCTAGAGGATTTCCTAAACTTTATAGAGTGTTTGAGCAGCATTTCCTTAGGATTAAGGGTCACTCAGTAATTCCATTATAAACAGTGCTTTCTTAAGAGTTTACAATTTAGTTGTAAAAATGTGATTCAGACCTAAATTTGGAATATGTAATCATGGCACAGCAGAAGAGCTATAATCTTGTTTTGGAAAGTCACCTTGGTTGTCCTTGAAAGGTAGAAAAGAAGGCAGGAAGGCTAGTGGACTTCCTGGAATGTTACAGAGCCAACATTCAACATCATTAAACAGCAAAACGAATTTGATCGCAAACCTATAACTCTACAACTCTACCGCCTAAGTCACAGTCACACCAAACATTTAACACACGTTTAAACACACATTTAAAGCACAGCTCCCCTGAAATAATCCTGGGAACTGTAGTCTGTTAAGGGTGCTGAGAATTGTAACTGTGATATACAGTTCTTGGGATTCTTTGGGGGGAATCCATATACTTTAAATATGTGTTACGTGGGCTTTAAATGCATGTTGTGGATACGACCTCTTTTTCTTCCCAACTGTCCACTCCCATTTTTAACACAACTCGCTGTTTTCACACCATGAACCCTGTGATAACAGTGAGAGGTTGGGAGATGAGTGTGCATGATTTTGTTTGTTTGGTTGGTTTCCATACCAACTTCATATTCATTATTAAATGCAACATCTCTCTCTCTCTCTTTTTGTAGAAATCACATTGGTTGTTATCCACATCCATCTTTGTTGTTATTATTGTCTATACTGTGGCAGTGGTAGCAGCACAGCTGATTTCAGTGGGCCATTCTTAATCCAAGTCATTGGCAGTGGTGGGGAGAGGGGATGACAGCCATTACCACAAAATGGCAGCCTCCACTCATGGCTGTTTTTCTGCGTGTGGAATCAGGATTAAGATTTAATTTTGATAGAGGACTTTGCAATCTCCTTTTCCTCCCCCCTCATTCTTTTCTTCTTTATTCTCTTCCTTTCCTCATCTTTTTTATCCTTTCTATTTTTCTTTCTTAGATTGTTAGTGCGATTTTTATTGTATCTTATGTGGAAAACTTTTGATAGAAACTGAATATAAAAAGACCCACTGAAATGAATGATCATGACTAACACGGGTCCATTGTTTTTCAAGGGTTTACTCTTAAGTAGAACTTAGGTGGATTCAATCCCCAGGATCCCGTCGGTGGGACAGAAGACTTTTCTTATGTTGGGCTTAGTAGTTATGTTTATTTAGGTTCTCATGCCAGCATAGTAAGAAAATCTGCACAGAGTTTATATACACTTTAAGTGTCCGTGCCCTATGGACGTGCTTATAATTATTAGATCCTGTGTTGTGAATGTGCCATGTTGGCTGCTGAAACCACTTTTTTTCTCCTCCTCCAAGAATTATGGAGCCATGGGATCATTCTGTACTGGAATTGCCCTCAAGTAACTTAAATACTACTTTTGTATCCTTTCCCGTTTTCTCACTCTGTCTTTGGTACAAAAGCAGTCTGGCCAGCTTTTTGAACGCCATATAATCCGTCTTGTCTCACTCTGACCTTGCAATGTGAACAAGAGGCTTGGACTACCTCTGTAAAGATCTTTAGGGCCAAGAGTTTCCCAGGGTGTGTGTGTGAGAGAGCCCATCTACATAATCTGCAATCTAAGCATTGTGTATACAAGCTGTCAGATGGTTTTAATGCTTTGAAGATTAATGTTCCTATGGATTTTCTGTAGAGTATACTAGGAATCCAGGTGCCTAATGCAGTCAACAGCTATGACGTTTATGGCAGGCATCTTCAGACTTCATCTGATGGGGAAGCCAAACTGGCAAGTTGCTGTGGAACTTGAGCACAACAAATGCAGTGCTGATCTTTAATATGGACACACCTAATGCCAGGAGGTTACAACAATAGCACAGTGTATTTTTCAACCTTAAGAAGGTAAGAAGCTTAAGATGGTTTGCATCAGGCCAATGGCCTTCCTAGTTTCATCATTCTGTTTCCACAATGCCCAGACAGATGCCAATGCTGTATCTTTTGTAACTCAAGCATTGTGATCTTCAGCATGTTTAATCAAAGTCCACTAAATTCATCAGGAGTTATACCTAGTGGTGCACTTAGGATTGCACTAAATTTGTTAGTGTGCCCAAAGCAGCACTCTGGATTATGGCTGTTGTTGCTGTTGTTTTAAACACTGGTGGATGGAATGAGTAAAACACAATACCTATATTCCAAAACTGTTTAAATGGACTATGGAATTGGCCCTACAAGCTTGTTCTTACAGCATCTACTGAACAGAGTACATATATGAATGGTTGTGATCGGAAATCATTTTTTTCACAAGTCTCCAGAAAGGTGTTGAGAATGGCTGTTGTAGTGTTTTGGCCCTCATGATCTGCCGTACAAAGAATGGCCCAGGTCGCAGAATCATAGAATAGCAGAGTTTGAAGGGATCCCAAGGGTCACGAGCTCTCAGATATTGTCCTTTCAGTTTCAGTTCTGTGTTATAAGCAGCAGCATCCTGCACGGTCTCCCCCTCCATTTCGCATTAAAATTGTGTATTCTCTTTGCGGCCTGCTCTTCTTCATGATGCTTTTCAGCCGTATATAGTGAAACATCCTGGCCTAAAGGCATGGCAGAGAAGTTCTTTATGAATTCCTTTACTGGCCGCTTCCTTGAAAATGCAGCTTTGCCACCCACTGCCATGTGGATGGAAAGATGAGGGTGGAGAGAAGCCAAGCTGCTCAAGCGCCCGAGCAACAATAACTGGGACGACTTTTCTCATTTCCAAGATCTGAATCTATCTGCATTCGGCCGTGTTCCTAACTGCTTTATGAGGCATCTCAAGCTGTGTAAACAGTAATGCAATAATGGCAGATCACAATGCACTTATCACAGCCGATGACGAATGGCCTACCAGCCAAGCAATATGCTCTCTCTAAACGATATAATGCCTCTTGCCGACAGGAATATTAATCACCTTGGGAACTGACAGGATCTGATGGAGCAGACTGTTATTAATACTATCTCCCCTGGAAGCATTTGCAATGGTAATAGTGATTTTAATAATGCCAAGGCAAAATAAGCTGGGCTGGGCTCTTTCGTGGCCAATGAGAGGGAGGGCAGTTATAAGAGAGGTAATACATAAATACAATGACTAATTCATAGAGGGGACGGTCTAGAGATCTCTCTTCAGGCATTGCTGCAGGGTGGGGAGGCGCGGAGATTTTCTTTCAAAGGCCAGAGGTGTTCCATCAATCGTCAAAATCTTGTTAAAAGTATAATTCAGTTATCATCCTTATGATGCCGTCCAAAGACTGGATGTATTAGACAGACTTTATATACAAATTTTGCCTTGGGCAATTTACTATTATTTTATTATTCTAATTTTCCTGGTTCCCATGGAGCCTCCAAGAGCAAATCGTATCAAAGGCAGATGAATATTAACAGTGCCTCAAAACACACTCGCCGTCCCTGGAGGCCTAATAAAAAAAGCATAAAGTAGGTCAGTGCAAAGTCTTTGGAAATGGCCACTGCAATGTCAGCATAGTTATTATTACCACGATCATTGCTTTATTTATTTTGTGGCACTGGAACAAATATGGGGGCTCCAAGAGATGCCTAGGAGGATTATGCTCTGACCTCAAGATAATAAGCTGTATGTCACGACTGTGTGAGCTAACTAATGAGGACTATCATGGGGGAGAGAGAAGGAGATTTTTTTTCACCTGGCATGTCATAGATCTTAACACACCCGAGGAACTGGATAAAATTCTCACTTGCAACATACACATTGTGATTTGAGGACCCAATCCCCGCTTGGGGAATAAAGACACGTGGACACAGAATGTAAGGTTAATGGGTAAGGTAAAGGCCACAATTTTACTGATTACAGCATGTGAGACGGTATTGGCTTAGGCATTGGACCACGGAACATTAGACTCCACTCACTCGTAGAGGGGTGAGTCTGAGGAGGGGTTAACCACCAGTAGGGGGAGCCTGTTGATGCTAATCCAACTATAGGCTCTCTTCCTGATGTCACCGAGGGTCGTGCCATGGCCCCCCGCCACATGGGCATCGGACAGGATCCACGACCGCCGGAGCCATGCCCCCACCGAGCTTCCCTATTGGGTGCCCAACTGGGGAGGGGTGTGGCGCCAGCCCTGGGGTTGAAGCAGGAATCGTCTCCTGCTCACAATCCCTTCCCTCCCGGGAGTAGGAAAGGCTTTCTGAGCCACACAATTCAGAACTGTAGTTTGGATGATGATAGTGATGATCACGTTCACTGAGTTAGACATCAGTAGACTATAAACTACCATTTTAACATCTGCCAGATTATGGAAAGTTGTTGGTTAACTGGCTTTAGATTAGTAATTCAATTAATGTAACTATCACAGTATTTGCAAGTTTGAAATCAGATGGGTAATTAACATAACCATCTTCCCGTGTCAATACCGTGCTACAAAAATGCAGTTTCATAAATTATGTCAAAATGCATTGCTTGCATTAACAGCAGTACATATATATGAATCTGTGTCCTCAGTAATGAACCTCTTCAGGGGGAGGTTCGTTTTAAAATCTGATCAAAATACCTTATTTTAAATCTCTAGTTAGTGAATGAATGAATGAATTCATGGAGTTAATCAGTCATTCAACTCTGCCATTTTAATCATTGTTTCACTAAACCTTCTATGGATTTGACCACCACTGGCTGCATATTTGATGGGAGGTTCACATTAATTCATTAATGCCAATGTTAAACATTTTAGAGGTGTGGAACAGGCACACTGCACCCCTTTCATCAATGTTGCGCAGCATAAGTACATGTAAATCCACTAGCTTAGCTCTAAAGGGGTGTGGTGAGATTCTTATTTAATTTCTTCCTTGTTAAGACTCTGAAAATGGGATTCCTGAAAATTCCTGTCTTGTCAGGCAGTACTGTCACCACCTAAATGTTAAATATAATGGCTGTCACTGACATGTTGTAACCATTTGCCCTGTGTGTGGTCTTATGTCCATTAAAAAGCAGTGGATTCCAGTGAATAATATTCCATGTGTTCCAGACCAACAAGAGAGCTGAAACAAGTTTAGAGTGGAATTCTCTTTTAAGTCTTCCAATATTCCTCTTTACATATAATAATCTGAGTTTTGAAATTCAAATTTGAAAATGACCTTGGGATGCAATTCTGGTGTCTTGTGTGACCAATGACCACTCCACTTGCATTGCATTCTGGGGATAATACTGACAAAACCTTAACCAGAATTTTTTCAAAAATGTATCTTTGTGTCATGACCCAGGTCTCAGATTCACCATCCTCAGGGAAGAGGCCATGAGTTCAGAGGACATCTTGGATTGGGAGGGAAATGTGTCCTCTGAACCAACCTTGGAAGGTCTACCACCAGAGGAGACCATAATGTCAGCACCTCTCTGGCATTACCATCATCAGTCTCCAGCTTGGAAGCCATAATAGACCACAGCCTCCCCACACCACAGGAGTCCAGTGCTCTTCAAACAGGTTGGACCTTTCTCAGTACTCTTAAAAACTCCATTAATCAGGAGCGAAGCTAGCTGCTCAAAGGAAGCTGCAGGCCTAGTTAAGGTTCAGTCTGAGATTGCTGGTTGTTGTTGCTCAAGCTTGCCTTGTCTGATGAGCAGCCCAGGTGCCACTTATTTTTAAATACTAAGGGTGAAATGCAACGTGACACCAAGTGTGGTATATGCAAACAGAATGAGAAGCCCTGTTGCATGAGTAGACCTTGTTTTGTGCATCTGATAGCTTAGTTAAATCCCACCCTCATAAACTTCTTGCATTATAAATTTTCAAAGTGGTATACACACACACACACAGAGAGAGAGAGAGAGAGAGAGAGAGAGAGAGTCAGAAATAAGAAAGTCTTGAGCATGCAGCTGAAAGAATAGCTTGTTGGAGTATGCTTTATCACAGAAGTTAATGATCTCCACTTCGAAGGAGCCACTACTACTGGTCTTACCCAGGAGATGCCCTCTTCTTGCTTCTTGCTTGTTTATCTGGATCGACCCTCTGCTGTGTTGCTGTTGTTCCTTCCTTGCCTTCACCTATACTTGACCTTTCTCTGCTTTGTGGATTTGGAACTGGTAGTAGTTGTATGTGATCTGGGGTTCCTGGATGCTATGCTGAGCACAAGCCCCCACTTGGCTGAAATCTTGTTCCCCAGCTAGAACCACTGTCTAGGACAGAACACTATGAAGTCTGGGGTGAAATTCTGAAGCCTTTCTTTCTGTCAGTGCTCAAACATTGCTTGAGGTTTAGCTCACAAAAGTCTGGCTTCAGTTTGGATTGAAAGGTTGGTGTTTTGGATTCCCAACTTCCCTCTACCATCTGAACTGAGGCAGGTGATAATCCAGAAAGGGTTTTCTAGTCTCAGCGCCACATCTGTGGAATGCCCTCTACTTCTCCACAGAGGCTTGTCTGATGCCAGCTTTGATATTGTTCTGTAACAGGCAGAGCTCTTTTTATTTGCCTGGGCATTTTGGCATATGTGCAAGTCACAACAATCATAGCATTATTTGTTCTGTAGAAGAGTATGTCTTTGTTTTTAATCTCTTCACCAGCTGGCTTATTCTTTGTCATTATTTTATATATTTGTTGTTTATATCAATTGTACTGTGCACAGAGTTTTCAAAAGAAGAGTTGTGTTGAAATTTCCAGGTGTCTGACTGCAGGCCTACTTAAAATTGAAGAACCGGGAAATTTTTGGCTGAAAGCAAAACAAGACTTACATCAGCCATGACTAACTTTAGTCCATTTATTTCAGTGGGTCTACTCTATGTATTACTTAGTCAGCTGCAACCCCCTGCGAATAGATAAGAAAAACCGAACCGCAGCTACTGAATGATTTAAATACACAAAACTGGTGCATTCACTACACAGCAGAACTGTCAAAATGATACAATTGTGCATTATCCAACAGCATAATACAGATAAGAAATAAAAAGAGAGTACACTGTTTTCTTTTGAGTCTCAAAATGCTTTCCAAACAAATCAATTAGAAGGCATGCTACATATTTTCTAGGCAAAGGCTCTCAACCTGCAGAAGGAGCATAAAGAAAATGATGTGCTATTCAAAAAGCAAACATCTGAACTCCAGGCATCCAATCCATCAGCATGCACATCACCAGCTGATCATGCCCACCATTTCTGATGTTCAGCTTGTGAGTGCCATTTCATATCCAAAATGGCACCCATCCTCACGTGAGGGAGTATCAGCAGACTCAGGCTGCAGGAATACGAAGAATCATTAGGGGATGTCTTCGGTGGGGGGATCCTCCAAAGTGTTCAATGAGGCCTGAACATCTTCCAATAAGGAAAATTGAGGGAAGGAGGATGGAATGGAATGGATTGGCTGGAATTCTGAATAAATCTGAGTAACTCAGTCTAAGTAACTACTGGCCAGTTGCTAATCTGCCCTTCTTGGGCAAGGTTCTTGAGTGAGTAGTCGCAGGCCAGATCCAGGAGCTCTTGGAGGAAACTGATTTTCTAGATCCATTTCAATCCTGGTTTAGTGATTCCCATTAGCTTCAGCTGATGGCCCAGCTACAGCCCTATCTGGACAGCGATAGCCTAACTACTATTGCCTATGCACTGCTAACCTCTAAGTTAGATTGCCACAATGTGTTGTATGCAGGGCTGTCTCTGAAGACAGTTTAGAAACTTCAGCTGGTGCAGAATTCAGTGGCCCGGTTGCTCGCCAGGGCAAGATGGTTTAAGCATCTTAGTTTCTGAGCCCAATTCAAAGTGCTGATGGAAAGAAGATATAGTTCCTACCAGAGAAGAATGGCAGATCAAGTTGATGGATTATGCCGAAATGGCTAAAATGACCGGAAGAATCAAAAATCAGGAAGACCAAAATCTTAATAAGGAATGGGGAAATTTTATAACTTATCTTAAAGACCATTGTAAACAGTTAAAATTGTTAGTAGGATTGAAATATCACTTGTGGTTTAATGGTGAATTTTGGATACAATAGAGATATAAAAGATTCAGATTATTATAAAAGATGCAGGAGGAAATGATTAACAATAGGACCCACAAAGGGAAGGAGGGAAGTCCAAGAGATTCATTGGAATCTTGTTTTTATGTTGTTTGTGGGACATGTGATTATAAATTCTTAATCTGAAAAATGAAATAAATATTTTTTTTAAATAACAACAACAACAAAGTGCTGAACTATAGAACCTTAAATGGCTCAGGACCGCAATATTTCAAGGACCAGCTCTCTCCATATGAACCTGCCCAGACCCCAAGATCATCTTCTGAGGACCTTCTTTTGTATGCCCTCTCCATGAGAGGTCCAGAGGGTGGCAACAAAAGAATGGGCCTTTTCTGCAGTGCCCCCCCCCCCGTTTGTGGAATGCTCTCTTCTTGGAGATTCATGTGATGCATTCTTCATACACCTTTAGGAGCCAGGTGAAAATGTTCTTCTTCAACTGGGTCTTTGGTGGATTAACATCCTATATGCTTTTAAATGTGTTTGTGGGGAGTGAGGGGTATTGGTTTGGTAGTTCTTGTTTTTATTCGGTATTTTTATATTGTATTTTTATGCTGTGAATTACCTTGAGATCTTTGCTTGAAGGTTGTATACAAATTATAATGATGATGATAATCATATACTTTAAAAAAACAACAACCAAGGAGTGTCCTGGAACGCTACATTTTGCTGCATGTCTCCTTTTTCATGGAGTAGATCTTCTAGAGACTCCCAGCCTATGCTCAATGTTCTGTCTGTCCAGAGCACAAGCAATCTTTAAAAAAGTGAGGTTCCAACTGAAAATGTATCAGGCTCCATGTGGTTCCCCTGTACATTCAATATTGACCTGCTGTTTGTCCCCATCCAGGGAATGAAGTTGGAGAGGAGGCAGCAGCGATAAAGTGGAGGAAGAGATGGGAGGCTGCTGCTAAGTCTCCTCCTGCCACAGGGATGCAAGGGGAAGAGGAATCACTTGCCCACACTGTGGCCAAGTGCACCCATTTAAAACCTATTGATTCTAACACGTCCAGACACTTGGCCATTTGAAGAGCAAGGAGGCTGTGTAAGTGGCTTGTGCATCAAAACCATCAAACTAGATTATTGTTTCTGCTGCTTGTCTCCTCTGCAGCGACGTAGAACCTTGGGAGTGTCATAGCCTAGCTTCTCCTGTATGATGGTTAGGGACAGGGGAGCAGCCTTTTTCAGCACGGCCTTGTGTCAAGAGCCTCTGCAAACAGATAAGCTTCCTGCATATGAGGAACTTGGTGCACACGCCGCAGTATTTTCCTACCTCTTCTCTTCTACTATGAGCCATCCTGATGTGCAGTGGTGCTCAGAGAGGCACAGCATTAGTCTTGCCAAACATCCTTTGCCTCTACATGTGCCTTTTGAATAATAAGTGGGAACTACTAGAAATCCACAGGCAGTATGCCTCAGTGCTGGTGGCTGCTGTCATCTCTCAGTGAATTAGTCACAGCTAATTTACCAGCACTTAGAAGCTGCAAAAGGGATCGGTGCATGCTGGAAATAAGTCAGAAATTGATACCTTCACATCACATTGTCATTGTGCACGTTATATTGTAAATGTGCAACTGCCTGCATTTCTTCAACATCCAAAGAGCACACATGGCCTCTTTACATAAACCATGCACATTTGGAGTTTTTAGGACACCTGAAGCCAAAGACTCGTATAATTTTCACTTTTATTCACACATCTGTACTGCTGGGGGAGGGAACAGTGCTAGAGGTTTGTAGCTTCACTGCTTTTGCGTTTTCAGAACCGTTACAGCTCATAGCAGCATCAGGATAAATTAGCTTTTTGAACAGAATAGATCAGTGGTGTTTTTTTTAAAAAAGGCTATTTTTATTAAAGCTTGAGAAACAAACAAAAAACAACATACAGAAGTCAAAATCAAGTACCAAGCATTTTTAAACATAAAAATAAAAAATAAAGAAAAAGATGAAAAGCAAAACTCTTACTCCACAAGAACACCCAACTCTTCTACTTTCCGTAAATCAACCTTTTTTTAGTCTTGAAACCCAGATATCACAAGCTCATTTTCTTTTTCATGCAAAAAAGAGTTTCCAATCATTAATAAATGCCAACAATGATTTTTTTTCTTATTAAACACATCAAGCAATGGTTTTTGAACATTCAAACTTAAGGGAACTCTTCCTGCATTTATGGCAGAACCGTCAGTTCCCATGATGTACTAGAAAGGTTTATTAGGCCTTGTCATTGTCCCACAAGAATGGAGAGTGTGCCCTACCTCTGTGCAACATCCAACTTCTGTGGTTGAACATTGCTGGAGAAGATTGGTAGTGATGAGCAAGTTTTCTTCCAGGGAATTTTGTCTATTACTGATCACATACACATCACAAACTGGAGCAACCAGCTCAAACCGTTCTCCTTTCAGTCTACCTGAGAAGCTCAAGGTATTTCTCAGGTAGACTGAAAGGAGAACAAAAGCTTGCTTACCTAGTTTCCCACAAGGTGAGGGGAAGCGGATTTAGCTAAGCCTCACAGGACAGCTTATTCTATGGTATTAACCCCTTCATGCATTAATTAGACTTAAGCATGTTGGCTATATGAGGCTGCTTATCCCACAACATCAGCTACAGCCAGTGTAGCCAGTGCTTGGAGATGGCCACACTTTCCAACCTCCTTTTAATTTTGTAATAATAATAATGCCACACACATAAAGCTGAATACACACAGGTTAAATGTGTACAAGTTGCGAGCTTACTGTAGTAGATAACACCTTCCATTTATGGTCTTACCACAGCAGGTGATGTTACTAGCTTTTAAGAAGCGCAATGTTGTCTAGTGTTCGTAATGAATGAGCTAACTGATCTCTTGTAGCAACAGTTAACAGATACCACAGGTAGTCTTAAAGAGACATCTGCAATGATAGAACCAACTACAGAACTAGGATTAACATTTCAGAGTGAAGTCTGTACTTCACTTTGCACTTAATATTGAGGAACTTAAGACGAAAGAATCAGTACTTTCTTAGGTTTCCAGAAACATTTGTTTAGCTAATTTGATTACTGGTTACTGCATTGAATAAACTTTAGTAGAAGGTAGAATTGGATTGGCTGCAGAGCATGGACATGATATTGAGGCTAAAGATGGTACATGCCCTGTCGAGTTGCAGGAGTATTGGCCCACATTCACTGCTGGTTAGAGAGTTTAAAAACCTGTAAGCCTTGTTTCACTCAGTTCCTCATAACCTGCTGCATAGGAAAAACAGAGAGAGGGAGGGAGGGAGGGAGGGAGAGAGAGAGAGAGAGAGAGAGACTTTCTCATATAAAGCAGACTTCCTGAGTGTCTGTTAGCTGTCCAATCTACAATTCCCACATTTGCCTCTTAGCAGAGTGTAAGGGTTTGGTTTTTTTATTTGTATTTTGCATGTCTCTCATTCTTTATCCTGGGGCGCCAGAATGACAAGTTCAGACAAGGAATGTAAAAGCAGCAAACTTGGCAGAAAATGAGAGCATTTTCCTTATTGATCTGTTGTAATGTATTTCCCCCCCGCCTCTTAAACACAATTGCCTCATTGGGAGTTTCTGTCTTCCGAATGAGAGATGCAGTTTAATTAGCACCCCCTGCTAGAATGCCATGTAAATTATCTTTTGGCAGGATCGGAAGACATGCTAGGCAGCGTATATACTGAAATGAACTGGAAGAATAACCCACATCACAAATAGAGAGAGCGCTGAAGAAGTCTGGGCCAGTTTGTGGGTCAGTCTGCTTTGTTGAGTTACCTTTGTTGTTTAGTTGATTAATCATGTCTGACTCTTCATGACCCCATGGACCAGAGCAGGCCAGGCAGGAGTCTTCCACTGCCTCCCGCAGTTTGGTCAAACTCATGCTGGTAGCTTCGAGAACACTGTCCAACTATCTCGTCCTCTGTCGTCCCCTTCTCCTTGTGCCCTCAATCTTTCCCAACATCGGGGTCTTTTCCAGGGAGTCTTCTCTTCTCATGAGGTGGCCAAAGTATTGGAGCCTCAGCTTCAGGAGCTGTCCTTCCAGTGAGCATTCAGGGCTGATTTCCTTAAGAATGGAGAGGTTTGATCTTCTTGCAGTCCATGGGACTCTCAAGAGTCTCCTCCAGCATCATAATTCAAAAGCATCAATTCTTCGGTGATCAGCCTTCTTTATGGTCCAGCTCTCACTTCCATACATCACTACTGGGAAAACCATGGCTTTAACTATACGGACCTTTGTTGGCAAGGTGATGTCTCTGCTTTTTGAGATGCTGTCTAGGTTTATCATCACTTTTCCCCCAAGAAGCAGGAGTCTTTTAATTTTGTGACCACTGTCACTATCTGCCATGATCATGGAGCCCAAGAAGGTAAAATCTGTCACTGCTTCCATTTCTTCCCCTTTTGTTTGCCAGGAGGTGATGGGAACACGCTTAGAGAGAAATGGACGGGCACTCACAATCTATCTGTAACTCACAATCTTGTGAGTTTGCTTAGAGCACTGAAAGGAGAACTGCAGGAAAGAGATTTTCTCAGCATTGAATTATTGTCATAAGAAACTTGGCAGGAGAGGTGGAGATGGGCAAAATGAGAGATGCCCAGTTCTTCCACAACACCACCTGAAGACTGGTTTTTGGCCTTCCCAGGCATGAAGGTATATATAAGGTTTTCTTTGTGGGTGGTGTTTTTGCCTGAACAACCATAGAATTTCTTGCGCTGGTTGATTTCTGTTTGTTTTCTGTCTTCTCGCCACCTGCACCTCCAGCACAATCACTTGGCCTTAGCCCCTCATCATGGTCTCTTAATTTTTGCCCTCCAACTCTTGAGCCCTTCTAATAGCTCACCTGGAGTTCATTCCTGACATCTGACATTTATTGCAGAATTGCCAGTGTGCTGGGCACTGTACATGGTAGAGAAATTGCATTGTTCCTCTCTAGTTCCTGCAACTTAGAAAGGACAAAGATGAGCAAAAAAAGAAAAAAAAGAAAACGGTTTGGATTAGACAATGGAAGGAAGGATGGGGGTGAAAAGCACAGGAAGCAGGCAGCACAGAATGCTGCTCTGCAGCAGAAGAGGGTTTTCAATGAGAAAAAATGTGTGATGTGGCACAAAAGTTGCAGGCTGTGGAACTGAGTCAGAGTACGTAACAGATTCTATGGATAAAGTTGCTGGCACCATGGCTAGACCACAGGCAGCCCCTATTTGTCATGCTTAGGCTACCTGCTCAGCTTGCACCACCCATTGCTGCCTCCATGGACAAACATAAGCAAACAGCGAACATTGCTGCCTTCCCGGCCGGTTCCAACACTCAGAAATCCCATTCATTCAAAAATGAATAGAGACTTCTGTGTCAACAACCATTGCAGGAGTAGCTCTGGCATTGTTGACAAGTTATTAATGTATGTATTAAGAGATTGTTGCTGCATAAATAAGAGCAATAAGTCTGGGGAGCTGAGAGTTTGTCCCTACCTTGCAGTAATTTATTATCCTATTATCACTCCTTGCAAACCGCCTGCGCTCAGCACTTCCTCCCTTGTAGCTGGCTCTGAAATACTGCAGCACTTTTGCAAAGCTTAACCAATGGCAATAAACTGCTGCGTGCACTAACGTGGAATTAAAGCCTTTATTTTGGGTGATTTATGTTAGCCACACATTTGACAGGGGAGGCAATAAAAATCACCATCAGCTTGATTTTATTTTCTTCTCCTTCCATAACACTTGCAGTTATTAGCTAGCATATTAAATAGGAGACTTTATAATTTGGGTATTCGCCACAAACAAAAATCCCACCAACAACCTAATAAAAACTGATAATCTAAATAACTGTCAAAGTTATTACAGCCAACGTTTAAGTCAACAACAGGCTGTTTAATTGGCTGGAAGCTTATTGTTGCTTCACACCTGGGGTAATGAGGAGGTGGTTGTTGGGTATGCCAGTTGTTCATACCAAAGGAATGAATACAGAGAAAGGTTGGCCACTCAAATGGAAATGAAGAAAATGTGGTGCAAAGAAATCACAGAAGTTCAAGGCATTTCGGTCGACATTTCCAGCCCAAAAGCAGACACCAGTCAAAATACCTTGTCTAGAAGGAAAATGTGAAGATGGGGATACAGATTAAAATAGTACTTTGCTACCTGAAGCACTGGATCCAGTTCTGGGCACCACTGTTGATTGAAAGGCTGGAACAAGAAGTCAAAGGATCTGGAAACCTAGCCTTATGAAGAATGTTTGAGGGAGCAGAGTATGTTTAGCCTGGAGAAGACTGAGAAGTACCTCAACTATCTAAAGGGCTGTCACATGGAAGATGGAGAAAGCTTGTTTTCTGCTGCTCTGGAAGGTAGGACCCAAACCAATGGATTCAAGTTTCAAGAAAGGGGAATCTGACTAAACATTAGGAAGAACTTTCTGGCTATAAGAGCTGTTAGACAGTGGAAGGGGCTCCCTCAGGAAGTGGTGGAGGTTTCTAAACAGAGTTTGGAAAGCCATCTGTAAGGGATTCCTTAGTTGTGCTTCCTGCATTGCCAGGGTTGGTGTAGATGACTCTTGGGGCACCTTTGAAGTTTACAATTCTATGATTCCATTATTCTAATAGACAGGAATAGCAGGAAAAGCTGTAATCAGGAACTTCAGCTGGCTATACCACATTTATCATTAGCCATAGAAGTGTAAGCATCAAACATGAAATTTGATTGCCTTCACGCTACGTGGGCTCAGTATGTGCTGGGCTCCCTGGTCTGGTATTCCACAGTGATCCAGGAATCACAGCAAGGGTTGCACTAACCATTTCATTGAGCCCTATTAGCCCTGTCTTCCCTTTGTGTTGCTAATGTTCCCTCTGCTAGATAGCAGGTTCCTTGCAGTCAGGCAGAAGGAAAGCCAGAGAGGGAGACATGAAGGGGAGGTTTATTATCCAAGTGCTGCCCTCCCAAGGCATTCTGCTATAATTGTTGGTTGAAGGGGAATAAGGATTGTCATATCATGAAGCTTAAAAACCCACACACAACCCAACACCCTTTTTGTCTGCCTCTAGTCAGTAATATTGATGGAGAAGCCTTTGGGGGGCAGGGATTGGGTACAAATCACTAATTCTGTAGAGCAGAGATTGAGAACCTGTGCCCTTCCAGATGTTGTTGGACTTAAACTTCCATCAGCCCGAGCCAGCAAAGTCAGTTGTTATAGATGATGAAAGATGGACTACACCAACACCGGAAGGGTCCTAGATTCCCCATCCCTGTTTCTGAATACCAGTTGCTAGAAACCACAGAAGGAGATAATGCTGTTGCACTTAGTAAATATATCTGAATTATTTGTAAAGAAACACAAAGATGGCTTGCTTAAGCGACATGGTCTAAGCTTGGAGCATCCAGCTTAGACCTCCTTTAGTGGTAGAGTTTACATGGTAGAAGGAGAGAGAAAACAAAGAGTTTGGTATCCCTTGTTCCCAATGTGAGGGTGTGTGACCTAGCTAAGCATGACAGGACAGCTTACTCTATGGTCTTAACCCCTCCCTGCATTAATTAGAATTAAGCATGTTGGTTATATGAGGCTAATTTACCCCACACAGGGTGAGTAAATGCAGCATATCTCCTAAAGCAAGGAGGCTGGCAGGTCTACTCTCCAAATTATGGCATTAATTTTTACATACCACCCTCCTCAACCTGGTAGCATCACTGTCCAACTAAAAAGCAAACCACCCTTCCTGAATTTTGTCAAAATCTTCCTTAGAGAATGAAGTAATAATCTGAAAAGCCATTATTATTATTATCCATTATTATTTTAGCCATTGGTTATATTTTAGTTCAGTTCTGCATTTTATATAATTTTAGCAAAATTCATCTTTGAAAAAGCGTGCATCTCCAGATGAAAAACATGGAATCCTTGAATATTTCATCCTGGTGTTCTCTGATAATTTCCCCTTATTTGACATACATACCATTCTGAGTTTGTCTTCCTCTGCAGGTGTGAACTGTTATCTCCATACATGAGCAAGAGGAAGGTCAGAAGAATGTGAGGGCTCTCTAACGAAGGTAGCAGCTTTGGCAATCAGAGCAAGTAGCAATTTGTTGCATCGGTGCTGACTTCAGTTTTCATAACGCTTGCTTTGATATATGGATGTGTTTATGCTGACTGCCATGAAGGACAGCAGTCAGGGCTTCGGGCATTTGGCCATGAGCCTCGAAATAAGACAAAGAAGCTTTAATGAAAGTACAAGCAAACTTGGAGGGGGGTTGAAATCACTAGTCCACTCTCTAGGCCATTGGCTTGAATCCAGTAGTGCACTAAATACATTGGCTCTTTGGAGAAGGAGGGAGAGATAAAACTAAGTAAGTAAGTAAGTAAGTAAGTAAGTAAGTAAGTAAGTAAAGTAAAGTAGCCATCCCATCAGTGCAAGGATTTTCACTTGTGCAATATAATTTTCTCTCCCTGTCCTCTCCATATGCACCCTTTAAATCTGTTTTGGTTTTTCCTCAACCCCCTAGAGCGGATTTGGGAAGTGTGAGGGGTACATGCTGAAGGGCAGGGGGTGTCGTGTTGTGCAAATGGAAATCCACTCACTGACAGAATGGTTGCTTAACACAGCAGTGTTTAAAAGCTATCATTATCATTATTTAGTTCACATATAAGGTCCTCTAACTGCTTCAAGAAACTGATTATTTAATTGTTGTTATTTCATTTGGGTTTTGGATGTCACACTGTACATAATCTTTGTAGGTTAGGCTGAGAGATGTCTTACCAAAGCCCATCCAGTGAGATGAGCAGGGATTCACATGTTCCAACATTTTGGTTTTGGTTTTCCAGTTCTCAGTGTTTCTTCCATCTCCTTCAGTTGCTGCTCCTTAACATAATCCACTGATCTGCTGCACCAGTACTGAATTATTTAACATGGGATACATGAACAGCTCCACCTGTGCAGTAGCATGAAACCTGATCATATGCTGGTACTAGAGGCAAATATGCCAGCAAAAATGTTTAGGATGGAAAATGGAAATTTGTTCTCTGGAGTGTCTCTGGAGAGGCTAAAAGCTTTTTAACAAAACCTCTGAGCTATTCTTCTTCCAGCCTCAACATCTTCCAAAAGGTTCATTTCATAAAGATGCTTTGCACAGGAGCATCTGTTATGCAGGGTTGCTTCAATAAACTCTGCCATAATTCAGACTGCAAATGTTTTTCATTTACTGGGTAGGCTACTAGTGCACCAGACAGTAGCATAAATCCTGCTATCATTTTGCATAGTAGAGCAAATGAATTCCTCTTGCTTTGCAAATTAGCTTAAAGATGGGAGGTATCAGTAATTGATATTTATTGAGACTTATTTATCAAGCCCTCCCAGAATGTTGACTGCATATCACTATGCAAATCTCGCACTTAGGAACAGCAATTATATTTCATAATTATTCTTTTACCTCCTTCGTATTCAGAGAAACCTTATTGGATAGAATCCCCCCCCCCTTCTTTTAACACAGAGGAAAAACTCACATGGTATTACACCTTATATCTCAATCCCACTGCTCTGCATTATTACATATGAAACTCTGAGAGGAAGAAGAAGTGGTGATTATTGTCCTTCCAGAAATAGAACTCATTGTGAAGATTTGTCACAATAGGGGGACAAATTAATATTATTTTTGATACTGAAATGGCAGCTATTTTTTAACTGTTGATAAGCATTAATTAGGAAAATGAGCAAATATCCTAAATTAACCAGGGAGTCTTTCTTGAGACATGAGGCATAGACACCTGGTAATCATCAAGCCCATGGTTCTTTCAAAGCCTTGGAAAATAAATTGCTCCTTAGTCTGAAGAGACCCTAATTCTCCTGGAGCTCCCAAAGCTAGATTAAGGGACCCATAGCTTGGTGCCCAGTTGCCTTTTTAGGTGAGCCCTCATAATTATAGGTTGGGATATCTGCCTAATTGGCAAAGGGTTCCCTGGTCTTGAAGTGTCTCCACCCACCTAGGCTGGCCATTGGTTCACCTCAACAGGAAAGTCTATAAAAGCTTCCTGCCATGGCTTGGACATTGGGCATCTTTACTGACTCTGGCTTGTTCCATCCTTTTGCTTGGTCTCTGGCTCTAACCATTCCTGACTCTACTCCTGGCTCCTGCCATAATTCCTATGGTTCCGTTCTGGCACATGAAGAGACAAGCAGCAGTCTAAAGGATTGGAAATGTTATTCCAGAATTCTTAGTTGAGGGATGAAGTATCTTACTTGTATCACAAACCTGCCAGTTCCTGTCCACTTGGAGTATTGACAGATCCACTGTTTCTAGTGAAAGCTGTGATTGTACAGAAGGTCTTTATTATGTAGTAAGCATAGGGTTTAAAACCAGAATAGGTACCGTTGCCAGCCGTATCTGCAGAAATAGTAGCTTTACGGTCATGATTTATGCTTTTGCAGAGCTCCTGCTCATTTTAATAGGGCTTGCTCGGGAAAGCATCCTGCTGGATTGTACCCTTAGGTTGTAAACAGCCCACTTTGCTCACTATATAGCTAGTAAACACAGTACCTATTTTTATTTCTGCTGGAAATTGTACCCATACAATGTTCAGTGTCCAAATACAACCTTGTTCAAATACAGCCTTGAAGGAATTTGAGTGCTCTGTTAAAGAGTTATACAGAAATAGATGATTGCTGGAATGGGAAATGCAGTGGGTTGTTTCTTAGAAGAATGCTGAAGGAAACTTAAACATTTATATCCCAGCTTGTCACTGGGATATAAGGAGGAGCCAGCTGACCTCAGCTAAAAGCCAGGCATTTGGAGTCACCTGCCCCATGCTGTGTGCAGTTCTCTTCCAGCAGAGATTCAGCAGGTGTCCTTGCTTTTGACTTTCATCGCCATAGTCTATTTCCACAACATTACAGTGCTCATGGAAGGACAGTTACATTGCTACACTATTCAAGAACTATCCCATAAGTATCCAGATTGGGAGCAGTTTCTTAAGGGATTGTTTTGAGAGATGTACTAAAGTGCAGATACCCATGCATAAAAAAACATATGCTGCCCATCTACTATGTATTTATGAATTTAGGATACACTCCCCTTTAAATACTATTGTTATGGAATGATGTGACACAATTGAGGCATTATAAAAACATTCATTATTCCCAAAGTAATGCTTTTTAAAAAAGAAGGAGCCTTTGGCATACTTGATGAAATCGATGAGACTTAAGTACAGACTTAAGTTCTTCAGATTTTATCGATTTCTATGGAACCTTGGCAGGGACGCGGGTTGCGCTGTGGGTAAAACCTCAGCACCTAGGGCTTGCCGATCGCATGGTCGGCGGTTCGAATCCCCATGGCGGGGTGAGCTCCTGTCTTTCGGTCCCAGCTCCTGCCCACCTAGCAGTTCGAAAGCACTCTTAAGTGCAAGTAGATAAATAGGGACCGCTTTATAGCGGGAAGGTAAACGGCGTTTCCGTGTGCTGCGCTGGTGCTGGCTCACCAGAGCAGCTTCGTCACGCTGGCCACGTGACCCGGAAGTGTCTCTGGACAGCGCTGGCCCCTGGCCTCTTAAGTGAGATGGGCGCACAACCCTAGAGTCGGACACGACTGGCCCGTACAGGCAGGGGTACCTTTACCTTTATGGAACCTTGGCAAACCTTTTATCTTCTGGATTGTTGTGCTCACGCTTTTGGGTTACATTAAAAGTTTAAGTCCTATTGGGCTTACTGAACTTCTAATCAGTATTTTAAAATGACAGTACTTCGAACAGCAATTTGATCCTACCTTTCTCCACTCTGTGTTTAAGGTGGCTAACAATACTAAAGTTAAGGGCATCTTCTTCACACAGGTTGACCACCAGCCTTTAAAAGTTCACCAAGGGTACCCTGTCAGGTTCCCCAAAGCCACAGGGAATTCCAGCCCCCACCTGCTTCAGAGTGCAAAGTCTATTATTGACTTTCTTCCATGTGAAATCTGACACTGATGACAAAAGCTCCTGTAGAGCATTTACAGTTGATCTTTCACACATCACTAAAGCCATTTCCCAACAACCTTACTTCTTTGCCTAGGTGGATTTATGACATGCTGCAAGCTATGTTTGCCTGCATCATAAGTGCTACATTTGGATGATGAAAAGCTAAAGCAGGTGGAGTGTCATTAATTGGTCTGAGCAAGTTGTTTACATGGGTATGGAACCATGTCCATAATCATCTTGGACACACAGCATTCAATTCATTGTTAAATATTGACCCAGGGATGTATCCTTGCAGATAGAGAGTGAGTGGGGAAGGGATGCTGAGTACTATCAAAGGGTGGGAGGTCGTACCTTGATGGCCACAATTCTCAGGCAGGAAAGGCTAAGGCAGGGATGAAGAACCTAGGTCACTCTAGATCAGGGCTGGGGAACCTTCGGCCCTCCAGATGTTGTGGAACCCCAACTTGTGGAATATTCAAAGGGCAGTCAAACCAACATTCCATGTTTGCTAGATTGGCACATGATAGAAGCTGAAGCTCACAGAGTTTCCCTATAAGACTGCTAGAGAGCCACTCCCACTGTGCCCTGACAGAGAGAGGGCGTAGCCACATATAATCTCCTCACCTGTCTGGGAACTTCCTCTCTGCTCTTTGCTCTTTTGCCTCTTCATCTCATCACCAAGACAGAAATATGAAGAACAATCTGTTCCATCTGAGCTCCAGTGCTCAGACTCTATCTTAACCTAGACTTAAGCATGTCTTTGTAACTGAAATATGATTTTAAGCCCACCTAAACAAAGCTGCTGTATCTGATATTCTGCAACAGAAACGCTGAGTGAGTAAATGTTATTTTTACCTTTTACAAGACTGTGTGTGTGTGTGATTGTTGATTTAAGGGGAAGAATCGGGGAAAATACCAGGAGAATCCAGTCTGCCTTCAATAATTCTAAATTAATTAAACTAAAAAGGTTAAAACTAGCATATCTAAATTCCCATTCAAGCTGCAAAAGGATGCCCTCTGTTGAACTCACAAACACAAGAAAGGATAATATCTAACAAATATATCCTTTCTTATCATCTATACACATCCCTACACAACTCTCATTAGTCCCAGCCAGGACAGCCAATGATGGGAGTTGTGGCTCAGAGGGCCAACATTTCCCCAGCCCTGATCTAGAGGTTGCTGGGCCACAGCTTCCATCTTCCCTGACCATTGGCCATGTTGACTGGGGCTGATGGTAGGTGGAAGTCTAACATCATCTGGAGGGACACAGATTCCCCACTTCTTGTTAAGTCAAGATGGAGGAATCCAATGAATGTGGGATGATGTTTCCAGCTTTTTCTTATAATTCTCTTCCACACGGGCTGTGTCGCAAGGCATAAAAAATTCAAAGGCTGAATAGTAAATTCCCTTCTGAGCTGTCCCTAGAAAGGTCATACGTTGCATAAATGCTTACCACTCCAGATCTGCCAGTCCGTCACCAGTTCCCCCCCATCCCCCCATCCCCACATCTAACTCACATTGACCGGATGCTGTTTCCAGCCAAAGCACATAAAGCCTCCTATGAAATTTTAATGAGCATGGATCACTGAGGAGGAGAAGACGAGGAGGAAGAAAAAGGAATAAACTTGATGAATGTGTCCCTTTCTAGCTGATGCAGTTTAAAGTGGAAAAGGTTTGTATGTTTTCATGCTGGAGTGCTACTGGAGATCTCCTCCACACCTCGGTGTTCATCATAGCAAGCACAGGCAGAGGCAAGGCAAACACAGCTACTGTGAATGAGCCCTCGGGCACGGGGAGATTGTTTGTCCCTTGCTTGTAGCCAGCAAATGACTTCAGATGGAGCAGCTATTGGAAAGTTCTCCTGTGTGTGTTTTGTCACTGAATCTGATGTGAAAACCTCAGGCATTCTAAGAGCAGACATGAGGACCTCATCAAAGAGGTACTGGCCATTGTGCTGCAGAGAGGGATAGGGGTGAAATTCAATTCACATTCAGTTCACACTTATGGACAAACCTACATGATTTCTGAAACAATATGGGAACCACACAGATGTTGCACTTCTCCAAATGTCTGCGATGCAGTTTCTCCAGCCAAGGAACGGGTACCCATGTTTATGTAGTAGGGCAAAGTGTGTGTAAAAATGCACATTGGTGGAAATAACATACAGCAATGCCTTCAAGGAAATGGCTTTGCAAAAATGTGGAAAAGTTGGGCAAAATCACATAGAAAAATGCTTATATTAGGAGAACTCTGCCCTGAAGTGCTGATGGATTCTCATGAGGCAAATAAAACACAATGGCAAACTGATGCGGAAATGTGGAGAATGGAAGAATGGAAAAGAAGGCTTTGGTGGTGATACTTCTGAGCTGTTGTGCTCAGATCCTGCTTGCGATTTCCCCACAGGCATATGTTTGGTCATACTGAGAACAGGATACTGGACTAAATGGGCCATTGGCCTGATCCAGCAGGCTCGTCTTATGTTAAGACAAACTGAATTTGACAGATTTGCCCCTAGCTATGGTTCATCCTGTATTACTCAACCCTCACACCACACTGCTTCTCAAACTTCTGATAGCAAAGATCACACTTTCCCCTGAATTAAAACTGGAGGTCCACCTATCACATGGCAAAAGATTTGCTTTTGGAGTCCAAAAGACAGGTGGTGGAGGGTTTTAAGCAAAGGTTGGGTGGCCATCTGTCAGGCATGATTTATTTGAAACTCCTGCATTGCAGGAGCGTTGGCCCTAGACGACTCTCAGGGTCCCTTCCAACTCTACCATTCTGTGATACCATAGGAAGTTGTTTTATACCCAATATGACCATTTGACCCATCTTCCACAGTATTGTCTACACCGACTAGCAGCAGCACGCCAAGATTTCAGATGGTGGACACCCCCAGCCCTACCTAGAGATGCCAAAGATTGAACCCTAATGCATGCAAAGCAGATACTCCACCACTGAGCTACCGCCCTTCCTTCTAAAAGAGGACCCATCTCCTTTCTCTGCATAGGTCTCTGATCTGGGCATACTTTTGCATTTTAATTTAGGGAGGCAATCTCCACTGATTGTTAGGGATGGCCTCAGGAAGTGACAGAGGTGGGGGAGCCCCAGGTCTTTTGCACCATTTTCTGGATCTCCTGCTTCTCTCACTCTCTTTTTAAAAACTTAACAAAAATATATGTTTTTTAATTCTTTGCTTACAGGGCAGCTGGGCATACTGCAGAAGCACATCTTTATCTGCCCAGAGGCATATCTCTCTATCCTCTATCTATCTATCTATCTATCTATCTATCTATCATCTATCTATCTATCTATCTATCTATCTATCATCTATCTATCTATCTATCTATCTATCATCTATCTATCTATCTATCTATCTATCTATCTATCTATCTATCATCTATCTATCTATCTCTATCATCTATCTATCATCTATCATCTACCATCTATCATCTATCTATCATCTAATATAGCATATGCCTACTGCATGCACATTTGCATCACGGGCCTGTGGTTAGGTGCACAATATCATCATCATCATCATCATCATCATCATCATCATCATCATCATATATTTTCACCTGTTGTTTTGATGACCAAAGTTGTGGGCCAGCAGCTGGGAAAAGCTGCACACTGTAGAAAATCACAAAGAGCAGGAAGGGCAAAATGACCAGTAAGAAAAAGAGAAGGGGCAGAACTGACTTTGAAACATCAAAGAACTCATGAACAACTTGACCCAGCACTTTTCTGCTGCTAAATATGCTTGGCGCTGCTCATGCACTCCGTGCAGAATCCTATTCCTCGTCAACACTGGCCTCCCAAGGGAGATGAAGACAGTTGCCCTTTGGGGGCCTGGCATTATAATGCACTTGTAATTAAAACATGAGTCGAATGATAATGGGGCTAACGTGGCCCACTGATCGAAAAGTTGTGGGGTTTTTTGGAGTAATATGCCAAAAGTGCATTTTCCTTGCCCTCTTCCCCCTGGTTCAAGCTATTTCTAGGCAATTGGCATTTGTATTTCAGAGAGAAGGAAGAGAGATCTCAGATCAATAGGTCTGCAATCTCTGTGCCAAATTATGGATGATGAATATGGAAAAATGCAAAACGAAACACCCCAAGCTGTTGATGCATAAGGTAGTGTGTTTATTGAGCTGCTAATGTGAGTGATACTAGCAGTTCTTTAGGGTTTCCAGAGGGGTGGCTGTGTCAGTCCATTTCACTGCGAAAACATCAAAGGGTTGTATCCAACTAAATTCTGCTCAGAGCACACCCACTGAAATTGATGGAGGTAAGCTGGTTATGTCCCTTATTTTCAATACAACCCAAAGAGTCTCAGAGTATCCTAAAAACTTAAAGATAAGATTTTGTAGACCACTTCCTATACATCACAAGCCTAATTGGACATTAAGTGCCATATAAATTAATAAAGACTAAACTATGGCTTTGGAGGTTGGGGGGGGACTGAGAATCTTGGGGGGACTATGCCCTACTTTGCTCAACAGAGAAGCAGGTAACCCGTGCCAGGGCAATGAAATCTCCATTTGTTCCCTGACTGTTCCTTCCGTTGCAAGGGAGCCTTCATTCATTCTCAATGAGACTACATTCACACCGTACATTTAAAGCAATATGATATGACTTTAAAGAGTCATGCCTTCCCCCAAAGAATTCTGGGAGCTGTGGTTTGTTAACTGAGAGTTGCCTGGAGGCCATGTTCCCTTCACAGAGCTACAATTCACAGAATGGTTTAAGAGCCAATCCCTCTTCCCAGGGAACTCCATACCTTCTAACATGATATGGCCCCAATCCAGGATGTCATCATCTGGGTCCACACTCCTAAGTGAGCCACATGACTCATGTGAGATTGCGCCCCCCCCAAAAAAAACCAACTTTTATGGGCACAGTGCTCCAAAACACATGTTTTGGGGCACCATGCCGCAAAGAAGTGAGAGTTGAAATCGTGCAAGATCATGGCAGCCATTTTGGCTCTTGTCCTCTTGAGAGAAAAAACACGGTGTCCCGTTTTTCCCCAAGGAAGTTGATGGGTATGAAACTCTGGGAACCATGGCTCTTTGAGGGAAATAAGGGTTCTCCGAATTCTTTGGGGGAAACCATGACTCTTTAAAGCAGCATCCTAGTACTTTAAATGTGTGGTGTGAATATGGCCTGAGGCAACCAGCCTGGCGCCTCTCATTTCACCACATGGCAATGTTCTGCTTGTCTCCTTCATGCTCTTGACTATTGGGCCTGATTGTGCTTCTTCTTGCTCCACAGTCATGCACACTGTCTTTCTTTCATCATGGCTCTCCTACCCACCCCACATCTCTGCCTCTTGCCACCCCCTTGCCACCCCCAGGCTGACAGATGTGCTCTTTGTGGTGAGGCTTCACTGCCACAGGCGCAGTACGATAGCAGAGTTTCAACTGGTTCACTTGATTTGCCATAGATCATCAAGCACACCCGTTGCAGGATTTTGTTCATTTCCTCACAATGAGGGAAATGGAAGAGATCTGTCTACGCATGGTGTCAAACTCTTGTTGCCTGAAAAGCAATTTGAGAGACCTGGATGGGAAAAGACGGTTATATAAACAAGCTTCTTTTATGTTGGCATTAAAATAAACAAACCTGGCAAAAAGGCCTATGCTGGGCTTGAGCAGCATTTAAGAAAGGTGAGTGACTAGGTTAGCATATTGCATAACTTTAAGTGAAACTTTAAGTGATGGAGGGCACAAGGAGAAGGGGGCGACATAGGACTAGATGGTTGGACAGTGTTCTCGAAGCTACCAGCATGAGTTTGACCAAACTGCGGGAGGCAGTAGAAGACAGGAGTGCCTGGCGTGCTCTGGTCCATGGGGTCATGAAGAGTCGGACACGACTAAACGACTAAACAACAACAACAACAAGTGAAACAAGCACTTGCCACTTCAGCCTCTCAAAACACATCCTAGCTCACTCCCATGGCATTCAGGGACACACACACAAAGCATTGAGAAGCACACACAGTGGCTCGAGGTAAAGGAATATTCAGCCACAGAGACACCCTTAGCTGAGTGTAGTGCCTTAAATATTTCACTGCTCACTTGGTATTATGCATTCAGCTCACATTGCAGAAGAGGGCAGGATCAGTTGCAACCAGTAACTTCTGGCTCGTTTTCTGGTGCCTTTCTTTTCTGATCTCATATTCATGAGCGAGCTAATGCGATGCAATGGGCTCACTTAGAGAAGGTGAATTGTGCTGAGAATGTATAAAGGTGCTTGCGGGGCAAGCGGGGGCATTGAGCATGGGAAAACAAGGGGCCTGGTGTTTGTGTGTTTTAAACATGTGATTTAAAATTCAACTCGGAAGATGGAGGAAGAGAGCTTTAGCTAGGAATGAGAAAATCTGTCAGTTTTGGTCTCTCCTAGTTTCACAATTTTCCAAACTTAAATTCAGTTCTCTACATTTCTGCAGCAATTTGCATTATTATTATTATTATTATTATTATTATTATTATTATTATTATTACAGTGGTACCTCCAGTTGTGAAAGGGATCCGTTCCAGAGGCCCGGCTGCATCCTGAGGAATTCACAACCGGAGGACCGCTTCTGTGCATGTGTGTGGTGTTATTTAGCACTTCTGCGCATGCGTGTGGCACATAGAGCATTTCTGTGCATGTGCACACAACAAAACCCGGAAAAACACTTCTGGGTTTGCCACGTTCGCATCCCAAAGTTTACGTATCCAGAGGGATACATAAGCGGAGGTACGACTGTATTATTATTATTATTCCTCGCAGTTTCAACAAATACATACATTTTTCAAAGCAGTTTCCCCAACTATGTGCACTTTCTGCATGTTAGTTTCTCTAATGCTTTTGTCCACTTTGTTTGGCAAAGTCCATCGCAAAATTCGGAGAAGAGTTAATTTCAGAGCATACCTGGGTTTCCATTTGCCTACTTCTGTTTCCCATAGGTGTCTGGGTGGCCACTGTGAGAACAGGATGCTGGACTAGATGGGTCATGGGCCTGATCCAGCAGGCTTATGTAATCTTCTTATTGGTTTGAGAAGTGCAAATTAGGTCATTTCTCATTAAAATGCAAACAAAATTGAATTTCTCCCTCATCCCTAGCTTTAATCCATAGCCTTCTATGCGTGGGTGTCATTTCAGATTTTAAAGGGGACAGAGGGGCTGCATTTTAGCAGAGAGGCAAGAGTTAGCAAGGTCTTGTGATCTGCTATATTTAAGGCTAGATTGGAGAAGCTGTGTATTTTAAAGGAATTTCTTATCGCTTTCTTTGATATAGTTCATGATAACTCTAGAGCAATGAACAACATGGAACAAGTACCCTGCAGAAGTATTTGTGAGTTTGATAACCATACCTAAAATCTAGCACCATCTATAGCACAATGCTGTTCATGTCTATGCAGAAGTAAGTCCCAGTGGAGCTTAAAAGGTAAAGGTAAAGGGACCCCTGACCATTAGGTCCAGTCGTGGCCGACTCTGGGGTTGTGGCACTCATCTTGCTTTATTGGCCGAGGGAGCCGGCGTACAGCTTCTGGGTCATGTGGCCAGCATGACTAAGCCGCTTCTGGTGAACCAGAGCAGCGCACGGAAACGCCGTTTACCTTCCTTGCACTTTATCTACTTGCACTTTGATGTGCTTTCAAACTGCTAGGTGGGCAGGAGCTGGGACTGAGCAATGGGAGCTCACCATGTCGCGGGGATTCGAACCGCTGACCTTTTGATCGGCGAGTCCTAGGCTCTGTGGTTTTAACCCACAGCACCACCCACGTCCCTTCAGTGGAGCTTACTCCCAGGTAATTGTGCATAGTAGTCGTAGTAGTCGTAGTAGTAATACCTCTCTTCATCCATAGATCTCAGGTTGGTACGCAGCCAAGAACTGAAGGACACATATTTGTGCAGATCGAACTATGCTAGCCATTGTGAAACCAAATCCATGGTATTATATGATACAGTTAATCATGATTATGAAAATGATCTATTGGCATTTAGTAAGTATCCAATTAGGGGAGCATTGGCACTTCTTTCCACAGATGCTGTCTGTTGCTTTAGATAGACATTCAGTCTGAGACACTGTATGACTGGCAAAGGTGTAATGGATGATATTCTTTCATTTTCATTTCATTTCATTTTTGTTGTTGTAATGATTAGTCCACAAGGAGATTAGACACAAATCTACTGACTATTGTTTTTGTTTGTTTGCTTTAGTATTGAATCATGGTCTATGCAGCAGAAAATATACAGTTTTTTCTAAGGAATATTACCCCAAAGGTTGCTTTTATGTTTTGTGTCATTGAAATTTTTAAACTATGGATGGAGTAGATTGTTTCAGTGATAAGTAATTGCATATTTTATGACACATATTTTATATGTTCTTATACCGTAAGCAGCCCTGTGCTCCTTGGATGATGATATAATAATAATAATAGTAATAATAATAATAATTCTTCTACGGTTCATGGCAGGGTACCTAAAGTGGTGTTATAGCTTAACAGGCTCAACAGATAAAAGTATTCATTTATTTGTTCAAAGGAGTGCAGGGGTTATTTCCCCCCAGTTTTTAAATTCAAGAGCACATGTGATTTTTTCCAGCACGGTGCCTTATTTAAAAAAGGGGGAGAGAAGAAACATAGCCACTGTAGAACGAAAGAATGACGGGTTAGTAGTCATTAAAATTCACAGACACCTCACATCCAATTTCAGAAGGCTTCTGTCATTATTATATATACCCACATATACTGCTGTTGTTGGGACTGTTTCATTTCCTACTGCTTTGATCTACTGGGAGATGCAGTGATTATCCACAGATACAGGAACATGCTGACACCTTGCTTGTTTTAAATGCTGTTGTGTGCAGCCCAGACTGAGGATTTTAACCCTTATGGAGGCAGGAGCACTTGGCATAAAATGTGGCTATGGGCAAAAATGCAGTAAAGTGTGATGGTGGTATTGGGGTGACTAAAAGATCAAATTGGTGAAATTACGACGTAACACCCAATGCATGGCTAACCCTCTAAGTAAGCACACAAGACCTCATTGGGTAGAGGGTTCTTGAGCACCAGCTTATCCACAGCAATACCTGGCAGAGAGATGCCAATATGGTTCAGTGCAAGCCATTTGTTGCTGTTGTTTAGTCGTTTAGTCGTGTCCGACCCTTCGTGACCCCATGGACCAGAGCACGCCAGGCACTCCTGTCTTCCACTGCCTCCCGCAGTTTGGTCAGACTCATGTTTGCAGCTTCGAGAACACTGTCCAACCATCTCGTCCTCTGTCGTCCCCTTCTCCTTGTGCCCTCCATCTTTCCCAACATCAGGGTCTTTTCCAGGGAGTCTTCTCTTCTCATGAGGTGGCCAAAGTATTGGAGCCTCAGCTTCAGGAGCTGTCCTTCCAGTGAGCACTCAGGGCTGATTTCCTTAAGAATGGAGAGGTTTGATCTTCTTGCAGTCCATGGGACTCTCAAGAGTCTCCTCCAGCATCATAATTCAAAAGCATCAATTCTTCGGCGATCAGCCTTCTTTATAGTCCAGCTCTTACTTCCCTACATCACTACTGGGAAAACCATAGCTTTGACTATATGGACCTTTGTTGGCAGGGTGATTTCTCTGCTTTTGTGCCACATCCTATAGAAGAGTGCGCTGACCAGCGTCTACGGAGGGCAGATTTCCTGTACTTCTAACGATTTTGTAGAAGAGAGAACGTTAGCAGTTTCATCTTATATTACAGGGATAATAAAATCTTCCCCTCCTAAAATATCCTCTTCTATATACAGCTTTTAAAAGATACAGAAACCCCGTCTTCCTTTGTATCTGATCACTCTGGCAATATGATATAGGAAAAGGCCCTCCCCTACTCTAAATTGTGTTCATCATATTTGTTAGTCCGTCACTTGACTTCATCTATTTCCATTTTTCCAGTCCTTTTCCATAATAACTCCTTCGTTTGCACCTCCTCTGTCTACCTTTACATTTGCATTCTAGCATTCTTCATATCTTTGCATATGCAAATGGAAGTGAGGGGAAATGGAAAGCTTTTAAAATGCAACTACCACATCACAGACATTGAATTCCTTGTGGGCAAAGGAGCTCTGACTGGCAGACTGAATTTCCCCAAACTCAAGGGGTTTCTCCTTTATACACAAAGAGATGCATATTAGGCATGCCCCTCCACTGAAGTAAATAAGGAGGAGGCATGTTTTGTACATTTGTGGAGCTCTGAACTGGCTGTGAAATAGCTAGTTGCCTTGTGTGTATACAAGCAGATTGGCTGCAGTTGCCCACACAGCCTCAACTCTATCCCATGGCTAAGTGGAATGGTCAGAACACACAGCTCTCTGGTGGACTCTCCTTCCTTGGACGTTTTGAAGCAGAGGTTGGATAGCCATCTTTGATGGATTGTTTTCCTGTGATTCCTGCATTGCGTGGAATATGACTATGATTAGATGACCCTTGGGGTCCCTTGCAACTTTACAAGTCTATGATTCCATGAAAGTGACAAGAACTTCCAGTGACAGTCCTATCTGGGTTTGGTTTCCTTTCAAAGAGAGGTCACAGGAGGCTCATGGCTTCTGTAACAGTTCGTTGTTCTTGTTTGCAAATACAGTGGTACCTCGGGTTAAGAACTTAATTCATTCTGGAAGTCCGTTCTTAACCTGAAACTGTTCTTCCCCTGAGGTACCATTTTAGCTAATGGGGCCTCCCGCTGCCGCTGTGTGCGATTTCTGTTCTCATCCTGAAGCAAAGTTCTTAACCCGAGGTACTATTTCTGGGTTAGCAGAGTCTGTAACCTGAAGCATCTGTAAACTGAGGTACCACTGTATACCACGAACAAAAATTGGAGGCAAGCAGCATTCGCACTCTTGTCAAATCCACTATCTCACAACATATCCCTGGAGAGAGGTATTAGCCCACCAAGTGCCTTCAGGTCACAACCCACCATTTGCCTCTTCCTTTTTCTGTGTTTTGTAGACCGCTTCATAGAGTTGGAAGGTACTATAGATGCCATCTAGTTCAACCTCTTGCCAACACAGGAAATCTACTGCTAGAGCATCCAGCTTCTGCTTAAAAGGATCAGCAGTGGAAAGTCCATCACCTCCCAAAGCAATCAGAAATCCAAGGCACTCTGTTCTATTATCTCCACATGTGCACCACCATAACCAATACACAGTTGTGGGGGCTATCCCCTTCTCAAGTGGATTACTTTCTCTTTTCAGTGAGATTTCTGCAGTAGGAAACCATGCTCTAACAATCTGTCCCCATTCAGAGATATTCCCCTTGTCATTAGCTGCTGCTGTGAAAGCAACAACCACCCATCCCTAGCCATTCATTTCCTTTGTCTGATCCCGGCTAGTGATTCAGCATTGCTTCGGGGCAAACCCAAGTGATAATTTCACTCAAAGGGGAGAAGGGACTCAACTCTACCTGCCCCACCTTCATGCTATAGAAGGGAAGAAGAACACTGTGTTAACTATGCAGTTGTTGTTTGCATCTGTCTGTCTTGAGAGACAATGCACCTCCATGGGTGAATCATAGATTTGTAGAGTTGGAAGGGACCCCAAGGCTAATCTAGTCCAACCCCCTGAAATGCAGGAATCTCAGCTAAAGCATCCATGACAGATTACAGATGGCAAAGTCAAATCACTGGGGAATCCAGCATGAGAACTGAATTTCAGACTTTTTCTTTTTTAAGCAGACTAACTGTTCCATCTTACCACTAAACTTCACTTGGCTTAACTCTGCGGTGGTTTCAAAAGGTCACTGTGGAGTGAGAAAATCTGTTTTCTGAATCCACCTGTCAGAAACCCCATGGAGCATCAGTCTGTGATTAATAGGTCATGCGTACATCTTAAAAAACAACAACACTTTGCACCACATTGAATATCTAATGAAGAACTTTATCCTCCTTTGTTGGCAGTTGAGAACAGTTACTATGATCTAGGAGGCCTTTTCCATCTCTGATATCTCTTATCTGGCAATTTTCCTGAGAAGGGTTGGATGGCTTCTGAGTAGAAGCCATTACATGCTGCCTATGAGGCCAGCAATAACCAGGAGTTTATTCATGACAGAGCGGGGGAAATCACCAAAGTAATAGCTGTGACTTTGAAGTATGCCAAATGATGCTCTGTATGGAAGCATCAGGTAGGAACAAACTGCAGAGTTCGAATTTGCCTTGAATTCCAATGCAATTTTCATTATTAGCATTATAAATAAGTTCATGAAAAACCCAGAGAAACACCTTTCCAACAAGCATAATAGGCTTTGATGTTTGTTGTTGTTGTTGTTTAGTCGTTTAGTCATGTCCGACTCTTCGTGACCCCATGGACCAGTTTGGTCAGACTCATGCTGGTAACTTCGAGAACACTGTCCAGCCATCTCGCCCTCTGTCGTCCCCTTCTCCTTGTGCCCTCCATCTTTCCCAACATCAGGGTATTTTCCAGGGAGTCTTCTCTTCTCATGAGGTGGCCAAAGTATTGGAGCCTCAGCTTCAGGATCTGTCCTTCCACCCCCAATTCCATTTCCTGTGGACCATGATCAGAAAGTGATAATAACATGGGAATAAAAGCCGACAGCAAGCAATCAAATCAACAGTAATTATACACAAATGGCTAGATGCTTTGCTTCTTCACTGTGGTTTTATCTCACAACAACCCTATGTAGCAGGGCATGCTCTCATCCCCATTGTACAGCTGGAGATCTGAGGAAGGGCTACCTTATAAGGCAGAAAATAGGCTCTGTTTGGCAACCAAGGGACGTGGTTCAGGGAGAAGTGCTACAGCATGATCCAAAAGCCCATTTAAATGGGGTGTGCTGCAGATTGTGTTTATAACTGCAGCCTTAGTTAAGAGTTGTCATGAGCCCTATTTTACAGAGCACAGTTATCTATTTGATGGTGTCCTCTGTTTGAAAGCACCATACAAAGGGAGAGCAGAGACCTTGAAGTTGCAACTCAACTGTTGCCCATCAGTTTTTAGCACATGATTTACACATTGCTGTAACTAGTGCCCAATGATTCTGTCTGCATCAGCTTGCCCTGCAATTCTCTGCAACCGAGATCCCCCATACACTTGACGGTGCATGAAAGTTTGCACGGAGAGAGGTGCAGAAACCAAGAGGCTTTCCTCGAATGCATTATACTGACCTCAAACAGAAGCGAGGTCGTTGAGAAGATAATTTTTCACCATCATCCTACAAGCCATTTCCTCCCATATAAATTAGGCAGCTTGTTGGCAGCCTGACTCCTGGCTATTGTCCAACACATCAAATTAGAATGCAGTGATTTGTAAAACAGAATGCTTTCTAGTCATACAAATGGAAAGCCACACTAGCCTGTGGTGTTCACTCTGCGTGGGCCGGGTGCCTTGCTTATTGACAGGGCAGAGGGCAAGCAAATAAATATACTTTATTGCTCTGGATGGATGCAACATGCATCATTAACTCAGGACTTGCCAACTTAATTAGCAAGCGGTAATGACCGCACAAGGACAGATATCTGCCACCGTCCATGGAAAATGCCCTTCATATTTCCTTGAAGCATCCCAAGTTTCACACAAAGAAATACTTGCAAACTAGTTTATTATTATGGTTATGGTTATTATTAGGAATACACAAGATAGGTTTATTGTGGGCTTGGTGCTGCTCATGCCAGCAGGTTTGGCACAGGGGCCACACAATGTCATACTCATCAAAATGCCAACCAATATTATTATTTTTGCCATTCAACCTGAATTAACCCTTTCCATGGAAAAATCTGAGGCGTGAAAAAGAAAACGTGGGGAAATTGGAAGGTGGTGGAGATATGGGATGGGAATTTGATGACGATGTCTCATGTGGATGATGCAAAAAACAAACAAACATGCATTTTAAACTGTTGTACCTGTTATGTATACCAGTGACTGCTATGTTTCTGTGCAATGTTTTTTGGACCTCTTGAGCTCCCGTAGTTTGCGTACCGCAGAGCTGCAGGGTACAGTTTCATTTCCAGTCTTGTTTTGTAGCAGCAGGAGGACTGTTGCGTTTGAGAGACCTGCTTCCTCCTGATAGGTTTTCCTTCCATCCCAAGACAACCATAAACCATTTTGGGAGCTTAGGGCAGGTAACAAATGGAAAGAATAAGAATAAGAATAATAAGCACCAAATCCACAGAAAACTGGAAGAGCCCACACAGTCCAAACAGAAGCAATATTAAAACTTATGGTTGCACATGTCCACCTTTTTCAGCAGTGTTGCTTTATGGCAAAACATTTCAATTCACTTAGAGGAGCATATTTGAGTTTTGCATGAGAAAGTTGCTGCATAATTTCCTAATAGATACATGAGCCCAAGACTGGCCTAAGGTAGAAGACAAATGGAGGGAAAGCAGACAAAAATATACTTTGTGTTTATTGTACAAGAGTAAAAAAATTCCTGGCTCCTTCTAGAAAGTTTTTGTAAGTATAGCTGCAATCCTACACACAATTTCTTGGTAGTATTAGCACAATAGAATGCAATGAGACTTAGGCCCTGTCTGCACTACACATTTAAATCTGCATCATACCACATTCCCCTAACGATTTAACAGTCAATCGCTGTTTCTGAGGAACTCTCTGAATTGTAGTTCTGTGAGGGGAATAGGGATCTCCGAACAACTCTTAACAAGCAACAGTTCCCAGGATACTCTGGGGGAAGACATGACTGTTTAAAGTGGTACGCTACTGTTTTAAATGTACAGTGCAGATGGGGCCTTCGTGTAGAGTGAACATGCATAGGGTTGTGCTGCAAATGAATTGTTCAGGATTAAGCATAAGTGACTATTCCACACCTGGGATGGCATCACTGAGGATGCAGAGTCGCTTGAAACTACCCGCCTCACTTCATTTGTAGCAGGGCCTCTGAAGAGGATCTCAGCTGGATGATTTTCCAGTTTACTATTGAAAACAAGAATACCGCTTGCATGTGAACATATTCAAAGGAATGATGGGAGGTGGATAAGCAAATAGGAATGAGGGCCAAAAAATCTGTATCCTGTAGACTGCTGTAATGAAAATATGCTGTGGGTTAAAATTTTGAGAAGAGTTAGAATGAACAGATTCTGCTCTTTGCTCATTGGCTATGTAGCAATCTGGCCAAGTAGAGTTTTGCCTCTGCAGAGGACAGCGTCTTGAGGGAAAGATATTCAGCCTGAGAAAAAAACAGAGGAAGTGGGAGCGGAGAAACAGGAGCAAGAGATGATATCAGCCTTTATTCTCTCATATGAAGATGAGCTCCAAGCTTCTTTCCCTTCAGAAAGACACCATCAAAACATTGGGGAGGGGGGAGGGGAGAAGGGGGGGAGATGCTCCAATTTCAGATCAAAAGATTTAAGCGAGGAAATTATTTCCTGCAGAGCAATCAGATATCAAGCCTTTTACCCAGATGGTTATGAATATTAACCACTGCTTTTGTCACATTTGAGCTATGCCAGCTCAGCTTCACATTCCCTGTACAACCCAAGGAATCGCAGCAAGTCATAAACCAATGGCACATGCCGCTGATTAATTCTCCTCCTTACAGTTCATACTGCCTGCGTTCTTTTCTTTCTTTACATTTGCTGTAAGATGTCACCAAGAATAAAACATGTCTGACACTCAAGAAGATCCCATGTCCTTCATTGTGGCACCTGTGAGAGAAGGAGGGGGGAATGGCAGCTTTGATGTGATTATCGTTACGGAGGCAGAGCAATTAATTGTTTCATCTGTCAGCTCTGCCTCAAAATTAAATAACCTGACCATCTTCGTGACAGATTTTCTGATGGATTTTAGTGTGTGTTGTTCATAATGGTGCAATCATAGTAAATATTATACATATTAATAAGATCAGCAGCACTGGCGTACCCATAATGTTTTTTTCATTACTATAGGCAGCATTCAAATTGCATTACTGGGGAGCGGGGGACTCCACTTGGCTTTCTGGTCTTTGTTGCCCATAGAAATCAAGCCACATTTTGTATCTAATCTATATCTTGCATCTGGAAATATAATCAGCCAGAAAGAGTTCTGCCAGTATATCTTGTTAAAGCATTATTATGAATGGGCCGATCACTATGATTTTTTTTAAAAAATGATCTGTACCTTGATTGTAGACAAAAGATTTTAAAATGGTCCATAATGGCTGGAAGTCTCTTTCCAGCCTTTGAAGTGTCAGATTCTTTAGCTATTTGGAGGAGCAGAGAAACAATTTCATTCCACTTTAAATTTAAGTGGAGAATGAGGCAGACAGCGAGCATGGAGTTAGCTAAACTTGAAGCAGCTTTGTAGTTAATGCTTTTGTTCTTTAAGAATCAAATACTCAATAAGCAGTTATGCTGCCTGATTAAGGAGTTTGCAGACTTCCAATATGCTTTGCCTGAATATTTGTGAATATAAACAGATATTATTCATTATTCCATATTTCCGTGTTATTTTAGGGGTGAAGCTTAATTTATGCAAATTTCTTCAGTGAAGGGTCTTAAAGATATGTTTCTGGGTATGAGGAATTCCAATCTGTTGTTGTTTTTGTGATTGGACAGCATTTAGCTTGGTAAATGTACGTTTGATGAAGAAGCACATAAACAGATTTTGGAAAATCAAATAATTTTAATTTTATGTTCAGGTAATGCCAAATAATAATAAATAAAAATAATGTTGCTATATAATATAACTCAAGGTACTTGGCAATCATTTTTAATGATTTCTGTGCAGTTTTACACACATTTAACTTACCAAGCAAAACTAAATCATATTAATTTAACTAAAATTAATTGGCTCCCAATACATTTCCGAGCACAATTCAAAGTGTTGGTGTTGACCTTTAAAGCCCTAAACGGCCTCGGCCCAGTAGACCTGAAGGAGCGTCTCCACCTCCATCGTTCTGCCCGGATGCTGAAGTCCAGTGCCGAGGGCCTTCTGGCGGTTCCCGCATTGCAAGAAGCAAAGCTACAAGGAACCAGGTAGAGGGCCTTCTCGGTAGTGGCACCCGCCCTGTGGAACACCCTCCTATCAGATGTCAAAGAGATAAACAACTACCTGACATTCAGAAGACATCTTAAGGCAGCCCTGTTCAGGGAAGTTTTTAATGTGTGACATCTTAGTGTATTTTTGGTCTGTGTGGAAGCCACCCAGAGTGGCTGGGGAAACCCAGCGAGATGGGTGGGGTACAAATAATAAATTATTATTATTATAATTATTATTAAAATACCTTTTGAATTCCCAGGTCATGTTGCAACTTTTTAGCACCCCTCATTTTTGAAATTTGGAAAATTCAACATGTTCTATTAAGTATTCTGTGTGGTCTCCCATTACAAGAAAAAAGATCCTGTATAGAGTGCATTTCAGAATATCCTTCTTGATGAAATGGAGTGAGCCTATGCATAACAATATACATTTCTAGTTTTGATGAAGTAGGATAGCATCTGTGGAGGTTCATGCCTCAGTTAATCACTCTAGTCTCTGAGGTGCTACACCACTTTTTGTCTCATTTATTTTACTGCAGTCCTTATTGCCATAAAAAAACAACATATAATTAATTGGGATTTTAATGTATGTGATTATTTCTGCTGCTATCTTCAAACTATAGAACATATAAAGTATTCCCTGCAAGATTCCTTGGAGCCTGGAAGAGAATGTCCAACTGTCATTCACTAGAAATAACAGACTTGCCTGTTGGAAGATTCTTATATAAATTAGCTGGTTTTGATCTAAAGAAGAGATTATATGTCAGGGGCCCCATGCCAACTCTGGGCAGAGCAGATCTTTCTGCCATGCATCTCTCTCTCTCTCTCTCTCTCTCTCTCTCCCCCCCCCCCATGCTGGAAGAGAGACAAGCTGTTGTTGCCCGAGATCTAAACTAATCACTATCAGAAGGCTTCAGAACTGGGCAAAGGGCTGCCAGATTGCAGTTGGAAATGTGGAACTGGAGTGGATTTCTGGTTCTAGTGCATAGATATGTGGAACATAAAGGAAGACAGACATTTTACCTGGGTGATCCTGTCCCCTTCACCCAAACAATTAGACTCTAATCAAACTACAAGAAAGAAGATCCCACCTAAACATTAGGAAGAACTTCCTGACAGTAAGAGCTGTTCGACAGTGGAATTTGCTGCCAAGGAGTGTGGTGGAGTCTCCTTCTTTGGAGGTCTTTAAGCAGAGGCTTGACAACCATATGTCAGGAGTGCTCTGATGGTGTTTCCTGCTTGGCAGGGGGTTGGACTCGATGGCCCTTGTGGTCTCTTCCAACTCTATGATTCTATGATTCTATGATTCTATGATTCTATGAACTAATACAGGTGTGGGGAATCTTTGTCTCTCCAAATTGGCCATGCTTGTTGGGGCTGATGGGAGTTGTAGTTCAGCAATATCTGGACCAAAGGTTCCCCACACCTCATCTAATGTAGCAGAAATCATGTTCAGAAACATGACCCATTGCATGGAGCAATGCATATCCCAGTATCTATTTGTCTCTCACTCACACACCCTTGTATGTTGAACATACACAAATTCCATACAGATGACCAATAAGAGGTCTTATCCCAGGGCATCTTAGTCACCTTCTAGCAAACATATTACGGCACTCTGCACCATCCTACCTAGTGGTAAGGAGAACTTTATCACAAATCAGGTGCTGATGTGCACTCCATGTGTGGCAGAACAGCAGTCTTCATAGACTCATGCACAATTTGGTTTCTGCCACTAACCTGCACAGGTTAATTATCCTCAAATCACATGGGAAGTTCAATTGGCTCTAAAAATAAAACGCAAGGGAATGTGTTTAAGCTTGTGCAGAGTGCGGCAAGATAGTGCATTGTAATGTGGAATGCATTGATTTGCTGTTAAAAAGACTTACAAGAAACTTTTGAATGAAGTGTAAGCTTAATGAACTGAAGCTGGTTTAATGGTGGACACAGAACCGTGAGCAGACTGCATTCAGAAAGAGTATTGCAAGTTTTGTGTTCACAGGATCGATAGATCATAATGGGGAATGGGGAGAAAGTTCCACAGAGTATTAATATAGTTAATTAAAGATGGCTGTCAAACCTAAACATTTATGTAATGAGGAACCATCGCCAGTACAGATACGAAAAGTTTTAAATTGTATTTATATATAGTTAATACTTCAGGTTCTGTCTTATGAATGGTGAACCATATATATTTTCAGTGGTTCACCAGAAGCGGCTTAGTCATGCTGGCCACATGACCCATGACCTGGAAAGCTTTCTGAGGACAAATGCTGGCTTCCTCAGCCTGCAAAGCGAGATGAGTGTGGCAACCCCAGAGTCGTCCGCGACTGGACTTAATTGTCAGGGGTCCCTTTACCTTTACCTTACTTAAAATATGCATTAAATGCATATATTAGTAAAAATAAATACACAAAATAATAAATAAAAATGTAATATATTCAGGGAAATTGTTTCAGGGGAAATTGAATATTAGGCAAAAAGTGTATTAAAATGTGTATCTTGGGTGATATTTGTACTAAAATGCAATGAATTTTCATGAGGAATTTTTTTAAAAAAATCACAAACTGATGTGGATCTCCTTTGCCAAATTATCTCACACTGGGTTTAGGGGAAAACGCTACAGGCCTTAAGTGGGATTATGTAAAGGTAAAGGTACCCCTGCCCGTACGGGCCAGTCTTGACAGACTCTAGGTTTGTGCGCTCATCTCACTCTAGGGGCCGGGAGCCGGCGCCGTCCGAAGACACTTCCGGGTCATGTGGCCAGCATGACGAAGCTGCAGCTGGCGAGCCAGCACCAGTGCAGCACACGGAAACGCCGTTTACCTTCCCGCTATAAAGCAGTCCCTATTTATCTACTTGTACTTAAGGGGGTGGGCGGGTGGGACGCGGGTGGCGCTGTGGGCTAAAGCCTCAGCGCCTAGGGCTTGCCGATCGAAAGGTCGGCAGTTCGAATCCCCGCGGCGGGGTGCGCTCCCGTCGTTCGGTCCCAGCGCCTGCCAACCTAGCAGTTCGAAAGCACCCCCGGGTGCAAGTAGATAAATAGGTACCGCTTACCAGCGGGAAGGTAAACGGCGTTCCGTGTGCTGCGCTGGCTCGCCAGATGCAGCTTTGTCACGCTGGCCACGTGACCCGGAAGTGTCTCCGGACAGCGCTG
The DNA here is from genome assembly GCF_965113315.1 of Podarcis vaucheri. Lineage (NCBI taxonomy): Eukaryota > Metazoa > Chordata > Lepidosauria > Squamata > Lacertidae > Podarcis > Podarcis vaucheri. The sequence goes on along the minus strand of NC_138760.1, from coordinate 93,531,514 downwards.
GCCCCCGGCCTATAGATGTGAGATGGGCGCACAAACCCCAGAGTCTGCCAAGACTGGCCCGTTCGGGCAGGGGTACCTTTACCTTTACCTTTACTTAAGGGTGCTTTCGAACTGCTAGGTGGGCAGGAGCTGGGACCAAACGTCGGGAGCTCACCCTGCCGCAGGGATTCGAACCGCTGACCATACGATCGGCAAGTCCTAGGCACTGAGGTTTTACCCACAGTGCCACCCGCATCCCGCTAAGTGGGATTATGAGAGCAAAGGAAAGGAAGATTGGGGACTTGGTAGCTTATAGTCAGGTTTTGGAAGTCACTGAGTTGAAATCTGAGCCATCCCTACTTATACAGTGGTACCTTGGGTTACATACGCTTCAGGTTACACACGCTTCAGGTTACAGACTCCGCTAACCCAGAACTAGTACCTAGGGTTAAAAACTTTGCTTCAGGATGAGAACAGAAATCATGCTCCAGTGGCATGGCGGCAGCAGGAGGCCCCATTAGCTAAAGTGGTGCTTCAGGTTAAGAACAGTTTCAGGTTAAGAACGGACCTCTGGAACGAATTAAGTACTTAACCCGAGGTACCACTGTAAATAGTTTCAAATGAAGCAGCTTGGGAGGGTGAGTGAAACTGTCCATTTGGGTCTCTTTCAGGTTCCATTCCCCCTCCCCCCAATCTTATATTCAGTTCTCATCAGTCTGCAATGTTCAGCTCACCAACCTCACACCCCAACCTCAATTTACTTCAGGCAGTGTTTCCTTCCTGGGACAACATTGTCACCCCTCTTCCTGCCTCAGTTTACCCCCAGGACCACAACTTCTCCCTGCCTCAGTTTCTCTCCCTCAGAGTTTCCCTCTCCAGGACTGCAATACCTTCTGTCTCCATGCCTTGGTTCCTCTTCCCAAAACTATGATGCCTTTATTCCTCAGCTTCCCCACCCCCATGTTAGCCCTCTTCCCTACCCACAGCTTCTCCCTCAAAGAGCAACAATATCTCCTCCTTGTCACCACTCCACTTCTGTCTCTCTCTGTCTCTCTGTCTCTCTCTCTTCCTTTATCTCTCTCACACACAGACAGACACACCCATGCCACAGTGCCTTCATTGTGAGTGTGGGGACACGGTCACAGAGCGAGCAAAGTGTGTATGGACCGGCCAGCCACAGTTTGGATTCTCTCTCCCCTTAGCTGCTGTGGCAGCCAGAAAAACAACAAGAAAGCACCCTGGATCACAAAAACCTTTGCCTGACCAACATCTGGCAGTTGGAATTCCTGAGGTGGCTTTTCCCTTTTTTGCAAAGTAGGCAGAGATGATACACAGATGCAACCATTCCTCCTTGCATTGTTGCTGCTACTGTTGTTGTTGTTCAAGTTATCTTTGCTTGCTGGTACAAATATTGACAAGGGAAAGAGAACGGAAAACCTGCTGAATCTGCTAAGCAGCTCCCTGAATCCTGCAGACCTCAACACCTTGCAAGCGCTTAATCTCACCCCATCAACAACGGCAAAGAAAACACCACCTTCAGCAGAGGATTCATTGCTGCAATTTCCCAGCAACTTGGATAAAGGGGACTCAGCTTTCTTATCAAGGTGACACAAACTGACCACAGTGGAATAGTTAGATGTGCCCCCTGCCCATCATGCCTTTACAATGTGCATAAGCTGCCATCTGCCAGGTTGAGCCCTCAGCAGCAGATTGCATAGCAGGGAATGCGCTGTGCTCCCCCCCCCCCCCGCGCTCATCTCCTACTGAGACATTATTTCTGATTGTCTCCCCTTTCCCCCACCCTCACTACCTCTGCGAATGTCACTGAGGTTGGGATTGTGCATAGGAAATGGGGCAGCTCAAAGAGCAGTAAATAGCCATGGGACTATTTGCCTAACTGGAGCAGAAACATGTTGTGGCAACAGGGGCAGCACGAATCATGAGAGAAGCAATGACCGGCTTTACTCCCCCCCCCTCCACATCATGATTGTTTACATAGCACGCTCACCCGTGGTGATTTGTGATTTATTGCCATGTTGAATATTATGAAACGGTTACCATGATGTGGACTTCAAACCAATTTCAGATGATGTACAATGGTACCTCTGGATGTGAACGGGATCTGTTCTCGAGCCCCGTTCACATCCTGAAGGGAACGCAATCCACATCTGCGCATGTGCGGGTTGCACTTCACCACTTCTGCGCATGCGTGTGACATCATTTTGAGCGTCTGTGCATGCGCAAGCGGCAAAACCTGGAAGTAACGTGTTCCGTTACTTCTGGGTCACCGTGGGGCATAACCTGAAAACGCTCAAACTGAAGCATATTTAACCGGAGGTAGGACTGTATTAGAGACGCAGGTGCCACTGTGGGTTAAACCACAGAGCCTAGGACTTGCCGATCGGAAGGTCGGTGGTTCGAATCCCCACGACAGGTTGAGCTCCCGTTGCTCGGTCCCTGCTCCTGCCAACCTAGCAGTTCGAAAGCGTGTCAAAGTGCAAGTAGACAAATAGGTACAGCTCCGGTGGGAAGGTAAACGGCATTTCCGTGCGCTGCTCTGGTTCGCCAGAAGTGGCTTAGTCCTGCTGGCCATATGACCCAGAAGCTGTACACTGGCTCCCTCGGCCAAAAAAGCGAGATGAGCACTGCAACCCCAGAGTTGTTCACAACTGGACCTAATGGTCAGGGGTCCCTTTACCTTTACCTTATGACTGTATTGATACATCGCTCAGACCTAGTGCCATGTTAAGAGCATACAAAAAACCTGCTAGGTCAACGCCTCTCTAGTCCAGCATCCTGTTCTCACAGTGGCCAACCAGATGCCTTTGGGAAAACAGAATCTGAACACAAGAGCACTCTCCCGCCCGGTGATTTCCAGCACCTGATATTCAGAAGCATTAATGCCTCCAACTGTGGAAGTGGAGCTTGGCCTTCATGGCTAGTAGCCATCAATAGCCCTCTCCTCATTTAACGAACAGTGGTTGAGAATGCCTGCAGACAGCTGACATTTGTCCATTATTTCCAGCAACTCCCCAGCCATGTAGCACCCCATAAAAGAGACACGATGTCTCCTAGGTGTCCCTTTTTCATTGAAAAGTTTGATCTGGCAGTTCTGTCTGGGGCTGTTAGGTTTTGTGGCTATTAGGAATAGAACATATAACCAATTGACTCCACTTCTGTGCTTGCCAGCCACACAAATCCTGGGCTCCTCCCCAGAGCTGCCACGGTGTTTGCTTGGAACATTCCTCTCGTTTTTTCTCTCCCCTCATATGTGTGCAGATGAAGTGAGCCCTATAATAAAAATAAAGATTTATTAGCCTTTCCCCCGTGTCCCCAAGGCTCAAGAGAGAGGAGATTATTGGAGCTACCACATCAGACAGTCAATGTTCTTGCAACAGTCATAAAACTTCCATTAGATGCTGAGAGGAGGAGGGAGGATGGGGAAAGATATTTACTCCTGCAACCGCTGCAAAAGCCCGGAGTCAAATCCAGAGATATTGGCTCACTTCACAGTGCTTTGATTCGACAGTGTATGAAATAAATAATGTAGAATTAAAGTGAATCCCAATAAAAAAACACACGATGCCCAGGATATTGACGATCCTATTTCTCAAATGGCAGGTTATTGAACATACAGGGTCTGCTACACACACAAAGAAGAACACACTGTCGACTTTTTTTTCCTTTTTAATTTGGTCTATTTGCACAGAGCGGGTGTTTTCAGGCGGAGATGAATTTAATATGTTATTTATATGGTTTATTATCTAAACAGCTGGGTCTTTTGCAATGATGCTCATCTTTGTAATCATCTCATGCACTTACTAAACGCCCCATCTGACTCCCCACCCGGCGAGGGCTACGTTGCTGATTTAAAAGATGCAGGATCAGTTCTTTAATCAGAATCAGGGCTCATATTCAGAATTGCTGGAAGTGAAGGTTGAAGAACATAGAAGTAAGCAAAGCGATTAGCGTGAATATGAACAAATCCACCTGTTGTGTCCTATTATGGCAAGAGAACAGCAAAAATCATGTAGAGTGGTAAGGATTTTCTTTGCCTTATACTTTGTGTAACCATATATTACAGACTTTGTTTTCTTAAAAGTGGAATAGGCATTCACTGGCCCTGGAGAGCCCCAGACTTTTCCACCAAGCAACAAAGATTTATGTAACATCCCCATCCAGCACCCCATCTTATGCACTATACCAGCCCTCTAGATGTTTTGGACCACAATTCCTATCAGCGTGGCCAATGGTCAGGAATTATGGGAACTGTAGTGCATTTTATCTGGTGGGCACCACAATGGTTAAGAAGAAGAAGAGTTTGGATTTGATATCCCGCCTTTCACTCCCTTTAAGGAGTCTCAAAGCGGCTAACATTCTCCTTTCCCTTCCTCCCCCACAACAAACACTCTGTGAGGTGAGTGGGGCTGAGAGACTTCAAAGAAGTGTTACTGGCCCAAGGTCACCCAGCAGCTGCATGTGGAGGAGCGGAGACGCGAACCCGGTTCCCCAGATTACGAGACTACCACTCTTAACCACTACACCACACTGGCTCTGTGCTATATCACTAAACAAGTGTCTTCTCATTTTGGGAAGACACTGTTTTTGGGCCACTGAAGCAGACATCCCAGGCACACTTAAGGACCCATTAAATACTATAGGGATTACTTTGCATTAAACATGCATAGGACTGGGCTGTATTGATGGATACTCAGCCATTCAACAGGAGCAGAAGGTGACAGTGACTTATGCACTTGCAATTGGGACCATATCGGCCTTCTCAATCTCTCCACCAACCACTGGCTCCCTGAAGGGCTGATTCGGTCAGCAGAACTAAGCCAGGCTGACCAGAAAGGAAACTTCCTGATGATCTTCACCTGCTATATTTCAGTGCTGGCCCTATTGGGCTACCCAGTTGCCTTCCTCCAAAGAAACATCCAACATCTATTATGCTTAAAACCTCCATATTCAATCTGATTAATCTGATCATCATCCCCCATGGGGATGGCTGAATTGGTAGAAGCACACTAGACCAAGAAAGCTGGTCAAGACCCATACAAACAGAAGAACAGAGGCATTAAAAATGGTTATATTGAGCGATTCAGGGGCAGATTCATTATAGGTTGACGACTGTTTTGTGCTCTTCCCGGGATGCGGCACAGTCATAAACCAGGGTTAACATGCCAATTAAACTGGGATTTCTGATGCTTTACTTTGTCAGCATCACCAGTAGAATGATGTGATGGGGCTCTAGAGTAGAATATGATATGTACCACATAGCCTTAGTGCCGGCTCAAAATGCATTCAATTTCATTAATGAAAGTTGTTGACACTGTGATTAGATATATGGGAGTCTGTTTCTGCTGGACTAGAAGCAAATGCATGCAGTTCGTTGAGAGAGAAGTGGAGTCGTTTCTCAGTAGCAATGTTAGCATTTAGAAACCTAATTCCCAATTGATTTTTCAATAGAAATTCATCACCCTATAGCCAGATTACATTTCATCTGCAGAAGAAGGTCTGTAAGGCATTTCTGGGCAGGTGCTTTTTGCCTCTGGGTAGACTGTTACAAAGGGCTATACAATGTGCTGCCCTTCAGATGTTGCTGGATACTAGCTCCCATCAGCCCTTGTCAGGATGACCAAATGCCAAGGAAGATGGGAGTTGTAGTCCAACAATATCTGGAAGGACACAGGTTAGCTGCCCCTGCTGCAATCAGTTCTGGGATTGCTGCGGCAAATGGGAAGAGCATCTTCTTGAATGTGATGGTGGTTGCTCAGAACTGTAAGCCACTTTGAAGACCTCTGGGTGGAAAAGCAACATATAAATGTTTTAAAAATAAATAAATAAGTTGAACCTGAATGTTTGAGGAATCCTAACGTTATCACGTTAATGACGCTGGAAGATGAGCCCCTCAGGTCGGAAGGTGTCCAACATGCTACTGGGGAAGAGCGGAGGACAAGTACAAGTAGATCCAGAGCTGATGAAGCGGCTGGGCCAAAGCCGAAAGGACGCTCAGTTGCGGATATGCATGGAAGCGAAAGGAAAGTCCAATGCTGTAAAGAAAAATATTGCATAGGAACCTGGAATGTAAGAACCATGAACCTGGGTAAGTTGGATGTGGTCAAAAATGAGATGGCGAGAATAAATATTGACATCCTGGGCATCAGTGAGCTAAAATGGATGGGAATGGGCGAATTCAGTTCGGATGACTATCATATCTACTACTGTGGGCAAGAAACCCGTAAAAGAACTCCCCATTACTAGGCATGTACCGTATTTTTTGCTCTATAAGACACACCAGACCACAAGACACACCTAGTTTTTGGAGGAGGAAAACAAGAAAAAAAATATTCTGAATCTCAGAAGCCAGAACAGCAAGAGGGATTGCTGTGCAGTGAAAGCAGCAATCCCTCTCGCTGTTCTGGCTTCTGGGATAGCTGTGCAGCCTGCATTCACTCCATAAGACACACACATTTCCCCTTACTTTTTAGGAGAGAAAAAGTTGAGTCATATAGAACAAAAAATACGGTATTTTTTCCCCCTCTTGAGAAAGAAAAACAATAGGATTTTAATGTGACAATTATTCTGGTAACACTTTACTCATGTGATTGTTATATATATATATATATATATATATATGCTTTCGTAGATTTTCACGGGTACAGGAATGCAGGTTTTGGTGTCTTCGGGTGTCTTCCCGTGTAAGAGTCGGGGTGTCTGTGCGACGTGTGAGACCTCGTCGAAACGTCGCACAGACACCCCGACTCTTACACGGGAAGACACCCGAAGACACCAAAACCTGCATATATATATATATATATATATATATATATATATATATATATATATATTTGCTTTCGTAGATTTTCACGGGTATAGGAATGCAGGTTTTGGTGTCTTCGGGTGTCTTCCCGTGTAAGAGTCGGGGTGTCTGTGCGACGTTTCGACGAGGTCTCACTCGTCATCTTCAGGCTGGTGCTTTCGGCTTCTTGTTACTGGAACAGAGCAGAGTCTGGTGTTTGAGTTCCTATAAATACTGTTGAGGGGTGTGGTGTATAGCCTCCAACGTTCTGGGTAGAGAGGAAGTTCCTAGATTAGTGTGCCTTTTCTTCTTTTGTTCCTTAATTACTTGAGGGATATCTTGGGTGATTTCATGAGTGATATTCTGAATATCACTGGGTGGGTCATTAATTACTTGAGGGATATCTTGGGTGATTTCATGAGTGATATTCTGAATATCACTGGGTGGGTCATTAAGTGTAGATTAGTTGCTAAAGCTCTCGTGTCTTGACCTCTTGAGCTTGTGAAGAGTTTTTCTGAGAAGATGGCTGTGCTGCATTTAGTTGTGCTCTGGCTTGGCTTCGTGTATAGGGGCGAGCTATGGTTTTGTGCCTTGTGCCAGCCAGATCTGTGTAGGGATTGCAGGGGGGTGCAGCATCCGGAGGTGCCACTATAGTTTGGTTGCTGGATGGAGTCTGTAATATGTCTGTGGAGAGGGTCTGGGTTTGGGTCTGGTGTGGTTGATTGGTGACGGCGTTCTGTGTGCCTCTGGTTCTGGTGTCTGTTTTTGTGGGGAGGGCTAATTTCCAGATGTCTGGCAGGCGGGACGTGTCGTCACGCTTGTTCATGTTGTGAGGGTGTTTCTCTATCAATTTGACGTCAAATTCAAGATGGATGGAATCACGGCGGTGGCGGCAGCGCGCGCGGGTGAACCGTAAAAGGAAACGGCCGGAGAGTGGGGGGGAAGGAAGGGGGGAGCCTGTCCAGCGGCGGAGAAGTACAATCTTATGCATGTCAACTATAAAGTATGCCCCATAGACTTCAAATGGGCTTACTCCCAGATCATCTGAGATGCAGACCTGAAAGTAACTGCAAATTAAGGAAGAAATGGAATCCTGAATCTTTCTGTTGTTTTTGAGCATATTCTAAATTCAAGAAGGAAGGTCATATGTAACAAGAAGCCGAAAGCACCAGCCTGAAGATGACGAGTGAGACCTCGTCGAAACGTCGCACAGACACCCCGACTCTTACACGGGAAGACACCCGAAGACACCAAAACCTGCATTCCTGTACCCGTGAAAATCTACGAAAGCATATATATATATATATATATATATATATATATATATATATATATATATATATATATATGTGGCTGTTCATTGCTGCTGCTGAACACCTTTCATAATTATTGACCTGACCTGAATCAACCTATTGGATTTCCACCACAGATCTGAATTTATTATGTGCATCATTATCATAAACATTAATGGCTGGTTGGAGTGGCTGGGAGAGCAGCCTGCAAAATGGCACTAGCAACCTCCATGCATCTATCATTAAAGGGACAGACGTCTCAGCCATGCACATTTATTCCTGTTCAGAATGCATGACACATGTGTGCTAGACTACCAATGCAGACAGTTAATTCAACACGAAGCTTCATGGGCAATGGTCAGTGACACGGAGAGTTGCCATCCAAAACGTGCGGAGAGCAGTAGGTTAGGGAAGGCAGCATTAACATGCAAGTTTGCATTATGAAAACTTACGCATGTGCACTAGTGAAAAAAACAAGAAGTGGTAGCCCAGGAAGGAAAGAGAGTAATATTTCCTTAAGCTTTGTTTCCAGTGGAGAAGAAGACTCGAGAATCAAGAAGGTAATATTTCACAAGTCAGCAAAGTCACAAGTCAGTTGGTCGCAGACCTTGTTGCATTTGCCGTAAATGGGACCATGGGAACTGGCCCTAAATGACAAATGAGACAAATAGGCTGTGGGATCCCTGCCTACAATGTCTGTGTGGGCCAGCCATGTCCTGAGCCTTTGTGATCAGTCTGGCTCCTGGCTGAGACATCGAGGAGCAGCGATACACTGGCAGAGGCAGCAGCTGTGACTCGGCTGCCTTTTGAGATGACATTCTAATCTATAAATTCAAATAGATAGCTTCCTCCACAGCTGCTACAGGAACCATGTGTTTGTGATTAATGAATCTTTTTTTAACTGTCCACTATTAATTTTTCCCAGCCTTATTATAGCTAGTAAATCTGTATGGCGTTTTTGTATTCCCCCTCCCCCACCCCGGCCTCAGTCCAATCTTATTGCATTCAGTAAATCTTTTTACTTTTTTCCTTACCTTGTGGTTGCACAATTCTGCATACACAGATGAGGAGTCATTGTTCACCACATCTTTTTCTATTGGGTTAATGTCTCCAGCTTCACATGGATCATCCATCACTTGGGCATTATTGCCCTTGAACCACAGCGCTTGCTTTCCCTTTCCTTTTTAACATGCACAAATAAAAAGCTTTGGTCTGATGTCTCCAAGGCACATGTTCACAACAGATGCCCCAAAGTGCAAAGCCCTCTTGTCCTGCTAGACCCGTCATGTTTTGATGGGTTTGGAGCTTTGCATTGCAGATGTGTTCCAGATGTACTGCAGCATTGGAAAAAACCAACAAGATACATACATTCAAAACTCATGTAGACATTCTGAGACTGAAATACATTTGATATGCAACACCTGAATTTGCCTGCTTCAAAATTCTGCCTGAGGGGGCAGGAATAAGAGGGGGAGGAGATTTTAATTCCAACGGTGAAACTTCACATTTCCATGGTTTACATCAGGCATGGGGAACTTTTGGGCCTCCAGATGTTGCTGAACTACACCTCCCATCATCCTTGACCATTGACCATGTTTGAAGGAGCAGATGGGAGTCGTAGTTCAGTAATAGCTGGAAGGCCAAAAGGTTCCTCACACCTGGTTTGCACAGATTCACGTCAGGTATCTCTGCTGTGGTCTGTGTATGGTGTTTTCCACTGAGAACTCCATAAAGAATGATTTGGATGTGTGTTTCTGTACACACACAGGGATACAGGCTGGAGACAAGATGGGGAGCCACAGTTATCCACAAGCTCACAACATGTTCACTGATATGCACCACCCCTGCAAACATTTGTTTCCTCTTCACACTTTATGTTGCCTGTTTATTCATCTACTATTTTATTTATTTACTGCACCTGTGTCCCACCTTTTGTGAAGGCGGCATAGGTGCTTGTCCCATCTGTGTTTTATTCTTCCAATAACCCTGTAGGCTTAGAGATGGTGACTGGTCAAGGGTTGCCCATTGAATGTTATGGCTGAGTTTTTGAACCCAGGTTTCCCAGGTTCTACTACCCTACACTTCTTCAGGAGACACACGCAGCCAATTCACCTATTTCCTGAACCATGAGTTTGTTATTTGTTAGATGTCAGATAACTGTGTGAGTTTAAATACAATATGCAGTTTAAAGTCAGTAGATCTGGGGAATGGTTGTCTTCAAGTGACGGCAGAATGCCAATACTGGTGTGGCCTCTCATATTTCAGCAGGGAATGTATTCCATCACACTGGTTCCACCAGTAAAAAAAGCCTGCTCCTGTGTTGCCACAAGCTGACGATAATCACCAGGCAGCGGCAAAACTAACTGGATTCCATTTGTTGATCTTAATGCCCTTACAGACAACGGAGGGGAAGACAACATTTCAGGTAAACTAATCCAAAGTTGTTCAGTGCTGCATATGTAAGTAGCAGGACCTTAAAAATGGTTTGTTAGTTAATAGGCAGCCAGCTAGTTATAATCAATATACAATCAATAACTAAATTATAGTTCTGAGTAGGCTTGCTGAAATACTGTAGGGTGGTGAATAAACAAATGCAGGAGGATGAGGATGTGAAACATCTGCCTAAATCATGCCCGTGTCTTTTGAGAAATGCCTGGGTTCATATTTGACTGAATAAACCCTCACTTCCACACTGTCCTTTATATGAATAGGGAACTGATTCCTTGAGAATGTGCATCCTTATGTAGACGGCAGCACAATCCACACCCAAAAAGGAGGTATCGGCACCAATTCCAATGTGTGCAGAAGTACAAAAAATATTTTTTGGGGGAGGGAAATACTAGAGAGGGGGAGCCCACCACAACAGCTTATTGAGGGTTTATTCAGTCAAACATGAACCCAAGCATTTGGCAAAAGACATACTTAGTGGGTATGGAATGCTGACTGTTTATTTGGACAGCGCAGGGATAGAATGGAGTCTCTTGGAGGAAGGCATGGCTGGCTGGCACTTTCAACCAATGGCCTCCACAACACAACATTTCTCTTGCAGGTCTCACTTACAGAGACTTAGTAAGCATATTTGAGATTCTGGCCCTGTTATGGTAAGTGGCAGCTAAAATTAGTTATACACCAAAGATTTCTCAAGATAAATTAATCTTCTCTTTGTAGAGAACATATGGCCAGGACGGGAACCAGATGGGTTTGAGCTGCTGAGGCGGTAAGTTACATTCTCCCTGCCGGAATTAGGTCCCGTTTACAAGGAGCAGATTACCAGGTATCACAGATTGCAGGTGTCCCTGTTTGGGAGAGGTGATGTAGCATGCCATGGTCATGGATGATGTGTTTTCCCACCAGCACATTGGCACGCGAACATTTTTAATGGTTCCCTCTTGATTCCTCCTTCCGGAGCTCTTTCTGTTCAGTTTCAGGTATTTTAAAGGAAGTTTTTTTATTTTTTAAAATCAAGGATTTTGATTGCCTTTCTTAGCCAGGGCAGTTCAATCAGACAGGCAGGTGAGGCATTGCCTAGGGTCACACAGTTCAAGGGGTGACAGAGAGCCAGAAGCATCAAAAGACTTTTACCCTTTCACGTACGTACTTTCTACCATGGACAGCTCCCCATTCCACTTTTGCAATATTGTTTGTGTGAGAGAGATTGAGGCACATTGCCTGGTCACTTTCCAGCCCACCAAAGGTGCTAAATCATCAACATCCTAATAACAGATAACTAATACAAGCCATTCAGACTGATCTGGAAAACAAGCAACTTGCAAGGAGAACAAATGTACACATACAAAGGTCTATTTGATGTGAACATAGCGAAGATTGATGGGACCTGTCTGTTTCTGAGTTATGTAATGCACAGGTCAGGCACTCATATTTCTCATCCAGAGCCATTTCCACATTTTTTAGGTTATATTTTGGGAGGTTTGGAGACACAGAAATTGACACAGCTGATGAAAAGCTTCCCTGGAGCATCCAGGTGGCCACAGTTATAGGCAGCGAGCCAGTCTAGACTGACGCTTGGTCTAATCCAGCAGGACAGTTCTTAGGCTGGAACCAAGTGTGTCTTTGTAGTTTGTTTCATAATTTTTTTTGGATTCAGTAGTGACAGGCTCTTAAGAGAAAGGAAGCGAGAGCAAAAGAACAACACTTATTCCCATATGACCCAATAAAACCATCGCCATCTAGTCTTCTTGCTAATGTTCTTCTTGTACAGGATTCATATGACATGATTTATGTCAAATTCATGCAGTGTCTTCTAGATAATGGGAATGAGTCTGCACGGGAAAGACAGGCAGCAAGCCTAATAAAATGTCACTTTGACTATGGCAATTTTCAAACCCATATTAATTTATTGCAGCCTCTGGGGGACACTTGGTTACAAAGCTATTACATCCAACACTTGCCCACTTTATTGAAAGGTGATGAACCAAAAACAAAAAATCTACAAAACACACACAAATTCTCAGCCTTGGTAGAGGGATATTAGAACTTTGTTTCACAATCTCAGTAAATTATCCTATACATATCACAAAAATGTATACATAAAAGCAGTATATTATAACTATGGTAGAGATGTAATTTTGCTGCATGATAATTTTGCAGACATTTTGATTGTGAGAACCATCATCTTGATTGTAGAACCTGCTTACGGTTTAAAAAAATGCACATAAAAGTACGAAATACTATATACTTTTAGTCACATGTAAGTCCCATAGAGTTGAGTGGTGTTTGCTCCAAGGTAACTACGTAAGTTTAGGAATGCAGTTTGGCATATGATGTGGGCTTGTCCAGTATGAAGTTGTTATCTGCATAAATTTTGTATTGGTGAAATCGATATTTACACATGTTTATGCACTTTTAAATTATATTCCTGTAGCATGGGGATTAACAGCAGGACAACTCTTTGGCCACTGTGACAATAGGATGCTGGACTGGACGGGTCATTGGCTTCATCCAGCAGGCTTGTCTTACGTTCTTAGGTACTTACAACCAAAGTGGACTTTGATCCATTGGTTGGATAAAGAGCCTTTATTGTTGCTAAAAGCAGTGTTTTTTACTGGGGGTACAGAGGGGTACACGTACCCCTAAACATTTTGTGAATCTTTGTACTTTTGTCCATTTACTGTATTTACCGTATTTTTCGCTCTATAAGATGCACCAGACCACAAGGCGCACCTAGTTTTTGGAGGAGGAAAACAAGGGGAAAAAATATTCTGAATCCCAGAAGCCAGAACAGCAAGAGGGATCACTGCGCAGCGAAAGCAGCGATCCCTCTTGCTGTTCTAGCTTCTGGGATAGCTGCGTAGCCTGCATTCGCTCCATAAGACGCACACACATTTCCCCTTACTTTTTAGGAGGGAAAAAGTGAGTCTTGTAGAGCAAAAAATACGGTAATTTTCCCGATTTGAACTATAAAATAGTGATTTTCTTGAGTCAAAATGAGAGTACCCCTAAACATCTTTTTTTAAAAAAAACACTAGCTAAAAGACTTTGAGCCTGGAAGGATAAACACCCACTGTCTATTATACAACGGTCTGAAGACCTCACTGCCCTGGATACATGTTAATTTCATGAGAATACCTACTGGATAACTGGAGTGCTTGTGTTAACCAATAAATGTAACTTACAATACATGTACTGATGGATACACCCTTAAACTTCTGGTATCCATAATGTGAATTGCTGGTGGTTTTTTGTTACTACTGTATTAGTATTATTTATATTGTATTTATTTTCCTCTATATTATGTTTCATTTGTTTCCTCCCATTACTTTTGTTAAATTTTTGAATAAACTAAACTTTCAAAAGGATTGCAACCCTTCTTTCTGAATATATATCAAAACGATTGCAACAGATTTATATGGAATTTATAGTTCCATTTTGATTGGTTTTGTTTTATGATTGGAATGGTTTCCTCTGTTTTTAGCCTCTGTTTCTATCATTCAATAGTCTATTGTTTTAACATGGGACCTTAGAGTGAAGGATGGGCAAGAAATTTATACCTTTCCCTTGGAATCGAAATTTAAACTTTTCTGTTAGGTGATCTGAATGGCAACATTTGGACTCGTAAGATTCTTAAGAAGTCCCATTCCTTTCTGGTTATCTCAGTAAGTTCACCGTTAGATCTGGAACTTCAATGGTCCTAAAAATCAATAAATTGTTGATATGAGGTCATGACTCACTCTACTTTAAAGAACATTTTGACTTGGTAACAGATCTGTCTTCCTAATGCGTTAGCTGTGACTGATTCTTTGAGCAACCTCCAGCATATACATTATGTCTCCACAGGCTGTGAAGCTGACCTTTCACTTTCTTCTCTTTGAGGATTTGGATAAGCCTATACAGTGGTACCTCTGGTTGCGGACATGATCCGTTCTGGGGTGCCGCTTGCACCCCAAAAAGTCTGTAACCAGAGTGGCGCTTCTCCGCATGTGCGAAGCTCGATAGAGCGCTTCTGCGCATGCGAAAACCACGCAGTACGCTTCTATGCACGCGGCAAAACCCAGAAGTAAACACTTATGGGTTTGCCGTGTTCTTAACCCCAAAAAAAAAAAAACACAACATGAAGCATTCGCAAGACGAGGTATGACTGTATATGCCCTCTGTGGATTTTAAGGGCATTTTCACATAAGGCTTATGTGAAAGCATCTGGGGTGCTATTTGTCTCATGTGGCGATGTTTTTGACATGAGGCAGGGTGTAGAGAAGAAATTGTATGTACATTTAACCCAGAAGAGGTTTCATAGTCATAGCTGGCATTCTGTGTATGTACTTCCTGCAGATGAACAGCCTGCTGGATCAGGCCAAGGGCTCATCTAGTACAGCACTCTGTTCTCACAGTGGCCAACCAGATGTGAGGGCGATCTGGCTGCGACATCTGTCACCCCATTGATCGCCAGGGTTGATTCGGTGCCAGGAATGGTTAAGACAAGGAAAAGTCCTTACCATTTGCTTTTATTAAATATTTACAGAGAGAAGCTTGGGAATACAACCTCTTGGAATAATGGCGTTGCCCCAGGTAAATCTCCACCCTTCTCTCCCACTTCCTCATTCACCATCTATTCTACAGGTGGCACCGAGGGCCTTTTGCTTCTGAGCCCTTTTCTCTCCTACTTTTAAGGCTCGCCAGGTTCTACGGGGGGGGGGGGATGCTTTCTAGTGTCAGCCAGCTGCTCCATGGGAAGGCGGTCTCCACCATTCCTCCTCTGTCCAGTCCCTGACATAGCCTTTGATAGCCCTCTCCTCCATAAATTTGTCTAATCCTCTTTTAAAGCCTTCAACGTCGGTGGCCATCACTGCCTCCTGGGAGAATGAGTTCCATAGTCTGAGTGCACTGTGTGAAGAAGTCTTTTAAGTGTCCTACATCTTCAAACATTCAGCTTCATTGGATATCCATGAGTTCTAGTGTTATGAGGGAGAAAACCTTTCTCTATCCACTTTCTTCACACCATGAATAATTTAATAAACGTCTGTCGTGTCACCTCTTACTCACCTTTTCTCTAAACTAAAAAGTCTCAGCCACTGCAACTCTTCTTCATAGGTTATCAGAACTGTACACAGTACTATTTTCAGTTCCTTTCCTAAAGACTCCTAGCCTGTGACTTTTTCATGGCAACCACAAACGACATCAGCATCTTCATTAAGCGATCTACTATGACCCCCAAGGCCTCACTCCTGGTCTGTTCCCTCTAGTGCAGACCCCATGAATGTGATGTGAAATTAAGATTTTTTGATCCAACATGCATCACTTTACACTTGTTTTCATTGAATTGCACTTGCCATTTTACTGCTCATTCACTCAGTCTAGAGAACTACTACCAGTTATTGAAGGTCTGGTGTAGCCAATACGATTCCAAGGTTAGGAAGAACTTTCTGGTGGTAGGAGTTGTTTGACAGTGGAACAGACTGCATCAGGAGGTGGTGGTCGCTCCTTCATTGGAGGTTTTTAAACAGAGGCTGGATGGCCATCTTTCAGGGCTTCTTCAGGTGTGATTAATGCATTTCTGGGGCTGGACTAGATGACCATTTTGGGTCCCTTCCAACTCTACAATTCTATGATTCTATGGTTGCAGCTCCAGGCTGAAAGGCACCTGACCTAGTCTCATGACTCTCAAGGGTTTTCAGAAGCTCCAGCCTCCCAATGATGCTTCCACCCACTTGATAAACATGTTACTTTTAATATAATGCAGGAAAGAGGTTATAGGCAACTAAGAAGTTTACAGACATATGACAATTCTACTCCATGCTGTTGTGTTTCCACAGGAATCCTTCTGCAGTTTCTCGAATGAAGCAGTATTGGCTCACCTGAGCTTGGTCTAATGTGAAATTGGCACAGCTTATTCTCATTTGCCATCTGAGAGCCACATGCATGTGGAACATTCAGAGCAGAATTGAGTGATATTTTCCCTAAATTGTAACATTTTAGGTTGTGAAGAATAGCATGTGGGGGAGGATACTAACACTGATATCTTCTTGTGAAAATGAATACTGGACCCTAAATTTCAGCTGGGCCAAGTCCATACTATTGTAGTTCCTTCTTCCTCACATGTAAATGGAAAACTAAGAAGGTAAATTCACTTCTAGCTAACATTAAAACTGATATCTCACTTTCCTGGTTTTGGCTCATTTCCATTCCCTTGTCATCCTGAGGAACCTGCCCTCCTGCTCTTTTGTCTTACATATTCCAAATTTGGATGATACCACTCTGACTTTGCTTCCATTTCAAAGTGTTAGGACTTTGGTACACCGGGAAACCAGACATTTGATGCAAATGATTACTACAAGAACTCTCACTGCCTGTTTGGAGAAGTGATTTCCATATGTTTTAGAAAGGCAACCTTCTGTATGGGATGAAAGAAACCAAGGCTGTCCATTGTGGGTTCTTTCTTCATAATGAATAAAATATAGTTAGCTGCATGTATATGGGTACATTAAGTGTGTGTGATACTATATATATCTATATACACAATGTCAACAACAACAAAAAATCTTTCCGGTCTCAGCATGCTATTTCTTTGATTTTTTCTTTCCACGTTTTGACTTCTCTGTCTCTTTCTGCTGCTCGCGAACGGGCTCTTCCAGAGGCAAAGGCTCACTATAAAAACTATATATAAGGGGAAAGAAAGGGAGAAGTTTGCAGTGTGAGTTGTATCATAAGGCTAACTGAAAACCACACACAAGGGGAACCCTAATCATCTTGCAGGTGGTGTTAGGTGTTAAGCGTCATGTTGCAACATTCATGATAAGCTTGTGAACTCTGGTGTCTATTTCAAGGCAATATAATATATCAATCTGGCAGCATGTTCTGAATGGCACTATGGTGAATTCACATGTGCCTCACTGTATGATCATCCCATCACTGTGCAAAGGTTCTGTTCTATCAGTTCTATCAGTAAGAAACTGATAAAAGAGCATTAATACAGCAGACCCAGTGTGGTTTTAGCCAAAAACTTGTCGCAGCAGCATAACAAACCAGAATCCTGCATATTTATCATGTCTGCCAACACTTCATTCAGGTATGGAATATAGTACATAATTTGGCATCTTGAGAATATCGGGTGGTATGCAATACTAGTCCTACTCAAGAGTAGACACATAGAAGTTAATGGACACGACTAAGGTCACGTTCACACCATACAGCTAAAGCATTATAGGTTCAAAAATTTCAGTGGGTCTACTCTGAGTTGGACTAGCTGACTACAACCAATCAAACTGATCTTTTTAAAAGTAAGTTCCTGGCAGAGAAATAACAGAAATGTGCAAGCAATGATTGGTGAAGGTTAAAACAATGGAACCTTAGTGGGTTGGATTTCTGTTAACAAGCAAGTAAAATAATAATGCCCTAAGCCCCTAACTGCACTACTCTGCAGTCATCGTTCCCCTGCTCTACTCTATAGTATTCATATTATTCTTTCCTGTTTGCACTCTGACAGCCGTCTTGTAAGGAAAAAAGGAAACCTGTCTTGAAAGCAGAATACATTATGCAAAGTATATACAGTATATGTAAATTTAATTTGCATAATTTATTAAGGATGCATAATACGGTTTTTGCTAGGCTGTGGTTTATAAGTCTTTAAATAATTCTAGTAAGACATCCAATTCAGAAGAGATTCTGCAGATTTAGGCTCAGTCCCATACATTAACCTGTGACTCCTATGCTCTTATTCCAGAACATCTCGCATCCTAACCATGTCTACTCTGAAGTAAGTCGCCTTGCAATCAATGGGACTTACTCCCAAGTAAATGTGTGGGGATTGCAGCCTTGGCAGATGTAAGAGAATGTAATGAGCTAACCTATGCTGAATCAAACTCTAATGTTTATTTAAACCACCAACATCAATTCTGGTGGCAAGTATCACAGGCAGCGTTTCTCAGGCTGAGATCTTTTAACTGGAAATTTCAGGGACTGAATGTGAGCCTTCATATACACAGAGAACGTGCTCTGATATTAAGCTTGCTTCCTCCAAAGGAAGCACAGGAAACCTGCCTCCAGATATTTTTTGACCAAAGATCCCTTCAGGCCTGACCGTTGGCAGTCTTAGTTGTGGATGAAGGGAGCTGGAATCCAACAGCTTTTGGGAGGCTGCAAGGTTCCCGTTTCTGGTTTAGAGCATCATAATTGCTTTGCATATCAGGCCAAAGCCAGCATCCTCTAGTTTTTGAGCATGGCCAGATGGGTACATTCAGCACCAAACACATGTCCTAGTGATGGGAAGTGGCCTTTTAGACTCTCTGCATCAATTTTATTTATCTCAGAGGCAGATTTAGAGGCGTGTGACTGGTTCAGTCACACCATGCGCCTCAGAGGCACTGCTGGGACGCCACAACTATACTTTAGAATAGAGCACGAGAGGGAGAAGGACGCTGAACTTTGGTGTCGAACAGGGCACCGCTGAAATTTGAGACCCCAAGATCCGCCACTGTTTATGCACTACATTTTAATTTTGGTTGCCTCCAATGAGCACAGGGTGACACATAATGTTCTACCCACCCAAGTTTTAATTAGGAAAAAAAATCCAAAGCAGATTATACTAAGATGGGACAGGTAGAGCTTTAGATTCTGGGTTTTGTTTTGTTTTTAAAGGTAGATTCCAAAGCCTGTAGAGAGACAGTGACAGGTCCAACTAAACTTCATGCCTGATCGGGGACTTGAATGTGGGTGTCCCCGGTCTAAGTGCAACATGGCAGCTGCCACACTATGTGGTCTCTCATGCAATCCTTTTGTACCTTCAAAGGATGCTTTAATTGCCTCTAGTGTTTTACAGACATGCCCCAGCGTAAAACGGGTACTGCATCACAGGAAAAAGACACGGGAAAGACTCCATACTCTCACTCCCATTCTGTCATTGAAGATTACTCTTCTGCAGAATCTCAACCAGCCTCACCCTTTACCAGGTAAAGTGAAATGGCTACAGGGGTGGAATTAGCATAGCCTAAACGAAATTAGCATGCTCCTGACAAGCTGAGAATTTAAGATTTGTCCTAACGATAAACTGCCAAAGCAGCCAGGTTCAGTTTAGTCGAGGAAATGAGCCCATTAACTTGGCATCCTTGTTAGCAGTTTGCTTATAAGCGTATCCTGGGTTGGTATAAGTGTCCCCCCCCCCAAAAAAAAAACCAGCCAATAATCATCATATAGAGCTATGAGAATCTACAAGCTTAGAAATCTCTCTGACAGTGAGCAATTAACAAGGGATTAGCTCACAAGTTATGACATCCACATAGTAATAGTTTCCCACTTCCTGATTCAGGAAGCCATCATGGATTATTGCCCCCTATCATATCAGCCTATCACTCAACAACAGAAACTCTGAGCATGTTAGCCATTGGCTAAATCGCTCAAAATGTGAATTCATCATAAGTTGGACAAAAACTGGGCACTGAGATATGATGGCAGGAAATCAGTTAGTCAGATGATCACCCTGGGTGCTTCCAAACAGTGACAAAAGTAACGTAAATACATTTGGGGGGGTTAATGGTATGCTAACACTAGCTCTGTTCTGTGGTTATTGCAGCTTTATCTTGTTCCCATGTGGGAAAGCAGCAAAGAAAGGACGAAAAAGGAAAATGGAAGCTGTCAGATCAATAATTATTTGAGCAAAAGTTGTGATTTTACTGGATACTAGGGATGGCCAGTAACAGGAAGAGGCTGCTGTAGCCTCCCAGTCTTTCTCTTAGTACCAGGTTTTTAAAAACAAGAAAAGGTGTGCCAGTCTTGAAAGGGGGTGCTTTAGGAGGCAGCAGTGTTGGCACAACTTGCTTTTAGGTGCCAGGTGCAGCATGAAGTGGCCACATCTTCTTTCCCCAAAATGCCTCTGGCTCCCTGTATAGCTTCACAGCCAGCGTAGCTTTACTGGGATCCAGTGGCACCGAGGGTGGTGGATGGCAGTCATCGCAGCTGTGCCAGGCCTGCCCTTCTCCTCTGAGTGCTGAACCCTTGCAACTTGACAAAATGATTAACAATAAAATAATCCTAGCATCAGTCACTCCAGCATTTGCCCCACCATGCCAGGTGCTGATGTCAGGCTTGGTTTTTATTATCATAGCCCCAAATCCCACAATTTAAAAACACAAACCTTTCCAAGGCAGGGACAGAGGCCTTCTTTGGATCTTCGAAAGTGGGACTGGCAGGAGAAACGAAAGAAGTTTGTGTCAATAAACACATGTAGGTATTCTGCACCACCTCTTATGCACATTTTTAATAGAAAGTTTAAATTTCTTCTCTTTTTTATCTTAAGCCAATGTTGCAAATGTCTACTCATCTGGTGTCAGTTGTGAATTACTCCGGGTTAACCAATTACTCACTCCATTGCTTTGAGGCAAATATATACACACATGTCCGCAGGAGGAGAGTAAAGTTTCTGAGGGCTAATGCATGGTTTATTTACCCAAAAACCCACAAAAAACAGGATTAAGCTATTTTAGACTGTGTATGTATAATACATGCCAAAACCATTTATGAAATAAATTGGATTTAATGACTCGATTACTTCTTCATGACAAGTTCCATTTCCCTATTACTAGTTGTAATTATTATTTACTACATTTTTATTTTTGTTTATTAAATTTATATACTGCCCTTCAGCCAAGGTGGTTTACAGTATTAAAAAAAGTACGCTGCCTTTTGTGTATAACAAACAAACAAACAAACAAACAAACAAACAAACCAATACACACACACACAGTTTAAGAAGTCATAGATTGTTTACTTAATTAAAGGCCTTGGAGAATAAGACTATTTTCACTTGGCGTCTGAAGATATGTAATGAAGACACCAGGCAAGCATGCCTGGGGAGAGCATTCCACAAATAGAGAGCCCCTGCAGAGGAGGCCCTGTTAATCCCACCCTTCCCCCAAGGAAATCAGGGTGGCATACATTTCCCTGCTTTTTCATCTCAGAAACCCTATATGATAGTAGCTTAGGCTGAGACTAGGTGACTAACACAACTTTACTCAATGAGTTTCATGGAGATTTGAACTCTGAGAGTCTAACACTCTCACCACAAAATGACATTGGCTCTCTTTTTAAATGGCAGGCATATGCAACTTGCAGACCTGTCATGCGTGTCTTAATCAACTCGTTTGGCACCACACCTGGGACTATACAAACTATGGAAGTTGTTAAGCACCTGCACGCCACAAAAGGGAAAGCTGGTGTGTTGTGTTCAGCTTATTGGGTCTCCAGTTTTGCAGGCCTGTTTTAATGCTTGCTGCTCTCATTGTCAGGGATATCAAGACTTGAGATCAATTTCATCACCTGACCCACCAGAACTACCCCAGTGTCACAAGTAAAGGGAGAAAGATCAGAAGATCTTCCACTCAAAAGGAAGTGTTGCATAAATCTCATGAATGCAGATGAGTAATAATCTTAAGAGGTTTCTCATGTTTGGGGGCACAGGAATCCTGTAACTGATTCAGCAAATGTGAGTCAAGTTGATTCCACCAATATTGCAATAAATGCTTCAGACTGGTTTAAGGCACCATGTATAAAGGTAAGAGGTACAAAAAGCTAGCCTACAATGAGATACATGTACCTCTGCAAACATCACTTATTAACTGCTAAGGTCTCTGGAGAAATGGAAGAGCTTTAGAACATGCAAGCTACGGCTTGTTCACTTAATTATTCACTTGTTCACTTAATTATTATTTCTTAATTTGAGAATTCAATCAACACAAGAAGCAGGAAACAGATGCACATACTGTACTGATTAGTTGGTGATGATGGATGGGGAAAAGTCATTGCTATTCCTCCCCCTGGGAGGAGTCAGAAGCTTGTACCTCCCGTTGTACATCTTGAGCTTTTCTAAGCAGGCCTGCCCAACACTCTGAAACCCCCTGCCCCTAAAATTAGCACTCTGCCACAGTCTGAACCACCATGATAGTGTACATACACCAGCTGCTATTAGACTTGGACCTTCCAAGTTCTTAAGCAGTGTACTGCTTGGCAAAAGTAGTTTCTTTCTAAAGTACAGTACCATATTTTTCTGTGTATAACATGGTCCCATGTATAAGATGCCCCCTATTTTGGGGGACTCCAAATTAAGAAAATGGGGGGAGATTGCCCAGAGTTGCTGAGCTTTGTTTGGGAAGGATTGCCCATGGTTATTGCGCTTTTTTTAGGGGGGATTGCCAGAAATCACTCACCCGTCTGACCTACGCTGCTGTTCCCTCACCGGCAGAAGCCACCAATTGCCCACCCAATTGCCGCAGCGACAGCCAATCATCACCAGCCCTTGCCGCAGCCACCAATAGCATGCCCAATGGCCACTGACAATCTCTGGCTCATGGCAGCAACCAATCCCATGTCCCCCCCCCCCATGCACTATCTGTGTATAAGACGACCCACAATTTTTAACATATTTTTTTAATTTAAAAAACCCTCATCTTATGCACAGAAAAGTACAATAGGTATTATCTTAAACAATTGCAAACACAGTAAAAAAAGAGTTCACTTGTAATATGATATATTACATCAGTGGTTCAGTGCTCATTTCTTCTCCTTCCAAAATAGATTTGATCTTCAACCATTGCAAACACAGTAATAAAGAGTCCACTTGTGATATACCAGTGGTTCAGTGCTTGAGCGTCATTCTGGTAATCAGACATTTCACCACTAAAGAGCTTAGACATTGAGCTTTGTGGTAAATAATATACAAGAAAAGACGGTACAGTATTTAAATGACTTAAAGCAGGGGTATACCTGTCCCCATCTGCATGTTTCCATCAGGAGGAGCATAGAAAGAGGACAATGTTAAACCACCTAGGCGGTTTAACAAACATCATTTATAGGCTGCCCAGAAGCTTCTGGTTGGCCACTGTAGAAAATGGGATGCTGGTCTAGTTGGACTTTTGGACCAGGCCTATACTGGAAACGTAGTGGGTAGGTTCAGTCTATCTGGGCCCATCCTGAAAGGAAGAGACCATAGCTTTGCAGGGAGAATATCCTAGGTTCAATCCTCAACATTTCCAGGTAGTCTGGAATAGACTCTCTGGAGCTCTCTAAAGGGTAGTAGGCAGTAAGCAGCTAGATGGACCATTGGGTAGCCTCAGTATAAAGCAGCTTCCTGTGTTCCTAATCTGTGCCAAAGCTAAACTGGAAGCAGTAATGGACAGAGACTGCCAGATTCAAAAGGTGACGTCTCTCCTGTATAGCTAAGGAGCCTACAATATGCAAATTTTATTCAGCGCCAGCTACTTCCATCACAGAGTAGTAATGATGGCAGAAGGCATGCTGGTTGACATCCTTCCTTGTACGCAATTGTGAAGATGGTATTGCCTGCATTTAATCCGGTTAATTTGTATTTAATCTTCCACTGATTCATGGAAGATCTTGAAGCCTCTCATAACTACCTGCACTTTAGGAAAGCTCCTCCTAGACTTTGGTCCTCACAGCTAAAGTCACATACCCAACAGAATCCACACCTTTTCAAGAGAGAAAGATTACAGCAATGACTCTTGTTTTCTTTTGAACTTGTGCTCCTTTGCTTGCAAGTTGTCTACCAAATAAAGGCAAGGGACTGCATCTTGATCTAAAGGGACACCATTAATTTCTTTTTTCTTATCCCTGCACAAAGTCTGAGAAAGATTCCGTTTACAATTGGGTTAGATAAGAACCAGCAGAAATCCCAGGAGGGTCAGCAAAGTAATTCACTCCTGTGACCCATCCTTCTCTGAAGCCTGGGGCCTTGATGTACAAAAGAAAATGTCTATTGCAAAAGGCTAGTTCTACCGATGTTTAGTTTAAGTGGGGTTATGGGTACAGAGGCAATAATTTATGGCGCTAAAGAGATAGGTCTTTTAATTTTGAGAGAGAAGGTGGCACAGAAATATATTTTGGCAAAGATTCATCTTTATGTTATTCTAATATGTTAAAGCTCATTGCTTTAACAACAGGGCCAGTCTGAAGACCAGTGGTAGAGGGACAAAGAAAGCTATTAGCACCAAAATGAATTGGATATTCCAAATTTAACCATTTATTTATTTCTATTGTGACCTGGATCTGTAAGAAGGTAGGGATGCTATAGTTCAATGCTTGTCAGGATGCCACATTTCTAATTTGTTTAATTTAATATATGTCACCACCTTTGTTTTACATTTTTTTCTGGCTTTTCACAAGTTCGTCTATTATTACAGGGCACCAAATGTGCACCATACATATCTGGATGCCACACACAGAAGTGAACAACATCTGTTCAAAAATGCAACGTCAGATTTGGCAAGCACCATGGGATGGATTTGTTTGCTAGTGTGACTGGTTGTGAGTGTTAGCAGCTAGATTTGCAGTCACTAAACACCTGTCACAGACTTTGAACTCAGGATGAAAAGGAGGAATGTGCTAAGAGGAAGGCATGCTTGGCAAACCCTCACCATGATCAACTCCTGCTCAGAAACCCAAGTCCCCACTGTGGAAGGACATGTGGATCCAGAATTGGCCTCCACAGTCATCTATGGACACACCATTAAGACCGTGTTCATGGAAGACAAATGAATGATCACCAAAGAAGAAGAAGATCAACTCTTCCATCCAGCATTACTTGTAAGCTTTCCTTAGCAATTCTTCTATAATCAGGGACATTAGTTTTCTGCAAGTCACCAATAAAAATTCTCCCACCAATTTTTTAATGCTTGATATGAACAGAATGAATTACGCTACTGGTTTGGGATCATCTGATTTAAACAGGAGCCCCATGCTTAATCTAACCTGGTGGATTTGCTCAATATCCCACTGGGAACAAGGTTCCATGATTCATAGTATAAAAGCATTGGTGACTAAATTTCCTGGATTCTGAATTTCTGTTGTACTTGTTATAGCTGTACTGGGAAGGAAGTTCCTCCATAGGACAGTATTAGTTGAAAGGTACATTAAAGGGGCAGTGGAAATAAAGCTTATAAAAATAGGATTGCTGAAACAAGTGAGTCAGCCCAGAACCCATGAACCTTAGCAATTTCTCTAACTACCTTCTTTTACAGCTCTTACTTTCTCTTTACACCGCTTCTCACCTCAAGATAAGGCAGTGTGGCTTTACAAGAAAATTAATTTTGAAACGGCAAAAGCAATAGGGAAAAATTCTTTATAGGAAACTGGGGTGATGGCTCTACATAACGAAGTGCTCAGCAGAGCCCATTAAAAGGCCCACCTGCACACAGATCTCTTGCTAAGCCTGCAAGTTGGCTCACAGTTCTCTTATATTAGCTCCATCATTTTTCATTCTCAAATATTTTTGGTGGAGAGATACATTTAAACCATAAACTTGACTGCTTGCTTAAGCCCAGAAGATTACAGCTGTAAGGCTAGAAAACAGCTAACAGGGATCATATATATCCAAAGTACATCACTGAATAGAGTGATATAGTTGTATTGGCAGCAGAACAGGCTCATATAAATGTGCATCAACTGGTAGCAATTTAATAAGCGAAGGACCGTTCCCAGTTGAGTTGGGTGAAATCTTTGAGGTCTGGAAAGCTGCACGTACACTGCACACACACACACACACACACACACACACACACTGCTTCTCCATCCCAAATCCACCTCTTGAAGCTGCCTCTTGGACTTTCGTTAGAGGTATATTCACACAATGTGTTCTTCCACCCTGAGATATGATTCTGAAATTGTATTTTGGTATTTCCATAGCTCTCCCTCTTTCTTAAAAAAGAATAAAATCTGATTTTAGTGCAATTGATTTCCCAAGCCCTTGGGGAAAAGTGAGCTAGAAAATCCAGCTAAGTAAATACCATTGCTTGAAAGGTTTAGTGATGGAGTGATAAAGTGTGGCTAAGAAATGAGTGCCATAATGAAAAGATTAACCCTCTCTGGTTTTTTCAAAGGATATTTGAAAAGCCTAGGACCACAGTCCTTTCAATTTGTTTCAGTGGCAGAAATAATGATGGGCTGCTGGTCCTATACTCAGAACCTCTCCTCTGGACCAACTGTGTCACATATACTGCACTGAAAGGACAGAAATAGTCCAGCTCCTCTCCCCACCTACACTCGAGATGCAATATGACTGCATCATATGTGGGCTGAGATGGGAGCATCAGGGCAACAGCACCAGAGGAAGTCAATACCTGAGGTTGTGGGCTTGAGTCCTAGCACTGGTTCAGGAGGAATAATAAATTGTGCCTTCACAGTGCTGCCAAGATCTTTGTGCAGAATCTCCCGCTCGCAACTCAGAGTACAGGTCTCAAGTGCTGCTCTTTATTTCGAAGGGATGGAGGGGGTTCATGCTGGGGAACTCCACCAAAGCAATATATGTCAAGGGCCGCTTGTAAAAACTTCCAAACAGGCAGCAGCAAAGGTTCAAACGCCTTGGGATCTGGACATGATTTACAGGCCATTTCCTTGTTTCTTCCATTACTTGATTTAATTCAAAAATCATTTTAACTATTAGCAAAGTTCCAGTGTGTGTCACTGCGCTCAATTATTCACAGGAATGGACAGAGACGTTGACCAACTGCACAAGCGTGAATGCAATTTAGGAATGGGGACTTGTGGCTCCCTGATAATTTATTACGGCCGATTATGCAGACCAGGAGAAAGGCAGGGGCTTACTTACAATAAATGTGCAATCCACAATCCATCACAAACTGAAAGACACACTGAATACCCAGGTTCCTTAGCCTCCTCTGGATTTAAGGCCTTATTAGCAAGGCAATTTTGTTCTTGTTACATTCTGCTGTCCGGGATGCTTAAGACAGCCAAATGCATTACACATCTTCCTATTGGACCGTACGGACATACAGGAGGCTGGGCATTAGCAGACCCAGGAGGCACATTCAGCCTCCATTACAACATTTGTTCATAGTCCACAGCTATCAAAGTTAATCTTGAGCAGGTTTCTAACTGTCTCGCTTGCAGAAAACAAAATGCAAGGAAAGAGCAGAGGGGCATCTCATAGGACACTCAAATGCACATTCTCCAAATTGCTACATTTGCAGCGCATTTCTAAAGGGAGTATGCTGCAGTGATAGAAGTGGATAAAATTATGCATGGTGTGAAGAAAGTGGTTAGAGAAAGGTTTTTCTCCCTCTAGGGAGCATCCATTGAATATGAATGTTGGAAGATTCAGGACAGACCTGCTCATAATCAAACTATGAACTCGCTCCCAAAGGAAGCAATGATTGCCACCAACACGGATGGCTTCAGAAGAGGGTTAGACAAACTCATGGAGGATGAGGCTATCTATAGCTTCTGACTCTGGTGGCTATGTTCTACCTCCACTGTTGTGCTCAGGTCCTCTTTGTGGGCTTCACATAGGCATCTGATTGGCCACTATGAGAGGAGGACACTGGGAAAGATGAGTCACTGGCCTGCTCCTCTTTTGTTCCTATGATATAGCAGATGCTAAGCCTGATGGCACCAGGCAGCATTGCAGGGCAGCTGCCAACAACCTTGCACCACCTCCCTGCCGCTCTCCTCACCTTGCTAGCCATGCCACAGCTTCTGCTTCCTCCACCCATGGCACTGGTTTTGTTACTACAGTTTCCTCTCCTTGTCCACTGTGGGTGCGGCTGCCCTGCCCTGCTTGCCTTTCCACCAGTAGCAGACATAGGACAGAGGATGGGAGGGCAAGAGGAGCCAGAGCTGTCCACCCCGAGGGCCCATGCCAACCTGGAGCTGGCCCAGACAAAGACCATGTGCCAATCACAGAGCCAAGGCAATGGGTACAGTTTTGTCTCACCATGTCAGACAAGAAAGTAATTAGCTGCCCACATCCTGCATGTTGTATTCTTACAGGGAATTAACTGTGCACTGTTCACTTAAGCGCAAACAAAACTCTTCATTCTTTCACTTCCTTTGGACTAGCAGAAACTTTGCAGATTTAACAGACCTATCAGGGTGCTCTATATAACCCTGTTGTTTAACTTGTATATATAACCTGCATGGAGTCTGAACCAGCAATCAAGGTTCAACATATAACACATCGTGCTCCACTTGTCCCACTCCTACTCCTCTGCCCATCTTCCAGCTGCTGCCACCAATTCACCACTTGTCTGCTCCAGTTAGTAACTTTTTTAACACTAGAAGATAGGAATGGGGAGAAATTGTGTTCCAGTTCTCATGTAAAGGGGAAAATCTCCCTAACTCCCTAACCCAAACAATATGCAAATCATAATCTACTCTTCTTTGAATTTTGCAGTGGAGTTCTCCAGTCAGTAATGTTTATAAAAGACGAATTCACTAGGTTAATATGTGCATTAAAATGCATATAAGTGAAAATAACATTAAAATGCATCATGTTAGAGGAAAATGCTTTGCAAGAATGCGTGGATTAGGATAAATCTGCTGGTGAATTTTCATGAGGGTTTAAAATCGCAAACAGATATGGAAATATGGAGAACTGAATTTAAGGTTGGAAACATGAGAAACAGAGATAAACCAATATTGACAGGTTTGTCTATCCCTACGAGAAGGGAGAGGGACATGTGTGCAACCCCCATAGCTCTGCATTTAATGCACAGCAGTACTATGATGACTGCATGGACTAGACTCTCTTGTGTTAATGAGCACTCTCACTCTTCACTTTGTGGTACAGAGGTCTGGCGCATGAATCATGAGCCAGGTGGAACCCTGAACAGATACAGGAACACTCCCGGCTGCAACATATTGTTGCTGGTCTCACTTGTTTTGCCTGTTTGTCTTTTGATGGAGTGTTTTGTGTGTAACTTCCTCTCACTCCTATGAACTGCCTTGTTTTAACAAGAAATATATTGATTATTCACTATAAACACTTAGTCATCTGAGCAGAGGACAGAATGTGGTATATGTGCGTGTTTTTAAAAATGGTGTTCCTTGTAACAAATTCAGCTACCTTCAACTTTTCCTGAAAGCCAGTGCCAGAGTTTTGTCTTGCTGACCTTTGAACAACAGACTTTCCTTTCTGCTGCTTTCTAGCATTCCTTTGCTATGTCGAATGCATCCTATTTGACAGGCCATCAGCCTGCTTTCCTGCCCCCAACCCTGAGCAGTTCATAGTGGCAGGCACAAAAAGGAACACAGCTGCTATGTTTTCATATATCTGTGAGTCATTGGTTGGACTCAGATCATTGCCCTGCTTAGGGTAAGCTGTACAATAATAAATAGCATCAACTCAACAATATCTGCAAGTTGCTAACTTGTTGGCCTTACTCTCACTCCTCTTGGTTTCCGGACATGATCATTTGACTGTTGTTGGTTTTTGTTTTTTTAATGCAACTCCTCTCATTGACTGTTCACACACCTGCAGTTATTTTTGACCCACAACTCAACAAAAGTGTTAATTGCCAAAATATGTTTGGCAAGAATTAAAGTTAAGTCATGCTCATCATATGCTATTGCTCCCCCACTGCCGGCTCTTCCACATTAATGCCTATACGAAAGAGGAAAGTGCAGTTGGCCATAGCCTTCTCCATTTTCACATCTTTGCCCAAATGGCCACCAGTTCTTCCTTATCCATTGATCTTCCTCTCCACTTGTTAATATTTGTGATCCTCTCTAATTTACACCCAGCTGATTGACTTCCTGGACTCCAGTCCATATACATGTCTCCTCTCCCTGAAGCTGGTTTCTCATTTTCACCCCCTTGGGTGCTGCATGGGTGGTATCAATGGCACTGGTCTAAAGGGTAGAGCATGAAACTATTAATCTCAGGGCTATGGGTTCGAGTCCCACATTGGGCGAAAGATTCCTGCATTGCAGGGGTTTGGACTAGGTGATCCTCAATAGTCCCTTCCAACTATGAGTCTATGAACTCCATCCCTTGTCTTGACATCAGGAGTTCTGAATAAGGCTGCAGAAAGGGCTCATTTCAAGCCAGTAGATGAAATACAGTTACGGCACTTTGCTATGAACAGAGAGCAAGTTTTGCTGTACTATCGAGCAAAGTGCAATACAGTAGTAGATTCCCTTAGCACTGGCTGCCTTGAGATGGATGAGTTGAGAATTTAGACCTGTAATACAAAGGTTTTTTGGGGGGAGGACTTGGTATGTTACCATTACAGAGTTTCAATAAAAAGAGAGGCTATCACATGTTTTCTCTATATTACTGAAAGTGCTAGTTCCGATACAATATTGTTTATGATGGCTCAGGTGGTCTATAGATATCCGATCTCTTAAAATAAGGAATGTCTATAACTACCACAGGGATGCAGGTGACGCTGTGGATTAAACCACAGAGCCGAGGACTTGCCGATCAGAAGGTCGGCGGTTCAAATCCCCGCAATGGGGTGAGTTCCCGTTGCTCGGTCCCTCCTCCTGCCAACCTAGCAGTTCAAAAGCACGTCGTAGTGCAAGTAGATAAATAGGTACCGCTCCAGCGGGAAGGTAAACGGCGTTTCCGTGCGCTGCTCTGGTTTGCCAGAAGCGGCTTAGTCATGCTGGCCACATGACCCAGAAGCTGTACGCCGGCTCCCTCGGCCAATAAAGCGAGATGAGCGCCGCAACCCCAGAGCCAGCCACGACTGGACCTAATGGTCAGGGGTCCCTTTACCTTTACTTATAACTACCACCTCTTGGAAAATATTGCCAAGACTTGATAGAAAAATGTGTATATATGAATATATGTGGATCATATGTGGATATATGAATGAGTATAGTCTATATGAATATATTAAATATTACTGTGCTTCTAGAGATAGGATTAGATTCATTGGTCAGTGATTGTAAAAATTAACCAAGCAAACAGGGCCTTGATCCTACAAATGTTCATGGAATGTTCATGGAAGAAGTCATGAAGGAAAACATTGCACTGAAAGCACCAAATCCCACTTCCTTTCTTTCGATATTTCGATTATTTTGCAGAGAGAACAGATATTTGCAAACAGGGTGAAAATGCTTCCTGACTTCCCCTCTTATCTTTACTTCATTCTTCAGTGTATGTTAGTTAAGATCACAAGCAAGCTCCAGTGACGCATAAAGGGTTTCCTAATCCCTCCAGTTCACACAGAGGTATCTTGTTATCAGCAGGGAATGGATCAGTTCCTAGACTCCACAGCCACAATCCATCAAAACATTAGTCATCATGACTAAATCCTAGTGAAAGTGATGATGGGGTGGACATGACTTAACTTGAGTCCCATTTATTTCAACGGGGCTTAACAATGGGTTGTGCCTGCTTTCTTTAAAGACACTGAGATGCCTGGCACTGTGTGTATGTGTGCTTCAAAGTACTTCAAAGTAGAGGGAACACAACAGTGGTGCCATATATTTAGGATGTGAAATATCTCACTCTTAGAATTCCTACACACAAAGACAATGAGTTTCTAGCAAAGTCAGAGTCCACAGCCCTTGGTTTAGGAATCTGACACTGCGCTATAGTTTAAATTCCAACAGCAGCTAGTTTATGGGGTGGAGGGAGGAACAGAATGAAGTCATGTTGCTCCCAGATATCAGTGTCGCTCCAGTAACAAGACTCTAGACTTCTTGAACGTGACTGCGGAGAATACCACAGGAATGAACAGCCATTCGTCACCCACGGCAAATGGTTTAACAGACTGTAGTGGAGCTGATGCTATATCCATCCACTGAGCACATGCTTTGAATGGACTTTCTTCCTCCAGTCTCCTGAGCTGCTAAAAACAGACTGTAAATCTTGCTCGGCGCTGGAGTTGCTGCTAAAGGCGCCCACATGACATAAAATAATACGCACCAAAGCACAGGACTGGCAGGTAGGGACAGCCTCACATTGCTGATGGATAATCAAGGCCGCGTCACGAGTTCCAGAATAAATTCCAGGGGTGGGATGGAAAGGCAGTTCAAAATGAATTAAGCACATTTGGGGAACATGTGTCCATTTGATACATTTGTGTCTTTCGTTCAGTTTCCTCAATTTGGGCTGTCCACAGAGTATAGGACACGCAACTAGAATACAGAGTAGGATGGAAAATACGCAGCACCGCAGAGTCATACAGAGATGGGCTGGGAATAATGGAAAGGAAAGGGAACAAGATGGGGGCAGACAGCTCCCCCTCAAACATCAACAACAGACTCTCAAGAGGGCTGCGGAAGCCCCATTCTGCGAACATGCGCTGTTTCTTTGGTGCAAGGGAAGTTAGGCTCCAAAGCCACATTACGGATGAAAAGGGGATGAGAAGGCAGAAGGAGTAGAAAGAGAAAGGGGCTATAAGAAAGAATGGATTGAACTTATGTTGTAATTCAGTCTGTTACATTGACATTGACCCCTACAAGTTTAAGAGATATGGAAGGGGTATGGCTAGGCGAATCTCAATTTTATTTTTCTCTCTGCTTATTTTCCAAAGGTCCATCAAGTGGCGAACTAGATTCTTTGCAAACTAGATACCTTCAGGAAGCCCACAAGCAGAACCTGAGTGCAAAAGAACTCCCCCCCACACCTTATTATTCCCAGTACTAGCATTCAAAAGCATAATGTGTCCAATAGTGGAGTTATAATGCAGACATCATGGCCATTGGCAGCATTGTCTTACACAAATTTGAATTCGTCTAATCCTCTTTTAAAGCCATCCAAGTTGGTGGCCCCTTACTACAGCCCATGGTAGCACTTTCTCCACACTTAATAATCTTATATTCCTCTACATAAATGCCTGCTTTGCTTGTTCCATAGGGCTTGCTCATGTTTGTTGCCCCTTTCTGAACCTTTTCCAACTTTAGAATATCCTTCTGGAGGTGAGGCAACCAGAACTGTACCCAGTATTCCAAGTATGTTCTCACCACAGATTTGTATAATAGCATTAGACCACTGACAGTTTTATTTTCATTTCATTTCCAAATGATCCCTGACATGGAACTCACCCTTTTCACAGCCACCACACATTAGGTTAACATCTTCATTAATCTATCAATTTTGACCCCAAGGTCTCATTCCAGGTCAGTCATCACCTGCTTAGGCTCCATTAGTGCACTTGTGAAATAAGGGGGGGGGGAATTGCCCCAATGTGGCACACATGCATACATTGAACTACATTTGCCATTTGGGTGAAAAAGAAAATGATGGTTTCCCCTCCTAAGTGATGCAAGTCTATTAACCCAAAAGTTCATTTCTCTCATTCTTAATGGAAACTTCAACGGGCTAAAAAATTAGTCTCTATTAAAGATTTGGTAATATGCAGATTTATGTAAACATAATGCATTGATTACATGTCAGTTGAATAAGCAACAAGTATCCAACTGACTTCCAAGTTCTACTGAAAGTAGACTAATTGAAATTAAGAAACCTAAATTATTCATGCCCACTAACATAATGGGCTAACAAACACTAACTCTGAGAACTAGCTTCGGATACAACTCTAAAAACTTAATCAGTCAACAGGCCTAATGTTAGGAACCCGAAACACAGCAAGGAAGAATTTAGAATTCAACCTTTTTTCTTTTTTAAAATTATCCATCTCATTCATGAGTTGCCAACATGGTACCCCTGGATGTTCTTTAACTACAACTCACATCATCCCTGACCATTGGCCAAGTTGGCTGAGACTGATGGGAGTTGTAGTCCAAGAACATACCGTCAGTTGGATTTTTACTATCAAGTGGTGTACTGTATAAATTTTATGAAATAAATATATAAATAACATCTGGGTGGTATCCCAGTGGCTACCCCTGCTCTAGTTATATACTTAGCAGCAAGAACAGCTAATAATGAAGTTTATGGGCACATCATTCTTATAACAGCTCATCTCTGGTCACAGTGCACCAGTTCGTCCGGTTCTTGTTGCAAACACAGACCTCTGCATGACACTGCCTCCCCTGTCCCCATTCCCATCTTCCCCTTCCCTTGGACTTCCTGTTTTACCTAAATTTGAAGCTCTGTGGCAGGAAGTGGCCCATCTTGCAGTCAAGGCAAACTTGGTTGATCTGCTTCAGCAGGTCTTTCTTGCTGAAGCTGTATCCGTTGAAAACACAGCCCCCAAAGACTGGCTTCCCTCCAGCATACATCTGTTGACAAACAGGCAGGAAGGAGGGGAACAAAAATGCTTTGCAATAAAATATATATATATATAAGCGAGTTGGAAGGCTTGGACCAAATGGTTTCCTTTTCCTGTTATGCACAGGAGGCTTAAATGTTTTCATCCAGACATGAAGGGGCTTTGACAGCGCTCTCTCTCTCTCTCTCTCTCTCTCTACACACACACACACACACAGAGAGAGAGAGAGACTTCCTGCACATCACTTAACACTCCTGATGTTGAATGAAACATCATTCACTTTGGGAAAGCAGAAACAGTACAGGTCTTATAGCCTGACCACAGAAAGGCTTACTGCAAACCCTTTTCGGCTGCTGTGTCCCTCAAGGCAGTGCCTGCTGACCACACCCCTATTCCCCACAGATCACAGGAGATTCCCAGCTCCTTTTTGTGTGTGCCAGATATCAAGACAGCAACATATTTTCACATTTCTGTAGGTGTGTGTGGTTGCAGCAAAGTTCAGTGGCTCGCTCTTGGATATATAGAAGATTAAATTACCAAAAGTCCTGTATTTTAAAACTATTTGGTGTGTGTTTGTGTGTTTTGGGGGAACATTATCGCCTAAAAGAACTACAGCAATATTGCTAACACAAGGCAAAGAGTCCATTTTTTTTTTAAAAAAGGAGGGTTTGTTGTAATTAATTTCAAAATTTATGGTGGGCATGCTTCCCTACTACCTAGGGCCAGTTAAAAAACTTGTTTTGTTTTTGTAATAGATTCATATACACAAATAAATAATATTTCTATTCAATGTACAGCAATAGCAATATGTAATGTACATATCTGCAGGCAATGTGCTATTGGATAGGGGGCTCTTATTACAAAAGGGTGTCAAAACTATTATGGAACTTGAGCTTTCTGGGCAGCAGGGGAGCACAGAGGAGAAGAGAATTTGTTTGTGCAGCAAAATGTCCTTCGGCCTCCAGACTGGAGAGGAGTGTAGTCCTTCAGAGTAAAGAAGCTGGCTGTCCTTACTTTACTACTAATGCAGTACAGTAGTTTATTGTTTTTTTTTTTTAAAAAAAGAGTACACTGTAAAGGAAAATTGTTTGGGCAAGAATAAGATTACAGAATATGGACATATCATGCTGGATAGAAAAGGTTCAAAAGCAGGTGGAGGTCAAAGACAGGACACTGCAAGTGCCTTACTGATGTTCATATGGGGCAAATGAATCCATCATAGGGGAGCAGCAAAAGTAGCCAAGTTGCTGTCCTCCAGATGTTATTGGACTACAACACCCATCATCCCTGACCACTGGCCTTGCGTACTGGGATTTATAGGAGCTTAAGTCCAACAGCATGTGAAGGGCACCACCTTGGCTATCCTTGCTGTTCGCTCAGAAGCATCACCTTTCCTGAGTTCCAAACCAGGCTGAAAATGTTCTCTACATCTCTTGCTATATCTCCACTGTTATCTGAAGTACAATAGTACTCAGATTGCCAATTTTATTTTATTTTATAAATTGCTTGTTGGTCATTGACCGTATTAAAGATATTTGATTTGATTTGATCTCCTAAACTTTCTCCTCATTTGCTTTTATTCTTTGCCATTCGGCACTTTAGAAAAGAGTTTGAGTGATCAGGGCAGACAAGTTCCGCATAGGAGATAGGGACTTTTACAGCCTTTCAGAAGGAACGTTTTGGAAAGCAAAAAGTTTGTGAAATGACACACGCTGGTACTAGATAGTGTTTAACATTTTGTTGCTTGAAAGGGCTATAGAGGAGCACTCCCAGGCTGCGGGGGTTGTATACTCACACAACCACATTTCAATTAGCATTCAAAACAGCAAAAGGGGTGGTAGCTGGGAAAATGGTATTTCTCACCAAAAAGTTGGGGGAAAGGTAAAGAAGTGTGAAGCACTGGGGAAACAAATTATTCCCCCATCTCTTGCTATATGTATGGGGGGATATCAATATTGGTTAACATGAATGCATGTAGGTTAGGATGGAGCCATGATGCTTTTGCCAGCTCCCCACATCAATTCAATTTACCCCAAATAAACATGTAAAAGGTAAGTGTCCCTAGAATTAAGACAGGACAGAGGAGGGTGTGTACAAGATACAACACCACTAGGCAGATAAGTGGAACAGCAAGAGAGTGGGCAGTGAGGCTAGGTGGAGTGCTCATGGAGAAGAAGGAGGGAAAGAAGGAGGGGGTGCAATAAATGGCCCTTGAGTCCCTTTCAACTCTAAGATTCTATGATTCTAAGTCAGAGCAAGAAAGGAAAGTCTCGAAGGGCTGACTGGCCAGGAAGGGGTGAAGAGGGTAAGAGAGGAAAGAGACGTGAGAAAGGGTGGCAGGCCACAGAAACAGGCACATGAGCAAGGAGAGAAGGCAGAATGTGGAGTTGCTCAGGAGAACTAGGTGGGGCCACAGAGAGAACAAGGGGTGTGGGTGGAAGGCCTGAGGAGGCAAGGATATGAGATCAGGGAGGTGGGACAGAGGGGCTCGGAAATGGTAAGGGTCCCTGTAGGAAATGGGTGGCTGGCAACCACATGCTCGCCCTGTGTGATTTAGCGTTGCTTCCGTGCAAGGAACAAAGCGTTCATTGTGAAGCCAAAGTTCTTTGGCAGCTGTAAGTTGCAGCCTCTTCTCTTCCCAGCTCTGCCCGTTCAGAGCATCAGCAGTTCCCTCTAGTGGGCTACTGCTTCAAGTGCCATAGAAAGCACAGTATTACTAAGTTTTAAAAGTCACCTTTACGTAGGAAGTAATGAAGTTTCAGGTGGTATTCACTATTTTCCTTTTTTAAAAAAACAAATACCCAGCTGGATAGATGGGAGTTGTTGCTGTCACTGATATTGTTTTTTATCTTTATTTTAGATTTATGCAGAAATTGTTGTGTACTTTTTGATTAATTTGGTCATGTGCTTTATTTTTATTATTATTTTGTTTGTAAATATGTAATTTGTTATATGTTGTAAGCCGCCTTGAGCATGATTTTACCTTTGGGAAACGGTATACAAATAAAATGATTGATTGATTGATTGATTGATTGATTGAACTACAGTTCCCAGGATTCTTTGGGATAAACCATGACTGCTTTAAATGTACATTACAGATGGGGCCTTAGTCTGCATATGTAGTCGGCACCAGAATGATTCATTAACCCCGTGAATGTCACAGACATAAGATATCGACAAGGCAGTCTCAAATACACCTGCTGGGCTTGCCCATTTCTATCTAGAGAAGAAAAATAGTCTCTATGCACTCATTAATTTACCTCTGTATATTATGGCTGACAGTGCATAGATGGTCTATGGCCATGGGTTGCAATTTACAATTTCTTTCAGGTTGGAAGAACAAATCTTAGTGTGTTCAACAAATCTTTCCAGCTGATAAAAACACCCCAGATATTACTGTTCTTCTAAGTCATTTTATACTCCGGGTTTTTTCTCTTGTGTGCAGACTAAGATGGCCAAATAAATATTCTATGCTTGATTCTTCATATGGAGTCAGTCTGCAAGAGTACAAGAACCCTTCTATTCTTGTGCTCTTCAATAGGCAATATTTTGATACAAAGAAACAATCCTTTTCAGGATAAAGGCATGGATCTATTTATTTTTACTTATAAAAATATTTATAGGCCACCCCATCACATAAAATATTAGGGCAGTATACAAGTGCAATAAAATGTGACATAAAAAAGATACAAAACAATCATAAAAATAGCTGGTTCATCTTGGAATAGTTTGAACAATTGAACAGACCTGTCAGTATAAAGAGGTCTTCAAGAGATGTCTGAAAACTAGCTGTGAGGATGTGTGCTGAATTTCTGCTGGAAGTAGGGCTGCCATATGTCTGGGTTTTCCCAGATATGTCCAGGAATTGGAGTGTCAAAATGGCATCTGGGTGGATTATTGATGAATCAGCAAATATCTGGGGAAACCCAGACATATGACAACTAGGGCGAAAATGCTTTAAAAATCCCTTTCAAGAAAAGCTCAGCAACTCCCCCCTCCCCAAGAAAAAAAAAGGTCAACAACTTTGTCCAGATTTTCCCCTTTGGAAATATGGCAAGTCTAGCTAGAAGATTATTCCTCAGCAATGAACTAGTGAGAATAAATGTCTGAGTTCTAGTGGAAGCTTCTTCTGGCCAAAGACCTTTTGGCACCTGAGGTGAACCACAAAATGAGACTCCCTTCCCCACTAGGGAAGAAGGGTTGAGTGAAGATCTACATCAGGATCTGCTGCCCCTGTGGATCCTGCCGCCTGAGGCGGTCACCTCACTCTGCCTCATGGGTGGACCAGGTCTGCATGGGGGTGGGGCAGCTAACAGTGCTTCTCTGGGTGATCTCAGTGACTGAGCTAGATTCTAAAGGCTCAGGTGGCCCTTAAGTACCTTGGACCCAACTTGTTCAGGGCTTTGCTTATAAATACAAGAAAGCTGAACCTGGTCTAGTAGCATATAGGCAGCCAGTGAGGGTATTTTAGCAGAGATGCCACATGCTGTTGGCCATCTGCCCCTGCCAGCAGTCTTGTTGCTTCTTGCTGCACTTAACTGGAGCTTCTGGACCAGGCCCAAGGATAGCGCCACACAGAGCACAGAGCAGTATTCCCAAGGTTAGCAATGCATAGACTACAGTGGATGCCACCCCCTGGGTATTTAATTGTATTTCACTTCAGTTTTTTTAATTAATTTGTTATCATTTCATTGCTTTATACGGTAGCTTAGTGTTGCATTTTATTTAATTTTTTGCTTTGTGAGCCACTCAGAGAAGTCATCACGAGACAGCTATATTAATGCAGTAAATAAATAAAATAATCCAAGGGAATGCTCACCAGATGCTGCTGCCTGGCACCCATCCATATTCAGCCAGTTATTATGCAGATTATTTGCACATGTCACATGCAAATATTATGGTTGCAATTCTAAACATATTTGCTTGGAAGTAATAGCATTTACTCCAAAGCAGACATGCATAGGATCTAGCTCTTTTAAAAGGGTCTTGGTTCTTAAATTTCTGGTGAACTCAGAGCTAACTAAATTGAATTTGGGGTGTAAAGGATAATATACATCTATGAAAAAGTTGAAAAGAGTAGATTAATTATGTCAGTACTAATTATGATCACAACAATATTGTGGAAGAGGGGAGAAAGTTACCTCACTTTCCCACCATTTTTAAAAATTACTTCTTCCCATGTGGATAATCTTGGGTGCCAGCCTTCTGCTGAGATGAATCAAAGTTCTTACCAGTGACCCACACCCCACCTCTGATTCACTTCCACCCCCATTTTTATGCAGTTAAAATATTCTCTCCTGCTATTAGAATCAATGCTGCCTGTACTTCAAAGTGGTATATAATATGATTAACTGCACTGGGACAGAGCAAGGGTGAAGTCAGCCAATAGATTCTTCTGTGCTGAAGGGAATGAATAATATCCTCCAAACCCTTTGAAATTCTGAACTTGACTTGACTACCCAGTGTGTTAGACTTCCATGGCCAGCGGTTTACAAGCATTTAATAGAGCACAGAAAGGCTTTCATTATCTGATTTGGCGCCTCTGTCAATGGGTCTAAATAAAAAACATCTCTCCTTATGTGCTTAAGGCTCCCAAGAAGAGAGCAATATACTGCAGGAACAACTAGAGTGGGAGCCCCAGTCATTCAACACAGTAGCACATTTTCTGCACAAAACATGAGGTTTGGGGGAGTCAACTGAATTCCAAGCTCTATTGCTCACTTGTTATATATAGACAGATAGTAAAACAGATCATGATGCTGAGTTCACAGATCAGATGATGAGATTAAATCAAGCGGAAAGAGTGCTTTAAAATCTTCTGTTAGAAAAGAAACCAAAGAGAGGAGACAGGTATTTTAGAGTGTATTTATAGGGATTGTGGATACAGTGCATAATCATTATGTAACTAGGACTACAACCCTAAACATACGAGGGAGTTCTGTGAAAGTCAACCAAGAGTCTCGTCAGCACTGGATATAGGGCACTTCCCCTGCACAGGGTGCTGAGCTAAGGAGCCACATAATCAGCTATATTTATATGGGTACTACTGAAAAGATCAACTGTACCAAAAGGAATTACTGTGAAAAGAAATATTTGGGGGCCCACCAAATTTTGTCCTTGTTCAGGGCACCATATTACCAAAATCCGCCCCTGGTCTAGTGGCACCTTAAAGACTAACACATTTATAATAGGAAAAGCATTAGTGAACTCCTCAAAAGGTTGTGGGGGCTCATTTATTAGAAGTTTGTGTTTGTGTGAATTTTTGCAAGAAGAAAAAGACCAGATACTTACTACCACCATTCCAGGAACAACGGCATGCTTCTGCACCAGCAGAGGAGGATTTTTGTTTAGAGGGCACTCAAGATCATATCTCAGGAAGCGGAAGGGATCATGCTTGCACTGGGAATGGAACAAGTGATACTGTCAGTGTATTGGAAAGGTCCTGGGGGTTTCTGTTCTAACCAATCAAATATGTGTAATGTTTCTGATGCTAGGGAGCAGAAACAATCTCGCACAGGAACTAAATATTGCCAACTCCAGCAGGCAGGCAGATAAAGTGGAGACAGTGAGGGCTCTAACAGACCTCTCTGTTTTCCTTGCATATGAGTAGGGTGTTTTTCGTTCTCTTTTCCCACCCACTGTTTGAAAACCTGTCTGAAAGCAGGAAGAACCTGTAGCAGAGACTTATTCCAGCTATTGGCCATATAAACTGCTAAGAGACTATGAGAAAGGCTGAGATTATCAGCTTCACCGTAGAGCCCACTGAACCCACGTGTCTCTTCCCCAAGGACTGATTTGCCATACGTTGCTTCCTTCATTCCAAAGTCACCAAAGCCAGTTTGAGAATGTTATCTATTGTGAGCACCTCAACTGTTGCCGTGCCCTAGTAGACTTAAACTGAGGCAAAGTCCAACAGCAACAGTGCTCCAAGGAGTACCAGGCTTCTGAATCTAGCCTCCATTTTGATTTCTCACAATGCTCTGATGTAGTGTTAATGTGGCACATTGTGGGAAATTAAAACGGCAGCAAGATCCAACCACTGTGTACTGGTCAAACAAACATTTTAAGGCGAGTCCAGGGCAGACATCAGCAATGAGCCCTGCTGAGATGCTGTGGTCCTGGCAACTGCCCATGGATGGCATATACTGGCACAGGCCCTGAAAATAAATGTGTTGAAAAACAATATCACAGCCTGGAAGGATCATTGTGGGGAGTGAAAATGTTGTGGCTGGAGTTCCTGTGCCTGTAACAAAATATAAAGCCCTCTAACCTCTGTGTCCATTTTTCTTGAGGGATACGAGAAATTCACAGAGGATAAATACATAACAGTCACATTGCTACATTGCTCTTCTATGTTCAGAGGAAATAAATACCACCAAATACCAATTTCTGAGGACAAATGGCGTGGGATCTGTTTTTCACCTTCTTGCCCTGCCTGTGGGCCACAAGATGGCTGCCGTGGGAAGCAGAATAGTAGACCAGATGGGCCTTGGCAGTCTGTTCTAGCAAGGCATGTTCTCATCAGGCAATATGTGTCTGTGTGCGCATGAGCTGCCTAAATGACAGGGAGCCTGTCCAATACCTTTAGTGAAAAGAAGCCAAGTAAACAGGGCCTCATATCTAAGGTGTGTATATGCTTCACCAAAATCCAGTTTAAGTACCAAAGTAGTCCTATTCTTGTGACTTCGGAAAGACTGATAGGGTGTTGTGAATCAAATATGGAAATAAGCAGAAGCTGTTTATTTGTATGAATTTAATTTACAGTGTAATTCTATGGATGTTTTGCAGTTCCATTGTGCCTATTGGGGATTAGAAAGTGGGCATAACATCGCAGCTTTATCTATTTTGAGAGGAGTAACAAAGAGCTTTTGGTGCAGAGAACAGAAGGGGTCACCCAACCATTAGAAGGTCTCCTTTTGGCTTCCACCCTCATGTTTCAGAGTTTATCTTATTCTCAGCTTCCATACGCTCCAGAAACATGCTTTTAAACTTAATTAAAATGAACAGGAAGAAGACTTCTGTGTCAGATATCAAATCCTATGCTCACAAAATGCAAACACAGATGTACAACCAAAACAACTTGTGTGTGTGTGTGTGTGTGTGTGTGTGCGCGCGCGCGCGCACGCACATGTTTAGCAGCTAGCTTACCTGAATACAAGGTGAGGGACGGCCGTGTTGCATTTGTATGTACAGATTTTCGATGGACCACTCAAAGAAAGGGGAGTAGGAATGATCTTGAGGTGAGATCACACAGATCACAATGACCTGATCAGGGTCTCTTGGGGCAGTAATAAACTTTTCAAATTCCAAGTCTGTAATCAACGGGATCTTCACCACACACCTGCAGCATAAATCATCTCCATCTTTAGCCATAATTTTGTGTAGCACGACTGGACAGTCAGCAAGAGAAATTGCCCAAGGTTCTGGTGGACGAACTGCATCCTTAGCTGCAGACACCTCTGCTTTGCTCCTGTGAGAAGCACGTGATGCGGTTGTGAGAGAAAGAGAGGCAATTGTGGGGGTGGGGGGCAGAGAAAGCAAAGTAAAGTTGCGACTTGAACCCTAGTCAGAGGTTGGTTAGTTATTTTAAGCATTTTCATACTGCTCTTCAATTGTATTCATGAGGGTGGCATACTAAAAGCACAAAACCATTAAAACATAAATAAAATAATAATCTAAAAGACACAGAATTAAAAGAAGTAGCATAAAACAGCCAGCAGCATTTAAACTGCATCTTCCAGCATGGGGAAATAAAAAGTTATTTCTGCCTGGGACTGAAAGGACAATGAAGTTGGCGGATGTTGTCCTGGAGACACCTAGTTTGGTTGTCCTAGGGGATTTTAATATCCATGCCGACACGACCTTACAAGGGGCCGCTCGGGACTTCGTGGAAAGCATGGCCTCCATGGGGCTGTCCCTGAATAAGTTTGGCCCAACCCATAGCCGCGGACATGCCTTGGACCTGGTGTTTACCTCCATGGATGTTGGTGTTCTGACACTAAGTAAAAGCGAAACAAAAGAAGTGCCATGGTCAGACCACTTCCTGGTGCAACTTGACTTCTCCGCGACGCTTCCCCACTGCAGGGAGGTGGGACCAATTCGGATGGTCCGCCCCCACCACTTAATGGATCCAAATGGTTTCCAGAGAGCGGTAGGGGATGCTTTATCCCATGTTGATGGCCTTTCAGCTGATTCCCTGGTGGCCCGCTGGAATGTGGAGTTAACTGGGGCTATTGACTGTTTGGCTCCGAAGCGCCCTCTCCGATTGCATGGAGCCCGGACAGCCCCATGGTTTTCCACGGATCTGAGGGCAATGAAACAATCGTTGAGACGGCTAGAGCGCCGGTGGCGGATGACCCATTCTGAAGCTGACCGGACACAGGTTAGAGCTCAGTGTCGAGCCTACCAAGTGGCGGTAGCGACGGCGAAGAAGACTTTCTTCGCCGCCTCTATTGCATCTGCAGAAAACAGCAGCAGGAGACTTTTTCAGGTGGTCCGCAATTTAGCGGAACCACCTGCTACATCGGGGCCCAGTACGGGCCACATGATCTCCTGCAATGATTTTGCAAAGTTTTTTGCAGATAAAGTCGCTCAGATTCGGGAAGAGGTAGACGCCACCGTGGGTGCAGGGCCGGGGCGGGAGAGTGCTAGAGTCCTGTCTAGTCAAATTGCGTGGGATCAATTCCAATCTGTTACCTCCGAGGATGTGGACAGGCTGCTTGGACGAGTGAAACCAACCACCTGTCTCCTTGATCCTTGCCCATCCTGGCTTATAAAAGCTAGCCGGGAAGGGCTGGGCGATGGGCTTCGTGGGGTGGTGAATGCTTCCCTCCATGAGGGAGCCTTCCCAGACCCGCTGAAAGAGGCGGTTATTAAACCGCTTCTTAAAAAACCATCTTTAGATGCGGCCACGATGGCCAACTATTGCCCAGTCTCAAATCTTCCATTCTTGGGCAAGGTGATTGAGCGAGTGGTTGCTGAACAACTCCAGGCATGCCTGGAAGA
This sequence comes from Podarcis vaucheri, assembly GCF_965113315.1. Taxonomy (NCBI): domain Eukaryota; kingdom Metazoa; phylum Chordata; class Lepidosauria; order Squamata; family Lacertidae; genus Podarcis; species Podarcis vaucheri. The sequence goes on along the minus strand of NC_138760.1, from coordinate 93,487,055 downwards.
AGCGGACCATGGGATTCAGGCCTCATCACGGGACTGAAACTGCCTTGGTCGCACTGGTTGATGATCTCCGGCGGGCTAGGGACAAAGGTGAGAGCTGTTTCCTAGTTCTGCTGGATCTCTCAGCGGCGTTTGATACCATCGACCATAACATCCTTCTGGACCGTCTTGAGGGGCTGGGAGCTGGGGGCACTGTCATACAGTGGTTCCGCTCCTTCCTCCTGGGCCGTGTTCAGAAAGTGGTGGTGGGGGATGAGTGTTCAGACCCCTGGGCTCTCACTTGTGGGGTGCCTCAGGGTTCTGTCCTCTCCCCCATGCTTTTCAACATCTACATGCAGCCGCTGGGAGAGATCATCAGGGGGTTTGGGCTGATGATACCCAGCTCTACCTTTCTTTCAAATCAGAACCAGTGAAGGTGGTGACAGTCCTGTGTGAGTGTCTGGAGGCGGTTGGAGGATGGATGGTGGCAAACAGATTGAGATTGAATCCTGACAAGACAGAAGTACTGTTTCTGGGGGACAGGAGGCGGGCAGGTGTGGGGGATTCCCTGGTCCTGAATGGGGTAACCGTGCCCCTGAAGGACCAGGTGTGCAGCCTGGGAGTCATTTTGGACTCACAGCTGTCCATGGAGGCACAGGTTAAATCCGTGTCCAGGGCAGCTGTGTACCAGCTCCATCTGGTACGTAGGCTGAGACCCTATCTGCCCGCGGACTGCCTCACCAGAGTGGTGCATGCTCTGGTTATCTCCCGCTTGGACTACTGCAATGCGCTCTACGTGGGGCTACCTTTGAAGGTGACCCGGAAACTACAACTAATCCAGAATGCAGCAGCCAGACTGGTGACTGGGAACGGCCGCCGAGACCATATAACACCGGTCTTGAAAGACCTACATTGGCTCCCAGTACGTTTCCGAGCACAATTCAAAGTGTTGGTGCTGACCTTTAAAGCCCTAAACGGCCTCGGTCCAGTATACCTGAAGGAGCGTCTCCACCTCCATCATTCTACCCGGACACTAAGGTCCAGCACCGAGGGCCTTCTGGCTGTTCCCTCACTGCGAGAAGCCAAGTTACAGGGAACCAGGCAGAGGGCCTTCTCGGTTGTGGCGCCCTCCCTGTGGAACGCCCTCCCACCAGATGTCAAAGAGAACAACAACTACCAGACTTTTAGAAGACATCTGAAGGCAGCCCTGTTTAGGGAAGCTTTTAATGTTTGATGTATCATAGTATTTTAATATTCTTTTGCAAGCCGCCCAGAGTGGCTGGGGAAACCCAGCCAGATGGGTGGGGTATAAATAATAAATTATTATTATTATTATTATTACATATGGAAACAGGTGGTCCTTGGGATGCTGTCTTGTATTGAGTCAAGCCAACTGTCCACTGACCTCAGTGGTGCTTACACTGACTGGCAGCAGCTCTCTGGGATTTCATAGAGGGCTTTCTCCCAACCCTACCTGCAGATGCTGAGAACTGTACTTGCTGCCCTTTGCACACAAGACAGATGCTTTACCACAGAGACATGTCCTTCTCAAGTACAGTTCTGTTATGGCCCATCAAGGGCAAAATGCCAAACATGATAGAAAGCAGGCTGCATAGTTGAGGACCTGGTCAGCAACTAGTTAAGGAGATGAAGGAATGAGTGGTGGGCCACAGCTCCAATCAAGCCTGTCATCTTGCATAGTGGCTTGCCAACAATCTCTGTTTCCATAGCCCTTATCCCAGTTAATGCCTCTTTAATTTTGGGGCTAGCTAAGGAGGGGCAAGGGAGAAGCTGGGTTTGGTTTTGAACTTCCCAAAACAAAATGTGAACCAAAAAGCAGCAATCTTTTGAAATCTGCAGTATTCTGAATTTTGTGGTGCAGTTCTCCAGGCCCCCTCCCCCCAATGTTTTTTAGGGGAAAGCGTGGACAAAACTGTGAACACACAAAACTACATTATATCAGCAAGCCCATTAGGATAAATGCACACTAAAATGCTGATGAATTTTGTGAGGGCTTCTTTTGAAAATAATCAATCAATCAATCAATCAATCAATCACAAGCTGGGGTACAGGTGTGATGAACTAAAGATTGGAAAAAGGAGAAACTGAGAGAAACCGTAACGGACAGATTTGCCCAGGGTTGGTAAAACAGGGACTGGGTTTTCTGCAGATTGATGTTTGTCAGCAGTAAAGAGGTTTTGCTGGGGGAAATGGCATGACACAACAAGAAGAACACTCCAGCCCATGCTGAGAAAGCACAAGCAGAAGTCTGTATGAGGAGTAATTCTCTCTATAGTTTCTCTCCTGTTTACGTTTTTGGCTGTTTTAGTGCTCCAGGGAACATTTAGCACAGCAGTTGTCAATTTAGTGACCTTCTGATGTTTTGGACTAAGGCTCTATGATGGACAGAGCTTTGGTCAGCCTCCTGAAGACTTCGGAAGCCAATCAATGAAGAGGGAGTGAAGAGTTCAAAATTTGAACCTGACAGTTAAACTGTCAGATTGGGATGGACTATAAAATAGGAATCAGGCCAGGAGGGGAAGGGCTGAGTTAGGGCTGAGACAGAGATAATTGATTTTTAATAGATTTTAAAAGTATGTGATACTGTGTTTTAGTATGAATGTTGTGTTTTTATTGTTGTAAACTGCCCTGGGACCTTGGGGTGTTTTTCGTGTTGAATATATGCTATATGGTAATTTATGGACCTAATAAGTATCTAAAGCCACATAACAAATAGGAGCCTACACAACACAAAACACTGTTGCAGTATGTAGGTTTTATTTTATTTGTTTTTTATCTTATATTTTGGAAATGTACACCCATGTTTTTTCCCCTTTAATTTTTTTGGGGGGCGCCCAAGAGAGTGAGACCCTAAACTACAGCTTGTTTAACTTATATGTAAATCCGGCACTGGGCGGGGACCAGGTTGGCAAAGACTGTTCATGCAAATGCAACCAATATGGCAGCTTTTTCTTCTACTGCAGGATCCTTGCCAATTTGGGCATCCTTTAGTGCACCTGAGACCAAGCACATCTGCATCCTACACCTTCTGCATCCATGTCATGCATCTGACGCAATGTGCCATGGCCTAAAAGTCAGAAGCAGCCTGCAGGGCAGTGTTGTCCATCCAGTTTCCCAATGTAGAGGTCACTGCTGCCAGCTGAGAGGCAGACTGGCACGGTAAGGGTGCTGTGGAGGGAGCATCAGAATAGCTCTAGTGCTGCACTCACACCACACCTTGCCCCTCTGTCCTGCTTACTGCTGCCCACTGAAATGCCTGCTTACAAGGATTATATCTGCAGCCGGCTAACCCACATGATTAGTCCTGCTTTTTTATAGAAACTAAGACACTTCCCCCACAAAAGATAACCCCACTGACCTTGAAGGAGGCCTATGTTTCCCCCTGAAAGGCTTATCAAAGGCAAGGTTCCGTGTAAGATATGGCTTTACAACTGATCTCCGTTTAGCGGCCAAAGGTCTGGTATCAACTCGATCCCAGGCCGAAAGTACTGGTTCCTTTAACAAAAACTTCACTTGCTTTGAAGGGGCAAGGTCAATTGGATAGTCTACACAACATATCCCTGCCATAGAAACAAGAAGAGAATTGTTACAGATAGGTAGCCGTGTTGGTCTGCCATAGTCAAAATAAAAAAATTCCTTCCAGTAGCACCTTAAAGACCAACTAAGTTAGTTCTTGGTATGAGCTTTCGTGTGCATGCACGCTTCTTCAGATATCTGAAGAAGTGTGCATGCACACGAAAGCTCATACCAAGAACTAACTTAGTTGGTCTTTAAGGTGCTACTGGAAGGAATTTTTTTATTTTAAGAAGAGAATTGTCAGTTATTTTTGACAAGGCAGGCCCATTGGAGCTACTGGGACACAGTTCTCCCAATGAGAATGCATCATCATCATCATCATCATCATCATCATCATAATACTTACCCTCAATATCTCAAAACCATATTCTTCCCTGTTCCACATACATTTTATGCTTTTATTTGAACTCAAAGAAGCTCTGCAAACATTTCTGTCAATCCACTGTTCTCTGTCCAATCAGATCTCTGCACCACTCAGCCAACACTAATCCAAAAGCATAGCTATGGCAGAAAGGTGCCCCCTATCTGTTTCTGGGCAGAGAAAATACAGTCATACCTCATGCTATGTTTGCTTCATGTTACGTTTTTTCATGTTGCATCCCTCAGCGACCCGGAAGTACCGGAAAGGGTTACTTCTGGGTTTCGTCGCTCACGCATGTGCAGAAGCACTAAATCGCACAAGTGCCAAATCACACCACGCACCTGCATAGATACGGCGCTTCAGGTTGCAGGCTTTTCATGTTGCGAATGGGCCTCCGGAATGGATCCCGTTCGTAACCAGAGGTACCACTGTACATGAAATTTGAGTATCAAGACTGCCAGCTTTTCAGTCCCAGTTGTGAAGGTTACTCCTCCCTCTTGTTACGAGGGCAATTCCAGCATCTATATAGGGCAACACAGGGCTGATTGAAGAGCAGCCCTCCTTGCCTTCTGAGCATGCTCAGAGCTATTTCTTTGAAGACCCCATCTCCAAACAGTGCAAAGGACATTATTTGTACTAGTCAGAAGAATAATGTGGTTGCTAGCTTGAGCTATCTTTTTGACTAAGAGAGTGCAATGGGAGACACAGTGTGAGTCTCTTAAAACCTAATTATTTAGGTTTTAAAATGTGTGTGTGTGTGTGTGTGTGTGTGTGTGTGAGAGAGAGAGAGAGAGAGAGAGAGAGAGAGAGAGAGATTGGTAGGCTACTGCAAGAACAGGGTGTTGGTCTGAGCCAACAGGCTATTCTGCTGTGGGGATTCTATTTGTACAAAGGATACACGTTGTAGAATCGCCAAATTAAATGCAAAGAGGTTTCTCACTGGTGAGGCAGGTGCACTCTGTACATGCTCATTCCATTTATTTCTGAGTCTCATAGTGCCTAAACAGCCTGTGGTTTGTGGGGCACTAACATTACACTTTGATTGAGTTAGCTAGCATCTGCACACTTTCCTTCTCAGTAAGCCAAAAATGGTAAGAGCCATATTGTCGTTAAAAACAACAACAATCACACCAGTTTCTTGATTCTTTCCTTTTTAGGTTATGCTTTCTTTTGTTCATTATTCCAATCCTGGTCCCCTTCACTCAATATAAAACTGGGGCAGGCAAACTGGACAGAGACTGTTTATTTATTATTTATCGGTATTATTATCCATTCTACTTTTCCTCTGAGGAGCTCAAGGTGGCATTCATGTGTCTCCTTTTCCCCAAGTTATCCTCACAGCAACTCTGTGGGGTAAATTAGGCTGAGAGACAGATGGGCCAAAGGCCACACAGCGAGTTTCATGGCTGATTCTAACACTACAGATATGAATATAAGCACAAAACCTAATAATAAAAAATCAGGTTCCACATTCTGAATTTTATATTTTTTAATGTTTAGATTTTGAACTTTTAGTGGAACAAGTAAGACTCAAGAATTTGGCCACACCAAAATTCATTCTTCACTGGATGAAAGACCATTTCATTCATTCATTCATGGTGTGTGTGTGTGTGTGTGTGTGTGTGTGTGTGTGTGTGAAGCTTGCACAATTATTCATTTGAGTTTTAATTTGTATCATCATGGTGGGTGTGGGTGGATTTAGGTGTGTAAGAGAGACAGAGAGACCTCAGGATGCAAATTAAATTACATGCAATATGAATACCACATGACCAATAAGAATTACCGTACTATACCTGAGACCATCAAAATGCCATTTATAAATTGTCTCACTATCTTCTCAAACCTCTTCTTAATCTCTGTTAAGGCTCTGACCCATTGTCCTTCTTGGTCACCACTATCTGTGCTTTTCCCTGTTGGCTGTGGTAAGTAAAGAGAAAAGGAATTATTATTATTATATTTGGGCAAATGGTAATTTATCCATGGGAGAAGTGGCCATTGCTGCATTTTGAGCTATTTGGAAATAAGGGAATATCCCCTGCTAAAACCCACAATACCAGCATGCACAGTTCAGCACCTAACCTTCCTCTGGATGCACAAGGCACTGTAGTTACAAATTCTAGCAAATTTTACAAATATGGATTTGAAAATATTTTTGTTTTCCTAACACATACATCAACAGTTTTGCTCTCAATGAGAAAAGGGAATTTAAAATATACATACATACATATATCTCTATCTCTATCTCTATCTATCTATATCTACCGTATATATTGTACACACAACACACGCACGCACACACGCACACACACACACACACACACACACACACACACACACACACACACACTGTATTTAAGACGTGGAAGCAGTAGGGGGGAATGCCAGCTGGGACAACAATGAATTCTTAATCTAAAGAATGGCCCAATTAACACCAAGTGGCTGAGAAATATGTCATTCAGCCAGCCTATGAAGGCAGCCTGTGGGGTAATAAAGCATTTTAATGCAAAGGCTGTCTTTCCACAAAAGTGCATTCACAAAATAAATATTTAGAAGAAAGACCAGGAAATAGGCTCTTAAAGAAAGAAGGTTGCCTTTAATGCAGGTTTCAGTGCCGTTCCTGAGGGCTACTCTTCAAAGGTCAATGGGACTCCAGGGAAGCAATTTGAAAAGAGTCAAATGTGGCATACTTTCTTTTTATTATTATTATTAAGAAAGAGGCAAGCATGGTTTGCTTACTCGCCTTCATAGAAGAGTTAGCTTTTGCTGATAAGCATAAAACCTGGCCACAGGGATGTGTTAGCTAAAGGGCACAGCACTCTAATGTGTGGGGCTTAAGGCAATGTGCTGGAAAACTTAGGACCAAACAATGCATGAAGCCAAATGTGCTGTTAGGAATCACATTGTTGGAAGAGTATGCACAGTCTGGTCACCTCACCTCAGAAAGACTGATGTAGAGCTAAAAAGGGCTCAAAAAGGGGCAACCAAAATGATAGAGGGGGTTACTGCTGAGATCTGTGATACAAGCATGAGGCATCCCTTGTGATGAGACATCGCTAGCAGTACAGTGTGTGATAGCATAACACAAAAATATCACCGCAAATGTGATACTCTGCCTTTTCTTATCTGGAATGGAAACAACCAGACCAAAATAATATTCATTAGGCTTCCTGTTTCCGGCAGTGAGAAATGTCTGACTCCCACACGATCAGCCCCCAGCCGTGCTGGTAATTCAGGGTTGATATGGGGGTAATTCAAATAGAAGGGGAAGAAATGGAGGCAGTGAGAGATTTTACTTTCTTGGGCTCCATGATCACTGCAGATGGTGACAGCAGCCACAAAATTAAAAGACGCCTGCTTCTTGGGAGAAAAGCAATGACAAACCTAGACAGCATCCTAAAAAGCAGAGACATCACCTTGCCAACAAAGGTCCATATAGTTAAAGCCATGGTTTTCCCAGTAGTGATGTATGGAAGTGAGAGCTGGACCATAAATAAGGCTGATCGCCGAAGAATTGATGCTTTTGAATTATGGTGCTGGAGGAGACTCTTGAGAGTCCCATGGACTGCAAGAAGATCAAATCTATCCATTCTTAAGGAAATCAGCCCTGAGTGCTCCCTGGAAGGACAGATCCTGAAGCTGAGGCTCCAATACTTTGGCCACCTCATGAGAAGAGAAGACTCCCTGGAAAAGACCCTGATGTTGGGAAAGATGGAGGGCACAAGGAGAAGGGGACGACAGAGGATGTGATGGTTGGATAATGTTCTCGAAGCTACCAGCATGAGTTTGACCAAACTGCGGGAGGCAGTGGAAGACAGGAGTGCCTGGCGTGCTCTGGTCCATGGGGTCACGAAGAGCCGGACACGACTAAACAACTAAACAACAACAATGGGGGTAATTAGCCCTGGCAGACTCCCCAGGGTGGGGGAGGACTGTCTCGTAGACCCACAGACCATCCAAGATTGTCAGCTTGCATCAAGATGCAAGTGGCAGGACGCTGGGTCCCAGAGCACGACACGGCTGGCACTCTCCGAAGTCACTCTCATAAGCCGGAAATATATGTTTGATAAAATAATTAGATTTGGACAATAAACAGACATAGTCTGGACCGAAGAAAATTGAGAAAAACCTACAGAACTGTACAGTCCCTGGTGTTTAAGCTCGGACTTCAAAGAGAATCTCATCATGGCATTTGGATTACGGAGGTTATTCGTATGTCCTTTTTTGTCTTCTCAATATCTACAATTGGTTTTCTATGCCAAGCCTCATCAAGAAACCTATTTTCTTTGAAAAGTACAGATGGACTTCTATTTATAATTCAGTATTTAATTACACAGCTTTACTTAGACTTGAAAGACTTGATAAAGATAAAAGAAGAAACAAGATGGCGCTTGTTAATATGACACAGCACGGAAAAATAAGAATTCCTCCCTTTTTCGAGAGAAGTGGGAAATACTTGCTAGCTGACTTTATATAGACTTGACACAATAATTTGGGATAACATACAGTGCATCTGTTTGCAGAATTCCTTCATTATGAGCGAGAGAGAAGGCCAAAGGGAGGTCTTGCAACCCCCCTTCTAGGGCCCAGAGGTGGGGATTGTGTGGTCTCCGGGAAGGCTGATCGATCATCAAATGACTTATATCTGTGGAATACAGTTCATTTACATTGCAACATTGCAAACAGTATGCGCAACAATTTAACAATTAACCACATGGAAGTTACTGCGTCTTTAGATTTCAAATGACAGATTTGGACAACAGCCCGGATTGGAATGATTTAACAACTTGGGAGTTGCTGCATCATTAAACTTCAAATGATAGACTTGGACAACAGCCCAGATTGGAAGACTGGAATGAAATCAGGAAAAGCTGCACTGGCAAATCGACAGTTAATATATATATACATAAACAAAGCTGAACTCAGTGGATGAAAGGATATATGATTTCTGACATGACTGAGAATCGCATAGCCAGGGACGGAGAACTTTAAAGCGTTAAGATCAGAATGTAGAAGATATGAGAACAAGAAGAAGGCAGGAACGAAGATATTGTACATATACTTCAGAGGTCCAGACTATGGGAAGCCCAGAAAAAATTAAAAATTAGGACTGTAATTTGGTTGTTTTTTATTGGATTATAATTGGATTATGATTATGATTTGATGGATATGTTAATTGGCTGCTTTTATTGGAAAATTAATAAAAATGTTTTTTTAAAAAAATGATACTCCTTCATCCTGTGGATTGTAGTGGTACCTATGCAGTTTGTTTTATGCTATCTTAAATGATTATTCCATTTTTAATGCTTTGTGAGAATTTACTATGTATATGTGATTTGTATGTTAGCTGCCTTAGGAACTTACGTTGAGGGACGATCTGATAGATAGATAGATAGATAGATAGATAGATAGATAGATAGATAGATAGATAGATAGATGATAGATAGATGATAGATAGATAGATAGATAGATAGATAGATAGATAGATAGATAGATAGATTCTATGACAATCTACAGTGTATGGAGGTAAGACTTCTGTATCCCAAAAAGAGAGATAACAGAAGAGGGATTGCTGTACTAGAGAAAATTAGACCTAGGACAAGTTTTCAAATGTTACTTCTAGAAATTTCCCTCAGGGTTATGAAAAAGTCAATGGACACACAGTTACTGGATATCCTAGTATTACTTGCATAATGTTGTTTCCATGCTGTGACTTCTTACCTGCCTATCAGATTTGGATCTATGCGTGCATCCATCTCTTACCAAAGACAAGGTGATGCTTTCACTTTGTTCGGTGAAAGTAATTGTCATTGAATTTTGATTAACAACCTTGAGTTTTAGCTGTTCATTTATCTAAGGAATAAAAGAAGATAATGAAAGTCTTAGGGGCTGATTTGCACAATTGGCATTTGCCACTGTCATCATGCTTACAGGATTGTACCCAGGGTCAGTCCTACTCAGAGCAGTCCCATTAGTGGACATGACGGACTTAATTTCAATGAGTCTTACCTGAGTATAATTTAGTTGGGTGAAATGCAAAGTGTAAAAGCCTTCTTTCCCACATCTAAAAGTTCCCTCAACTAGTGGTGATTAATTTGGAAATGTTGCCTAAATTTGGGGTGCAGGCTCCGCATTGTTTAGGCTTCATGTTACTGTGATTCTGATGGGGAGTTCATTATAGTAGTTAATGTCCACAGCAAACTCAAGTCTTGGACAAATGGGGCAATTTGAGTTCCAAGCTAGATGACATTAGTTGTGTGAGTGCACTCAACACGCCATGAGCTAAGCTATGGCCTGGCTAAGTGTGTTATCCAAACCTAACCTCATGGATTCTCATCCAGGCAACTCAAAAACAAATCTTGATTACAGCTCATGGTTTATCTGGAGCAAGACAAACCACAAACCAGGGTTGATATGACATGCTAAGCCAAACCATGTATTAGCCCCCAGCAGCACAGCAGAGAGAGGACCAAGGGAGAAGTTCAGCAGCTGTGATCTTGTCTCTGGGAACCCTCACACAAGTGAGTTTGTGGCAACTAGCCCAGTGCCTGCTGGCAGTTCTGGGATTTTTAAAATGTGACTCTGGAAACCAGCAGGAACAAAGCATAATCTGGAATCTCTGCCTATAATTTCTCTCAGCTAGAAGAGCACACTTTTAGAGATCTTTGTAGAATTCTAGAGAGACCAACAACAGAGACAGCTATTCCAAAAATGTGAGGTGTTAGTGTATTCTTTGGTCTGAGAGTTTCATCTGATACCTGATAGTCTAACGACTGCAGAATCTGGTTTTTGGAATACCAGCTCCAGTGCTGGGTTAAATAGCCATCCTTGTCTCTAATGCTCCCTCCTTCATTATTCATCATCAGTGCTATTGAACAGCTGGGTGAGAGGAAAAACAGTTAAACTATGCAATTTAATACTAAGGGAGAAGTTGGTGGGAATACATACATAATAAAGATTCTGACTGTAGCGATTGCAGTAATATTGGGAAATTCATAACAAGGAACTCAGTGGCCCAATTTTTTAATATCTTGAACTGATGTGATTGAACCATGATATCCATAGCCCACAATAGATGTTATAATGCTGTTGCACACCTCCCCAGTCTCCAAGCAGTGTGAGATTCCAGAGGTTCCAGGCACTTACCCAGGGTTCATGTTTCTTTGGGAATGAGGCACAGCGGAGATTGTGGCACCTTTATGATAGAGGGTTTATTTACACACACACACACACACACACACACACACACATATATATATATATGCTTTCGTAGATTTTCACGGGTACAGGAATGCAGGTTTTGGTGTCTTCGGGTGTCTTCCCGTGTAAGAGTTGGGGTGTCTGTGCGACGTTTCGACGAGGTCTCACTCGTCATCTTCAGGCTGGTGCTTTCGGCTTCTTGTTACTGGAACAGAGCAGAGTCTGGTGTTTGAGTTCCTATAAATACTGTTGAGGGGTGTGGTGTATAGCCTCCAACGTTCTGGGCAGAGAGGAAGTTCCTAGATTAGTGTGCCTTTTCTTCTTTTGTTCCTTAATTACTTGAGGGATATCTTGGGTGATTTCATGAGTGATATTCTGAATACCATTGGGTGGGTCATTAAGTGTAGATTAGTTGCTAAAGCTTTCGTGTCTTGACCTCTTGAGCTTGTGAAGAGTTTTTCTGAGAAGATGGCTGTGCTGCATTTAGTTGTGCTCTGGCTTGGCTTCGTGTATAGGGGCGAGCTGTGGTTTTGTGCCTTGTGCCAGCCAGATCTGTGTAGGGATTGCAGGGGGGTGCACTCCATCTGTGTGTAGGGATTGCAGGGGGGTGCAGGGGGGTGCACTCCATCCAGTAGCCAAACTATAGTGGCACCTCCGGATGCTGCACCCCCCTGCAATCCCTACACAGATCTGGCTGGCACAAGGCACAAAACCACAGCTCGCCCCTATACACGAAGCCAAGCCAGAGCACAACTAAATGCAGCACAGCCATCTTCTCAGAAAAACTCTTCACAAGCTCAAGAGGTCAAGACACGAAAGCTTTAGCAACTAATCTACACTTAATGACCCACCCAATGGTATTCAGAATATCACTCATGAAATCACCCAAGATATCCCTCAAGTAATTAAGGAACAAAAGAAGAAAAGGCACACTAATCTAGGAACTTCCTCTCTGCCCAGAACGTTGGAGGCTATACACCACACCCCTCAACAGTATTTATAGGAACTCAAACACCAGACTCTGCTCTGTTCCAGTAACAAGAAGCCGAAAGCACCAGCCTGAAGATGACGAGTGAGACCTCGTCGAAACGTCGCACAGACACCCCAACTCTTACACGGGAAGACACCCGAAGACACCAAAACCTGCATATATATATATATATATATATATATATATATATATATATATATGGCCTGAGCCTACAATGGAGGAGTTCACAGCATCAACACCCTAAAGGGTCTTGTTTCTCCCATAGCCAGAGCCTTAGATTCAAACAAAAGCTTGCTGCTTTACTTCTAAGTCACATCACTGCCAACTCTCAACTCTCACATTTGTCTTTTTTCTAACTACCAGCCACCTGGGCCATTACTTTTCTCTGGTGTGGAACCTAAGTCCTTGCAGGCTTTCAGAAATTACTGTGTTAAAACAGACTAGTTGCATGCATTTACATCATTGCGTGAAGTCAGGTGGTCAGTCTAATGATCCCTTTCCTCATTCCCATAGGCACACCAGTTGGTCTCCCCCTTTTTAGGGGTCCTTACTTTCTTATGGACAGAAGGGCCTGCCAGATCAGACTAGTTAGCCCATCTAGTCCAGCACCCTGCTCTCACAGAGGCCACCCAGATGCCTGGGCGAAATCCTCAAGCAGCACCCGAGACTTCCGGGGAGGTGCCTCTGAATAATGGCGGAATTCCTCTGATCGGGAGGAATTAGCCCCGTGGGAATTTGGGTCTGGCCGCCACGGCGAAGGTGGAGACCCGCAAAAAAAATCACAGGCAGGAGAAGCCTGTGAGTGTGGGATTCGGCGGGCACCTTTTGCGCCTCCCCTACTCGCGGGGAAACCCGGTTTTGGGGATCTGGAGCGAAGTGGGGTGAGCGGTGCGGTGCTTCGAATCGTCTGCTTCTTCCACGGAGCGAAGCCGCATAGCTGTTGCCGGAGAGCACTGACTTTTTCCTGTGGACAATTTGATTTCAAAGAGCTATCCGTGAGTAGAGCGGAAGAGGGAGAATTGGACTTTAAAAGTTTTAATTTAGCATCGAAAACGGGGGAGGTCTAACACAGGAAGTCCGCCTTCCCCATTTGTAAATAGACGGAAGCAATAAGGCTGCAAGCTAAAGTCTTGGAAAGCCTTCTGTAAAAGACTAAATTTCCATCAGAAGAGAGTATAACCCTTGGTGGCAGGAGAAGAGGGGGGTGGAGTTGAAGACTCCTGCAAGAGCGAGTGATGAGAGTAAAAATACTGCCGCTCTGACCCTGGAAACGGGCTGCTAGCAGGATCGATATTTGGAACATTCATTGACAGCGCTTAGAGCATTCTTTGACAGCTAGCAAAATAAGAGAAATACACTGTTTCTATTGTCTCCAGCTGTTACTAAAAAGGAGTTAAAGTATTGAAAAATTGAAACTAATTCCGGATTGGTGTTTGAAAGAGGATACTAATTGACTATTACAAATAGAAACTATTTCCTCCTAGTGGAAGTTTTTAAACTGGTTACTTTAAAAGAGCTGGGCTAGGGGAATTTCCAGTCACAAGATAAGAAATCGTGAGACTTTGGGGCTGACCTTGAATTTGTCAAGTGTTATGGCAGATGAAAAGGGAAAAACAGAACTGCCAGCAGCTGGGGGAACATTAAGATCCGGTAAGACTTGGCAGCAACCCAGGAGAGCTTCAACATCAGGTCCCTCAGCCACTTCTGCGACTGCTGTTTCTGCATCAGTACATTTAAAATCAAAAGGAATGTCGACAGAAGAGACTCTAGCAGTTGCATTAAGTAAGATAAATGCTGCATTGGAACACCTTAATAAGAAAGTGGACACTGCAACTGAAAGTGGACACTGCAACTGAAAGTGGACACTGCAACTGAAAGTATAAATAACCTGGGACAAAAGGTGAACACTAATACAGAATCCATTCAGAAATTGATACAGGAATCCACTTTGACACGGCAGACTGTGGAGGAAGCTAAGGAGAAGGCAGCAGTAGCTGATTGTAAAATAACTCAATTGGAGAAAGAGGTAGTGCCAATCCTACAGAGACAACTTGACAAACACAAGGTGACACTTGCTATGATTGAACTTAAAGAAAAACAGACAAATTTGAGGATCAGAGCCATACCGGAATTGGAGAAGGAAAGTTTGATAGATTTTCTTACACAGGAATTTGCTGATTTTTGGGAATTGGATTTGGGTCAAGAAGAGTTTAGAATTGTGAAGGCATTTAGACTCGGAAGAGGAGGGAAGAAAGAGAAGAATAGAATAAGAGATTGTTTGATTTCCCTCCGGACCAAAGAAGAGAGAGACAAAATTTTGGGTTGGCGCTACCAGAAGAATCTAGAAATACATCAGTCAAGAGTGGAAATTTTTAAAGACGTCCCAAAATATCTTTTGGATCTTAGATCCGACTACAGAGATATTGTTGCTCTGTTGAGAAGGAATAAAATCATCTTTAGGTGGGAGTTTCCCCAAGGCCTATCTTTCAGCTTCAAAGGAAGGAAAATAAAAATAAGATCAAAAGAAGATAAAGTAAAGTTTCTGACTAAATACGAAGAAGATCTGCAGAAGGGAATCGGAAAAGAGCCAACAGCACTGGATAGAAGATCACCAGATAGAGGACCAGAGCAAAGAGCATTGGATAGAAGATCACCAAACAGGGGAACATTGGATATATCGACATTATCCTTTGGATTGGACCCCCCAGTGAACGTGCCATCATCACTACCAACAGAAGAGGAGCAAGCATTGGGTGCAGTTGGGGGGGCACCAAAGTAACCACATGATGGCGCTGCAGGTCTTGAGTTGGAATGTTAATGGACTGAACTCCCCCGAAAAAGGCGGAGAGTATTTCATTTATTGAAAAAAGAGCATTTGGACTTGATTTGTTTACAAGAAGCACATGTGATAAGGCTACATAGGAAGATATTGAATAATAAAAGATTAGGCCAAGAATTTATTTCACCGGATAAAGTTAAAAAAAGAGGAGTGGTCCTCTATGCAATGGAGAGCCTATCACCAAAATTCATATTTAAAGATGATCAAGGAAGATTTGTTGCAATTGAAATTCAATTACAAGGAGAGAAAATTTTGATTGTAGGTATTTATGCACCAAATGAAGGGAAATCGAAGTTCTTTAAGAAGCAACATGAGACTTTGATGGACTATAGGGACTATAATATGATCTTGATGGGAGACATGAATGGAGTGGTGTCTACAAATATGGACAAGGCACAGAGACAGGTAGTCACCAAAGATGGTAGACTACCAAAAACCTTTTTTTATATGACTGAAAGTATGGACTTAGTTGACATTTGGAGAACGAGGAACCCTCTGGGAAGAGAGGGAACTTTTTTCTCTGAGGCTAAAATGACTTGGACAAGAATCGACCAAATTTGGGTAACCAGGGGACTGGTCCCGAAGATATGCAAAACGGAGATTTGCCCTAAAACCTGCTCTGATCATAATGCTGTGAAGATGGAAATGAAATTGACGTCAATTGGTTCCTTTAGATGGAGGATGAATGATACTCTGTTTAGGAATGAAGAGGTGACCAAGAAGGCCCAAAAAACTCTAAGAGATTATTTTGAGATAAATATGAATACTACAGTGGAAAAAAGAGTAATTTGGGATGCAAGCAAGGCGGTTATGAGAGGATTCCTAATACAATAGAATGCAATTAAGAAGAGAATTCAGAATGAAAAAAAGGATAAAATCCTGGGGAAAATAAAGGAAGGAGAGAAAAAAATGAGAGCAAAACCAAAGTCACAGGAGATCCTGAAAGAGATAAAGCGATATCAAACACAATATTTGAAGTTGATGAACCAGGAAATAGAATGGAAAATCAAACAGATGAGGCAAAAGACTTTTGAATCGGCAAATAAGTGTGGAAAATTGTTGGCCTGGCAGATGAAAAAAAGACAAAAACTCAATACCATTACGAACTTGGAAGTGGAAGGAAAGAATATACAGAACCCAGTGGAGATCAGGAAGTGTTTTCAGAGATACTTCAAACAACTCTATACACAGGAGAAGCCAAAAGAAATGGATATTGATCGATTTTTAAAAATGAATGGACTATGTAAAATCTCTCAGGAAAAACAGTTAATGTTGAACTATAAGATAATGGACCAGGAGGTGGAAGGGGCCATCCAAAATATGCAATTAGGCAAATCTCCAGGACCAGATGGTTTGACTTCAAGATACTACAGATCTTTGAAAGAATGGTTAATACAACCATTGAAGGAAGTCTGCAATGAAATAATGGAGGGAAGACAGGCACCAGAGTCGTGGAAGGAATCTTACATTACACTTATACCGAAAACAGAGACTGAAAAGACACAGCTCAAGAACTACCGCCCTATATCGCTGCTTAATGTGGATTACAAAATCTTCGCAGATATTTTGGCTAAAAGATTTAAAAAGGTGTTAGCAGAAGAAATTCATACAGACCAAGCAGGCTTTCTCCCGGGCAGACATTTGTCTGACAATACGAGGAATATAATTAATATTTTAGAAAAACTACAAGTGAATATCAACACTAAAGCAGTCTTGATATTCGTGGATGCAGAGAAAGCCTTTGACAATATTTCTTGGAGTTTTATGAAGAAGAATTTACAGGGGGTGGGGGTAGGACAAGGTTTTGAAAATGGTATAGGTGCAATTTATTCAGAACAAAAGGCAAAATTAATTGTGAATAATGTGATGACAGAAGAGTTTAAGATTGAAAAAGGGACACGACAAGGCTGCCCAATTTCTCCATTGCTTTTTATATCGGTCCTAGAGGTTTTGCTAAATATGATTAGAAAGGACCAAGAGGTTAAAGGTATACAGGTGGGAGCTAAACAGTATAAATTGAAAGCATTTACTGATGATTTAGTATTGACCTTACAGGAGCCAGAACCTAGTACTAAAAGGGTATTGGAGCTGATTCAAGAATTTGGACAGGTTGCAGGTTTTAAGTTGAATAAGATGAAAACCAAGGTTCTAGAGAAAAATTTAACTATGAATGAGAGAGAGAAGTTTCAGGAGGAGACAGGACTAACATTGGTTAAAAAAGTGAAATACTTAGGGGTTAACATGACTGCTAAAAATGTGAACCTATTCAAGGATAATTATGAAAAATGTTGGACTGAAGTGAAAAAGGACTTAGAAGTATGGACAAATTTGAAGTTATCATTGTTAGGCCGAATTGCTGTGATAAAAATGAATGTGCTGCCAAGGATGTTATTTTTGTTCCAAACATTGCAAATATTGGATAAGATGGATTGTTTCAAGAAGTGGCAGAAGCATATTTCTAGATTTGTTTGGCAGGGCATGAAGCCTCGAATAAAATTTAAGATATTAACAGATGCTAAAGAAAGAGGTGGATTTGCCCTGCCAGACCTTAAACTTTATTATGAATCAGCTGCTTTTTGTTGGCTGAGAGAATGGCTGCTTCTTGAAAATACTGAAGTGTTGGATTTAGAAGGTTTCAACAATGTATTCGGATGGCATGCATATTTGTGGTATGATAAGGTAAAAGCACATAAAGCATTTAAAAATCATATTGTTAGAAAAGCATTGTTTAATGTTTGGATAAGATATAAGGATTTGTTAGGAAAAAACCCCAAGATGGTTGTCACCAATGGAAGCAAAGGCACAGAAAAAACTCAATATGGAGGCCAAATGGCCGAAATATTGGGAAATTCTGGAACAAGATGGAGAGAGAATAAGATTGCAGAGCTTTGAAAAATTGAAAAACAAAGTGCGAGATTGGCTCCATTACTATCAAATAATGGAGGCATATAAATTGGATAAAAAAGTTGGATTCCAGGTGGAAAAATCAAAATTGGAAACAGAATTGTTAGATCCAAAAATTAAGAATTTGTCAAGAATGTATAACTTGCTGTTGAAACGGAACACTCAGGATGAAATGGTGAAATCAGCTATGATTAAATGGGCAAAAGATGTTGGACATAATATAATGATGGCTGACTGAGAACGGTTATGGACCACAGGTATTTAAATATACCTTCCTGAAGAAACCAGAGGCCTTTCTCCTGGGCATGGTCGGCCAATTGGTGCTAAAGAAGGATAGAACTTTTTTTATGTATGCAACAACAGCAGCAAGAATACTTATCACAAAATATTGGAAGACACAAGATTTACCCACCAGGGAAGAATGGCAGATGAAGTTGATGGACTACATGGAATTGGCGGAAATGACTGGCAGAATCTGAGACCAGGGAGAAGAGTCGGTGGAAGAAGACTGGAAAAAGTTTAAAGACTACTTACAGAAATACTGTAAAATTAATGAATGTTAGAAAAATGTTGGAATGAAGTTATATGGCTTTAGTAGAAATGTTATAAGGAATTAAGTATAAATAGATTATTAGAGCATTAAAGGGAAAAATAAGGTTAGAGTGTGTTAAGACAATTATTGGATAGAAAATAGAGGAAGATGGAAAGGAATTGCTGAAACAATCAATAGAAGTGGAATACAAAAAGGGAGGTGTGAGGAGGTCGTGGAAATTAGTGAAAGAAGGATAAAATATTGAAATTGGACTGTGTTTTACAGTAAATGGTTTTTGTTTTGTTTTGTTAGTTGTATGTTAATGTTTTGCAGGTTTTTTTTGTTCCTTAATTACTGAATTGCTGAAACAATCAATAGAAGTGGAATACAAAAAGGGAGGTGTGAGGAGGTCGTGGAAATTAGTGAAAGAAGGATAAAATATTGAAATTGGACTGTGTTTTACAGTAAATGGTTTTTGTTTTGTTTTGTTTTAACAAAAGAAGAAAAGGCACACTAATCTAGGAACTTCCTCTCTACCCAGAACGTTGGAGGCTATACACCACACCCCTCAACAGTATTTATAGGAACTCAAACACCAGACTCTGCTCTGTTCCAGTAACAAGAAGCCGAAAGCACCAGCCTGAAGATGACGAGTGAGACCTCGTCGAAACGTCGCACAGACACCCCGACTCTTACACGGGAAGACACCCGAAGACACCAAAACCTGCATTCCTATACCCGTGAAAATCTACGAAAGCATATATATATATATATATATATATATATATATATATATATATATATATATATATAAAGAAATCCTCAAGCAGCACCCAAGCACCAGAACACTCTCCCCTCCTGTGGTTTTCAGCAACTGGTATTCAACTGCATTGCTGCCTCCAGCCATGGCCTCTTTAACCCTGGCCTCTCAGTTTCCTCAGATCTCTCTATAGCTGCTGTGCTTTTGTTCTGCTTGCTCTTTACTCCCCAGGAAATATCAGCCTGCCCCTGTCTGGCTGCAGAACTACGTTAGCCCCCCTCCTTCCAATCACCTTTCCAAATCCTCATCACTCCAATGACCTTTTTCTCCCTGAGCAATGCCATGTAGCGTAACCATTAGTTACACCCAGTGGGGTTATGCTTTTAACATCTGCCATTAGCAGCTTCCTATATCACACACTTTAAAGACTGAGAAGTGAGATAATTAATTAATCCTCCCATATAAAAGGAATGATGGATGCAAATCATGACAATAAATGACCAGTAGCAGATCTACTCTACACTACTTGGTTTTAAAAGTCTACCATGAACGATAAGGCGCATTTGATTTAATTGGGGTTATGGCCCTTGGCTTTTCCATCCATGTCACTGGCTAGTTATGTGACCTTGAGCTTTCCCTGTGTTTCTTGTTTATTCATCTGTAAAATTGAGATAATGCCTCTCTCACATGATACCTAAGAGGTCCAGGAAATGAAGGCATTTCTATAAGCACTCATTAATATCTTTATAATCCTGAAGTTACTACCACCACCCAGTCAGCAGAGTTGAATGTTCTGAGCCTGTTACAGATAGGTAGCCGTGTTGGTCTGCCATAGTCAAAATAAAAAAATTCCTTCCAGTAGCACCTTAAAGACCAACTAAGTTAGTTCTTGGTATGAGCTTTCGTGTGCATGCACACTTCTTCACCCTTCTACACCCTTCTGAGTAATACCCCTCCCCACCTTCTCACTATATAGAAGGATCTGGCAACTTCTGTTTCAGTGTATCTGAAGAAGTGTGCATGCACACGAAAGCTCATACCAAGAACTAACTTAGTTGGTCTTTAAGGTGCTACTGGAAGGAATTTTTTTATTTGTTCTGAGCCTATGAGACATGTGCAGGTATCAATATAAACAGCTTCCTCTAGATGAGCATGGCTGGGGTCAGGATTACGGTACCCATGTGTGCTACTTTACAGAGGACAGTCCTCTGTTTGAAGGGCTTTCACAGGATGACGGTCCTCTACTAAAAGTAGCCTTCTGTTTGGGCCGTTCGGTTCAAGTCCAGTTTAAAGAAAAGCAAGCCATAAGAAGGGAGAGCAGCGGCCTTGAAACTACCCATCAGCAGTGAGCCCCTGAACAGCAGTCTGGGCAGGCACCCAGGTGAGCTGGCCACAGCCTCGCCCACTATGGTGAGATGGATTGTGGCTAACGTGTGCCTCCAGATGTTGTTATACTACAAACTTCACCATCCCTGATCATTGGCCATGGAGACTGGAGCCAGTTAGTGCTGGGGTCCAACAATGTCTGGAGGACTGCAGGTTCCCCGTCCCTGATTATAGTAAATATAGTAATGAGTTCTAAATTCACATCTATACATGTGTAAATTATATGCACATTTGTGACCTTTCTGGTGATGCCCATCCTTTTTGGCCTAAGCAGTGATGCCCATGTGGTGGCGCAGTAGTGACGTCAGGGCATGCATGTGCACCAGCGGGAGTGCCAGATCAGCAGTGTCAGCCCCACCCATTCACCTGCACAGCCCCAAGACTTTTCTAGGTAAGCAGAATCAATGCCAGTGCCAGTTGTGAACGACTGAGCCAAGGTCAGTATAATTCAATGTGGGGTTTGTTTGTTTTTAAAGGAATCTCTCAGTGTGCTTTCACCACTGTTTTGAAGGTGCTGCTCCCTTCTTGTTTAGACATTTGGAAATAAGGAGAGTCCTACTAGATCAGGCCAATGGCCCATCTAACATCAGTACCCAGAATCCACTGCATACTCAGCTGTTGCACTTTTCCCCACTCCGCCCCCTGACCAAACATTTAGGATCAATAAGGGACACTCACCTGGCCTTAAAGCAATAGCGTATCCACGAATGGCCCTGAGACGTAATTGTACCTAGAAGCGTTTGACTAGGAGCATCCTGAAACAGAAGGGTGATGGTTTTTCCCACACAGCATATGGGAAACTGGTAGACGGCAACACTTCCTGATGGGTAACTTTGACATGGGTCAAGTAATATCACACTTTTTTTTAGAAAGAAAAAGAAAAGAAAGGCATTTATCTAGTTATCCATTGTGGGATTGTAGTGTAATAATACAAGTTCACTCAGCTGGATCTTTGATGAGGGCTGTTTCCAGTGTTACAACTAAGACAAACTTGAGCAGCAAACTGTAGGAACTGCCTTAAGGCAAGTCCTCAAATTACCAGCTTCTTAATACTAAGGTCATATCCAATGCTTTTAAAATACAGTAGTGCCCCGCAAGACGAATGCCTCGCAGGACAGAAAACTCGCTAGACGAAAGAGTTTTCCGTTTTGGAGGTGCTTCGCAAAACGAATCTCCTATGGGCTTGCTTCGCAATACGACAATGTCTTGCCAGTTCCTGCTGGTTTTTTTCCTCCCCCCCTTTTTCTAAGCCGCTAAGCCGCTTATCAGCTGATCCGATCAGCAGATAAGCCGCTAAAAGCCGCTAATAGTGCTAATAGCGCTAATCCGCTAATCCTTCAATGGGCTTGCTTCGCAAGACGAAAAAACCGCTAGACGAAGAGAATCACAGAACGGATTCTTTTCGTCTTGCGAGGCACCACTGTAGTAGTAATAATAATAATAATAATAATAATAATAATAATAATAAAGATGTCAGCACTCACCATGAAGTTGTTACAGTAACTGCACACTTTTAACATTGGGGGTGTGTGATGGTACTATGTGCCTTTGAGTACCCCTTGAAAAAAACACTGGGCATATCTCTGAATTATAAGGTCTATGGTTCTGATTTACTCTTGAGTCCTGATTATTGGCTTCCTCCTCTAACCAGCTCCTTGTTTCCTGCAACTGATTCACCCCAGACTCTTGCCCATGGCCTGGTAGTGGGGGGGGGCACGGGGTGGGGGGATCACTTTAAAGTCCCTGCAAGTGCAAAACTAACACAATTAATTAGCCTCCTCTGATGCACTAGCTTTCCCCATGAAGGGAGATTAGCAAGTGCGTACTCTATATCTGAAATCATTGTCCTCATCATTCTAGGGCTTTTTGCCTTCTTGTATCATTTTCATATGCAGATCCTTGCCAAACTGCCAGTAGTGAAGTTTTATTCAAGGCTTCTGAGTGTCTGGTGGAGCATAAGGTGCCTCTGTCTGTGAAGCAATCTGCCTCAGAGGAGTTATTTCCCCGACATGTTCATAAGCAGCACAGCAAGGAAAAGAATCTATTAGCCAAAGTGATCAGCTAGAAAAAGGGGGTATGTAAAGGTCTCAAAATGAGGCTTTTGTGTTTAACGCGCTGTGTTAGAAAACGGAGACTGACAAATGGAGTCAATTGAACTACAGAAGTGATCTGAAAGCCTGCACTGTCAGAGTCTTTCATTCTTAATTCCCAGTTTGGTGGAAAGATCAAATGGAGCATGTGCTTCTGTGAAACAACTCCAAATGAACTGCAGCCAAGGGGCTGTCAAGGAAGTTTGGGGAGGGAGGGAGAGAAGAGAAAGCAAGAGGGCAAAGGATTTGAAATAGCTTAGCTCTGTGCTCTTGCAATGCAAGCAGAGAGGCTTCAGCAGCACCAGCTAAGCTAGCAGTACTTGAATTACATCACCCCCTTGCTTTTTTGTGCCATTGCTCTCTTAGCTACTGATCTTAGAAGGCTACAGTGCAGCCATTATTTGACTGGCATTTGGGGGGGGAGATTCTTGGAGTATGGCTGTAGATCTCATTAAGGCTCTCTCCTCTGACCTCTTTTCCTGCCCCCAAATTTGGGGTACGGTAAAGTGACATCCTGGGACGCGGGTGGCGCTGTGGGTTAAAGCCTCAGCGCCTAGGGCTTGCCGATCGAAAGGTCGGGAGTTCGAATCCCCGCGGCGGGGTGCGCTCCTGTCGTTCGGTCCCAGCGCCTGCCAACCTAGCAGTTCGAAAGCACCCCCGGGTGCAAGTAGATAAATAGGTACCGCTTACCAGCGGGAAGGTAAACGGCGTTCCGTGTGCTGCACTGGCTCGCCAGATGCAGCTTTGTCACGCTGGCCACGTGACCCGGAAGTGTCTCCGGACAGCGCTGGCCCCCGGCCAATAGATGTGAGATGGGCGCACAAACCCCAGAGTCTGTCAAGACTGGCCCGTTCGGGCAGGGGTACCTTTACCTTTACCTTAAAGTGACATCCCACAGGAAGTGAGTCCATGTCCTCTGCAAGCCCTCACACAACAGGGATGAGGGGATTTCTGATAGTTTATCATTCTGTGGGTTTGCTCTGTCCTAAATTCTACAGCTCTCAGATGCCAACTTCACTAGGAATCTCAAATTAATTTCAGAACTGGAACAGGCACACTTTGCTGCATCTTTTCTTCCATTCACTCATTTGCATCCTTACATCCACAAGTGCAATGAAATTCCCCCTTCCCTCCCCCTTTGTGCAGCCCCCACCGCCAAATCTACTCTGGGTTCCCCCCAAGTGGTGCCTGGTACCTATTGGTGCTGGTAGGGTAGAAGGCAAGGAGACCAACAGCAGGTGACGCTAGAGACAATGACAGGCAGAGCCACCCCTGACTCATTGACTGTAACAAGGCAAGCAAACAAGGGCAGACTCAGGTTGGTGGGGCACTGCCTCATTGGACCTAATGGAGCATTCTCCACTGGCTTCCCCCATCACTCTTTGGAGGAAGCCCTGCCCCATTTGTCCTGCGAGGCCAAGCCATGTCTACCTACCCTGTGCCTGATGTCACATACAGTGGTGTCATGTGTGGCGCAACTTAAGATGTAGTGTGCCAAAGCGTGAGGGTTGCAGGCACCACTGATCAGCTGGTCAGTGGCCCTTGCAAAGCCCAGTGCATCACGCCCGGTGCAGTTCTTTGCAGCAAGCCCCACAATCAGCTGACCTTTCAACATTCCACTCCAGCACAGGAGGTTTGGCTTACAGAGATAAACTGAACAGTCCAGACCCATTAAAAGTCTGAAAAAACTGCTAATCAAGAAGTCACACTGAATTTTGTAGCTGTACTCAGAAGGAGGAGGAGTAGAAGAAGAGGAGGAGGAAGAGGAGTTTGGATTTCATATCCCGCTACCCTAAGGAGTCTCAAAGCAGCTAACATTCTCCTTTTCCTTCTACCCCCACAACAAACACTCTGTGAGGTGAATGGGGCTGAGAGACTTCAAAGAAGTGTAACTAGCCCAAGGTTACCCAGCAGCTGCATGTGGAGGAGCAGAGACACGAACACGGTTCACCAGATTACGAGTCCACCACTCTTAACCACTACACCACACTGGCTCTAATCCCTGTACAGTAGGGATGGAAAAGAACAACAACCAATCCTCTTTCCCAAACTCGTTCCCCATACATTCCTAAGGATACAACATCAGGGATGTTCCATCAGGAAAGGAAAAGAAGAACTTTTTCCCTTTCATACGCCGGACCTCAGTAGCTATTAGGGACACTGAAGCCCTTTTCAAGGCCTGAGACGGTGATCTGTGGATTGTCATGTAATTTCTCAGGATTAGGGGCCTCGTATGGCCTTTTGTTATGGCTGCATTCCTCTCTTCCGCTCTAAAAGGAACAGAAACAACAGCAGTGTCTCTTATTAGACACCTGTGTGTCAGCAGAGTTGGGACTTCAGTAGGTTTTTTTAGTTAGTTAGTTAGTTAGTTAGTTAGTTAGTTAGTTAGTTAGTTTACCACCTTTCATCCAAAGATCACGGGGTGAGGGCGGGGGTATAAAAATACAAAATGAAATCACAAAATACATAATAAAACAAAAACAAACTGATGGCATTCTCAGGATTATTTTTTTCAATAGCTCTCATGTTCGGGCTGCCAGCAACTTTACAGAGCAAAATAAATGAAAGGGGCTGAAACTTAGAATTAATTCACACATACGTAAGGGAGAGGGAGTCTGAACGGAATGAGCAGGAGGGGGCCCCAACACAGCAGGGCTGGCTGGCTACATTTTCAAGAAAAGGCAACATCCACACAATACATTTAAAGCACTATCATACCACTTTATCACTCATGACTCCCCACAAAGAATCCTGGGAAATGTAGTTTGTTAAGGGTGTTGAAGGTGGTTAGGAGACCCTGTTCCCCTCACAGAGCTACAATTCCCATAAGGGTTTAGCAGCCAAAGACTTGTATGAGTGAACTCTGGGAACTGTAGCTCTGTGAGGGAAACGGGTCTCCTAACAACTCTGGGCACCCTTAGCAAACTACACTTCCCAGTATCCTTTGAGGGAAGGCATGAGGCCTGTGACTGTTTAAGTGGAATGCAAGTGAACATAAGAAGAACCTGCAAGATCAGGCCACGGGCCCATCTAGTCCAGGATACTGTTCTCATAGTGGCCAACCAGATGGCTGGGGGAAACCCTCAAGTAGGAACCCAGCACAAATGCACTCTCGCCTTCTGTGCTGTCCAGCAACTGGTATTCAGATGCATTACTGCACTTGGTAACTCGTGGTGTGGATGGGGCCTAACTGAGTAATACACATTTCCATCTAAAGATGAGGTAGCCCTAAGACCATTCCAGAGTCAGTAATGGCCAAAATGTTTTGAGCTAGGTTTGAGCTACATTGTTGGCTGCCGGTGCAAATCCCCAGTTTTGTATGTATAAAACCCACTGATCAATCCCTGTCCTCTTCAAGTAAGTCTCTCATGGTGTGCAGGGTAAGGAAAGGCCAGTTCCTGGGACTCTGGAGAGCTACTGCCAACCAGAGAACCAATTACACGCCTAGATGGACTCTATATAAAACATCTGTCTACATATCACCCCACTGCTGATGTGGGGTTGCGCGCTGAGCTTTCAACCTATTAAAATAACCCATGAGATTACCCAGTAAAGGTGTGTTGTATCCTAAACATTTGAAGATGCTTACATAGTCCGGCAAATTTCTCGGAGCAACTGCCTAGCTTCAGGACACGGGTCAAGTCTCTCATCATAAGCTTTACCTGGAAAACATACATACATACATACATGGAATATATACATACATACATATATATGGAAAGAGCTCTCCTAAAGTCTTCCTGTAAATCCGTCAAATATTAAATTTTATTCAATACAACCTACTGGATACTTTTGACATTTCCACATGGTGTTTTTGTAAGTTGCAAATAGCCTTTTGTACATTATACTTCACATCACTTTATCAAAACTGGAAGTCAAAATTCATTATTAAATTCTTTGCACTCACCAGTAAATATCTCTCTCTCTCTCTCTCTCTCTCTCTCTCTCTCTCTCTCTCTCTCTCACACACACACACACACACACACACAAAACCTCTCTGTTTGTTTATAGGTAAATAGCCACGTGGATAGCCCTTCTGTACCAGCTCAATAGCCCAGTTACACTAATGACTGCTACACCATGGTTATGTTGGCATATTATAGTCATGATCCTGTGCTCCTCCAGCAGTAAAGTCAAATGCAAAATGCTACCAGTATCTACAAGGGCTAACACAGCAACAGCATTGCAACATGGGCTCCCATAGCATCTGTGGAAACTCTGCCCTATGGAGCATTTAGTATTCTCTCATTTTCTAGAAATTGTATCTACCTGTGCTCTTTTGCTGCTTGGTGTCTTTCATAGACAACTGAAAGCAAAGACAGTTCATTGACATTTGCTGTATAAGCTGGGTGGTGGAAGAAATAGGAATCGCTGGAAGTATTGGTGCCATACCACGTCCTGCGGCAATAAAACACAAACTGATGGGTTAAGAATTCCTTTCAATTTCAGATTGTTTTAAAAATGAAAACACTCTGGAGAGCAGGAAGTAAAATACCTCAGAGGTACCACATCTGTGAAGAAAACCTGAAATGGCAACTGAAATGGGCAGCCTGATGGAGCAGCAGCTTCAGGAGGAAAGCTTACAATGTTTGGGGCTTTTTAGTTCAGAGCAGAGACATGATAGAAATTATGTATGTACAGAAAATGGAAAGAGAAACGTTCTTCTCCCTCTCCTAACATACGAACTCAGGGGCGTTCAGTAAAGCTGAATGTTGGAAGATTCAACTCACACAAAACAAAGTACATCTTCACACACTGCAAAATAAAACTGTTAAGGGTGCAGAAAGTTATTAGGAGATCCTCATTCTCCTCACAGAGCTACAATTCTCAGAGTGGTTTAACAATCCAGTTAGATGGTGGAATTGTTCTATCATGCATTTCAATTGTGAGTGGATATTTTATAATTGATTTTGTTCTTGTAGGCTGCTTAAGAAGCCATTTTGGCATGTAAGTAGTATATATATAAATTAATAAATAAGAATAAAATAACGTAAGAATAAAATATGCTGGCCTGGAGTCTGCCACCTCATTCGCATCTCGTTCTGGTGCATGAATGCACCAAGGCCTCAGCCCAAGTGTTCTTGCTACCATACCCACTCGTTGGCCCATCTTCTTGGCACATGCAAAACTCCTGGGAACAAAAGCATTTCCAGCTGCAAAGGAGACTAGAGTATAAACTGTTAAAGGAGTGGTGCTATCACAGGGTCCAAACACCTGACAACACTGTTTCTTCCCCAACCTCTCCTCCTAGGTTCTTTGGGTGTGAATTCAGCTGCATCTTCACGTGTTTTCGGGATCAGATTTTGGCCACCTTCCAAAAACCTCCTTGCAATCTCCTCAACACTGGGGCCTGGGAAGGAGACATGATGGTTAGAAATTAAAGGTAATATTTGAACAATTGGGATGTACATTTAGATAGATATAGATATTACAGCAGCTACCATGCATAAAATAAGAAAAGTGTGTGTTCATAGCGGCAGCGGAATGTAATTTCCCATTAACCAGTGTGATTAACTGCAGATAAAAAATGCTGCTGAGTGAAACCATTGGTCCCACTACCTTGGTGTTGTTTAATTGGAAGCAGTTTCCCAAGGTTTCTGTTATTATTACCAAGCACTTGTTATTATTAGTGGGAGAGGCCAGAGATTGAACCTAGAACCTCAAAGCAAGAATGAAAGCACTAGCCCAAACAAATCTGGCCTCTTTACAGTCCCATGTCAAAAAATTACATATAATTCATGAATGCTAACTCAGCCTCTGAGTGCTAGCTCAGCCCAACTCAGATCTTACAGATTTCATCCTGTACACTCAAATATAAGGCAAAAGGTGACAGGGTCTGCCCATGCAACACACATGTGCAATCAGATATTTGCAATGTGCCTACATTCACACAAGGGTACATGAGAATGCAATAATCCACATCACCAGGAACCCTGGTTTTTGGTGTTTCCAACTGCAGGGACCATAGCATGTGCTGGTAAGCACATGATAGATATGTGCTGCCTTCCACAACACTCAGTTTCATCCTGGAGGATGGTGCCTACTTGTCTGATAAGGTTCAGGATTTCCAAAGAGATTACTAAATTCTATGTGTAAATTGAAGCTGGCAGGAACACTTAGTTTAGATGATCTCACCAGCAGCTGCTTCAATCATTAGTTTCATCTTCATCTTCAAGAGTTCAGTGAGGAGATGGACAGACCGTTTTTGGAATTTGAGAAGCATCTGTTGGTCTTCAGATGAAGGGGTCACATAATTCGCTTTTAACCTTGAGGGTGTTGGACCCACCTTCTGAGCTCTTGAAGTAGGAGGGGAGGAAATATCTGCGTCCTCCGTGGAAGCAAACTTGACCACAGGACAATATAAACCGGCAAATGATTTTCTCGGTGGTGTCACCAGGAGCTCATCCCATGTAAACTCAAAGATATTCTTGACCCCTCGTGGCACATGGAAGCCCATTTTCCGCCAAAGGACAAGCATTTGTACCATGTCTGCCAGAACTCTTGGTGCCTTGGCTTTGATTTGTGCATAGTCTACACTTTTCACTGGGGAGGTCCTTGGGCTGGGCTTCTGGTCAGCCTTTTGGTCACCCTTGTGATCAGTCTTTTGGTCTCCTTTGGAGCTACCCTTTGAGTCGCCTCTTTGGTCAGTCTTTGTGTCTGGTTTGGGGTCATTCATATCACCACTTCACCTATTCCATGGGCTAGAGCTGATGTGAGCAGATCTTTAAAAAATGTGATGGAGAAGATTGTGTTATTGTGTTATGAATGCCTTCTACAGCTAGCACTAACACTACTTCACACATATTTATTTCATTTATATCCCACCTTCATCCCAAAGAGCTCAGGGAAGCATGCCTAGCGTTCCCAGATAGTATTCTATTCACATCAACCAGATTTGCTTCCACAAGATTTCTGCATCTTTCAGAGCACACCCTGGGACCCACATGGAGCTTGGTCCTTTTCCAGAGGACCTGCACTCTACAATAGCTAAACAAAAAAATGTGGTGGACAAGAAGAGGTTAGGGTTTGCCAAATGGATATTAGGGACAGGACAGGGAAGAATCAGGGGACAGAAGGGGCATAAACTAGATTTGGATCATCAAGAAATGGTTTGCTAGAGGAGGAAAGTATGTTGATTGACAAAGAGAAGTGCATTCTAGACAGATAAACAAATATAAATGTTTTGATTAGGGGTGTCTGTTCTTTGAGATTTTATTCAGCTTGGGTCAAACCAACCTAGACTGTAATCTTTACAGGACTCTTACAAAGTGGAAGCCTTTCTGAATCATTTGCTTTTTGATCCTGGGAAGACTATGCAACTATCCCCAGCCCAACCAGGTTATTTGTCAATACTGCAGACTCATTTCTAGAAAATGCCTTCTTCCCCTATGCTTTTAAATCACCATATTCACCACTCTGAGTTCCTTGGAGGATGAGCAGGAAACACACGTATAGGAGATAGCTAGATAAAATGTGTGTGTGAGGGGGGTGGGAGCTCAAATTTAGCCATCTCTCCTAGAGTCAAGCTGGGATGTGGGTGGCACTGTGGGTTAAACCACAGAGCCTAGGACTTGCTGATCAGAAGGTCGGCAGTTCGAATCCCTGCGACGGGGTGAGCTCCCATTGCTCGGTCCCTGCTCCTGCCAACCTAGCGGTTCGAAAGCCTGTCAAAGTGCAAGTAGATAAATAGGTACCACTCTGGCGGGAAGGTAAACGGCGTTTCCGTGTGCTGCTCTGGTTAGCCAGAAGTGGCTTAGTCATGCTGGCCACATGACCCGGAAGCTGTACTCCAGCTCCCTCGGCCAATAAAGTGAGATGAACACCGCAACCCCAGAGTCGGTCACGACTGGACCTAATGGTCAGGGGTCCCTTTACCTTTTACCTAGAGTTAAGCTACCCATCTGCAGCAAGGCTTCCACCATATGGAGGTAGGAATGCTGCTTTAGAAGGCCCCAAGCACAAATGCTTCATGCTTAAAGAAAGCCTGCTGTAATAGCTCAGTTGGTAGAGCATGAGCCTCTTAATCTCAGGGTCCTGGGTTCAAACCCCATGTTTGGCAATAGATTGCTGCATTGCAGGGGATTGGACTAAGATGATCCTCATGGTCCCTTAAGCGTCTATGATTCTGTGCGTGGTGAAAACAATTCACAGGCTTTGGTCGTTTGGTTCCATCTACAGCCCTCATACCAGTCATACTCTTTTTGGTGCAACCGAGAGATTAACCAGTAGATTAAGCACACACAACCTTTTCTGTTTCACTTAGCTCTTTCTTCAGCAGTCAACAGGTATATTAAAGCTCAGCTCCAGGTTACAGCTTGAAGACTGTGACATGAAATGAACCAGCTGTAACGAAGGAGAACAGGATGTGCATCTCTTCTGCTTTCTTAAAAATTAATCTAGAGATATGTATAAACTGTGGGTCCAATTCAGTCAAGCCACACTTAGAACCACTTTGTTCTGGTACTCTTAGAAATACATCTTAAAAGAAACTGACTGCAGTGGCCTAAAGACAGAAGCTGGCACAGTAGGCTTGAAGGACAAAAAATGAACTGAGTTATCATGTATAATTGAAAAGGCTATGAGAATTAAAACATGGAATTCAAGAGACATTAAAACTTCCCAGCATAAGCAGGCAGCCATGCTTGTTTTTATTGCCCCTATGTTCACCAATGAGAAGTCCAAAAATAGTCCCAGGCATTTCAAGTGTGACAGATAAATTACCCTTGATTTAATTAGAAAATGCATCTGAAGCACTTTCTTAATTACAAAGTAAACTTTCAGCTGGAACTAATAAACTGTCAGTCTAAGTTTTATGGAAGTTGAGGTTTCTACGGCTAGCTAGAGGCTAATACCCTCTGCAGAGGAATGGCTAATTAAGTTCAGCCTCCTTCTCACACAAGCCAGCTCAGTAGAGACTTCTTTGCACTCATTTAGGGCTTGCTTTGCGATCTCAAATGGAAAGAAGCAACCAACATATTAGACGGGCTGTCCAGTCCACCCACCTGAACCACGAGAAGACAACATGCTTCCCTCCAGATGCTGTGGACTACAACCATAATAATTTTATTATTTGTACCCCGCCCATCCGACTGCGTTGCCCCAGCCACTTTGGGCAGCTTCCAACTGATATAAAATCACAATAAAACATCAAACATTAAAAACTTCCCTTTACAGGTGTCTTCTAAAAGTTGTGTAGTTATTTATCTACTCTGCTACTTATATACAACTCTCATCATCCCTGGTCAGCATGAAGAAAGTCTTCTCAGTGGTGGGACTTCACCATTGGAATGCACTCTCTAGGGAGGCCCATCTGGTACCCTCACTTCTACCATTCAGACACCAGGCAAAAACAGGGGAGGCTGGTACATTAGGGGAATGGGTTGCTGTCCCAACCTCCATCTGCCCTTAGCCCGACCCCACCTGCTTTCCTACTAATGAGTCCAGGTGGTGTCACTGTCATCTTCTTCCTACTTAGCCTCAGTGTTGCTGTTGTAGAACTCAAGAGGGAGATGGCAGCAGCCAAAACTGGAATTAGCTAGCTATCCTTGTGAGTGGCTCAGGCTCCATCTACTGTTGGTCTCCCTGCTTTCTCTCCCCCCCCCCCAAACAGCCCTAATTTACCATCTCTGATTGGACAGTTGCTGTGTCAACCCAGGGATCATACATTTATGGTGAAGGTGTGGGATGGAAACGTTGTAAACAAGCTAATAAATGCTATTGTCCTTTAAAAAACACACAAAATACTGCCCCTCCTCCATACCTGATAAGCACAATTACTGCATTTTGAAGTGTGTGCCGTCTGCCCAGTCTCTACAGTTAGACTGGGAAGAACCACATGGTCAGTTCTACTTCTGACTAGGGATAAGCATGCAGGAAGCCAGCATAATTTTTATTTTATTTTTAAAATAAAAGTGGCGTATATAGAGTGGGGATTTGAACCCTGGTCTCTCAGGTCTTATTCTGATGGGCCCTAGATGGTTTGGAATGCGTGTGAGATAGATAGATAGATAGATAGATAGATAGATAGATAGATAGATAAACAATGAACTTCAATGCTTTCAGTGAAATGCTTTGGATTACCTACTGTTAGCCGCAGATGTTCCAAGAGTCGCAGCAGCACAGTTGAAAGTTGTTAGTGATGCTGCACATTCCATATGACATGCCCATTCTTGCATCATAATAGGAGAGAGCACTGTTATGTAGATTCTCACAGTGAGGTTCAGGCCACTTACACAAGGCCACTCTGGGCAAGAATGAGCTGCAGAAGCTCAACTTGTTGTTTCTAGAACACAACGGACACTCACCCTTTCCAGGTGGGTGGTGGTTACGGCCTCTTGCTCTGTTGCCATTCTGTCCGACAGTTCTTACATGGTTGCTGGCCATTAGAGAATTCCACCGGCTGGCGTGATCTCAGGGCGGGACTTCCTGACTGAACACCAGCTTCAAACGGGCCAATCAGAGGCCCCACCTGATGTGCAGTGCCTTGCTGGCAGGCCAGGCATTGGCTGCTGCCTGCTGCCATGCCCGGTCAGGCAGCAACACTTTAAAAGGCCGACTGCTCTTACCTTCCACAGTGCTGTTGGCTGAAGTGCTTTTATATTGAAAATGTCAGAAGTGAAAATGAGAAGCATCATGAGATGGAGAAAGGCCAGAGCTCAGTGGCAGAGCGTGTGATGATATGCATGAAAAAAATCCCACATCTTGTGCTTGCCATCTTCATGCTGGCTGGGAAGGGCTTCTGCCTAAAACCCTAGAGAGAGCAGCAAGCCTGTGTAGACATAACTGAGCAGCACCCCACATACAACTATGCTAGAAACCGAAGTCCGCAAACCATTAGCAATGCTATAAGCCACAGGGTGCCAGCTGCTGGAGTCAACCCAGATATTCCAGGGTTTCTAAAGAGATTTGTCTTTAAATTGGTCTATGTTTTTCTAACACCCCTTCAAACTATTAAAGCTCCTCTTAAGTACTAGAAATCAACAGCTGATTAAAACTTTTGGGTACATAAAACAGTTGTCTGACCCTTGTGCGTAGCTTGTCAATATTTTAGTAGTCTGTTGCCATCTAGTGGGCTGTAGCTTTGTTAAGTCTCAGGAATGCTTTGGAGAATAGAAGTTGCCACCGTTCATTGGGCTTACTTCTTGAAGAGAAATGTGATCTTGAGACACATGGAATTGCTGTTCCCTTCCACCAGCACACACACATTTGCACCCACCCATCCCGCTTGTTGGCTCCATCCAATGCAACACTGTTGTTCCTGTTTACATCACTGAGATAAGTAAATCAGGAAAGGGAATACACGAGTGTTGCCTTATTTTTTAAAGCAATTGCAAAGCTATGAGCCCCCCAGATCCTTCATCAACTTTAAAGCTCAAACTAAAATAGACACTGCAGAATTGGAAAACGCATCCAGTTTTATTTTGCTGCCAGTTGTCATCCTAATCACTCTGCATCAGTGAAACGGACAGCTTTAAATATTTAAGTAACACAAAACAACTGTTCGGGTTAGGGAGATGGGTGGGGAAAAACCGCTGAATCTTTCCATTATATTAAAATAGCAGCTTCTGGTAACACTCACCCACATGAACTGCTTGCTTTGTCAGCACTGTCAGAAATCCAGATGATTAATGGGATAGCAGAACCAGCACCATACTAATCTTAAGAAGCTTCCATTCAATGCACTATTTTGCTCGGTATGTGAACAAATGCCAGCTGCCACAGGGTGGACATGGTTTATAATTTAAAAGACCTTTCATGGAATGCTGTTTACTATACTGTACAAGTTGGCACTAAATTACTCTAATGCTGGGATGCAAAGGCCTGGACAACTAATTCTGCATGCCAAAAGGAGGTGTGTGCTGTGTTTCTCAAAGAATAGCCTGTCATGTTAAATAATAAACTGTATTTCAAAAACTAAGGGGATTTTCAAAAGCAGTTCACAAAATAGCATGGTGGCCTCTTTCTGGGTATGCATACCATTTTTTTTTAAAAAAAATCATCACTCCCACTGGTCAGATCCAAGGCCTTAGATTTGCCTAAAGGAGGCCCTTGGATCTTAGTCATCATATTTATGGTGATGCAAACAGCAGTGGAAATGGCAGAGAATACAGAATACTATAGCAATAATTTTTAAAAGCAGAAACCTTTAATGCTAGTGGTGACAGAAGTAGCACAAGGGCTGCAGTAAGATGCATACATGACAAAAGGCATGTGATACCTATCCTACCAAGATACCTTTTCTCTTGAGCTTTAAAACAAAATGAAAAGTGAGAATCCCAAACAATGTTTTCTGATTAATCTCAAAACATCTAAAGCTCATGTTACTTGTTTATAGTATGACAGCATGTCATCTAAAGTTTGGTAAGCCGGCTGTTGATTTTGCAGTTCACTGTCATGTTCCTGAGTAGGGGGGAACTGATTGCTCTGTGAGCTGCTACTGAAAGGCTCAGTTGATGGGGATGGCAGGTTTCTTGTCAGGGTTTCTGTTTTTTCATATGAGGTTCCAGGCTTGCTCCAATTCTGGCTTCTAAAGTCATGTGTTCTCTTTTGACCCATAAAATAAGCAGAGGGAGGTGCAAATTCTGGGTCTCGTTCATTTCTGAGATCTTCCTGCTTCTTTGACCACAGTCCAAAAGTGAATTCTATTAACGGGAAGAAGGGAAAAAAGAGCAAGCTCAATTTTATTTTATTTTTTACATACTATGCTTAACCATCAAACTCTTCCATTAACTCAATCTTGGTCACACTGTCGCATAGCCACAATAAACTAGAGAGGCAGAACTAACGAAGAAAACACACATTTTAATGCTATGAATGTGTCAACATTCTGCTTGCATGGTGTGCCCTCTAGTGGTTTTGGTAGGGAATAAATATTTTGAGAACAAAGTCACTGGTTGAAATACAGTGGTACCTCGCAAGACGAATGCCTCGCAAGACAAAAAACTCGCTAGACGAAAGGTTTTTCCGTTTTCGATTTGCCTCGCAAGACGAATTTCCCTATGGGCTTGCTTCGCAAGACGAAAACGTTTCGCGACTTTGTTTCCTATGGGAAACCGTGCATCGCAAGACGAAAAATTCGCTAGACGACAAAACTTGCGGAACGAATTAATTTCGTCTTGCGAGGCACCACTGTAAGTTCTTATTTCAGGTGATAATTTTTCACTAAAAAGTCCTCAAGGGAATCAAGGAGCACAACAGAGAGAAGGTGAGGCTAAAATGTTTTCCATTTTTGCCTAATGAATAGAGAGGTAGCATAGCCTTCTCCCCAAACACCTTAGATTCGAATCCACAGGAAATGTGGTGCCTTCTTTTTTTTTTTTCCTATGCAGGGCTATTACAACATGAAATTCCTTCACCTGAAATGGTTCCAGCCCACCAAAGCAGAGATTATACTGACACAGTATGAGCAGCTCACCATTCAAAGGTTTTTTATACCATGCTAAGCTGATGCACATTTCAACTCTTTACCTTTGCCTCTATCCCATTCTCGGACATAGGGCACGCCAGGCTTTGTATCTTTCCTTTCCTGAATGATCACTTCCACTTTTCTATTTTCCGCAGAAACTCTTGGCACTTCAATGGGCTTGGATTCAGCTGCTGGCGGCATAGAAACTTCTTCTTCTGTTTTAGTGGAGAATAAAAATTATTAAAACAAATATTACTCTGAGCCAGGAGATAATTAAACAAGCTACTGCCATGCTACAAGTTGACACTCAGAAGAATTACCTAATCGGGGGGTGGGGGGAGCATCTCATTGGGACGTTCACTCCCCACCCCGCAAAGAAAACTGCTGTAGATAAAATCACAACAAAGCAAGAAATTGAAGAAAAAATAAAGCCCTAGCATTTCAATAGATAGCTCAAATGTTGCTTAGCAATGTATCTTTTAAAGGCTGCATTGGAATAACAAGGGGGGGACTAAGCAAGACTGGAAATATTGCACTATAGTTTCCTAGACTTCAGATAACTTTTGGCCCTGCAGATGTTGCTGAACCACAGCTTCTAACAGCCATAGGAAGCATGACTAATGGCCAGGGAGTTGTAGTTCAGCAGCATCTGCTGCGTCAAAGGTTCCTTCTACTTACCCCAATTGTTTTATATCACAGGTGAGGAACTTCCAGTCCATGGGCCCTTCTTGGCCTGCCATGCCCTCTCCCCATAACTACGCCCACCCATCAGCATGGCAGTGTTGAATCCTGAATAGGTTCCACTGCCCTGTTCCCAGCTGCAAGCAGCATCATGCAGCAGGATGTAATATGATGATGAGCAGAGATTAAAGCCCTTTCCTTTCTCCTTCAAGCAGGGAGCGAAGGGGCATTACTGCTACTGCCCGCCCACTTAAAGGAGAAGTAGAACAAAGCACAACTGGAACCAGGAGGGGAGAGACTGATTCAAATAGCACTTTGAAAAGCTGCAGAGGGGATTTTGATGGGTGGCCAGTTTTGTGTACCTGTCAAATTTTACTCACAAGGCTGATACTGATAAAAATCTGGACCATGGAGTCAAAAAGGTTCTCCACCTGGTTCTATATTGAGCATGCATCATGACCTTCACTTTTGCCAGGCTTCACCAGTCCTACAGAAGCCAATTAACAGTGGCAACAGAAATGCCTTGAAGTAGATGGAAATAATCCTAATAATTTTAATGAAGACTAACGAAGGCTTCTGAATATCTGACAAATGAGAAAGTTTGGAGACTAGGCACAGATGGCATATATGAGCTCTGAATTGAAAAAAAAGTAATAAAGTTTAGCCGTATCAGTACATCCCACAATCCTCTGATTCCCAACTACTTCCCCCTCTCTAAAATGCATTCTCTAAGTGAACATCTTTCTCTACTCTTCTCAAAAGCTGCAACATCATATTGGATTCAAGGTTTTATCTGAGCAAGCCATACTCTGAGAAGTCCCAATGAAATCATGGCTAACAAGTCAATTTATTTCAATGGGTCTTCTCACAGTGTTGCTTAGTCAGATATAACCCTCAGAAAATGGATTCTGAATACCATCTGAAAAAAAAAATGCAATACAATAGAGATGAAATATTGGTCTTATGATCAGCGTTTAACGAGGTCCTCATTAACAGTTCAGCTTTATGAATACAGATGTGGCTCCTTTGTTCTCTGCATTTAAGGAAAGTAATTTATAGAGAAAGTACCTCCATTTTCCTTTGTGTCACCTTCTTTCAATCGCTTTTTCGCTCGAAGCTTGGACAGCCTGGCTTCCAAAACAGCCTTACGTTTCTCTGCTAAATGTTCACGTTTTGCTCTCTGGTCTGTAGTCTTAGAACAGTCAATGACAATTGATTTATGTCGTCAGTAGCAAGTGATTTACGTTGCTATTTCCAATAATTCACTGCTTACAATCACACACAGACACTACTTAACAGCCATGTAGTTTACTTCAACCCATCTCCCCCCACCCCATATTTTTCAAATCCAAACTCTGATATTGCAAACACTTCTGTAAGTGGCCAAATAATTACTAAGGCATGATAATAAAACCTTGGTATGATCTAATCTTATTTCAGAGACAGTCTTAAAACAAACAGTAGGACGTACAAGTTTTTCATTGCAGCCACACAACTAAAGGTTTAGAAGGAAATGAGTATTTTAAATCGAAGTCACACTAAGAAATCTATTTGGGAAACTTGAGCTTCTGCATAATTTTCTGCACCTAAACCTAAAGAATAAACTGGAACCCAATTTGAAGTTTTAATCTCCCTACATTTGCACACGTGGAGATTCATTACCCACAGATGTCACAATAATAATTCGGACACATATTGGCAGTTCTTGATTCAGCTACGATTACTACACGTCTTTCAAAAGGGGGGCACTGGACATTTTAGGTTACTGCTCGTATGCACCAACCATACAATACCCAAGGAAAAGCTCCACAGTGGAACATATATTTTCCCCCAGCACAATTGTAAACACTTAAACTTCATACCTGTTCTCTTAGCATTTCTAAGGTTTCCATTTGCTTTCTCCTCAAAGCTTGATCACGGGCAAAGGCAAAGTAACCAACACCAAGCTGTCTGGCCTCTGAAAGGAAGATGTTTTTGTACAGTGTTATGAATTCATCCTACATTAAACTACAGGGATATTGAGACACAGAGAGTTGCCTCTTAGGATGATATTCAACACTAGTCACAGGAACACAGAAGAGTACTGAATCCATCTAGCTCTGTTTTACCTAGAGTGACCTGCAGTTCTCTAGGGCTGCAGACAGGAGTCTTTCCTATCCCTCCCTGGGATGCCAGGGAATTAAGCAGGGATCTTTTGAAAAAAGAAAGCATGTGTTCTACCACTGACCTACAGCCCTCCCTAGGCAAAGGAAGACAGTGCTTGCTTAAGTCAGTTTTCAATGAAGCGGAATAGTAACCTGTTTATTACACCTCTAAATACACACAGATTACTCACACCACAACAATCTGAACCATCTTTTTTCAATGGATTTCCCCCACTTTCAACGGATGAAGGATGGGGACAGAGAATTTCTACTCTTCTGACAGTAATCACTCTGGATCGAGTTTAAACTTTTTATGATTTTATTGTATGACTTTATGTTTTTATATATTGTTGTAAACTGCTGTGATATATTTTATGATACAGCAGTATATAAACATTTTAATCACTAATTAGGTAAAGATGTGTGATGTATTATTATATGTTGTATAAGTTTACGGGACTTCCCCCACATTTAATTATCGCATCCTGTGAATTCTGCACGCTGATGATCACCTTGCTAAAAAAATCAGGATATGGCCTTGATCGAGAAGATATACTGAACTGAATCTATTTATGCAATGGAAGTAGAAGCGCATCTCATTTCTCAAAGCAGATCTGCACACGCAGTTAGAATACACACCATTTTCTCTAATGTCCTCATAATGCATTGGTCCCATAGGTTTCTTTAGGGCTTCTTCTTCTTCCCTTTCCCACTGCTGACGCTGAAGCTCCTTTCTCATATCTTCAGACAACAAAGTCTTCTCTTCTGTCATTTGCCTAAGGGGGGAGGGGAAGCATCCCTTAAGAGTTTGTGAGTGAGAAATGGTTGTAAACCTACCAATCCCAAAACCAATTAAGTGTATCCTATCTAAAAGCACAATGCCATGTAACAGCAGCTCTCTAAGAGCCTTAGAGCACCTCTGGGTAGATATTCTGCTGAACTGCCAAAACACTTGCAGAGCAGCCACCAAAAGCATTTCTCTACATGTCCTTTGAGTTGTACATTCTACAATATAAAGGGATTGTAATTACTCAATGCTGTAAATTGTTACATAGCTTTCAGAAACTATTTCGAGGGAGCAATGTGCTGCTGACACGGTACTGTAAAATCCTGCCTTAAAAAGCATTTCATTCGTTATCTAAAAAAAAAATGTTAAGAGAAAAAACTGGAAAATTCCTAAAAATATATGAAATAGCTCCTCCCACTGCCAAGTGTTCACATTTCTCTGCAGAAGGCATTCTCTTGATGGGAAGCAAAGACGGAATAAAAAGAAGATAAAGCAATTGGCAAGCTACCCTCATCAGATCAACAGAGTTACATTTCAAGATCTTTTTATTTTTCCTACTTAGCTATGGAAAAAAATGAATGAGCCAATTACTTAATAACTCATGCGATTAGTTTCCCTAAAATGCCCATTTTGCCCGGTTATCATAAGACTTAATAGTGGAAAAACAAATCAAGTTCTATTTAATAGAACATCATGTCCTTGACTTGATCAAAAAGCTTTGAAATGCATTTATCCAAGAACAGAAAATGCCAGACTCCTCTAGGTTTCATTAGGACACATTAAAATTCAGTTTTATTGCCTGCGGATGGTCTCATCAGAGTGGTGCATGCTCTGGTTATCTCCCACTTGGACTACTGCAATGTGCTCTACGTGAGGCTACCTACTCCAGAATGTGGCAGCTGGACTGGTGACTGGGAGTGGCTGCAGAAACCATATGACACCGGTCCTGAAACACCTACATTGGCTCCCAGTACATTTCTGGCAAAAAAATTAGTCACCCCTGATTTCCCCAAGCTGATCCTCAACAAGAAGCATTATAACATTGCTAACTTGGCTGCAAACACAGATTTGACCAAAATGCACAGACAAATTTGTCAACTTGCTCATCTCCTAGAAGCTTTTTCATGTATTTATGTAGAATTTGTTCTCTACAAAAAAAAATCAAGTGTCCTCTTAGCTCAAACAAAACAAGATTCGTCAGGAACCTGTGCCGGGCTTAGGACATGGGGTAAAGAAGCAGCTGGATGTACGCTTCTGTGAACACGGAACATTTTCCATCAGAGTCCAACTGGCCAAGTACCCATACCCCACCATTCCATATGTGAAAGAAAACAACAGCTATTTAATTTAGTACAAGCATCACCTCTTCCCCTGAAGCTCTTTATCCATTTGAAGCAGATGTGGCAAATCTTTCTTCATACAGCGTCTAGAACGGCCCAAGGAATCCACATAATCTACCCTAGAATTAAATGTAAAATCAGCTTTATACAGAAGTAACAGTCTGATTTATAACTTAGAAACTAAGGAAACAAATACATATATGTAATATGCATGCTTTGCATAGAACAATCCTTTAGTTACCTCACCATAAATGTTAGCAGTCACAAGTTTAACAGAGCACTATTTCTCCCCCCCCCCAACATTCCCAACATTTATGAGAGTCACCATTTCTAAAACTCACTGTAATTCAGCTGCTAGCTTTTGTGATAAGGTAGTTAAAGAACCATTAAAAATGTACAATAGCATGCATCTAAACTGGCACACTGTGCCTGCTCCCTGTGGCGAAAATAATGATGCAGCATTGACTTCCCACACAAGTATTAAATTTGAAACAATATTTTTCAAGACTCATTTAATGATCGCTTCTGCATTTGTTCCACTATTTTAACGAAAGCTGAACACAGATGCAAAGCAGAAGGTCTGTCAATGTTCTTTTTATGTAAAATGGTTTCTCAGTTACTTGTCTTATCGAAAACTGTTCAAGATCCAAACAAGTACAGTAGCAGTAAATGCTGCCCATTAAGAGTGGCAGTAATATTTGGTGTTTAATGCTCCAAATTATTTAGAGTGCACAGACACATAGCTGTCCAAAGTGCTGATGGGCCCAGCATGCAGTGCTAATTATTAGCTATCAATGAATTATGCTTTCATTATGTTGCTTTTTCCAAGAATGCCAAGGACCCAGGAGTAGCTCTCTCTATCTCTACCCACCCCCCAGGAGCAACTACTGGTAGGTATCCAATTTCTGTTTATCAGAGTTTTTTCCAACTCTGGGGGCCGATTTGGGGGCGGGCGGGGAGAGAAACCTTGCAGCATCTCAACACTTTTCTTACACATTCACTGACTGTCCAGAAAACAATTTATGAGTTGTTTGAAGTACTAAGATGACTGTTTGCAAGATGCATGCTTTTACAACTAAAGTAAATTTAAATATCTAGAAATTTAACTTCTGTAACACAAGCTTAAATAAAGCAGCTCCAGGCAAGCCAGGAAAATAGCAGTTGTGATCTTATGGGCCAACAAGTTCACAGAAGTCTTAGGAGAGACTGACAAATATCAATGCTTTTAAAAAGTATGCACTTTTGTTTTATGAAAATATTGCTACGGAATATTTTGGCAGGGGGTTGGACTCGATGGCCCTTGTGGTCTCTTCCAACTCTATGATTCTATGATTCTAAAAAGGGAAAGGTGGTTGTTTATCTAAGAGATGTGTATACATCTGATAGGAGAGCAGTGAACAGAATTTCAGCTGGTTGATTTAATGACTTCTGCATATGAATCAAACTTAAAAATGCTGTTCAAAAAAATATTATGACTGAACTCTATTCTAAATGGAGGACGGTGTGAAATTCATGCAACATCTAACCAAGGAAAACATACAACTGAATCACCCTTAATATGAAAAAGCATAGTCTACTGGAAATTCTTTTGCAAGGAAAACTCATGGAATACTGTTTCCTTATAGGTAAGAAAGGTAACTATAGATTAGTAGTATCCTTCACTTAAGAGATGCTCTCTGTGTAGGAGGTGGTATGGGACTGATGGTAGTAATTGTAGAAATAATAGAAAACAAGATTGAACCACAAACCATTCTTCAGTGGGGTCCTGAGGAGGTGGAATTTCTGCTTCAGAAAGTCTCTCTTCCTCCCTGTTTGCCTTCTCTGCTGCCT
The DNA here is from genome assembly GCF_965113315.1 of Podarcis vaucheri. Lineage (NCBI taxonomy): Eukaryota > Metazoa > Chordata > Lepidosauria > Squamata > Lacertidae > Podarcis > Podarcis vaucheri. The sequence continues at coordinate 93,444,235 of NC_138760.1, read as the reverse complement.
TTCTAGCAGCTTCATTTGCACACAGCTCCTGTACTTCTCTCCGTTTGTCTATAATCTTCTGGGTGAAATCCACAAGGTACAAATCCTCAGTTTCTTCATCTAAAACAGAAAAATCAATCTGTAAGTGACAGATATCAAAAGGACCCAGCCAAGAGAGGAGTCAATATAAAATTGCAGCAATCAGCTCTACCGCTGCCAACAATGCCCTTGACTACGCTACATGACAATGCGCAGAAAACAGAATCTGACAAGCAATCCTAGGGAGATAGTTGCCAATTTTGCTGTACATAAAGAAGAAGGCTTTCACTCACCTGGAAAAAAGTCTCCTTTCGTCATCTTCTCATAGAGCTGTGCTTTCTCTTCTAGTTTCTGCCTACAAAACACAGGAACACACCCCTTTCAGTTAACCATGAGAAAAGAAAGAAGTCTTTTGCCATAACGAATATGGGAGAAAGATTTCATTTCTTACATCATTGCCTGCAGTCATGGCTGCTTCCTCTTAAGGCAGCCTACGCGACCTAAACCAGCAGCAACAGGGGCGTTTTTGATTCCCAAGGGTGGAATGGTGAGAATACTGGGTCACTACTGATGTAACTGTGGACAGAACAGCAACATCCTCCACACAATCATGGGCATGCATATATACAAGGACCTCTCAGGAGGAATCACACGGACGCAATTTTACTTTTTTTTAAAAAAAGAGGCTACAGTGCTTTCCTAGAGGCCCAGGAGGCAATAATCAAAGCCATGGGCACTATCAAAACATAGCAATGCTAGGGAGAAACTTTTTCCGGTTTAATAAAGCAACTTATTTTGGTAGAAACAACAGGGGCCCTAGCTGCAAGCACAATTCTCTCTTCTCTGTGCACATTACTTCCTTCCTTGTTCCTTCCTTTTCTGTAATGCAACAGTTTTTCATGAATTTGCCTGTGCGTTCCAAGCCATTTGTTCCTTAGCGCCCTCAGGAACAAGGAGATGGGAAAAGAGGGATACTACTAGTTCCAGTTGGAAAGACACCAAACCTCCAAGAATGTGATGCTGTACATAATTGTCAAAATGCTTAGAATGATGTTGGATTGAAGTTAAGGGGTTTCTAGCTGTAATGGTATAAAAGAATATGAGAAAAATTGGATTCTTAACAGGTAAATTTAGGTTACAATATATCAAGATTAAAGATCAGGATAAAATAAGGAGGGAAAGGAATTGCTGAACTAATAAATTGAACTGGAATACAAAAAGGGGAGGTATGAGGAGGTCTGGGAAACAAGTAAATGAAAGATAAGTGATGAAAAGATTGAATTGTTTTAAACTATTTTTATTTTTTATTTTTTATTTTTCATTTTGTAACATTGTAAAAACCTTAATAAATATTTATTTTAAAAAAACATAATTGTCAAAATGCAAAGAGTGTTACACTCCCCAGACACAGATAATGAAGGACATTACTTATTCTTCTTACTTGCAGATAGACTTCAATCCTGAGCACTTCCTAGGGACGAATGACCCACTGAAGTGAACTGAGACTTCTGAGCAAAAATGCTGATGAGCGTCCTACAAAGTTGGGGATGTATTTCAAAGGAGCATATGCCTGAATCTGAACTCTCTCATGTGCAAACTGTCTGATAAATCACACCCTTAGAAATGGACTTCAGATGCATTTTAACAGGCAACCTGTGGCATCAGATGCACAAATGGTTACACACTTGGTGTCAGAGAAATTATTGTCTATAGCACAGGCATTCAAGCCTAGGGCTGCAAAAGTTCAGAACTAATTTCAGAAGCAGAAACTGAGCATCAGCTCTGAAGCACACAGTCCTATTTTACATTTGCTCAGTGTATAATATGTAACCAGACTAATGAAATTTTATGTCTTCCCTTCTCTGAAGTATTACCTTGATTTGTCCAATGTTTGTTGCTCTTCTATCTTTTGTTCAGCATCTTTCTCAGATCGATCTGAAACACCTTTATTCTGTTTAGTCCAAATGCTTGGCTTCTGTAACATTAAATTTTCAAAACGAAACATAGATACTATACCAGATACTATATCAGTTATCACAAATAGTCATAGAACATCCAGCACTTCCATTGTCAGAGGCAGCATGCTTTTGAACACAAGTCGCTGAAAACTGCAAGAGGGGAGTGTGATGTTCCACTCAGATTCTACTTGTGTGCTTCCCAAATGCATCTGGCTGGCTACTGTGAGAACAGCATCCTGGACTAGATGGACTTTTGACCTGATCCAGCAGGCTTTTATTTTTTTGTTTAAAAGAAAGATAGATCTTTCCATCATCTAGGCTCCAGTACTGGCCAGTTCTAAATACATCAGAGCTCAAGTGTGTGACATAAGGCCCCTACCCTATATCCAGCACACCAAAGCTTTCCATTCCTACAAAACTCTTCCTAAATGTAATAAATGGTATGCAAGTAAGTTGCCTAACAATAGCATGGGGTTCTACAGGCTCTTCTCTTTGAAACAAGAAGCTCTATTCTGTAGTATAGAGAACTACAGAATTATTGAATGTCAGTTTACACAATTCTTCAAATTGCATCTTTCTAGCTCCCTAGCCTTGAGCCTGTTACATTTCTGGAAACTACCGTTCAGAATTTCAGGCAGCTGTTCAAGGAGAAGATCACTCTTGAATTAGAGTCCCACTGAATTCAACAAGGTTATTAAGTTGTAGGCTGCAATCCTATGTACAATTCCCATTGAATTCAGCAAACTTATTTCTGAGCAGATAGTTATAGGATTGAATTGTAAACAAATTCTACCTTGTTTGTTGCTTTAGGTTTTACAGGAACTCCAGCATCTTTTAGAAGTTTTTCTTTTTTGAATTCTTCCTGTTTTCGGAAAAGTTCAGCTTTCAAGTCTATGAGCTGCATCAAGCACAGCGAAAAAGAAAGACAATTTTCCAGTTAGCAAGACAATAAAGAACTTTAAATGAGTCTCGGTGGAAAAGAACATAAATTTGCAACTATAGTCCAACAACTGAAATACTTACAACCTTGAGAAATTAAAATACTGGTAAGGTGACCAGCGCAAATGCATATAAAGTGAGGGTTGACAAAACTTTACCCCATACAATGTTTGCTTAGAAATAGACCAAATATAAAAGGTAAAGGTACCCCTGCCTGTACGGGCCAGTCATGTCCGACTCTAGGGTTGCGTGCTCATCTCGCTCTAGAGGCCGTGAGCCGGCGCCGTCCGAAGACACTTCCGGGTCACGTGGCTAGCGTGACGAAGCTGCAGCTGGCGAGCCAGCACCAGCGCCGCACACGGAAACGCCGTTTACCTTCCCGCTATAAAGCGGTACCTATTTATCTACTTGCACTTAAGAGTGCTTTCAAACTGCTAGGTGGGCAGGAGCTGGGACCGAACGACAGGAGCTCACCCTGCAGCGGGGATTCGAACCGCCGACCATACGATCGGCAAGTCCTAGGCACTGAGGTTTTACCCACAGCGCCACCCGCGTCCCTTAAACCAAATATAATATAGGATAAATAAGCAGTTGTAGATTCAGATGTTCTTTATAGCCTTACAAAAAGACAAGGACTGATATTTGATTACCTCAGATAAAACCTGATTATTTTGAAAACTCAATTGATATGCCACACTTGCACTGACTGGGATCATTCTTGGCAGCAAAGGAAAAATGGGTCACCTGATGTTATCTCCCTCGTATCACAGTGGTTCTTGGGGGGGGTGAGGATGTAAGAACACAACTCACCAAGCTGAAAAGGTTTCCAACCTCCAATTAAAAACACTAAATTGTAACACAGCTTATTTTATGGAACATACACTGTCATTTTTAATCAGTCATTTTTAAAAAGATTTGCAGGGGAAATTGATGAGATTGTCAGTCCCAGCTCACTCTCCCAATCAATATACTTGATCAAGCAGAATATTTACGGTATATACCTAAGAGAATATCCAACATCATCTTATCAGACATTGCACATTCCTACCCAAGTGTTTCTTTTATGCAAAAAACCCAAAAAATGTGAATAAAAATGTAACCGAGCATTATGCAACACAGCAGTGGCATAGCTCAGGTATCTGACCAACTGCTCAGAATTTTCATGTATAATAATAATAATATTTATTATTTATACCCCGCCCATCTGATTGGGTTTCCCCAGCCACTCTGGGCGGCTTCCAGCAAAATATTAAAATACAATAATTCATCAAATATTAAAAGCTTCCCTAAACAGGGCTGCCTTCAGATGTATTCTGAAAGTCAGATAGTTGTTTATTTCTTTGACATCTGATGGGAGGATGTTCCACAGGGTGGGCACCACTACCAAGAAGGCCATCTGCCTGGTTCCCTGTAATTTGGCTTCTCGCAGTGAGGAAACCGCCAGAAGGCCCTCGGCGCTGGACCTCAGTGTCCAGGCAGAACGATGTGGGTGGAGACGCTCCTTCAGGTATACTAGGCCAAGGCCATTTAAAGGGCTTTAAAGGTCAGCACCAACACTTTGAATTGTGCCCAGAAACGTACTGGGAGCCAATGGTGGGATCATTTCTAAAAACACTGGTCTGTACTTCACTTAAGAGTAGTACATTCTGGTTGGATTGAATGAACAGGTCCAATAGCTGTCTACATCAACAGCATAAAAATCTTATTGTACTCTGGGTAGCTAAAACATTTTTAAATGAAGGAGTGAGCTAGACCCTAAACATGATCCTAAAACCTAATTGGGTTTCCGCTCCCCTTAGCAATGCTTTCTGAAATATTTGAATTATCAGGACATGGAAAGAGCTGGAAAATTACATTCTCATCAGGACCTCTTCGCATTTAAAGAGCCCAGGAACTGTCAAGATGGTCTTGACAATCTGAAAGGTTCACCATCAAGGGAGGCCCTTGGGATTAGCAGAAAAGTTGAGGTGTATGAGAAATGGGTCTTAATTTATACCTGGCACTCAACCCTAATGTCGAAAGGTAGATATTCTTACTACACGCCCGCCCCCCCCCCCGCTTCAACCCTAAGGTCCCGAGGCAGGTTACAGCATTAAAACCACAATATTAACAACAATCTAAAGCAACTTATAACCATAAACATTTAAAAAGACAAGTAAATTAGAGCTTAAGGGTGCATGTAAAGTGGCACAAAGAAAACATTTGTTTCCCACAGCTTAGCCTGGGCTGCTCACAATCTGTGCAAGGGCGGCAACTTCTTCTGTCATGCCAAAGGTAGTAATGCTGGGTTTTCCAAGTACCCCCGAGCATGTGCAGAGCGCCCCCTTCCAGCAGAGGCTGGGCCTTCCAGCTCAGCCCCCTTTGCAGGGGAAGAAGGGCACCCTATGGGCTTCCTCCCCGCTTCGCCACTCACCGAGGAAACCGTAACATCCAGCGGCTTCTTCTTCTTGTCCATATTGCCGCCGCCGCCGCCGGCCGCCCCAGCGACAGCCGAGGACAAGCGACGCGGAGACGGTAAACACAACGAAACGAAACCCCGTCTCCGGATACTTCCGGCTTCAGGCGCGACGTAAAGCGCGAACCCGGCTTCCGGGATGGAGACGGCTGCTTCAGTACCGCCGCTTACGACAGTGTCGTAAGGGGGCAGAAAGGCTTTGCTGCGCGAGGTGTCGAACGTTGCGGGAGGTGCGCTAAGGGAGCAGCGCAGAGCAGAGAGGTTGGGTGGCCAGGGGAGGAAAAATAAGGCTTGTTAACATAAGAAGTAGCTCTGCTGGGTTCATTCAAAGGAAAGTCCAGCTGACTATAATCAGTTGCCTCTGCAGAGTCCAAAAGCCTGGCATGGAGGCAACAGCCCTGTTGTACCTCTTGTTGCTTCCAGCAGGTGGTACTTAGAGGTTACATCGCCGTTGAACCTGGTAGCAGCGTATAGCGCAGAAGGCAGATGGACAGATTGCGGGGTGATTTGCAGTACGTCGAGGCTTTCTTCTGGCTCCTAATTATTTAGCAATAACTGCAACGGAGAGCGCACGGTAACCAAACCATAGGAAACTCACCTTGTTCGTAGCATAGACAGAAGCTATAAACAGAACCTGATGTTCAGAGTTACAGATAGGTAGCCGTGTTGGTCTGCCATAGTCAAAATAAAAAAAATTCCTTCCAGTAGCACCTTAAAGACCAACTAAGTTAGTTCTTGGTATGAGCTTTCGTGTGCATGCACATGTGTATCTGAAGAAGTGTGCATGCACACGAAAGCTCATACCAAGAACTAACTTAGTTGGTCTTTAAGGTGCTACTGGAAGGAATTTTTTTATTTTGATGTTCAGAGGATGAGGATAATTGTTTGCGGAGGCAATCTTAAATTTGTGCATGTGCAGGGGGTGTATGGATATGTGTGCTGGCACACATCCCTGTCCTTTTAGTACTGAGAGGAAAGGTCTGAAGGCAGACTCTTAAGTGTGTTCGGCTGAAATGACAGTCTTCCTCATGCTCCAAATTCCTGATCATGAGAGGTTAGTAATCCTGTAGGGAGGTTATGGTGAGGTAGTCATGCTCCCCTGCACATCACCTCCATGTGCAGAATTTAAGAACGCCTAAATAGGGCTAAATAGAGAAAGTCAGACTTCCCTTCTCTACAAAGATCTTCATGATTCCCTATTATAAGAAAAGTAGAATGTCTTTGGTAAATCTTCCAGCTTCTAATTTTCCATAATTAGGGTTACTCTGAGTCTACATTCATTTGTTAGTAGGGTTTGAGGTTTGATCAAATGAGCCCTATATTATGCCTGCCTTGAATGTATTGCGTAGCTGTAGCCTCTCATTCCACCCACCCCAAGGCTGACTGCAGCACAATGCTTCTAACTCTAAACTTCCCAATGTGGAGGAAAAACAATGTTACAGAGACGCCAATTTGAATGGAAGTTCCGACTATCCTATGAGGTTAGAATTAATTGGCGTAATAGACTGTTACTTAAGCTCTGATTTGGCTGGGAACTGGCTCAGGCTCACGCTTCCATTCTCTCAGATGCGTATGAGTCATTTTAATAAAGGAGAAATGCGCCTTGGTTTGACATGTTTGAAATGTGGTGTGTAACCAGTCAGTCAGTTTCACACTGTGATATTGCATAATTTATGGGCTCAAGCCACGAGCGTAACCTTTCGCTGGCATTCCCTTCCTCAATTAAGAGAAAGAAAGCAACAGGCAGTAATGAATACCTGCTCAATTGATGAGCAAGCGGGGGCTATGGAAATCGGACTCAGCCCCTCAGCCCACCCCTGTTCCTTGATCTGCTATTGGCGTGTGATTCACCGCTCTGAAGAGTAGCCGAGACAGATAGTTTCAAAGGCTTTCTGTTCATATCAGTCCAGTACTGTCTACGGAATGAAAAGCTTTTAACGTACGGTTCCATCAAGGAGGGCTGTGCCTAACACAAGTACTGCAGGTTTGCTTCGCTTTGTAAAAGCACCATGCGATTGATCAAAGTATTTTAATGATCAGAGGTATAGAAAGCCTCCCTGGAACATGCCTAGCCTACTAAAATTGGAAAGGTGCACACTCCTCTAGCATAGTGTTGGATTTCTCTTGCCTGTTCTAGCAGAGGGGTGGAAAACCTATGTTGCTGGACTACAGTTCCCATCATGCCTGACCACTGGCCATGCTGGTTGGAGCTGATGGGAGTTGGAGCCCAACAACAATAAATGGAGGGCCACAGGCTGTGGAACTCCTGTTCATTATCCTAGCTTACATTATAAAGTGGATATTATAATAGACCTGACCAGGCTCTTTACTTAAACAAAGAAACTGGATCGAACTTTTTAGTGGTCTGTTTTTCTGTAAAATCCAACTTTAGCAATATAAAAGCAAAGGATTTGAGGTGTTTCTAAAAACTCATTAAGTTCAATCTCCTTACATTCATTCACACAGAAAGTTGGCCTCAGTGAATGGATTTTACTGACAGGGTTTATGGGCAAAACTTTTCTGCCACCTTATGTTTGCTAGATAACTTTGGAGGTTGCTGCCTTCTGCTACTTGAAAGGCTTGATTGTTTGTACTTTAGACCACATTGAAAGCAACCCCCCCCCCAAAAAAAAAACCAATTCAGGGCACTATAGTTTGTTAAGAGTTGCTGTGAATTGTAACTCTGTGAGAGGTAATCTACATTGCCCAGAATTCTTGGAGAGAAGGTACGTGCTGTGTGCTTTATGGGTGCAACGTGTGTGCAAGCCTTTCTTGAAACACCTGGGAGCATTTGCTCGGTAGTAGCCTTTTATATAGTGCACATGAATTTCAGATGATGCTCTGCTGCAGTCTGTAGATTTGATTGACCTTAAAACAGTAATATTGATTGATCTGATGAGTGGACGGCTCTGCTTATGAGGAATCAGTTGACTAAATGACCTTAGCCCCCCAAGATTCTACCTGCCCATTAGGGTAATGAGCCTAAAATAAGAAGCACTCTTGCTTGATCAGAACATAGGCCACATTCTCCAGCATATTTTATGTCTGACAGCAGACAAGCAGGTATCAGTCGGACTGCAGAAGCAAGGCAGCAAGGTATGTCCTCAGGAATTGGTAGTTAATCAGAGGCACGCTGTTCTGAGCAAATACCTATGGCACTGTCTAATCAGATGGATAATCTTTTTCCTTCTGAAGGCCGTCCCCATGCGGGTAATCTAGGAGCCTCATGCTGACAGTGGACAGGGCCACAGCCAGTGGTGGGCAGGGCCAAAGTGGGTAGGGATGCCTTTTCTCTTTTTGCCACTCCTTTCTCTCCACCTTGTCCCCTACTGAGCAGGCTGCTTGGGAAGGGATATCTTGCCAGAGATCTGATCATTTGCAGAGAACGCCTCTTTCCATCACTCCAACCATTTTGTCCATTTCTCCCCTTCCTCCTCTCCCTCTGGGCTCCCCTGTCACATGCATTTAATTAGGCTGAGCCCTCTGGCCTCAGGCTTCTCACCCTTGATGCAAATCACAATCTGATGAACCAGTATAATTAAAAAGGAAGGAAAACAATGTTATTAACTTTTCAGATTGCATATAGCTGTCATTAAGTGTATGTAATATACTTTATTAGAGATCTGTGAATGCTAAGTAAGCCATTGTGTTTCTAATCTAATGTCGTTGATAACTCAGGAATAATTGATTCAGCACTTCTCACTAATATGCTCTAGGTTTTAGCACAAAATTGCCTGGATAAAACACACACACACTTATCACCTAACACTTATTAAAGGAAATAAGTTAAGGAAATTGTCCCCAAGATTAGGAGGTATTAGGTTCCTATCATCTGATAGACCTGAAATATCACAAATATCTCATTATGAGGCAATTTCTCAAGATGAGATATGTGGAAAATCACAGACATACATCATAAACCCCGGCTCCCCCCCCCCAAAAAAAGGGAGGGAACACCATTGCCTTGGAACAGGTGACTTTAAAGAAATAATTTTAGCAAACTAATTTGATGGACTTGCTATTTTGAGAATAATTCTTGTGTTGTTTGTAATAAAAAAGCCTAAAAATAGAGCTTCTCAGTCTTTTAGTGTCACATTGCTTCAGAGAGAGACAGAGAGAAGAAGAAGAAGAAGATACAAGAAGATGTTTCAGCCTTACAGACAGCATGTGGACTGATAAAATAAACCCTTGGAACAAATATCACAGGAAGGGAGGAATTAGAAAATTCACAAAATTCATCTACCCCTTTTAAGCATTTGCCTTAAAGATGCCCACAATAAGTACTATATCCCTAACAAACAGCAACTGCTTGCATGCTAATAGTTTCAGATTGCCTTCGGCATATAAATTTATTTGCAGTGCAAAGGAACGATGTATCTGATTAGTACAAGGTGCAGGAATATGAATGTAGCAGATACAAAGCATTTGAATTTTCTACAACTCTGAGGAAAGATTTAGTAATAGCCTGGTTTGATTAGTCCAAATACCTATAAAGTCGAGCCTTCTGTTCCCTGCAGTTGCCACATGTAGGCACGAGCGCAAAAGCCCCTCTTCAGTATCGGAGGCCGTATGCTGATAAACATTAGCTGCTGGGGAACAGGAGCAAGACAGTGCTATTGTGAGACTTGTGGGCTTCCTTATAGGCAGCTGTTTAAAAAGGTAAAGGGACTCTTGACCATTAGGCCCAATCGTGATCAACTCTGGGGTTGTGGCGCTCATCTCACTTTATTGGCCGAGGGATCCGGCGTACAGCTTCCAGGTCATGTGGCCAGCATGACTAAGCCGCTTCTGGCGAACCAGAGCAGCACACAGAAACACCTTTTACCTTCCCACCGGAGCGGTACCTATTTATCTACTTGCACTTTTGATGTGCTTTCGAACTGCTAGGTTGGCAGGAGCAGGGACAGAGCAATGGGAGCTCACCCCATCGCGGGGATTCGAACCGCTGACCTTCTGATCGGCAGGTTCTAGGCTCTGTGGTTTAACCCACAGTGCCACCCGCGTCCCTAGGCATCTGTTTAACCACTGAAAAAAAGGATGATAGAACAGATGAGACTTTGGCCCAATCCAGCACAGCATGTCTTATTTTCTTGCATTGTCATTTTGAACCAAAGGAACCTAATAAAGACCATATTAAGCTGCTGTTTCCAACAGCAAAAATAATTGCAGCATGTAACTGGAAGTCTGGCAAGCAAACCTCTATACTATTTTGAGGTGTGTGAGAGACAGCTGTGTGTGAATCTTTCCCTCAAGATTAACTGTACCACAAACCCACCCATTATGCACTAAGTGCTGCAATCATTTCCTTTTCCTCCCCCCCCCTTTAATTAGTGGTTATATTGTATTTTTATTTGATGTTCTTGCTTTTGTTCGATTTTTTTAGTTTATTCCAAAATAAAAAGAACTCAAGTCTTTTCCTTTTAAGGGCCTCATACTAGCTCCATTAAGCTTGAGGGTGCTTCAGTCGCAATCAAAAATAAGTTTGATCATGAAGCCAGAGGAGACACAATTAGAAAGTTATGTGTATGTGTGTGTATTTTCACGCTTATGAGGAGAAAGAGTGAGTGAGAAGTATTGGATTAGTAAGTGGTTCATGTAGTTGATGGGCCAGAAAAAAATCTTACCTTTTGTTGATCACAGAGAACCAGAAGTTAATACTTTTCATTTTAATTTGGCAAGGATGACTTGTGAGAAATCTTTTTGAGTAAATCAGTGAAATATTATCCTACACATGGGGCTTACAGAAGAATAAATGTTTGGCTTGTTTGGTAAAGGCTAGGATTACAAACTGGAGAAGGGCAAATTCCAACTGAGGGGTGGGTGAAGCAGAGGGAAGGTTTAAATCTATTACACAAGCCTCTGTTTACTCCCTGATTCTGGGCAGAAAGACAAAAAATCTCTTTCAAAATGGCACATGGGACTTGATTGTCTAATATCTATTTCGGGGTTTATCAAATCTCTTCCCCTGAGGGTTGATACCCCATCTGTACACACACACACACACACACACACACACACATTCAGAATTTAAATAGGGCTGAAAAAGAAGTACATTTGTGAAAACGGAACTTGCCACAACTTCTCCCCCCATCCCAATAACTAGTTTCTAATCAGTTGACAGGAAATGTTTGTCTTGACTATCAACCCTAATGTCCATCTTCTGTGAAATTTTATCTCCCCGCACCCAATTCACTGTAGCTGATCTTAAAAAATGAAAGGTGCATGTTACTTTTTTGCAACCTGAGTAGTTGCAGCATGTAACTGGAAAGGAGATGTTTTAGCCCTGAGAGATTCCATTTTATTAGGAACTACTTCATTACTGAGCACTTACTTTGCAGAATGTTATAGTGCACTCGGTTAGCGTAAGCACCAGGCGTCAGTAAGAAGATGTTCTGCTATATTTTCACTTCGTGAAGATTTTATCAAGAAGATCTTTGGAGCATGTTGTAAAATGCCCACACATTAAGATGTCTATTGCGGAACTCAGCTACAGCCAAAGAGCACTTTAAAACTGCACTGCACAACAGTTTTGACAACGATTATTATTATCTAAAAAAATCATATCCGATATACATCGATAGTGTTCTATCGAAACTGAAGAACACTAAAGCAGATTCCGTGAAATATTGCGTTGTTTGTTGGGTATAATAGGAGGGGAAATATTAAAAGCTGACCAGAAATAGTTTATGTACGCCACTATGGCAGCTAGAACTTCATTAGTCCAAAAGTGGAAATGGAAAGAATTACCGATGGTAGAAGAATGGCAGACGAAGATGCTGGACTCTGCGGAATTAGCAAATCTGACGGGAAAATATGAAACCAGAGCGACCAAGCGTTTCAGAGAGAGTGGAGTAAATTTTTCAATATATAAATTATTGTAAACATATAAAAACACTAGCAGGACTGTGATAAATCCTGCAATGTTTATTAGAAGGAAATTTATACATGTGCTTAAAGTTTAAAAGAACATTAAGAGAAAATGCAGAATTGTGAAGGTATAAATGTGTGGATCGCTGAAGAATTGATGCTTTTGAATTATGGTGCTGGAGGAGACTCTTGAGAGTCCCATGGACTGCAAGAAGATCAAACCTATCCATTCTTAAGGAAATCAGCCCTGGAAGGACAGATCGTGAAGCTGAGGCTCCAATACTTTGGCCACCTCATGAGAAGAGAAGACTCCTTGGAAAAGACCCTGATGTTGGGAAAGATGGAGGGCACAAGGAGAAGGGGACGACAGAGGATGTGATAGTTGGATAATGCTCTCGAAGCTACCAGCATGAGTTTGACCAAACTGCAGGAGGCAGTGGAAGACAGGAGTGCCTGGCGTGCCCTGGTCCAGGGGGTCATGAAGAGTCAGACACAACTAAATGACTAAACAACAACACAAATGTGTGGAATTATGATGTAGTTTTTTTTAAAAAAAACAACCAGACGACGTGATGGAGGAAAGTCAAGTGGCTCAGTAGAGCTAAAAATATGTAAAAGGAAATAAGAGGTTATATTAATGTTAAAAATGGGGGAAAAAATTAAATGAAATATTGTGTTGTGTGTATTCAGTGATGACGTCTTGAATCTACATCTGGCTCCTAAATATTTTAAAGATACAACTATAAAATTCTATGCACGTCTACTCAGAAGTAAGATTTATTATGTCCAATAGGATTTAATCCCCATTCAGAACATAAGAAGCAACTGCAGGATTAGCTCAAAGGCCTATCCAGTCCACCATCCTGTTCTCACAGTTGCCGACCAGATGCCTGTGGGAAGCCTGCAAGCTGGACAGCACTCCTGCGATTCCCACCAACTGGCTTTCTGAGGCATACAGGCGGTGACCATTTTGTGTGGGGATTCTGTTCCCAGCCCTGTGCCCGTGGCGGAGCACACATGCCCTGCCCTGTTATGGCCCTGTTAGACCCTCTTCCGGGTCCAAAAGGACCCTTGCATCTGCAATCACACCTCAATTGGAGGCGCCTAAAATGTCTACCGCCTGTACTGTCTCCGACAGTGGAGGCTGAGCATAGCCATTGTGGCTGTTAGCAGTTGATAGCTTTATCCTCCATTAATTTATATAATCTTCAGGTTGGTAAGGATGTGTAGACGTGCAACATGCATCTCAATTACATGCTCAGTAACATGAAAGAAATTTATTTCATGTGCTTGTAGCCCTTGTTGGAGTTGAAGACATGGGCCACTTGTTTCAAGTGCCATTCAAGTTTAGCAACTAAAGGAAAACTTACGTTTGTGACATGCAGGACAATTTTTTTATTCATGTATTTAAATTTATACTGCATCCAACGCCACAGGCTCAGAGTGGCCTACATTTTGCGTATTTGTGTGAATGCTTCTCTTGTCTTTCTTGCATCTTTTCCCCACTCTCCGTAAACCTGATGGCATGTGGTGGGTTTTTATGTTTTATTTGTTTTGAAACATCATTTCATGTGCACTTCCTCCTCTGTGTGTGATAAAATGCCAGGCAAAAAAGCAAAAAAAAACCAAAAAACACCCTGTGATTTTCCTATAAAATAAATAGAACTTTGCCAAGTTGAATGTTTTCCAAAAGTGACTTGAATATAGTAAATACTAAAGTGACAAGAATGTATTATTAAGGCTATGTGGTATACATTATTATGTATAATGCACCCTGCAAATGTAAGCCAGTTGGCAAGTACATTATTATAATGTATCTCTCTGCAGTAGAAATTACTGAAAGGTAAGCCAGCTCTTTAAGGAACAGCATGGAAGAGCCTTGCAATTTGCCCTTCCACCTCTTCAAACCTTCCCTTCCACTCCCAGCCATCTGTTTCTTTTTGCTGTGAGCATGTGAGATTGCTCTATCCTGACAGCAAAATTAGGTCCTGGCCAATGCTTTGCAACGAGGTTTTCACATAGTGTGAACCAGAGTTGTGGATTTTTCTCCCCGTCTTAGGGACCATTTATGGAGCTGCCTCAAGTGTCTAGATAGAAATGTCAATCCATAGAAACCAAGGTGGATTACAATTTCTACTGCGCATATACAGACCCCTCCAAGAGGCTGACAACTTGCAGTTTCTTTGTCTCTCTCCAGCGCCAGAATGCCATGTTGGAAGAATAGTCTTGCTTTTTGTCTGCAGGGATTGCAGGATAGAGGTAAGGCTGGAGGCATATATCATATGGGAGCGGTGGATTAAAAATATTTGACGGCAATGGAGGTAAAATCGGACTCTGTCCTCCCAGATTTCCTCCCGTATTCATTGCTAGAGAAAGGGAAAAGGGTATACAACCCATTTTGTAAAAAATGTATAAATGTGGTACAACCTAACACCTGACAGAGGAAAGTAAGAATATTCATTGTTTCATCCCCATTAATGGGAATGGGGCTTATAGAATGGCAGTGTGCAGGTCAAATGTGTGAATCACTTCCACAAAGCCTGTTGGCACAAACTCGGCAAAGATTTGCCAAAATAGTCAATGAAGGGGTCAACAGCTGGCAACCCCCAGACTAATATTGGCTTCTGGAATGGTGCAGGCTAGCTTTCACCCCTGGTGAAAGTGAGATGTGGTAGGAACAGTGGCTGAAAAAAGAATGGATAAGGCACTTGGCCCATCAATGTCCACCTTCACAGAATGGGACACTCAGCAAAAAGTCATTGGCTACAGGCTACTCAAAATTTCCCAACCACCGAATGCAGTTGCATATCATATCCTAAACCATATCAGATAGTATTGTGCCAGCCAAAATAGGTATGTTTAGAAGGAAAGCTGTGGTATTTACCACATGCTCAGAAACTACAAGCCAGCATCCTGTATACATAGTGAAATAATAGCTTTGGTGTTAAATTTCTATTATGCATCAATTAAATAAGTACAGTTGGAAGGTAAGATTGAGTAGTCTCACTGCCACTATTCAGATCTCTATTTATTCAGACTTTAAATGCCTACTGATATCCGCCCTCTTCTCTCGTGTTTTTCTCCAATGGAATTGTACCTAAAGGGTTTACTTTTGATCTTAGCAAAGAGATTATTTCCTTGTCTAAAAACATTTCAGCTCAGCTCTTTGTGTTCCTTCAGAGTCAGTTGATGTCACAAAACTGTACATGTCTCTTACACTGTTTGCAAAATTATTCTGTTTGCATCCCACTGTGTTTGAGATGAATTATTTTTAAACCTGCCAGCTGATAGCAGCTGGCACGAGAGCTCAAAGCACCCGTTCAAAATGGCGGAAACATTTGCTCCCGCACAGATTGAAAATGGTGTACAAGCTAAAACATGATAAATGTGGGAAATGTGGGAATAAAGGAAGAAACTTGGTCCAGATCTGAAGGCATTTTACACAATTGTGTTGCTTTACAACATTGACGCTGTTAAGAAAACTGCTAGATAGGATAGTCCATTAGACCCTGTATTTTTCTAGTTTCCCTGGGAAGAAAGGGAAAGATAAAAAATACAATATGGAGTTTATTTCTAATCCATTACTTGCGGCAAAGTTGTCTGCTGAGGGTAACGGAAATACAGTGCTTCACCAGATTGTTTTCACTGAAACCCGATTTAGAATATAGTGACTGTAACAGAACTGACTGAATTTTCAGTTCTAAGCATATTTACTTGCAAGCAAATCCCATTTAAATCAATTGGGGTAACTTCCAGGTAAATATGTTTACCACTGAGCTGTAATTTTATACAAGTGAGAGAAGGCAGACAAATATTGAATAAATTTACAGAGAATTGGGTATTATTTGTTCAGTAATTGAATATGGAATGCAATTATCTCAAACTATTTACAGTGTTTTCCTCCTATCTGATTTTCAGTCAGTTACTCTCAAGATGGGGCCTGCTTTTTTTTTTTTTTTCATGCATAATTTTTATTGGTTTACAAAAGTCAAAACACAAAATAAGCTGTATCAAACTCATATCATTCACCAAAAGAAAGAAAAAAGACTTCCTTCAGTCGTTCCACGAATCGTCCATAATGACAGTAAACAATATATCCGCGTTTCCATGTTTGTAATGCCATAAGTCGTTCTCATTCAACCGTTTTCTTTTGGCATTACCCTTTACCTCTTACAGAGCACCTCTGAAACCTACTAGTGTTATTTGTTCATCACTTAAGCTTTCCAGATATTTCGTAAAGCTTTCCCAATTTTTGACAAACCTCTGATCTTTTGTATATCTAATTTTACCTGTCATCCTGTCCATCTCCACATAATCTAATAGTTTGGATCTCCATTCCTCCGTTGTCGGTAAGCTCTCTTGTTTCCAGTTCTTAGCTATTAAGACCCTTGCTGCCGTTGTTGCATATTGGAACAATTTGTAGTCTTTCTTCTTTATCTCCTTTTCTACCAAACCTAGCAGAAACGCTTCAGGTCTTTTAACAAAGGTATATCTTAGCATTTTCTTCAGTTCATTATATACATTCTCCCAAAACTCTGTGACCTTTCGGCATTCCCACCACATATGGTAGAATGTCCCCTCCCTCTCCTTGCATTTCCAGCATTTGTTACAGGATCCATACATTTTAGCTAGTTTAACCGGAGTCAGGTACCAGCGGTAAAACATTTTCATTAAATTCTCTTTAAGTGTCACACAGGCCGTAAATTTAATATGTTGTTTCCAGAGTTTATCCCACTCTTCTAGGTAGATGTTACGACCGAAATCTCTGGCCCAGTGTGTCGTTACCGCCTTAACCTCCTCGTCGGCTAGGTTCCAGTCCAATAAGTACTTATACATCTTAGATAGTATTTTTGTGTTGCTTCCCAAGATCTCAATTTGAAATCTGGAACTTTTATCAGCGTAGCCTTTATCTTTGGCATCTTTCCTAAACATATCGTTTATCTGGTGGTAATGCAGCCAGTCATATACTAGAGATTTTACCTGCTCATACGGCCTTATTTTCCACTTGCCTTCCTCCTTCATTAACAGTTGTTCATAAGTTGCCCAGTTGGTTCCCATATTAATCTTTTTGATAGCCATAACCTCTAATGGGGATAACCATTGGGGTATTCTGGGTTCTAACATATCTTTGTATCTTTCCCAAACCTCCAACAGAGGGCCCCTGAATATATGGTTCTCAAATCCTTTGTGAGAACCATATATTTGTGGGGCCTGCTTGTTAATGAGTGTTAATGTGTTAGTACCTCTTGCTTAATTGTGATCCTGTTTGTTAAAATAATTGCTAGAATAAGATGAATAAAATGTTTTATTAAAAAAAATAGGTGGGAAAGAGGGGCATGGGTTTGATTCCTAACTGACTCACCATGAATGGAAGGGCTGCTTCTGTTACTGGAAGGGACTGGGACCCAGTAGAGCTTCCACTGGAGTACTGGCATGGGGTGGTGTATTTTTGCCGATCTCTCATTCCCCCTTAAGCCCCCTGCCCTGCCTCTCATGCTGCTCCAGAGGGTCCTTCAACCCTCCACAGCAGATTTTAGAGGGGCAAATGGGCTACAAGCGGAAAGGGACATTGGGGGGGAAATGCTGCCACACTTCCACTGGTGAGAACAGCCTATTGGTGGAGGCAGTTGAAGGAAGGAATGCTGCTGAATACCAGATACTGGAAGCCACAGGAAGGGAGAATACTCTTGCGCTCAGGTCCTGCTAGTCAGATTCCCACAGACACCTGGCTAGCCACGGTGAGAACAAGATAATGGACTGGATAGGCTATTGGCCTCATCTGGCAGGGCTGTTCTTATGTCTGTATAAAATGCCACTGAACGCTCCCAAGAGCATAACCTAGGTTAGAAACAAAGCCGTTATCTGTTTCAGCAAGCTTCCTTCCTGTAAGCTCCAATCTTGCTGTTGTTTCCTGAAGCACTAGGTTTCAGTTTTGTTTTGTTGTTTAATTGTATTGCTTTTCCTACTTCGATGGTGGGATACAAATTTAATAAAATCAATTAATTGGAAACCAATACTTGCTTCCATGGATGTTCGTGCCAAGCAAACAATGGAGCATCACTTCTCCTAAGGATGCTGTTTTTATTGAGCAGTAGCTAATCAAGTCACATGTGGAGCCCTTGCCTGAGTAATTATGCCAGCCCACCTCCAGTTCACTGAACTGCAACAACCTGTAAGAAACAAAAAATAATGGGCAGAATACATAGGTGTTTGTACTGTCTAGGCATGGATTGCTTCAGGGATAGGTGATGTCACTGACATGTTTGCGCTTACCGTTTACTTTTTTATTATTTGCATGTGACCCTTCAGTAGAAATATCCCCAGGTAGAGAGGCCAAAGTACATAACCTGTCAGTACAGGGCTGACAGTAGGTTTATTTTATTTACATATATTAAGATCAAAAGGATCAGAAAATAATTAATAACGTCAAGCATTTTCACCAGAAATAATTGCCGCTGTTGTTTGTTGTTATTTTGAATGCCCCACCTTTGCATTTTGAGGTCATATCTTGCCCGCATTGCACGTGCCCAGACATTTACTCACTTTATCTCCTATATTTAGTGTGGGATAATTCATGCCCCCAGAAGAAAAGTGTGGAAGTTACATTTCTGAAAATTATGACAGGTTGCCAAACTATACCGGTATGTAGGGTTCTCAAGTGTTTTTACTGGCCTTGCTCCTGTCTTGTTGACGGAAGCTTGTTGTTGTTTAGTCGTTTAGTCGTGTCCGACTCTTCATGACCCCGTGGACCAGAGCACGCCAGGCACTCCTGTCTTCCACTGCCTCCTGCAGTTTGGTCAAACTCAAGTTCGTAGCTTTGAGAACACTGTCCAACCACCTCATCCTCTGTCATCCTCTTCTCCTTGTGCCCTCAATCTTTCCCAGCGTCAGGGTCTTTTCCAGGGAGTCTTCTCTTCTCATGAAGTGGCCAAAGAAGCTTAGCATGCAAGAATTATGCAGATGATGCTGTTCATAGCTTGCAGATAAATGGATGAGGAAAGCTTCATGGGTTTTGTTTCTGTGGTTAAAGGCCCCAGGCAGAGAACCATCAGCAATGTTGGCAAACCTAGCAAGAAGCATAGGAATGATTTTGCAGAATGGAAGGGTATACTTCTTCAGGAGGGTGTGAAAGTTCTTGAATAGGGATGGGCAAATCTGTTAATTTCAGTTTCTCATGTTTTTTTACCCTTAATTTCATATTATGTGTTTTCATATCGGTTTGTGAATGTGTGCTTTTGTTTTTTGAAAGAGCCTCATGAAAATTCAGCAACGCTTTACTGCAAATTTCTCCCAATATGTACATTTTTGCATGCAATCTTGCCTAATTACACAAATTCGCAAAGCAATTTCCCATAATATAATGCCTTTTGGGGGTATATTATTTTCACCGATGTATGCATTTTATGTACATTTTTCCTGGCCTAGTGTATTCATTTCTGTACACATTACTTTTTTTTTTTTTATAAAATTTTTATTAGTTTTACAAAAGTTTTTATAACAAACAAACATAAAAGAAAAACAAACAAACAAACAAATATAATTTCAAAATATCCTTTCATAGACTTCTTTCCTCGGACTTCCCCATACCTCCCCTTTCTGCATCCTCATGTCCAAATTTTATAGCAACTTATAAATGTTCTTTCCCATCCTAATTCTTCATAGTCCTTTCTTAGTCTAATCTTATATTACTGCAACCCTTTCTCTCTGTAAAATCTCGACATTCTAAGCTTCATCAAGTTTATAATAGTTCTTAAGATAAATCTTGAATTTCTTCCAGTCTTCTTCCGCAGTCTCCTTTCCCTGGTCACGAATTCTGCTCGTCATTTCCGCCAATGTCATATAGTCAATCACTTTCATCTGCCATTCTTCCAAGGTGGGTAAATCTTGTGTCTTCCAATACTTTGCGATCAGTATTCTTGCTGCTGTTGTTGCATACAAAAAAAAAGTTCTATCCTTTTTTGGCACCAATTGGCCGACAATGCCCAAGAGAAAGGCCTCTGGTTTCTTAAGGAAGGTATATTTAAATACCTTTTTCATTTCATTATATATCATCTCCCAGAAAGCCTTAATCTTCGGGCATGTCCACCAAAGATGATAAAAAGTACCTTCAGTTTCCTTACATTTCCAACATTTGTTATCAGGCAAATGGTAAATTTTTGCTAGCTTAACTGGGGTCATGTACCACCTATAAACCATTTTCATAACATTTTCCTTTAAAGCACTACATGCCGTAAATTTAATACCAGTGTTCCACAACCTTTCCCAGTCAGCAGACATAATATTATGACCAATATCCTGTGCCCACTTAATCATAACTGATTTAACTGTTTCATCTTGTGTATTCCATTTCAACAGCAAGTTATACATTCTTGACAAGTTCTTAGTATTGGGTTCTAACAGTTCTGTCTCAAGTTTTGATTTTTCCACCTGGAAGCCAATTTTCCTGTCTTGTTTGAAAACCTCCATTATTTGATAGTAGTGGAGCCAATCTTGTACTTTTGGTTTTAGTTTTTCATGGCTCTTTAATTTCAGTTTCTCTCCATCCTGTTCTAAGATCTCACAATACTTTGGCCATCCGTCCTCCATATTAACTTTCTTGTGGGCCTTAGCCTCTAAGGGTGACAACCATCTAGGGGTTTTGTTTTCCAACAGATCTTTATATCTCATCCAAACATTGAACAACGCTTTCCTTACAATATGATTTTTAAAGGCTATGCACTTTGATTTTGTCATACCATAGATATGCATGCCAGCCAAATGCATTATTGAAACCTTCTAAGTCCAAGATATCTGTGTTCTCGAGGAGCATCCACTCTTTCAGCCAGCAGAATGCTGCTGCTTCATAGTACAATTTTAAGTCCGGCAGGGCAAATCCCCCTCTTTCTTTTGCATCTGTTAATATTTTATATTTTATTCTGGGCTTTTTGCCCTGCCAGACAAATTTCGCAATATCTTTCTGCCACCTCTTGAAACAGTCCATCTTGTCAATAATCTGCAAAGTTTGAAATAAAAACAACATTCTTGGCAATACATTCATCTTAATCACTGCAATTCGGCCTAACATTGACAATCTCAAATTTGACCATATTTCTAGATCTTTTTTAATTTCTGACCAGCATTTTTCATAATTATCCTTATACAGATTCAAATTTTTAGATGTTAAATTAACCCCTAGATATTTCACCTTCTTAACCACCGTCAGACCTGTCTCTTCTTGAAACTTATTCTTTTCCATATCTGTTAGGTTTTTCCCTAAGACTTTAGTTTTTTGTTTATTCAATTTAAATCCGGCTACCTGCCCAAATTGTTGGATTATTTCCAACACTCTTTTTGTACTAGTGTTTGGCTCCTGCAAAGTCAATACAAGGTCATCTGCGAACGCTCTTAACTTATAGTGTTTAGTTCCGACCTGTACACCTTTAACTTGCTGGTCATCTCTAATCATGTTCAGCAACACCTCCAGGACCGAAATAAAAAGCAATGGGGAAATTGGGCACCCCTGTCGTGTTCCTTTTTCTATCTTAAGTTCCTCAGTTATTACATTGTTTACAATTAGCTTAGCTTTTTGTTCAGAATATATTGCACCCATACCATTCTCAAATCCTTGTCCTACCCCCATCCCATGAAGATTCTTTTTCATAAAACTCCACGAAATATTGTCAAAGGCTTTCTCCGCATCCACAAATATCAAAACTGCTTTAGTATTTATATTCACCTCTAACTTTTCCAAAATGTCTATTATGTTCCTAACATTGTCTGAGAGGTGTCTTTTTGGGAGAAAGCCTGCTTGGTCTCTGTGAATCTTCTCCATCAATACTCTTTTAAATCTTTTTGCTAAAATGTCTGCAAAAATTTTGTAATCCACATTCAATAATGAAATTGGGCGGTAGTTCTTCAATTGAGTCTTTTCAGTCTCTGTCTTTGGTATGAGTGAGATATATGCTTCTTTCCACGATTCGGGTGCCTTTTTTCCCTCTAAGATCTCGTTACAAACTTCCTTCAACGGTTGTATTAGCCATTCCTTTAAAGATTTGTAATATCTGGAAGTCAGTCCATCTGGCCCTGGAGATTTGCCCAATTGCATATCCTGAATGGCACCCTCTATCTCTTGTTCTGTTATTCTCTGGTTTAGCTCCACCTTGCTATGATGAGAGATTTTTTGTAATCCATATTTATTAAGGACATTTCTGTACACATTACTTGGCTGATGAACTGCTTTGAAAAATTCAGAGATGTGTGACTTTTGAAGGATAGCTATGCTTCAGTTCATATATTATTTCAGAAAGTGTAAATTAGGTTAAGTTTGCCTTTAAGGGTTAACGGAATCAACCCCCCCCATCCCTATTCTTGAATGACTCCAAATGGCAACAAATATTTCCTGCTACCCTATTCACTCCTCTAGGTTTTACTATATTAAGGCACCATATAGTGTAAGTACAGGGTGAGTCTTTTAAAAGAGGCCCCATGGAACATGTGTACTCTGTATCCACGGGGCCTCTTTTAAAGGACTCACCCTGTATAATCTTGCCATAAACTAGATTTTATGGACTCTGTGTGGCCTGCAGTAGCCCCCGTCAATAAGGGCTGAGTGAGCATGCTGGGGCTATGGGGACCGCTAATACTGACCTCCTCCCCATTCTTGGGAATTCTGGCATAAGAATGTGGAGAGGGTGTGTTCTTCTGGTTTCTTTCTAGCCCTGTAATAATACGGCGTTCACCTTTCCTACTTGGAATTGGTACTTTCTCAGTAGATGGCAGTAAAAGACTGTCGCTGGAGATTCACAGTTCAGATGGCTCAGCAGGGTGGCAATCGTTTAGCAAAACATGCGGCTTATTAATGAGAACATCTTTCTACCCCTGTAGCCCTATCCTCTCTTTAAATTGCTATACTGTATTGTGAGAATTAAATTGGTTTTTGCAGTTTTATTTTCAGAGTGCCGGAGGCATAGTTTCACCTCGCATTTAACAAAGAGAGCCACCTACTCCTGCCAAAATGGAAGGGATGAAAGGCAAGAATTGCCAGTCTCACAGGGGCTGTCTTCTGGCCCCAGCTGCGAGTTCAAATCCATGCTCAGGGATGGGGTAGAGAAGAGAGGTGAATGTATCACATTCCGATCCTTCCGTTCCTGAACTGATGCAACTGACCAGAAGACATTACGAATAATACATGAAATCAGCAGCAGTGGATGTACAGTTACCATTGACTTATTCAGGAAAGGCACTCTTAGCAGTGAGGTGAACTGTGTGTTCAGAATGAAAACTTCCCCCTCTTTGAGGAAGCCCACTGAATGAAAGTAAACAATATAGTTTGGCGCAGCTTATTGTTGTGCTGCCTCAGCCATTCCTAGATTTGGGTGCGCCTCTGATTTCAGTCATTTTTGGTGTTCCAGATCTCATGGTTGAGAAGGTTCCTGGGTCTTTTAAGTATTGCACATCGCATCACATCACTTTAGCATCTCCTTTCACTGCAGATCAAGGCTGGCCCAAGACATTTTGTCACCTGAGGTGAATCAGAAAATGGAGGCCCCTCCAGGAATTTTAGTATCTTTATTCCCTTTTTAAGAATACAGGAGGTGGGACTGAACTGGGGGCAGAGGATATGGGTACCCCCACACCAAAATGAGTCAAGCATTGGCTACAGTAGAAAGGCCTTAGCCACATCAATGAGGTGACTCCCAACTCGCATGTCTCCTCTCCCCAGCCCTTCAAACAGAAGACTTCCTTCAAATAGAGGACTACTATCCTCAGTAAAATAGGACACATTGCACTACCCTAGTCTTCTACTACCTCTGTATATGCAGACCAGGCCTATGTGATACTCTCTTTGTGTAGAACATGCCCCAGAAAGTTGGTGTTTCTCACATAGCGGAGAGGAACCACAGCTGGGAGTGGGAATTGGCCTAACTGATGAGGAGAAAAATGTAGTGCTAAAAGCAATACTGAAGCTACCATGAAGATCAAGAACACCTGACTGGGGGTCCCATGTGGTAATACGGCAAGAGAATGGAATCAAGAATCATAACTGTCAGAATACTAGAATTTTAGGCATATACCAGGCTTCTTCAAACTCGGCCCTCCAGATGCTTTGAGACTACAGTTCCCATCATCCCTGACCACTGGACCTGCTAGCTAGGGATCATGGGAGTTGTAGGCCAAAAACATCAGGAGGGCAAAGTTTGAGGAAGCTTGGCATATAGAAAAGGCTGGACAAGGTTAAAAATGTATTTGATAAATTATTTTTCCTGGATTAAGGACCAGAAAAAGACACATCTGATTAACAAAAGGTAAATAACAATTTTGCAATTAAGAAATGTATGGAGTTTTCTTTTCATACTGAGGATTATACAGCAGCACACAAGTCCTTGTGAAGTCAATAGCAAACTTGGCAAGGTACAGAATGCACTTAACACACACACCACTGGGTTTTAATGAAGTCCCCAGAGCAAGCCTGTACACACACAAAGCATGGAGGGACTTGCTTATATTACACACCAAGTTTGCAGATCAGCCCCAGATGTCATTGTATTGAAATGCTACCAAGATTTAAGCAACTGCTGAAAACACCTGCACTTGATAAAGCAACAGTATACACCAGAGATGTGCAATAAATGCTGTATGTTAGTCACAGGTTAGCAGCACAGACAAGGGGGGAAAAAACACCAGCCATGGCTGCCCAGAAAACTTGACTTGAAATAGAAAATTAGTTGGTGGGTTGAGAGAAAGAAAGGCACCTTACATTTTCTGGGAGGTTTTTCTCATTTTTTGCAGGTGGGGACTTTGTGCAATTTAATTGCCCTCTCCATCTTAGTGCTCACAAGCGATAAAACGAATAAACAAATTGAGGTCCAGGTTTAATTTCAAAGAAAAAACAATGGAAATTGCTCGTGCCATGTATGTATGTGAGATCTATTTCCTGTACTGGAAATTTGCATGGGGTATTATGTATGTTGCATCCAAGGAATCTGTATTTGAAACTTTCGGTTGTATCCTATGTTAGTCCTCTGGAGGGTAGACCCATTGAAATTAATGGGCATGGCTAACTTAGGTTAGTAATTTCCTTGGGTCTACTTTTGAGTAAGACTACCATTTAATTCCCATGTGAAATTTAACATGGAACTGAAGTTTTTTTTTTTGGGGGGGGGGGAAGAAAGATGAACAAACTGGGTCTTGTCTTGAGCTTCATTAGCTGGATTTGTTCAAGAAAATTTATGGGGTTCTTGGTGGAAATTTGCAGAGGAGCAAATTTACTCAAACAATCTGAAAAATAGTAAAAATGTTTCCAGTTGCCCCACAAAGGGCTCCAGTGCTATGCTGCTGAATAAATCTGAGCTAAATTAGCCATGGAAGTCATTGCATCACATCTGCGGCGTACCCACGACTGAGATGCCAACTGCCAAGATTTTGGAACTCAAAATTGATCCAGTCGGAATGAATGGCGGAACAGCTGTTGTCTCCTGCGTTACACAATTACAAGTGCAAGTTAATAGCATGAAGCAATTGTGGAAAAGGAGCTTGTGCTCCTTTGCAGACAACTTGGAATAGGAGACTATGCAGGGTCGCATGGTAACGTGGTCAGTTGTACCAGTAGATTGAATTACGAGCCAAAGATTCCATCAGCGGATCAGAAATCGATACGCGGCAGTGGCTGTGGAACTTGAAAGCAAGCCTCTGAGAAATACTAGAATGTGAGAAAGTGGGCAACGAGGCACAGTAGGGCTGCTTTTGGAAGCTTAGGTGGTGGAATGCTTTTTACCAGATTGGGCTGGTACGGCAGCTGCACACTATCCTGGGGAAGGCAGACCCAGCCAATATGGTGTTGCAGTTAGAATGTTGGACTAGACCAAGGTTCAAGCCCCCACTTGCCTGTCAAACTTCACTGGGTGACTTAACTGGCCATTTACTGTCTCTCAGCCTAGCTTCCTTCACAAGGCTGTTATGGGGATTAAAAGAGATGGGAGAACCATGCAAGCAATCTTGAGCTCCTTGGAGAAAAAGGTGGGATATAAATGCAAGCAATGAATGAATGTTGGTCTCATAGCTGTCAACCGTCCCTTATTTGGCGGGAAAGTCCCTTATCCCAGCGCTGTGTCCTGCTGCTGTCCCTTATTGATGGATGTCCCTTAAATTTCAAAGGAAGCAGCTCCTCTCCCTCCCTCCCTGCCGGCCAGGGAGGAGGGAGGGTCTAATTGTGTTGCTTGGCTGCATTGCTCACCCAAAAAGGAGACTAAGAATGACTGGGGGGGTGGAGCTTGCATGCCTTGTGCTGATCAAGTCGGCCGCATTGCCTGGGGACTCGCCTTTGCTCAGCGCTTCCCAGCGGAGAGGTGACGGTGGTTTCCCTTGCTGCATCCCCTTTGCTGGGTTGCTGCGCTGTGGGAACCACCACTTGAGGCTTC
The DNA here is from genome assembly GCF_965113315.1 of Podarcis vaucheri. Taxonomy (NCBI): domain Eukaryota; kingdom Metazoa; phylum Chordata; class Lepidosauria; order Squamata; family Lacertidae; genus Podarcis; species Podarcis vaucheri. Next base: position 93,417,602 of record NC_138760.1, on the reverse strand, counting down.
ATTTGGCTGCTGGCTGGGCTTTCTGCCTTGGAGGGGCTCAGAAGTTGAACATACCTGTGCTGGGAAAATCCCTTATTTTGGCTGCTGATCCCTTATTTTTGAGGCTGCTGGTCCCTTATTTTCAAATCTGTAAGTTGACAGCTATGATTGGTCTACCTCCACTGTTAATATGCCTCTGAGTGCAAATTGCTGGGAAAAGGAGGTAGAGGGGAGCACTCAGGATCTGCTCAAGCTTCCCATAGGCACCTGATTTGCTCTTTTGCCTGATCCAGCAGAGCTCTTCTTATGTTCTCTAGTAAGCTTCAGACTGGAGTACTCTAACGTGTTCTGTGTGGGTCTCCCCTTCAAAAGCACCTGCAAATTTCAACTGGGGTGCTGCTGCCAGAATGTCGACTGAGATCAGCCAACTGGAGTGTATGACCCCAGGTGTTGTTCAATCTGCAGCTATTATGTTATCGGAATCAACATCTGAGATTGAGCTTTGCTTCCCCAGCCCCCATGACATAGAGCAAGTGGCTCCATGGAACAGGGGTCTTTTTTATCATCAGTGTTTGTAGTTCTAGAGGGGAAAATACCTGGTATTCAGACTTTTGAGAAGTGGGGAAGGAACAACCTGATCCAACCCTTTTGTAATATACAGAAGTTTGCAAAACCAGGTAATTTAAATGTGGAAATACTGTTAAAGCATTCAATACCGTTCCTCTGAAGTTGCTAGCTACCCCATAATCAAATTAATACACTATCTTTTATCAGTGCTGCTCTTAAGACTGTGTCCCTTGACAGTGCTAATTCCTGACATCAAAGGAAAAGTCCAAACTATTATTTATTATTATTAGAAATGTGTTGAATTACTCTTTGCAAAGGTGAAATGTACATGCCATTTATAGGACTGATGGTCATCCGCTACCTTTATACTACAATGAGCAGACCTTGCAATTACTCACAACTAGCTTTAAAACAGAAATCATTTCCTCTAATACAAAATTCCAGTGGTGACTGCTGACAGACATGAAGATAAAATGGGGTCACTGAGGGCCAACTTCATGTGGCACAATTCATATTATTTGGCCTTCCACTGTTGTTTTAAAACTAAATAGCTGTCATGACCCCAGGATCAGATTCTCTTTCTTCAGGGAATGAGGTAGAGGATTTGAGTCAGAAAGCTGGGACATATGAAGTTGTAATCTATTATCACATCCACATCATACATTTAAAACATATTGCTTCCCCCCCCCCCAAGAATTCTGGCACCTCCCCTGACAGAACTTCAGTTCCCAGCACCCTTAATAAACTACAGTTCCCAGGATTCTTGAGGGAGGGAAGTCATGTGATTGAAGATGTGCTTTAACTCTGTGAATATGACTCTGTGGTGTGAAAATGACCCACAACATTTAGAGAGCACCATATTGACTACTCCTGGTGACAAAACAGGATGGGCGATCCCTGAGAACTTTACTCATAAAACACTGCTATCGCACCAACTGCCAATTGAAAAAGAGGGGTGGGACTTCCTGCAGGCCATTCTATGTTTGAGAGTTGGTGGTGGTGCCTTCACCAACTCCTACTTCCTTCTCAAAGTGGCCATGGGATGCAACTATCCAGTAGCTCTGGACCAGGGTACCTGAAATATTGACTTCCCTTTCATTGCTTAGTACCAGCATTATGATAAGCAAACAGAACCAGGTTACTCCTGCCACAGCCTAATGCTGATTAGTTGGCAGAGGTGGGCCTTTTTGCTAGTGGTACCCGTTCTATGAAGCCTGCTCCCTGCTAAAATACAGGAGGCCCCAGCTTTACTGACATTCCATCAGCTTTTGATGATGCACATGTTTACACAAGCATTCTCTTGATCTCTAGCCTGAACCTCTTGTTTTAATTACCATGTCAATTTAATGGGGTTGTGTTCTTGCATATTTTAATTACAGATGCATGTATTTGACTGGGATTGTTTTACTGTGTGTTGTAATTATGGATGTTTAAATTTTAATGCTTGTGTAATTGGTTTTTATACTTGTACACCACTTGGAAGCCTACCTGGGTACTGAGTGGTATATAAATCAATTAACAGCAACAAAAACAGCTACGGGATGAAAAATGTGCCAGCTGTCCAGTGGTTATGGGGAAAGTGTCTGCAGTAAAACTTGGCCAATCTGCTGCACACTTTTTGCTGGTATGAGAGTGAGAGTTTACTCTGTAACCTCATAAAGGTTATCTCTCGCTGCCGACAATGTAATCAATCCTACAATAGAGAGAGATCCACATTGAGACCTACCGGTCTGCTAATAAAGGCCTGGCAAAGTACAGGAAGATCTGCCAGTCACTGCTAAGAAATGTTGTCCTCCAGGAAATTAAAAAACCCTGCAAACTTTGTGTCATGCACGTCTCCTTTGTTATCCTTATGTTACGGCTCTGCTGAATACTGTGAAATCAGTGAGATATTTTTGAGGCCATAGGCATAGATTCTTAACTCTTTGTGAGCAGTCATTTAAAATGAAAAGAAAAAACCCCTATAAAACTTAGACTCGAGTTCTGCCACCTTATTCATACGAGTGTGTGTGTGTGTGTGTCATTGAGACTGGAGACAAAACTACTTTGCTCACCTAATTGTGTACTTAGAAAGGCAACCAACTGCCAAATACACTCAGTGAAAAAAATATTTTATGATCCTTTATTCTTCCCACAACCATGTGTCTGTTTCCTTCTTTCAGCTTGGACCATGAAAACCAATGATGCGTGCTTTACTTCTGCCTATAGACAGCTTGACTTCAGGCTCCCAGTGATGGCTGAAAGATGTTTACTTGCTTAAAACTAAGTCATCCGTATCAGCCAAACTTTTGAAAAAAGGCCAGATCATGGAAGATCTCCTTTGGTTCTAGGTCATCCTGTCTGAAAACAGACCAAAGCCAGATGATATGGAAAGGAATACTGGCATCTTTAGAGGTCACACATAGTCTATGGCCATTAAAAAATAGTGAATGGCATTACTGGTTCCATTGGTGCAATGGGTCAAGTGCATATGGCTGTTAACCAGAAGGTTGGTGGTTGGAGCCGACCCAGGAGTCACTGTGGGCAGGATTCCTGCATCGCAAGGGGTTGGACTAGATGACCCTCTGGATCCCTCCCAATTCAATGATTCTATGAAGGGAAGAGCGAAACAAGCAAAGATGCTATCTTGTGATTTGCATATGGTCTTGATGGACCATAGCTGGAGCACATGATGTGCAGCCAACAGATGTGTGTGTGTGTTTAAACTTACTGGATTTTCTGTTGTTGTTGTTTTTAAAAATCCAGATTAAATGAGGCTGACATTTTGATGCTGATGATGAACTTATTAAGTGCCCTGTTGGATCAGTCCAAAGGTCCATCTAGTCAAGCATTCTTTTTTCACAGTGGCCAACCAGATTTCTGTGGGAAGCCCACAAGCAAGACCTGAGTTCAACAGTGCTTTCCCCACTTGTGATTCCTAGCAACTGATATGGCAGAACCTTGGCATATGGCAGAACTTTGCCATTGTGGCTAGTAGCTATTAATTGATTTATTGTCCATTAAAACTGTCAAATCCTTTTTTAATGCAGTCCAAGTTGGTGGTCATCACTACATCGTGTGATAATGACTTCTATAGTTTAACTGTGGAAAAGGACTCGCGCTTTTGATTTCCAGGATTCAGTTTCACTGAGTAACCCCAGGTTCTAGCTTTGTGAGGAAGAAAAACTTCTCTCCCCCCTCCACACTGTGCATAATTTTAAATACCTCTGTCATGTCCCCTTATACTTGCCTTTTGTTTTAACTAAAAAGCACCTTTCTTCATAGGCAAGTTCCTCCACCCACTTGATCATTTTGGTTTCTTTTCTGCACCTTTTCCAACTCTACTGTATTCTTTGAGGTGAGGCAATCAGAACTGTACACAGTATTCCAAGTGTGGTGGAAGCATAGATTTGTATAATGATATTGGCAGCCCGCCCCCAGTCCCTTTCCTAATTATCCCAAGCACAAAATTTGCCTTTTTCACACTGGGTCGACATCTTCATTGAGCTATTCACTACAACTCCTACATCTCCTTCCTGGTCTCACCTCCAGTTCAAACCCCCATCTATGTATAAGTGACATTAGGATTTTATTTTATTTTTGCCCCCATGGGACCACTTTATACTTTCTTCCATTGAGTAAGATGTGCCCATGAGGAAGATGGACATCACCCCCCCTTGCTCCCTTGCCCGTAGAAGGAATAACAAACAAATCTGTATGATCAGGGGTGAAGGAAAGGGGGGGAGGGGTTGGGGTCCGGCCCAGGTGCCATCATAGAGGGGGGTGACAAATTATCAAGGAACAATTACTGCCCTACTAGGGTGGTTCATGTGACGTGTGTGGCACTGTGGGTTAAACCACAGAGCCTAGGACTTGCTGATCAGAAGGTTGGCGGTTCGAATCCCCGCGACGGGGTGAGCTCCCATTGCTCGGTCCCTGCTCCTGCCAACCTAGCAGTTTGAAAGCACATCAAAGTGCAAGTAGATAAATAGGTACCGCTCCAGCAGGAAGGTAAACGGCATTTCCGTGTGCTGCTCTGGTTCGCCAGAAGTGGCTTAGTCATGCTGGCCACATGACCCGGAAGCTGTACGCCAGCTACCTCGGCCAATAAAGTGAGATGAGCACCGCAACCCCAGAGTCGGTCACGACTGGACCTAATGGTCAGGGGTCCCTTTACCTCGGGCAGTTCATAAAAAACTTTAAAAAAAAAAGCCTGCTCCAAAGGTCTTCTCTTACTGCACTAGGGATTATATAGCTATATATGAAATTTCATGCATATCAGTTAATATCTTGACCCTCCTCCACAAAAATAGCTGTTTACTTGGCTGTTTTCCTATGTTGTGAAGGCTGAAATTTCAATTCAGTGGAGCAGGGTCAAGATATTAACTGATATGCATGAAATTTCAGATATAGCTATATAGCCCCTAGTTTAGTAAGATAAGACCTTTGGAGCAGGCATTTAAAAAAATATATAAAAAAAATATGAACCACCCTACTACCTTACACTCTGCTGGGCTTCCCGGGTCCTGGAAAGTCAGCCTATGTGAAGAAAATGAGTCTAGGCCGAGTAGATTAGGCCTTGCCTTTGCCCCGCCCCCTGCAACAGCCGATTTTTCTTGATTTTACTGCTGTGGTGTTTTTTTGTTTTGGTAAACCAGTTTGCAGGTTTTTAAAAATAAATTTTATTAAATAAACAAACAAACAAACAATAACTATAAATAAAATAACGCAAGCCAAAACATAATCAATACTGTAGATTTAAGTATCTGTCCATAGTAGCCTACTTGTTATCAGAGGCCCAGAATCCACATTCCTTTGTAAGAAAATATGAAATAAGCAAAAACAATTTTTGCAGGCCAAAAAAATTGAAAAAATATCAATGTGTGTGGGGGTGTGTGACAAGAAATTCTCCGCACTGTATACCACCTGACCTTCCTACGCCTCTGTGTATGATACAGTGTAGCAGCCTTGGAAAAACTGTGGGAACAAGTCAGGGGGAATGCTTAATAAATACATCACCTGAAAGTGAACTCTATGACTCTGAATCACACATCTACCTTGCAAATCAATATTGCCATATATGTAGCCTTCCCTGAACTGGAGTTCTGCACCTCTTCAAGTTTGTATCCCTCTTTGGCAAAAGTAGGTGGTCCATCCATTTATGCTGGTAACTTGGTCATTCTTCCCGCCACTTAAAGTAGCATCACCAAGAGCACAGACCACACACCTTTTCTATCCCCTCATGCTCTCTTTCAAATAACCTTCCTTCAGCAATAAGGCATGTGCACCGGCAGCAATGCAACATATGTGGATTTAGGAGGCACAACCAGTACAGCTGCACTGGGCACAGAGTCTTGGGGGGGAGGGCCACCGCAGCTATGATACAGAATGGAAGGTGAGAGGCAGGGGGTGCTGAATTTTTGCGTCGCAGAGGGTGCCACTGAAATTTGAGACACCAAACACACCTATTGACCGAGGCATTTGCTGGCTGCTGATGTGGGCCAACTGCCATAACTTTTAAAGTTACAGTAATTTTTGTAGGGATTAGATCCAGGTAGGTAGCCGTGTTGGTCTGACGCAGCCAAAATATATGATTTTTTTTTTTAAAAAAATTGTCCAGTAGCACCTTAGAGACCAACTAAATTTGTTCTGGGTATAAGCTTTTGTGTGCATTCTTTTTTTTTTTATAATAATTTTTATTACATTTTTCCAAATTACAAATAAGAAAAGACAGGATAAAAGAAAAGAAAAGAAAAAAGAACAGAAAATAACATCCATTTCAATAACTTATTTCAAATTTCCATTGGACTTCCCCACGTCTCCCGCATAGTGCATTCTTGATAATAAAATCATCAGCAAATTATACCCTTATTTCGTGTTTTTCTTTATATTTTCAGTTGCAATTTAAGTTTAAATCTCTTGTTCTCCGTTTACTCTAAAAATATAACCTGATATCATTTAACCCATTTAAACTTTGGTTCTTTCCCGAATGTTAACAATTTCCTAAATAATTAAACTTCATTGCTGGGGCTAACGTTCTAAATCATACGACATCTTATGTTTCATACAACTTATAATACTTTTGCAAATAGTCTTTGAATTTTTTCCAATCCTCCTCCATTGCCTCTTCTCCCAGGTCCCGGATTCTTGCGGTCATCTCAGCCAGTTCCATGTAGTTCATCAGTTGCGTCTGCCACTCCTCCAGTGTGGGCAAATCTTGGGTCTTCCAATACTTGGCGATAAGAATTCTTGCTGCAGTTGTAGCATACATAAAGAAAGTTCTATCCTTTTTTAACACCTTCTGGCCGACAATGCCCAGAAGGAAGGCCTCTGGTTTCTTGGGAAAGGTGTACTTAAACACCTTCTTTAACTCATTATAGATCATTTCCCAAAAGGCCTTCAATCTTGGGCACGTCCACCAGAGGTGAAAGAATGTCCCTTCAGCCTCCTTACATTTCCAACATTTATTATCAGACAAATGGTATATCTTAGCAAGTTTGACTGGGGTCATGTACCACCTGTATACCATTTTCATAATGTTTTCTTTCAAGGCATTACATGCCGTAAACTTCATACCGGTGGTCCATAACTTTTCCCAGTCTTCTGACATGATATTGTAACCAATGTCTTGAGCCCATTTTATCATGGCTGTTTTAACTATTTCATCCTGAGTGTTCCATTTAAGCAGCAAGTTGTACATTCTCGAAATTACCTTGGTCTTTGGTTCTAGCAACTCTGTCTCAAGTTTCGATTTTTCCACCTGGAATCCTATTTTTTTGTCTTGCTTAAAAACCTCATTAATTTGGGCATAATGTAACCAATTTTGCACCTTATCCTTTAATTTTTCAAAGCTCTGCAACCTCCAATTACCTCCAATGTTTTCTATTATTTCCCAATATTTCGGCCAATATGCCTCCATATTGGATGTTTTCCGAGCTTTGGCCTCTATTGGTGAAATCCACCTCGGAGTTTTACTTTCCAATAAGTCTTTGTATTTTTTCCAGACCATAAATATTGCTTTTCTGACAATATGGTTTTTAAACATTCCATGTGTTTTCCCCTTGTCATACCACAAATACGCATGCCAACCTAACGAATTGTTAAAGCCTTCCAGATCTAGGACATCAGTATTTTCCAATAAAATCCAATCTTTCATCCAGCAGAAGGCCGAAGCTTCATAATATAACCTTAAGTCCGGCAGGGCAAACCCCCCTCTCTCCTTTGCATCAGTTAATATTTTAAACTTTATTCGGGGCTTTTTGCCCTGCCAGACAAATTTAGAAATATCCTTCTGCCACTTTCCAAAACAATCCACTCTGTCCACGATCTGCAAAGCCTGAAACAAAAACAACATTTTTGGCAAAACGTTCATTTTTATAGCTGCAATTCGGCCTAACAAGGATAGTTTCAATCTTGACCAGATTTCTAGATCTTTTTTAACTTCTGACCAACATTTTTCATAATTGTCTTTAAATAAATTCAAGTTCTTGGAGGACAGATTGACCCCCAGGTATTTCACTTTTTTAACAATGTTTAGTTCTGTTTCCCTCTGAAACCCCTCTGTTTCAGTAACCGTCAAGTTTTTCCCTAACACCTTAGTCTTTTGTTTATTCAACTTAAAACCCGCCACCCGACCAAATTTCTGAATCAATTCCAAAACTCTTTTTGTGCTAGATTCTGGCTCCTGTAATGTTAAAACTAAGTCATCTGCAAATGCTTTCAGTTTATATTGTTTCGCTCCGACCCGTATTCCTTGTACCTGCCGATCCTCCCTTATCATTTTCAGCAAAACCTCCAGGACTGAAATAAACAACAGAGGGGATAGGGGGCACCCCTGGCGTGTTCCTTTTTCAATATGAAGTTCTTCTGTCACCACATTGTTCACTATCAACTTAGCTTTTTGTTCAGAATAGATTGCCTCTATTCCATTCTCAAACCCCCTTCCCACTCCCATCCCTTCCAAGTTTTTCTTCATAAATTTCCAAGAAATGTTGTCAAAGGCCTTCTCCGCGTCAATAAAAATTAACACCGCTTTGGTGTTAATATTTGTTTGTAAAAGTTCCAAAATATCGATAATGTTCCTGGTATTATCATACAAATGTCTACCTGGGAGAAAGCCTGCTTGGTCCTTATGGATTACTGCATTTAATACCTTTTTAAATCTGTTAGCCAAGACATCCGCAAATATTTTGTAATCCACATTTAGGAGTGAGATGGGGCGATAGTTCTTAAGTTGAGTCTTTTCAGTTTCCACTTTAGGTATCAATGTGATGAATGCTTCTTTCCACGTATCTGGTGCCCTCCCTCCCCCCGTAATCTGGTTGCAAACCTCCATTAATGGTTGTATCAAATAGTCTTTTAAAGTCCTGTAGTATTTGGAGGTAAGTCCATCAGGGCCCGGAGATTTGCCTAATTGCATATTCTGAATGGCATCCTCGATTTCCTGTTGTGTTATTTTACAATTCAAGATTGATCTCTTCTCTTGAGATAATTTTGGTAGGCCATTATCTTTCAAAAATTGTTCTATCTCGGTTGCCTCCTCGGGTTCTTGTGTGTACAATTTTTTAAAATATTTCTGGAAACACTTTCTAATTTCTCCCGGTTTCTGAAAGTTTTTCCCTTCAACTTCTAAGTTGGTAACATAGTTTAATTTTTGTCTCTTTTTCAACTGCCAAGCGAGCAGTTTCCCACATTTGTTCGCAGATTCAAAAGATCTTTGTTTCATTTGTTTGATTTTCCATTCCACTTCTTGGTTAATCAATTTCGCATATTGTGACTGGTGAAATTTGATTTCTCTTAAAGTCTCTTTTGATTTTGGATTCACTCTTAATTTTTTCTCTCCATCACTTATCTTCTCCAATATCTTATCTTTTTTACTATTCCAAAGTTTTTTCTTGATTGTATTCTGTTGTATCAGAAACCCTCTCATGACAGCTTTACTTGCGTCCCAGATAATTCTTTTTTCCACCGAGGTATTCAAGTTGATTTCAAAATAGTCCTTTAGAGTTTTTTGGGCCTTCTTTACAATCTCTTGATCTCTTAACAGGTTGTCATTCATTTTCCATCTGAAGGAGTCGGCAGTAGTAAATCTCATTTCCATTTTCAAAGCGTTATGGTCGGAGCAAGTCTTTGGGCAGATTTCTATTTTTGTAGTCTTAGGTGCCAGCCCTCTAGTTGCCCAAATTTGGTCGATTCTTGTCCATGACAGGTGGGCCTCAGAAAAAAAGGTTCCTTCTTTACCTAGGGGGTTTCTCGTCCTCCATAAATCAATTAGGTCCATATTGTCAGTTAGTTCAAAGAAAGTTTTTGGTAGTCTTCCGTCTTTAGTCAAATTCTGATTCTGTGACTTATCCATCAAAGTAGAGACGACCCCATTCATATCTCCCATCATAATGATGTTGGAGTAGTCCAGATAGTCCAGTAATGTCTCATGCAGCTTCTTATAAAATTCTGATTTCCCCTCGTTTGGTGCATAGATTCCTAATATCAAAACTTTTTCTCCTTGGGTCAGAATTTCAATAGCCAGGATTCTTCCTTGTTCATCTTTAAACAAAAATTTTGGTGATAGATTCTCTTTGGCGTAAATCACCACGCCTCTCTTCTTAACTCTATCTGATGAAATAAATTCTTGGCCTAATCTTTTATTTGTTAACACCTTCCTGTGTAGCCTGGTCACATGAGTTTCTTGCAAGCAAATTATGTCCAAATTCTCTTTCTTTAATATATGGAAAATCCTTTTGCGTTTTTCTGGGGAATTCGCGCCATTAATGTTCCAACTATAGAGCTGCAGAGACATCCTGTATCAATCTGTTGTTACTCTTGTTGGGTGTCTTCTTTTTTGTCCAAATCCGAGGGTGGTGGCTCTTTTCCTAGCTCTGGTGGTGGCCAAATAGCTACCGCTCCTTTCTGCAAATCTTCTCCGTGGTCGTGTAGGAACTTCTGGCTATCCTCTTTCGTTTTGATTTTTATCTTCTTTCCTTTGTATTTGAACGAAAGGCCTTGTGGAAACTCCCACCTGTAAGGTATTCCGTTGCCTCTCAAAAGTCCAGTTAGGTCAGTGTAGTTAGATCTTAGATCCAGTAATTGTTTAGGTATGTCCTTGTAGATTTGTGCTCTTCTGTCCTGGATCTCAAGTGCTTTATTGAAATGTAGGTCGAGTAGCTTGTCTCTCTCCTGCTTAGTCCTTAAGATAATCAAACAATCTCTAGGTCTGTCCTTCCCAGCAGCCCTTCCCAATCTAAATGCAGTTGTTATTTTAAAGTCTGTATCTTCGTTTATACCCCAGAATCTTTTGTGTGCATTCTTCAGGTATCTGAAGAAGTGTGCATGCACACAAAAGCTTATACCCAGAACAAACTTAGTTGGTCTCTAACGTGCTACTGGACAATTCTTTTATTTTTGTAGGGACTGCTACACTCTGCTAAATTTCTTTTGTTGTCTTTGTAGTACAGTGGTACCTCTGGTTGCAAACGGGATCCGTTCTGGAGCCCCGTTCGCAACATGAGCAGAATGGAACCCACATCTGTGGGTTGCAATTCGCCACTTCTGCACATGTGCACGACATCATTTTGCGTGTCTGCGCGAGTGGTGAAACCTGGAAGTAACCCTTTCTGGTACTTCTGGGTTGCTGCGGGACGCAACCTGAAAACGTGCAACCTGAAGCAAAGCAACAAGAGGTATGACTGTACCTCTAACCAGGGCTCTTTTCAGCTCAACCAGAACTCAGTTCCCGCACCTCTTAGGGGGGCGCCATTGCCATTGTAAGAGAGCATGGTTTATGGTGAGTTCTGGCACTTCTTTTTCTAGAAAAATATATAGCACCGCTTCTAATGGATTTTGTTTTAAAGGGCCTTGAGATGGGTTTCCCTAAGAAGCGGCACATAGACATTTTTAATAAGTTTAAAAAGGGAAAAGAAAGTGGAAGTGTGTGTGTGTCGGGGGCGGTTGGCGGGGAAAGCGAGGTGTGCGCGCGCGCCAGACGCGTCTCGAGCTCCGCGCAGCTCGCCTGTGTGGGCTGTAGAAGAGCCGGCCTTCCGCCCCCTTCGAGGACCCGGCGTCGCTCGCACCTCCTCGGGGGGTGGAAGTGGAGGCGCAGGCAGCCGCCCAGCCATTAACAAGCGCTCCCCTTCGACGTGTTGGCTAGCGCCGTTCCCCCGCGTGTCTGCTCCTCCTCCGTTGCAGAAGCGTACCCTACATACCCTCAACCCAAGCAGGGGAAGCGCGGGAGGTGGGGGGAGGCCGCCGGCCTCCTTTCCGACAGCCTTGCTCGGGTGAGGCGCCCAGAGCGGGGAGGCCAGGAGTGCGCGTGGCTGCCCCGCCTCCCATGTGCTGCCGGGCGAGACGGGCAAGCGTCGCCTCTCGCCTCAGCTACTTTCCCTTCCTCCTTCTGGACCGCGGGGGTCGCCGGAGAGACTCCCGCCACGTGCGGGGAGCGGCGGCTGAGGCGAAAAAAAAGGTCGAAAGCGCGGGAAGGCGGCGGCGAGCGAACCAGGTGCCCGAGCTGCTGCTTCTCGCTGTCGCCGGAGGAGCCCTTCTCCTCCCGCTCACCTGCGCCGAGAGAAGATGCCGGCCGAGCGCGAGCAGAGCCGGCGCGCGCGGCTGAAGCCTGAGCCAGCGGCCTGCACTCCCTCGGCCGGCGGCGCCTGCAGGGAATGAGACGCGAGCGCCCGGAAAGAAGGGAAGGCGCGCGCTAGAGACCTGGGCCGGCCAGGCGCTCGCGGAAGCCCAGAAGCCCGCGGCGGGATCCTCCCGGACGTCGAAAGATTGGACAGAAAGGCGAACTCCCCTCCTTTCCCTCCGCCTCCTCCGCCTCCTCCTCCCCTGGCTTCTCTTGTCACATAGTACGGTCCCGACACATTAAGAGCTGCGGCTGCCGTGGACGTACCTCAGTCACTCCAGGGCAGGCGGGAAAGGTTTCGGGGCGCCGCTAGTCCCACGCACCTTCTGTATCTCAATCTATACAAGGGGCCCTTCCGCGCACTCGCCTCCTCGGCCGATTCCCCGCCCGCTCCCCTCCTTCCTGCCGGCCCCAAACCCAGATGGAGCACGCGGCGCGAATCAATGCCTAGCGTGGCCGAGCAGGCAGCCTGGCTCCCCCAGCGGCTCGCTGCCCGCGCTCGCCTCTCTCCGAGCCACAACACTTTCGGCGTGCTGTGCCGGGCGGGGGTGGCGTGGGGAACTCGCCGCTTAGCCTTATTCTACCCAAGAGGGGAAGCCTGCCGCCGCCGCCGCCAGCACCTTCGGGGCTTGTGCACAAGCGCGAGCAGGTTGACCCTGTGCCGGGATGCCGGGCTGGAGGAAGAACCTGACTCTGTGTCTGCAGAGGATGCAGGATGACGGTAAGGCTCGCTGGCTGGCTGGCTGGCTGCAGGAGCCCCTCCGGGGCAAACGCTACCGCCGGAGGGCATGCGCTTGCCGTTGGCTTGGGAAAGCGCCCGGGAGCTGCCTTCGCATTGGGTTTTTTTTTTTTTTTAGTCTGTTTCTCTTGTCCCTGTTGGGGGGCATGCTTGGAAATGCAAGCCGTCTTCTGAGGCCCCCTGCTGAAGCTCTTTATGTTATTATTGTTGTGCATTTATTGTGTGCATAATGATTTTAAATAAAGTACAACGCTCTTTCAAAATGATTTATGTATCAGGAATGGAAGTCACCTTTCTAAACTGGGGGGCGGAGGCGGGGAGGAGGTGGAGGGAATCCTCTTTGCAACACAACCGGCAGCATCGTGAGCTTTGAATGCTCTTTCTTGGTCGGTGATGGGAAGAGGATTAGGCGAGCAGAATTGTTGAAGTGCCTGATGTGGTTTTACCCTCTTGTCAGAAAATGTGGGGGGCATATGTGGAGAGGTGTAGTTTGTGGAGGAATAGAGGCAAGGACCGGGGAAAAAGCTGAAAGCTTCATTGTTGATTTTTCAGCTGGCAGGGGTCTTTTTTGGGCGGGGGGATGTAGACTAAGTTTCATGTGTGTGATTTTATGCTGGTCCTGTGAGATTTCCTGCACTCCTGTTAGATCTCAGAGGTAGGGGATGAAGATGTTTGCAAGATCTGCAAGGGAGGGACATTAAATGAGTGCTGCACCCGGAGCTCATAAAAGTTTGAGGAAATGTCCCACCAGGTGGCGGAACATGAAGGATATGGGAAATCTTGCACGTTTGCTGGTTTCGCTTCGTGTGCTTAAGAGGCTGAAAAACTGTACTCCTTGAAATCACCAGCCCCCCTTTTTTACTTAAGTAGCAAAGTCTCAGCTGATAGACATGGATTTCATCATGCGTATGTGTGTTTGTCTGATGGAGAGTTTATCTGCCTTTGCCTCATGCTTGATGTGACTTGAGAGTTCCTCCGACATGCATCCTTTTATGTGCCAACTTTGCCACTGAAAACATGATAACTCCTAAGAGGGATTAAGAATTGTGGTTAGTCAACCATTTGCACACTTTCCAACTAGCAACAAATTAGGCAAATAACTTTCTGCTCTCCACACTGTATGCATTAGATAAGGTTTGTATAAGTAAATAAACCAATGGTTTCAGGAAGTCCCATTTTTCCTGTGGGTTTCCACCCCATAAGCCACTGGGTTACTGCCTATGTCTGAGCCACACATTATGATTAGTTATTAAATTTGTATACCAGCCTTCGATCTGAAGATCACAGACAGTTCACAACATAAAAATACAAAATGAGGACACAAAATAAATAATAAAACTAAAACAAACTAATAAAAACAAAACAAAAAAACCAGCCTAGCTAGCTCAGTTGGTTAGAGCGTGATGCTGATAAAACCAAGGTTGCAGGTTTGATCCCTATATGGGACATCTGCATATTCCTGCACTGCAGAGGGTTGGACTAGATGATCCTCAGTGTCCCTTCCAACTCTACAATTCTATAATTCAATAACCCCCCTCCCACGAACACATTTATAAGGCCATAGAATGTTAATCAGCCAGAGGCCGAGATGCTTTTGCCTGGTGCCTAAAGATATGTAATGAAGGTGCCAGGTGAGCCTCACTGGGGAGAGCATGCCACAAATGGGGAACCACCACAGAAAAGGCCCGTTCTCATGTTGCCACCCTCTGGACCCCTCTCGGAGGCACACAGAGAAGGGCCTCAGATGATGGTGCAGTGGGTGCCACAGCTTCTTCACTGCATTTTAAACACGGGAATTGAATACTTTCGAGAGAGATAAATGTTGCTGAAATGCTTTTGTTTGAAAGTATCCTATTTCACATCAGTATTTTAGCTGTGTTCAATTTGTTTCTCTCGCCAAGTTGCAACCTATGTGCCATCTTCCACTGTGAGTTGGGCAGCAAGTCCAGTGACTTCAAGTTGTATACAGACATTGGCAGTTTTGAACCATTTCCTGAACTCAAGTGTGGCATTAGTGGTCTGTGCTTGTGTTTTTGTTTAAGGTTTTCCTCCATGACTTTCCCAGCAAAGCAGCTTCCTTTAATTTAATCTCTTTGTCCATCGATGAACAGTAAGTAGTTGGGCTATTGGTTGGCCATGTATTGTGCTTGCTACTCCAGTTTGCACAGGATGTGCCCAGAAGCCAAATAAATAATGACACAATTATTAAAGGATCTAAAATGGGCTGTAGACCTTTTCTTTAGCTGTTAGGAAATTGAATTGGAGGAGTAGGGGAGCAGATTATCTGGCATCTGGTAAAGAGCTGGCAGATGTTGCTTATTTTGACTTGCTGTCCATTGATTCCAGAACTTTGCAGGCTCAGAGGACGTGATCGGCATATTGGGAACATTGCATTGTTATACTTGATAGAACAAGCTCTTGCACTGCTTCCTGATATTGAAATTTTGATCTTGTGGTTCTATAGTGGCTACTGTCATGCAACCAGAATTAAATGAATTACAGAATGGCAAAAACAAGGCAGTTTCTACACTGTTCTTTTTATTTCTCCTGATAACATTGTCATTTCCAAAGAGTGCTCTCCAGAGAAATAAGCCTAACCAATTATATGGTCATTTCCAATGCTGTAGCTGTGTATGAAAATTGGAAGAATTTCTTGCATAAGAGATTCCTAGATTTGGGGCCTCCATAATGATTACCTAAAGTTAGAAGCCAATATGAATTATGTGCTGAATCTCAGGAGAAGGGATTCCCTCTCATCTTTTGAAATTACATCCTTCTTTCTTCTTCACAAAAAAGCACTAAGCAATAATGTTTTTATATTACAGACTGAGACAGTGCCTTTCCACTGGGAAAACAAGAGATAGCCCATCAGTATTGCACGGAGAGTACATTGTTCAGCTAGGCTTCAGAAAAAACTTTCTGCATCTTGTCCTGATATAATGGCATCACAAACTTGCAACATAGCTTTGTTCAGATATTTATTTTGAAAGCCCAGCTCTAAATACAGTCTTCTTAATGACTGTTTCCAATTTTCTTTGCTGCTGAGTATGCTACCTGTCTCTGCCTGTTGTCACTGTGTGATGGAGGAAAAAGATGGCATTCCTAGTTCAGTTATGCATGACTTGAAGACATTAGACTAAAAGAAACACCCAAAAACTTTTTGGTGAAGAGAAAGTGTACATTATGCTATAAGTGAAGGTGGCTTACTGGGCTTATTTCTGTCTGCAGAGCATTCGTGTGTCAGTGGCATGTGTTTAAAGGAGTTAAATGTGCCAATTTCTGGTGGGATGCTTGAAGGTGTCATCCTAGTGAAAACAGGGAAAACACGAATTTTGCAGATGTAAAGTCATCAATACATCACAATACTGTGCATACTTACTCAAAAGGAAGTCCCACTTATTTCAGTGATACTTACTCCCAGGTAAATAGGATTGCAGCCTTGCAGCCTAACCTAAGTGTCTTTGCTAAGAAGTAAGTCTTCCTGTATTTAGTGCAGCCTTCTCACCTAGTAATTGCGTTTAGGGTTGCAGCATTAGTGGTGCATGTTATATTATTTTATATGTTATTATATTATATGAACCACAGTTTCTAGTTTCTGAAGTAAGTGTTTTGGAAACCTGTGTCTACTTAGGAAGCACACCATCTTTGTTACTGGAGAGTCTTGTGATCAATAACATTTAGTATATAGTCACTCTTCATTTTGGCACATCACAAAGATGCTGCCCCTTTCTGGGAAAGATCCTTGAGAGGGTGGTTGCCAGCCAGATTCAGGTACTATTGGAAGAGACAGATTTTCTAGATCCATTTCGTTTTGGATTCAGGCCTGATTTTGGCACAGAAGCTGCTTTGGTTGCCCTGTGGTGGGAGAGACCTGGGGGTGCATGTGATCCTTTTGATCCTCCTTGATCTCTCATTGGCTTTTGATACCATCAACCATGGTATCCTTCTGGAGCTGCTATCTGTATTGGGGGTACTGCATTGCAGTGATTCCACTCCTGATTGTCTGTCTGACTCCAGAAGGTGGTTCTTGGGCATCAAGTAAAACCTTACATTTTCCCCAGACAATTTATGGACTGAGTGTGCTGCTAAATCTTTCCACCATTCTTTGGAGGGACTGTTTTGAATTATAAAAACATTAATGTTTCATATAAATTTATTTGTCCCCCATTTCATTTATAGTATTGTATAATGTATTTGTGTTTATGTTTTTACAGGTTAAGTTGCTTTTACGTCAGTGATGGGTGGGGGTGCTGGGGTTGTAGACTCCATGCTTGTAGGTCATCATGGGGTAAGTTCATACATAGAATTCTATATCCATGGGATGATAGGGTGGTGGATTTCCTATTACTTTATCACACCGAATTCCTTTGATAAATAAACTGTGATTTTTGGAAAGGGTGCCCAATTTGGTGCTCACTTTGTTATAGAAAAAACTAAAGTGCTCACATACATTTAGAAGGCCATTTTTGTGAGGCAAAATGAGGGTCATGAGCCATGAGCATTCAGCCAATGGTTAAGTAGTAACACAGTTTCTTCTCTGTACCCCCAAGCCCATGCCGTGGTTCCTGTTATTCCCTATCTAAACCACTTTGGGGATGGTTAGGATAGCCTTACAAGGCATAATCGAACTGCACGGTGAAGCAATTTTGTTTTGAGAGGAGAGGTAAGAGTTGAGCAGCGGACTGGAGGAAGGGGTGTAGTTCAGGGGTTAAGCCTTACATGCTGAAGGTTCCAGGTTCAGTCTCTGGCATCTCCAAGTAGGATGAGGATTGATTTCTTCCTGAAACCTTGGGGATTTGCTGCCAGCCAGTGTCAACAGTCATACGCTAGATGGACCCATAGTCTGACTTGGTATAAGGCAGCTTCCTGTCTGTTGGCTGCTAGGCTGTGGTGGCTCTCAACAAGTGGCACGCATGAAACATTTTGATGTCATGTTTTCATGTATAGTCATCTGCAGGAAAATCATCCAGGTGTCAGCCTGTCAGGGCAAAAGATTCCATGTCAACCAGCCAACAGTTTCTGCTGAGCAGCGTAGCCTCAGGGCAGCTCCCATCCAATGTCCTCATGCCTGCCTGCCTGCCTGCCTGCCAGTGAATTGGGCTTCTTCCAGGTTCTCTCAGCCACTGCAATCACATGAGTGGACTTCTCTGCATTCACTTCACCTCAGAGATACTGTGTGATACTCGGCAATGGCACAGCCCTTCCCTAACTCCTCCTGTGATGATGCTGAACAAATAGAAGCGTTAGGGGGAGCACAGATCCCTCAACTTTGTGAATAACTTTCTCTGCATGAATCAGCTTTGGAAGGGGGGTGGGCGGGCGGTGGAATTGTACCAAGTGAAAGCTGTTCTTTAAAAGCAGAGATATTGTAGGATTAGGTTGCTGCTGCATTGTTCCTTTCTTTCCGCTGCGTCTATCCAGTTTATATGGTTCTGTGGTGGTTACCTAGGAAACAGCTGTAGGAGTGTACAATGGAATTTTATTGGCTGTGTCATTAGGCTGACTGTTAAGGTTGTGGGCAGAGGTTCCTATTGGTAGGTCTGAGCAAGTGAATCCCTGATATTGTTTTGATTTGTAAGATGAAAGAATGTGGCTCCGTCTTTAATAAGCTATACCAATAATCCAGCTTTTCACTGTGTAATGCATGGCCTACCTTAAGCAACCAAACTGGGAGGGGGGCAGTATTTAAGAAGAAATTAAGTTGATGATGGATTGTTTTTTGAAAAGGTTCTCACTTATATCCCATGTATGGTTCTAATATTGAACTGCTTTTCATCTGCAGTTCAGTTGTTTTTTTTGGAAATTTGATTACAGACATAATTTTTTTAATTACACCCTTACTTGTGGGCATAATTTCAGTCATTTCCCCCTTACTACTTGTTTAATATGTTGTCTGTGAGAGAAGAACAATGACTTAATGCTGGCATTGATTTCACTTTTCAAAAATGCAATACTTTTTCAAAAGGCATTTGATAAGATGCTTGTGTTGAAGGTGCTGGAGCAAAGGTAGATAAAATTGCATGAGCAAAAAACAACAACCCATGGGTTGTATTGTAGCCAAAGTTTAAATTCTGCTTGCACAACAGACTTCCCCTCCTGCCCCTCCTATTCTACCTCCTCTTTCCCCATGCACCTTCAAAATCTGCTCCAGAGGGTTGGGGACCCACCAGAGCAGATGTGGGCAGCATGTGGGAAGCAGAGAGGAAGGGGAGATTCCATTGTGCAGATGGAATGTCACTCACACAGCATTGTATATAACCCTGTATCTTTGGTTCACTGAACTGAGCTGCTTTCCTGCTAATTCCTCTCTCTAAAAATGTGGAGCCAATTTCTAACATGTATTTGTTGTTCATATTCAAAGTCCTGGCTTTTTCCTGGTGCATGCACTTGCAGGAAAACAAAGTGGACATTTTCTGTTGATGTTGACCCCTTTTTTGTAAACTTCTTTTACAGAGGTGTATAAATGTTGTTAAATAATATAAAGGGTGCTTTCACAATTCAGTTTATTGTGTACTTGGTGCTGCTTATACTTGGAGATTTTCCACAGTGTCCACATGGCCTTGTCTTTATCAAAATGCCGATCTGTACTTTTTCTTCATAAAATCGGGATTTTCCCTCTCTGCAGCAAACCAGCTAAATAAAAATAGCCCGTAATACACCTGCAGTCTGTCATTCCCAATGAAGAAGCTCCTTGGGTGGTTTGATGTGTTATGGCATTTCAGTGGGTAGCCTCTATTGCCACACTCCTAACAAGAAGATTTGTGGAAAACTTGCAGTAATAGAAACAAATGTTTTGGGCTGCTTAATGCTCTGGATGGAGATAGGCATGTGTGTGTCAGTCTTTCTGCAAATCGGGATAATTCCTCTCTCCTAATCTTTTCCTACTCACATCCAGCTTCAGTATAAAGCACCCAGGGACTTTGTTGCGGGGAGGCAGGAGGGGAATCATTTGAGTCCTGGGGTTCTTCTCACTGTCCCCCCCCCCAAGCTTCTCCACAAATCTCCTGAGATGGGAAAAAAGCATTGTGCCTGGATATAGCGTGGGGAGATGCAGTGGGGAAAGGAAAACATCTCCATGGAGCACGAAGCCCTCTTGCTTTCCCCGCTCCTCCACAAACCTCCCCAATACTGCAGGGGACCCCTAGAGAGGCTTGAAAAAAAGTTGGGAAGAGGCTTAAGATGGACTTTGCACAATCCTGTAAAATCACGATTGTCCAAAAAAGAAGAGGCAAACTGCTCTTTAATTCTCTACATTAAGTGGTAGAGGACAGAGGAGTGATTCTGGGTGGGGATGGAAAAAATTAACACCCATAATATTTTTCGTCAAGCTGAGCCTACTGGGGAGGATGGCAAGAAATGGAATGGCAATGAATGTGATGGTTGAAAAAAATGGAAGTAGGTGGATCCTAATGTGCCAGTTGCACACACAGGAAACTTGGGTGGGAATGACCAGTTTGCGAGATGACACCTCTCATATATATGTGATTACCTGGGCCATACATTATACATTATGTTTGCCCATAGATGTGTGTAGCTCAGGAAAGGGCAATGCACATGAGTAATGGATGCAATATGTAAATCAGCATGTAGAAATTTAAACTATTAAAAATGTGGCAGTATATTTTAAAAGGGATATGCTCCATTGTAGTTAAACAGATGAGCAAATATTTGCAGGATCAAATCAGGGATGTTAATAAGCCACGTGCCCATTAAAGGCATACTCATGCATCAGCTATTGTGGAAAACTTAGATCTGAGCTATGGCAGTCACATTTAACCACTAGGGCCAAATGCTAACTTAAATCCTAGAAATTTTTGTCTTAGCTGGTTTGGTTGATTAGATTGCTAGTTTATTCATGAACTTTAATGAGATCCTTTTATCCATTACCCTGAAGTCTCAAGTGGATGTTATAAAGTACTACTTTACCGTTAGCCAATAATGACCTGGCTTGCTTTTAACCAACCAATCAATTAATTAACTGATTAAAATAAATTGCACCATATCTCAACATAGTGGCATACTTGGAGGACATTTAATGAAGGCAACAGTTTATCTTGATTACATAACACATAGATAACAATTTTGTCAGAATTTCTCAAAGTGGGGGCTGAACTGTTGGTGAAGTCAGTTTCTAGACTTCCCAGAAGGAAACTCAGTATGGAGCCTGACTTCCTCAAAGAGGTGCTTGGCCAAGATCTACCGGTACTTTGGACAGTCATAGTCAAAGCTAAGCACCCTCAGGTCCTATTGATTTCAGAGGGAAGAAATCTAAACGTGGGTCATGCTCATTGATGGCAAGCAATTCCCCAAAGCACAGCTTTCATTAAAATCTAGTTGAAATTCATGTTCTGGATCAGACCAAGGGCCCATCTGCATTTCCAGTTGTGGGCATATGGTCAGCACCATGAAGCAGGACATGAATGCCAAAACCCTTCTCTGTTGTATGCCCCAAGCAACCTGTATTCAGAGATACACTGCTACTGAGCATGGAGGTTTATTTCACTCTCATTGATAACAACCACTGATAAACTTCTTCCCTGTGAAATGGTCTAATCTAGAAGGACTCTGAGGGATATTTTGTAAGTCACACTGGCTGTTCGAGGTGGGTGAGCTACAATGCTATCTTGAGCTAAATTGTCCCTTTTCTAATTAAAAGCCATCACTTCTATTTTGTTCCAGTTCAATGTATAGCCTGAAATTTTTCTGTAGATCTTTATGCATCGTTAAAGAGCTTTTCTGGAACTGACTGGATTAGTTAAATAAAGAATATTGTCATCCACATAAAGGCTTATTTTCATTGAGAGTCTTTCATCTTTATGCCTGCTATTTCATTACGTCGTCTGAAAATAGCTAGTGATACAATAGAGGTGGGGAAAGCAGACAGCCCTGTCTTATCAAGCTTGCTTTGCTGGGGAGTGTTGTCACAGGTTTTTTGGATGTCCAAATCTATAATGCAGTCTTTCCCAAACTTGCATACCCAGATCTTGTCTGATTTCAGCCCTTGTCATCTTCAGCCAGCATGGCCAGTGGTCAGGGATGATGGGAGCAGCAGTCAAACAACCTTGAGGCACCAGATGTTGGGAAAGATTGCTCTGATGTCTTCTAGACAGACCTATTTATAGGCTTGCAAATGTTTCTTGGCATAAGCCATGCTGGTTTATCATGAGCATGGCTTATTCTTCTATGCACTTAACAACTTTACCTTTAATAACACTGTCTTTGAAATTACCTTGGACAGACATCAGGTTGGCAGATGTGTAATTTCCCAGATTCTCCTTGGCATGCATTCTTTCTCTCTCTCTTTTTAAAAAAGGTCATTATCTGGCTTCCAGTCTTCTAGTATGAGTATTTTTCTTTTGTTTTTTAAAGTTTAGCTCTTTCACATCTGAGAACTCTAAAAACTCTTGGGTGAATGCCATCTGGCCCTGGTGATGTGTTAATTTGTAAATTGTCAATTAGCTCTCATCTTTATCCTTTGCCACCACAGCTTGACATAGGTCCTCAGATCCCACCCCCACCCTCCGAAAACAATAGCTCAGATATGGGCAACTCTCCAACACCTTCCATGGTAAAGGCACAGTGCAAAGAATTTATCTCGCCTTTCTTCAATCTCCCTGCAGTTAAGGAATTTACTGATTAATAGCAGCAGTTATTCAGTGTTTTACCTTTGGCACTCATTACCTTGGGGCATCCAGTATACAGTAGCTGGCACAGCACCTTTTGTTCGGAAATACAGGGTTGCTGTTGTTTAATGTTACACACTTGTTGTTGTTGTTGTTTAGTCGTTTAGTCGTGTCCGACTCTTCGTGACCCCATGGACCAGAGCACGCCAGGCACTTCTGTCCTCCACTGCCTCCCGCAGTTTGATCAAACTCATGCTAGTAGCTTCAAGAACACCATCCAACCATCTCATTCTCTGTCGTCCCCTTCTCCTTGTGCCCTCCATCTTTCCCAACATCAGGGTCTTTTCCAGGGAGTCCTCTCTTCTCATGAGGTGGCCAAAGTATTGGAGCCTCAGCTTCACGATCTGTCCTTCCAGTGAGCACTCAGGGCTGATTTCCTTCAGAATGGAGAGGTTTGATCTTCTTGCAGTCCATGGGACTCTCAAGAGTCTCCTCCAGCACCATAATTCAAAAGCATCAATTCTTCGGCGATCAGCCTTCTTTATGGTCCAGCTCTCACTTCCATACATCACTACTGGGAAAACCATGGCTTTTACTATACGGACCTTTGTTGGCAAGGTGATGTCTCTGCTTTTTAAGATGTTGTCTAGGTTTGCCATCGCCTTTCTCCCAAGGAGCAGGCGTCTTTTAATTTCGTAACTGCTGTCACCATCTGCAGTGATCATGGAGCCCAAGAAAGTAAAATCTCTCACTGCCTCCATTTCTTCCCCATCTATTTGCCAGGAGGTGATGGGCCCAGTGGCCATGATCTTCGTTTTTTTGATGTTGAGCTTCAGACCATATTTTGCGCTCTCCTCTTTCACCCTCATTAAAAGGTTCTTTAATTCCTCTTCACTTTCTGCCATCAAGGTTGTGTCATCTGCATATCTGAGGTTGTTGATATTTCTTCCGGCAATCTTAATTCCGGCTTGGGATTCATCCAGCCCAGCCTTTCGCATGATGAATTCTGCATATAAGTTAAATAAGCAGGGAGACAATATACAGCCTTGCCGTACTCCTTTCCCAATTTGGAACCAATCAGTTGTTCCATATCCAGTTCTAACTGTAGCTTCTTGTCCCACATAGAGATTTCGCAGGAGACAGATGAGGTGATCAGGCACTCCCATTTCTTTAAGAACTTGCCATAGTTTGCTGTGGTCAACACAGTCAAAGGCTTTTGCATAGTCAATGAAGCAGAAGTAGATGTCTTTCTGGAACTCTCTGGCTTTCTCCATAATCCAGCACATGTTTGCAATTTGGTCTCTGGTTCCTCTGCCTCTTCTAAATCCAGCTTGCACTTCTGGGAGTTCTCGGTCCACATACTGCTTGAGCCTTCCTTGTAGAATTTTAAGCATAACCTTGCTAGCATGTGAAATGAGTGAAATTGTGCGGTAGTTTGAGCATTCTTTGGCACTGCCTTTCTTTGGGATTGGAATGTAGACTGATCTTCTCCAATCCTCTGGCCACTGCTGAGTTTTCCAAACTTGCTGGCATATTGAGTGTAGCACCTTAACAGCATCATCTTTTAAAATTTTAAACAGTTCAGCTGGAATACCATCACTAATGTTACACACAGATGGGCCATAAAGGAGGGATTGGTAAGGCCACTCCTTAAGGCACACTTAACAGAGCTGGAAAATCTAAGTAATGGTCAGTTGCTAATGTTCCCTTCTTGGGCAAGGTTCTTGAGCATGTGGTTGTGAGCCACGCCCAGGCTCTTTTGTTGGGGTTTAGGCCTAGGTTTGGCACAGAAACTGCCTCATTTGTCCTGAATGATGGAAGAGAGACAGGAGGAGTGTGTCTTCCCTGGTGTTTCAGTGGCTGCTCGTGCCATTGTCCATGCTGCTCTTCTGGAGTGCTTATCCAGCTTGAGGGTGGGCAGCGTTGCTTTGCATTGGTTCTGATCCTACCTGGACGACTGGCTGCAGAAGGTGGTCCTTCAGGCGGCTACATTTACACTGAGACTTCCTGCAGCGTATGACCTGCACCTGCATTATTCACAGACTCCCGTGTGAAGTAGCCCCCAAGTCATTTCCAAAATAGCCAGTATTATAGTGGTCTCTCAGTTAAGGCAGCAGAAATAACTGAAGGGAGAAATGTTACTCCAGATTTATGCTGCTATGTGAGAGATGAGAATTTGCTACAGTCTTGCTTGAGGGTTATGATGCAAAATACTCCGAAGGGCTGCATTTTGCACTAATGCTCTAATCCTTATAGAGAGTGATGAGTTTCTTCCTCAATAGTGATTGATTTCATTGAATTACAAGCTACAGTAAAAAGAAAGAAAGAAAGAAAGAAAGAAGAGTGCATTTTTTGTTCATTTTTTTTAATGCTTTTCTGGACACATTTTATGAGAAGGAAGAGCAATGAAACTTTCTTTTTAGAATTCAAGAGCCATATCCTTCCCACCCTCAGCACCATTCCTCTCCCCTCCAGTCTCCTATATATCCTCCTCCTTCTGAAGGTGACGGTGCTGAAATAGGATAAATGCCACATCCTCAAAATTGTAGGTTTTATGATGATTCCCATTTTGCTTGACTTTTTCTTTCATTAACATTAGATGTTTTTGGCAGCCTGTAATTACCAGCTTTGGATCTGTAGCCAGAGCTGTCTTCAGCTCAAGCAAAATTCACTGATTCCAATGACAGTGTTTAAAACATTGCCTTCCACTGGGGAATTCATTCAGTCAAACACACTCTGCTCTGACACATTTAGCTCCAGGTACTCTGCATTCTGACCGCATGGGATGTAAGCAGAAGGGGGCCACAGTGCACCCTGCGAAGTTCAAATGACTCCCCCCCCCTTGGATCAGGCAGCGATTAAGTCGATGCATTAAGTGAGAGATGTTGCTGACCTTGCCAAGTGAATAGCTGCCTTCTGGCTAGCAGAGGGCAAAGGTGATATTGTGAAGACACACACTGCTTTCCAAAGGCTTGCAAAACAATTTCTCTCACAAATCTCTCACCCTGGCAGGAGTCATATTGTTAATAGAACCATAGAATGTTCGAGTTGGAAGAGACCCTGAGGGTCATCTAGTCCAGCCCCCCACAATACAATCTCAGCCAAAACATCAATGACAGATGGCCATCCAGCCTCTGCTTAAAAAGCTCCAAGGAAGGAGAGTCCATCATCACCTCTTGTGGGAGTCTGTTCCACTGTTAAACAGTCCCTGTAGAATTTAATTTTGTTAGTTTGGGCCCAGCTCTCCAATCTGTTAAGGTCATCTGGAACCCTG
Organism: Podarcis vaucheri; assembly: GCF_965113315.1. Taxonomy (NCBI): domain Eukaryota; kingdom Metazoa; phylum Chordata; class Lepidosauria; order Squamata; family Lacertidae; genus Podarcis; species Podarcis vaucheri. The sequence continues at coordinate 93,391,824 of NC_138760.1, read as the reverse complement.
ATTCTGTCTTCTGCAGCATTAGCTACCCCTCCCAGTTTGGTGTCATCTGCAAATTTGATAAACATTTCCCCAGTTTATTCATCCAAGTCATTTATAAAGACATTGAACAACAATGGGCCCAGAACAGAAGCCTGTGGTACCCCACTTGTTACTTTTTTCCAGGATGATGTGGAACCATTAATGAGCACTCTTTGGGTTCTGTCTGTCAACCAGCTACAAATCCATCTAACAGCATGCAGATCTTTTGGAGAATCAAAACTTGAGAGGTACATTTAGACATTGTATTTTAGCCCAGTTTCTTGGTTTTCATATTGCTGATCAATTCTTTGATTTGCGGAGCATCATATATTTATGCAGCTGCAAAGCTGGAGAGCAATATGACCATACTGTATTCCAGTTTAGTGTAAGTTAGTAGAAGTTGTGAAGGGATGCTCAGTGAACACTGGTGCCCATTTACGTCAGTGCTTGAGAGATGCAAGCAAAGTCAATCAGAGAGCATTCAGGACCTTGAACAGCTCCAGGGGACTCTATTATAGCAGCTAAAGACATTCTTTCTGTACAGGGAGCTAGAGACATTAGAAGTCCTATGTAGGCTGACAAGGAGCATAGCAGGCTCTACCTTCATAAAGCTGCCTGGCTTGTTAAAGGGTAGTCTTTAGCTTCTATGAAGAGAGCATGGCTGGCTGGTTGGAATCCTGAACAGGAACATTCAACAATGCAACATTTTGTTGCAGATCCCATTTGTTATTCTGTGGAATACAGCAGAGTTCTCTCAATGCATAGCAATCCAGCGGAGCCCTGGGGTTCAATCAGCCATTCTTACTGTTTCCATTTTCCTTACAAAACCTCTTCATAAAGGGGTTCATGGGATCTTTCTGCAGCAAAATGATTTACAACCAACTCAAACTCAGTATATCTTCTTAGTTTACATATATGTCCATCCTAAATGCTTATCAAAATGTGTGAGAATTGATAACTGGCAGAAACTAAGTCTGCTTTACTCATTCATACTCTCAAAGTGTTGTGTGGATAATTTGCTTAGCCCCCCAACGAAAGCTCATTTAAGGAAAAACAAGTTTCATTCACATCTCTGTGTTTGGATCATCTTTGAAAGCTGCATCGGTCCATGCTTTGGTGTGTCAAAAACTGGGCACACTGAATCATTCAGTACTAGGCTTGTGCATGCAAATTCACTGAAAAAGTCAATCCATGTTTCCTTCCAACACATTTTTTAGAACGGTTGTAAGAAACAGCCTCGAGGCCTGAGTGTTTGTTTCCTTTCGAGTAGCATTTCTTAAAAGCAGGACCTAGAAGGAAGCATAACGAAGAGCTAATATTTGTCCCAACAAATAGAAATGAATAATTGTGAAAGCTTTCCCCACTGAATCAGGATGAAAGACAACTGTCATTTCAGCCTTGTAATGCAGAAATAAGTAGCAGTGGCTGGAAAATGAATGAAGATTTTTTTTTAAAAAAAAAAAGTTTAGGTCTTTCAGCTTTTCTTTGTTGGAAAAAAATATCTATAAGCCTTGTTTCAGCCTGCTTTTAGCAAAGGTAGCAAGATTATGGTCCTGTCAAATACTAGTGTTGTAGACTCTTGAGCCTCGAGCTCTGTGTCTGAATGCAGACATCACATATCATTGCAGTGCTGAAGCAGCATCTTGCCTTGGTGCTTTGGAGGCTGGGAACTGCAGGTTGCTTGCATGAGCGCCAAAGTTCCCAGAAGGGTGAAAAATATTTAGGGGGAAAACTCTCAAAGACACAGCACTCCGAAGTATGCCCCAGATTGATCCGAGACTGCATTGGCATCTGTGCCAATGTATTGATTATCAAGAAGGGTTCACTTCATCTTCTTGGAGTTGGTTTAATTCTTCTGTTCAGAGTGATTTGAAGCATTTGTGACACTCTTGCAGTTGCCATCTCTTATTGTGCAGGATCTTCTGCTGCTTCTTGTTTCCTGCATGGAACACAAAGACCATGGTGCCATGCAGCCACAAACCATAAGCCTTGGTGTGACTTCTTATTGTGAGATGAGTATGAGTCTCTTTTCCATTCATGCTTACTGACTTTCACATCATTCAGAAACTATTGTGCAGAGGACTGTCTTGAGATTAATTTTTCAAAAAACCCGGCCATCACAATGTTATGATCAGCGATTAAGTTTTCTGTACGCTCTGTCATTATACATGATCAAAATGAGCCTTAGGTGAGCTTCATGCTAAATAAATATTAAAAATCATATTAAAGTTATTACATTAGTTTTTAGCTATAATTTTAATAGCAATACAATTATTTATTATAGTCTATTTATAGTTATAGTCTATTTTTCCTTTGGATATTTCAGGGTGGCATAAAGGGTTCTTCTCCTTGTTATTTTATCATTACAGCAACCCTGTGAGGAAGTTTAGGTTGAAAGAGTGTGACTGGTTCCAGGTCACCCACTGAGATTCATGGCTGTGTGAAGATTTGAACTGTGGCCTCCCAGGTCCTAGTCCCACACCTTAAGCACCCTAAGCACCCTCCTGAAATTTTGTGAAACACACTTTGCTACTGCAATGAACTGCTTGCTTGCCAACTTGCTTCATGTACATGCAACCTGTATTGCTAATGTTATTTGTGTTGGGGGTTGGGGGTTGGAGTGGCACAATGATGATCCAATTTTATTTCATTTGTTTTTCTCTCTCCATTAATTCCTGCCAGAAATAGTCAGCATTTATAAAGACAGTTTCTGACAGTCTGTTAATAGTTTGGTTTTTTAACTGGCCTAGATGCTGCTGATTGCATGTCATTTTTGAACATCCCCAGATTTATGGAGGAAATTGTGGAGAGCCAAGAGCAGAAGGGGATGCCAAATAATTTACAATGCAGAAATCGGAATGTAACCAGAGAGTCTCTCCCTCACTTCTGCTACAGATCTTGACAGCCAACAAATGGCCGTTCTCTTGTTGGCTTCTTGTGTTTGCGCCTCTTCGGTCTTCCCTGGTGGCTACAAACTCCAGATGCTTTCCTCGCCCTGATTGTTTTACATGGGCAGCCAATTGCTTCACTTCTTTATTGAGTGTGTGGCATTTGCCAGAGACCATGTGCTGCAGGGTTGAAAGGCAGACGTTAACAAAACATCAGAGAATGATAGGCTTTTAGTGGTTTTTAAATAATTAAAGGAAAAGAGGAATTGAGCCTTGAACAGGGAAGGAAGTTGGGTTGGTTTTGTTTTGTGGCTTTGTTGTGTTTTGTTTAGCCATCCCATCTGCCATCTCAGATGCTAACTGCCATCAGCATCATTGCTGAGAGAGCAGCTGTGGCCAGTCGTATGCACATTGCAGTAGAATCCTCTTCCGCTGAAGAAGGCTGCCGAAAGCATGTTTGCTGCTCCAGGTGAAACAGCATCCCTTTCTCTGTCCTCCTTAAATCTGGTGGCCTTTCAGGTCTGGCCCAAGAGCTTTGCTGCCCGCAGCAGAGCCAGTATGTGGACCACAGGTCTTGGAATTTTGCAGTGAGTTCTTCAATGAAACAAAAATGCGTGTACAAAATATGCAAAAATGCATATACTAGGGGGACATTTTCTTTAAAATGCTTAGATCAGTGAAAATAACATACAAAAATGCATTATATGAGGGGAAATTCCTTGCAAAAATGTATATGTGTGTTTGAGAAGAAATTCACACTAAAATGCTCACATATTTTCATTATCACACACACAGAGAGAGAGAGAGAGAGAGAGAGATCAGTGCAGAAATGTGGAGAACTGAATTTCAGATGGGGGGGGGGATGTGCAAGGGGCAAAGGCTGAAGGGGACCAGACCCAGAAACAGAAGGGCTCAACTGAAAATCTGAATTCTTACCTGAAAATGTCTTCTGTTCATGAGGCTCTGTCCAGGGTCCTGAAAGACATGCCTTTGACTGTCCTTTCTCATTTCTTGAATCATCCAACATTCAGTTTCATTGGATGTGAGTTCTAGAGAGAGGGAGAAAAACTTCCCCAAATATAGTGCACATTCTTTGTTTGGTTTGCTCCAGGGAAAATATTCAGGCCTGGATGTTGGATGCCTCAGAATACTTTGGAATGGGTAAATTTTTCAAAGGCAAAACAAACCCAAACATGAGAGTCTGTCACTTCCACACTATTTGTTTCTTTTGAAAAATCTCCCCCATAGATTTTCTGCATCTTCAGTCAATCATCTCCTTCATGTGAGATTCTAAACATGCATATTTCTTTCTAGCTGCATTAACACCAAACATCTAAAACACAATTTTAAGTAATTATGGTTTTCTCCCCAATAATACTGGGAACTCTGGTTTGTTAAGGGTGCTAAGAGTTGTTAAAGGTAAAGGGATCCCTGACCATTAGGTCCAGTCACGGACGACTCTGGGGTTGCAGCGCTCATCTTGCTTTATTGGCTGAGGGAGCTGGCGTACAGCTTCCGGGTCATGTGGCCAGCAGTGCACGGAAACACCGTTTACCTTCCTGCTGGAGTGGTACCTATTTATCTACTTGCACTTTGATGTGCTTTCGAACTGCTAGGTGGGCAGAAGCAGGGACCGAGCAATGGGAGCTCACCTCATTGCAGGGATTCGAACCACCGACCTTCTGATCAGCAAGTCCTAGGCTCTGTGGTTTAACCCACAGCGCCACCCACATCCCTAAGAGTTGTTAGGAGGCCCCTATTTTCCCCCACAGAGCTGCAGATCTCAGAATAGTTTGACAATGAATCCCTCTTCCCAGGGAGCTTTGGAAATTGTAGCTCTATGAGAGGAATAGGGGCCTCCTTAACAACTCTCAGCACCCTTTAAAAATTATAGGTCCCAGGATTATTTGGGGAAACCATAGTGGTATCATAGTGCTTTAAATGTATGGTGTGAATATGGCCTGTCTCCCCCCCTCCCTGTTTGTGGTTACAGATGTCTGATATTTTTCGCTGTTTCCTATTTTTTTACAAACCCATTCCTTCTGCTAGCTGAAGCAGCAAAGTATTGACTGGACTTTCAGGGCTTAGGAAGCTATAAAGAAGTGAATTTACCTTCTGAAAGAATGTTACAGAAATATTCTGGCACTTCTACAACTCTCTGCTGGATAACAGCATGAGAGTGTTCGCTTTACAAATTCCAGTTAGGAAATAATACATTTTATCCCAATAGATCTATTCTGTGGCATCCATTTTCCATTGAAATAAGTAAACAGTTCTGCCCATTTCCTGTCTACACTGTTATTTATTCTAGGTACATAAAATGAAGCCCAGCAAGCAGGTAGTCTTCTGAAGTATGCATCTCTAATTTACAGCTTCTGTTCCAAGTGAAATGGAGACCTAAACATCCCATTTTGGGTCTGTAATATATGTTTTCAAAATATTTACAATTGTTATAATTCAGGGCTTTTATGAAGTCCTGAAAGTGGAGCTGCTTGGCTTTAGTTATTTTTTAAATATTGGCTCGCCCTCTAGAAATACAAGTGAGATTATAAATTACTAGAAGCCTCCTTTTTTTAATACCGTACTTGCTGCCATGTTAGTATTGAGATTGTAGGCATGCTGTGCACTTCTCTGTGCTAAGATTCAGATATTGATATCAGATGCTTTAATTTTCTACAACAAATCCTCTTAAAATTTTCCTTACTTCCAAAAAGAAAAAGATGTCCAGGTGCTAGCAAAATAATACTAATTATTTCTGCCACCATCTAAGCAGAATGCATTGCAAGCTTTTTGATTTCATGCTTCTGACCAAGGATGCTGACCAACTAGAACAGGGTGATCCAATGCAAGGCCCTTGTAGTGTTTTTGGTGGCCCTCAGCAACATCTGAGCCCCCCTCCCAGCCTTCGCACTGCCTTACCAAAGCCAGTTAAATGAGGTTTTGAGCTTTGTGAAGGAGGCATGAGGGCTCTGACAGGGTCCTAGAGTCCTCTCACTTCCTTCCCAAAGCCTAGTTAACTCTTTCCCATCTTTGGGAAGGAGTTGGGAAGGCTATAGGACCCTGACAGAGCCTCGCACCTAATTCCCAAAGCCCAACACCTCGCTTTACCTGCCTTTGGGAAGGCAGCACAAGAGTGGGGGGTGGGGGGGTGGGTCGTCAAATTTTGGGCTCCCCCTCCCCGTGCAACAAGGCAGTGTGCAGCCTGCAGGTTCCATGTCAAAATACTCTTGGTATGAAAAGTTGGGCCACCTTGAACTAGTTGTACATTCCACTCGAATACAAACAATTACTGTTCAAGCACCTTTTTCAAACTTGGGCAATATCCTCCCTTGTATTTTGATTACCTGCATCAGTTTTTCTCTCCCATAATGAAGTTTAAAGATCTAATAGATTTTGTCTTTGGCTTCACTGTTCTTCCTACATGTGTGTGTTTGTGTGTGTGTGTGTGTGTGTGTATGAATGTTTATTAATGTATTCTCACAGAATATCACAAAAAGCTTGGACAGTCAGAATGTTTCCTATTTTGAAGAATCAGGGTGTTGTTGTTTTTTGGTGGTGGTTGAAAATCAAACCTAGCTTGCACATTGAGTTCACTGTGCATGGACCTAATGTATGGAATTGTTATTTCCAGATTCACAGTGGTAATGGTCATGCCAGTGGTGGCTGATGCCCATTGGCCCTGGTGGGGCAGAGTGCAGGGAGATGGACAGGAGGTAGAGCCTGTGCCAATGATAGGCAAAGAGAATTAATTCTTGTTTTGGCCCGATCCTTTTCCATGTTGAGTTACGTAAAGGCAACACTGAGACTCAGGGGGAGGAAGCTGGCAGGTAGTGCCACCCCTGCAAGTAAGAAGGCAGACGGGTGGGGACTGGCCGAGGGCAAACTGAGGTTGGTGGGACAGTGCCCCATTTGCCCTAAAGGATCAGCCTCCACTGGGCTATGCTTCATTAAGGCTTTATGCATTGGACCCTCTTTGCCTGTGAACCAGTTAGATGTCACATGCAGTGTGTAAAGGCAAGCCATGCCTATAGCAAGGCCAGGTGGGCACCACCTGTTGCCTTGCTATTGCTTCACTGTGTATTAAATTCATGGCAAGTACAAAAGTGTAAGCAGATGTGTCAGGCCTATGGCTGATACAACCTTCCCCGCACTTCTGCTGTGCTATAGTTTGAAATCCACCACTGGCTCCTAATTCTCAAAGAGATGCTGCTGCTTATTGTTATGCCTGCTCAGAAATAAATCCCACTGACTTCAGTGGGACTTAGTCCCAGATAAGTGGGCGTAGGATTGCACCCTTAATTACATTCATAATTATTCTGATTCTTATCTCACCTTCAAGAATACCTCTCTATGTACTCTCTGAGTCTGTATTTGCAGTTGGAAAGCTTTCCCCAAAGGTTTCCCTCGGTTCACAGTGGGGCTTACTTCTGAGTAAATGTGCATGCATGGCCATCTTTGTGAAGCTTACTGAGCTATCTCTCAGTTTAGTCAGCCTCACAGGGCTGTTGTGAAGCTCAGACACTCTTTGACATTGTTGTAGGAAGGTCAATACAAGCAATACAAAAACATTAAAACTTTCCCTGATTTCATTAAATTTATTATGGGGCATACAGATCCAAGTAAACAAATTCTAATATTTTGCATTTGGTCATTCCTTCCATTCCATTCCTCAGTCTTGTTGTAGGGCATTTATGCCACCATGTTGTGTGGAGTGTGGTTGTGTAGAGAGAAAATGAATGAGTGTATATGTTTGAGGAAATCAGCTGGCCTGGATTTATTGGCCTGACAACACTCCTTAAACCTTCCCTCTCCTCTCTGTTTCCAGAGGTCCTGTTACACCTTCTGTGCATATTTTCCTCCAATATGCTGCAAGCATCAGTTTAATTAGAAATAAAAATTGATTAGGGTATTCTCAATGGTTCTGTTAGATTTTTGGCAGCAAATGCAAATAGCATGTGTGAAGCTGTTTACTGAAGCAGGGAAAAGAAGTGTTATCCCCTTTAAAAATTGATCAGCACCAGTTCTGCCTATTGATCTGCACAGCCTGAGCTAGCAGTTGTGATGCCAACCCATTAGGGGCAGGAGGAAAGGTGGTGAATAGGCTGGCAAGCAAGACGCAGGGAGGAGGGTTGGCTTAGTGACAGCATGGCTGTCTAAAATCTTTCTCAAAACCATCAAACAGAATAACTCTCACAGTTTGATTTAAACAAAAAACAAAAATGTAGTCATCTATTTGCTTACAGCATTTATATAAAGAAATAAAATGATAGGTACTTGTTTTATTTGTCCATGGGAAGCATGGCAAAATCTGTGCCAGCTCCTGTACAGCTAAGAGATGGACAGCTGCCTTACACACAGTCGAGTTCATCTAGCTCAGTATTTGGGGAAGGGCCTTAGCTCAATGCTACAGCATCAGCTTGGCATGTAGTAGGTTCAAAGTTCAATCCCAGACTGGATATGTCTCCTGTCTGAAACCCTGGAGAGCTGTCAGTCATTGTAGACAACACTGACTCGCCTGAGTCTGCATAGGAGAGCTTTTTGTTCCTGTTGTGTATACTAGCTTGCAGCTGCTCTTTGAGCTCTCAGGCAGAGGCCTGCCATGTTGCCTGCTATTTGAAATCTTTTACTGTGAGTGAACTTGGGACCTTCTGCATGTAAACATGTGCTTCACCCCTGAGCTGTAGTGGAATGTTTTTCTCCTCACTTCTCAGATGTATTGTTGAGCCTGGGTAGTCAGTGGATAAAAGTGTTGGATGTCAACCAGTGGATGTGGAATGGAGTTCACAGGGCAAGTAACAATCTCTCTTGCCAAACAGGGGTGAACTGTTAGGATAAAGTTCCACATATACTACCCTTAGCTCCTTAGGGAAAGGGTGGGACGCAGCTGCGGTAAACAGGTAAATCAATAGTGGTCAGATGGACTTGCTGATTATGCTGCTAAATTGACCATGCCCATTCTTTTGAGATAACAGATGGAGGTGTTCTTTTTTAAAATGTATTGAGCAAATGTCTTGGCCTGGAGTACGGCAATAAGTGGTAACGTCACACCTGCTGCATGTCCCCTGACTTTTTCATTCCTTTAATTAATTGTTGCCCTTTACTGAGCCACAGTTTCAGGAGGCTAGGAAAGTAACATCCCAGTCCAGTTTGGCAGCTGCAAGCACCAAGTTACAGATATGATTACTACTTTTTCCATCGCAGGCAGAAATGCTCAGTGCAAATGTGCTGACTGTCAGCTTTTGACTGCAGCCTCTTCCTACTTGCGTGAAATTCTCAGTGATGATGTTGATAATGACAACAACAACAACAACAACAACAACAACAGAGACCTCCTTCAACATTATGGACTTAGAAAGTGTGAACGGATGCTAAAGAGGAGCAGAAGAATGGGATAGATGGAGGTTTCATGTCACATTTCATTCAGGCAATGCCTTTGCTCAATGGTAGAGCATCTGTTTTCCATGCAGAATATCCCCAGTTCATTCCCCAGCACCTATAGCTAGGGCTGAACATGCCCTCTGTATTATGAAACCCTGGAGAGCTATACCAGTCATTTTAGGCCAGGGGTAGCCAATGTGGTTCCAAGATTATGAAGGAATTTCTGAAAGTAAGAGCTATTCAGTAGTGGAATGGACTCCCTCGAAAGGTGGTGGACTATCCTTCATTGGAGGTTTTTAAGCAGAGGCTGGGTGGCCATCTGTCAGGCATTCTCCAGCTGTGATTCCTGCATTGCAGAGAGTTGGACTAGATGACCGTTTGGGCCCATTCAATGCTACAAATCTATGACTCAGTGAAGAGGAGTTGGTAGAACCCTTAGGTGGTAAAGTTTCATTGCTTGTTCACATTAAAATGAAAAGAAAAGTAAAAAACCAACGAAAAACCACAAAGCCGCAAGTTGGAAAACAAGCATAGCTGTGAGAGATTAGAATTTTCCTTTGTATGCTAGTTTTCTACTTGCAGGGAGCTTAAAAATAAAATCAAATCTGAGAACCAGGCAAAATAGAACCACCCCACCTGCAGTCTGAAGTTGTGCTCCATGAGCCTCAGATTTCTGCTAGCTCGTTTTGCCACAGATGTAGATCTTACTTTACATTCACAGTATAGCATTTTCACGGAATGAAAGAGATGGCTGGGACATCTGCGGCTGCACCTGTCTCTTTAAGGCACTTAGGTAAGTGGAGATCTTTATCCTTTATTCAGGATAGGAATCCATCACTTTATGCATACATAGTGGCAACCTTATAAATACTGTTTCTCTTCCTGGACCATTTAGATTAAAGCAGCCCACAAAATGAGAAAAACTGATAAAAGTGAATGTTAGTTTTCAACCTGCATAAAATAGCGCAGAAAACCTGCATAAAATAGCACAGAACCCCACATGTATCTCACTTTGACCAATATTTCTATGGCCTCTCTGCTTGGACCAGCCAGACTCCTTTCTATAGCTCGATAGGGTCAACCCTCTTATTTTAGGTTTTTGTCCTGTGAACTGATGCACAACACCAGATGGAGCAGTTAGCTGTTCATTTCTGTTCTTTGCATGGTGATACTGATGCCTCCTATTCCTTGGCACGATCCATTTGCAGTAACATTGATAGGGCTGAATGTTGGAATTGCTAAATCCTTTTTAGCAGTAACATCCTTTGCTACCCATTTCAGTGCATCCTTTTTTTTTCTTTTTTCTTTAGTTTCAGGATGCCCATAAAGCATCACTCCCACTGGTGTGAAATAAATTTAGCGTGACATGCTGGTATATTGGTCAAAAAGCCACTCCTCCGTACTGCAGTTTGAAAGGAATGTTAGAAAATTGGACACCATAAGCATGGAAACTCATGCAGTATTCCCCATGTTTGAATGCACCCTAAGCTGATACGCAGGGCCACCCTCTGGACTGGAAGGCAGGTGGGGGCTAGCTGGGAGCATACTGGGGTTGGTGGGGCAGTGCCCCATTCTCGGGCCAGCCTTTGCTGCAGTAGGGTGTAATACCTGTATGAAGATACTTAAAATGCCACCAAGTGGTGAGTGAGCTATTTGAGTTCTCCAGCTGGAGGCTCTTGTGGTTATGGCTCCCGATCATGAATCCATCTCCCTTTCAGCATATTCTCTGAGCTGGACTATACAGATGGCTCTCTCTCTGGAAGCAAAAACGGGACCCCTGCACCTTTTATGGCCAACCCATAATAGCTCGGCAATGCTAATGGCCGTCGTAAGATGAGAGGAATCAAGCTGGCTTCATCCTTGGCAGACACGGGATTGTAAAGCTAGTTTATAACAGTTTATATAAAAAAGTATTATTAAATTTGCCATCAATCAGCAGCATCTGTGTCTGTGGGCATGAAAATGCAGACATTTATTTGGGGATGTGTCTGTTCTAAGGACAAAGTGTTTGCTCTCAAGGGCCACTTCAGGCTCATTTTTCATTCACCAAGAATTGGAGCGTATTTAAAACAAAACAGATCAATTCCAGCCTGACAATCTCAATAAGAAACATAGGTAAGTACTAAGTGGGGAGTTGAATGATACACAGAGCATTTATAGATCTTTGGAAGTGACAACAGGATGCCTTTTCTTCTTCTTCTTTTTTTTTTTTAGAGAGGATGCTCGCAGCCCTCTGTCTCCTGAAATGTAGAAAGTGCTCAGTACTGTATTGAGAATCAGGCAATAGGAGCACCTGCCCTGGTATGGTACAATCAGGATAGGGGAGCAAAACAGGCATATAATTCAATGTTGCACTATTATGAATGTCTTGTGAACACAAACATTTCAGCTTTCCAGGAAGAACAATTCCCCTTCTCCTCCCTTTGCTTGCTGTTCTGGGGGAGTCCTCCTGGTTGCCCCAGAGGCAGTTCTGGGGGCACACAGGATAAGGAAAGAGGGGACATCCCCACTGCACAATTGGAAGTCCTTGCATGAGGCTTCTGCTGACAGGCTCCTTTGATGAATTCTGCCCCATGTTTTTCCACCTGAACCATTTATGTCAAATGCGAAGCCTGGGTGATAGTTGTAGGTTGGCTCCATGGCTTCCATAGAAGTAGCTAGTCAATGTAAAAGAGATCACCTTGCAAAAATTGCCAGGAAAAACTTGCAATTCTTTATCTGGGGACTGTGTGTGTTCCCTGTTGTCCTGAAAATCTGACAGTACTAAAAGCTCCCAATTAGTATTAAACACGCACACAGAGCTGCAAGTTAATTTGAGGTAAGTTATTTAATGCTCACCAAACCACAGCACTTTTAATCATCCCCACAAACTATCAGCTGTGCTTCTCCCTTCCTCCCGACCCCTGAATCAGTCAGTCTGCAGCTGTGTGGCGGAGGATGACTTTCTGAAATCATGACCTAGAGCCAGTTGACTCTGAATGTACTGATCAAAAGTAGAAATGTCAATTGTGCCGCAAACCTTGTTGGGCATGCATTTTTTTAGGGGAAATCACAGATAAAAACTAATTGCATGTGACAAAGTAAGAGGTCTGACTACAGCACATACATGAAAAAGGCAGGTTTTAAACGTCAAATTGGGGAAAGGGCTGGATACCAGTTTTCAGCCAAAATTGGGAGGCTTTCTTGAAACAATTGAGATGTCCTCCCTTTGGGGCACAGGGAGACAGGCAGGACAGTGACAGGAGAGGTAATTTTCTTTCTTACGCCAATCGGTTACCCCACTCTGGAAGCAGAGGACCTCAGCTTGAGCTCCTTGAGTTCTGTCAGCAAATAAACGATCTCACCTCATCTGGTCAGGGAGAGCAACACACTTTTCTCAGAGGTGGTTATGAGATAGAGGAAGATCACCGTGAAGCACTTTCTCCTCTAGGCAGAGAGAGAGAGAGAGAGAGAGAGAGAGAGAGAGAGAGATGTTGAGCAAGTCTAGACTGCTTGATTTTCTCCCACCAAGATGAATACCTGAGACCTGAAAACCGAGTCATCTGCTATGGCCTTGTCTTACCTTCCGAACACTGCTTCGGTAGCTGACGTCACATGAATGGGAATGCTTCTGAACTGGCAGGCACCATTTTGAAGGCACAGGATTCAACTTGGGTTCCATATGCCTTTGAGTCCCTGTATGGGGCCCAGGAAACCATGGCTAAACAGAAGGACAAAAAGCAGAGTGATCATAAAGGCTAAAGCCAGCTGACTTGGCCCATTTTTCCTTCTCTCACTCTTGGGTACTTTCACTGACTGTACCAAAATTAAAAAATTCCTTCCAGTAAGGAAGACCAATTACAGTTGTTAACAGTTGTCAACAGGTTTATCACACCTATCTGCCAATCACCCATTTCCACCACCCTTCTGAGTAATACCCATCCCCACCCTCTCACTATATATAAGAGTCTGGTGAATTCTGTTTCAGTGTATCTGAAGAAGTGTGCATGCACACGAAAGCTCATACCAATAACAAACTTACGGTAGTTGGTCTCTAAGGACCAACTGGAAGGATTTTTTTAAAAAATTGTTTCGATTACAACAGACCAACATGGCTACCTACCTGTAACTGACTGTACCAGTTACAATTCTGGCAGCCGAATTCTGCACTAATTGAATCTCCTGAATTGCCTTCAAGTTAAAAAGTCTTCATGAAAATTTGTCAGCATTTTAGAACAAATTTCTCCTAATGTTCACATTTTCTTTGGATGTATTTTTGCCTGATGTGCACACATGATTTTTGCAAGTAATCACCTGAATATAATACATTTTATAAGTTATTATCAAGAATGCTTTTGAATGTACACTATACTCTAGTATACACATTATTGTAACACATTATTTGGTTGGAGAACTGCATCACCAAATTGGGAGAAGTGCAGATTTTGAAGGACACCTGCGTTTGTGTCCGCATGCTATCCATCAACCCAAGAAGTGGAAAGCTATGTCCCTCTTTGGGAATGATGGTGCAAATGTAATCTAAGATGTGTTGTAAAGATAATTAAATGGAGGAGAAGCATCCTATGTGGGCATTTCTGAGGCATTTTAATATTATGTGCAATTATAAATCTCCCTTGCTAGCTATACTGAATTAAATTATCCTATGGAAAAGTAAATTGGTTTGAGTAGTGCTGGTAAATCTAAGCTAATGACCACGTCTTTCTTCCAGTACGTTTAGTTACTCCTCATTATATTTGCATTTAGAGGATCCTGTACAGTACACTATGGAGTTTCTTTACTGCCCTTACAGTGAAATCCTTCACCTGAAGCTCAGGTGAAATGGCCACTGCTGCCCAATCTCAGGACTGTGCCAGGGACTTGACAGAACATAGTCAGTGGCTCTTATTGGAAGATCCAGTACAGTGAACGTTGGACATGGGCTGAGGATCTGTGGGTTCAGAAGCCTGGTCTGGCATGTGTGATGTGAAGCCAGTCAATACTGTCCAGTCTCATCCAGGTGTAGCAAATGGGGTGCCCTCCAGATGTTGGACTACAATTCCCATCATCCCTGTTTTGGGAGTTGCTGGCTTGAACCAATGGAGTCCAACAGTATGTGGAAGGCACCACGTTCATCACCCCTGGTCTAACCTATCCATAGGTACATTCATTATTTCTTTACCCTGGTTTTTGACACTTGAGATGTATGTTTTTGGAACCCACTTTATTTCCATGATTGTAAGTTGTTTTAAGCTGTTTTGGATATTGTGTTTTAATAGTACTGTTGCGTTTTGCCGATCAGAAGGTCGGTGGTTCAAACTGGTGTGACGGGGTCCTAGCTCTGTCCCAGCTTCTGCCAACCTAGCAGTTTGAAAGCATGCCAGTGCAAGTAGATAAATAGGTACCACTGCGGTGGGAAGGTAAATGACATTTCTGTGCGCTCTGGCACTCATCATGGTCTTCCGTACGTCAGTAGTAGTTTAGTCATGCTGGCCACATGACCCGGAAAGCTGTATTTGGACAAACGCCAGCTCCCTCAGCCTGAAATTCTGAGATGAGTGCCACACCCCATTTGACTGGACTTAACCATCCAGGGGTCATTTATCTTTTACAATAATAATAATAATAATAATAATAATAATAATAGTTGCAGCAGGGGGTCAACTAGGATAACCCCATGTGGGCTTCTCTAAGCTCCTTGGAGAAAGTGTGGGATACATACGTAATAAGTGGGATCAGAGAGTTAGAGACGTCTTTGGAGGCCATCTGGAGCAAAGCCCTGTTTGATGCAGGAATTGCAATGCTGCAGCATCCCCAACAGATGGCTATCCAGACTTTGCTTGAAGCTACCTTCCATTCTTTAGTGATGGGCTCGCAGTTCTGTTCATGCATTTAACACTACATTATCAGCAGGAGCAGATCACCAGGTGTGGGTGGAGCTGCGGTCATCTCCTGTTGGCAAAAGCATTACTGAGAGAAGGGAAGGGAGGCCTTAGGTCAGGGCTGCACAAGCATGCTGGTGGAGCAAATCCAGCATGCTTGCTACTACGCCAGTGTAACCCAACTTCACCACTGCCTTACCTCTCCCCCTCCCAGTCGGTGGCAGTGATACTTCTACTGGGAGGTTCTTGCTCTGCTGTTCCACCCACCAGATGAGTTCCTGATTAATTGTCCCCAAAGACAAAGTTCACACTGTTTGCATTGGACCATTAAAGCTGCCTTCGTTGCTGAAAGAGCAAAATTAGATGTGATGTGCTTGCTGTGCCAGGTTGCTGCTTGCCAGTTTGCCCTACCTGGGATACCGTCTCCCTCTATGGCCTGAGCACAGTGAAAAATGTAGACTGACTGTCAAATGCTGCCATCCTTCAGGAGCTCCAAAGTGCGCCACCAGTGCATTCTAGTACAAAAGCAGATCTGCGCTGTGTGTCAGACTCACTGGTAGTCAGAAATGGCTACAGATCAGGATTTCTCATGAGGACTGTTATCTCCCAAGGAGCAAAATACTTATGTCAAAAAACTGTAGACTGCCGTGCTTTGCAAGTGGACTGCTAACCTTTTCTTCCATTCCAGGGTAAGCTCTTGCCTGCTGGTGGGGTCCCTGTGGGCTTTTCCTCCGCAGTGATAATTGACCCTGGCAAGTTTTGCTTTTGCTGCAGGGCCCACCTTCACTCTGAAGGGATTTCCCCCGACATATTTTGAAAGAGCGAGAACCAAGTTGTTATTTGTTTGCTAAATGCAAACTGAAACCTAGCAAATTTCACTGAATTCTGTTTTTTTTTTGGGGGGGGGGAAGCTTCCTTCCACCTTCCCACAGCTGTTTTGCCTGAGCAGAACTTTCAACGTTTGCCTCAAATGCCAGTTTAAATGGCAGCTTGAGTTGTAAGCTTGCATGTTTGGGCAGCTGGGTTGGCAATGAGGAGGGTACAGGTGGGCATGCATTTGTCCGATCAGATGAATGCTTTTCCTTCTAGACTGAGCCTAGATGGAGCAGTTTCAGTGGTCCCTGTGATAGGTTGCTTCCATTCCTGTTTAGAGCACCACTACAGCCCATAAATTGGGTGGATTCCAAGGGTGCCCATGAACTCACGTGGCCTCTGTCCACCAGCGTAAAGGGTGAGGAGACTCTTTTTGACACTTACCTCTCCACTTGCAGTCCCACTGTGCAAGAAGAGTCCCATACTCTTCTGGTTTTCATGGGGCACCAGGAGGAAGAAGGATCTGTCAAAATTTTCTCCCCTCCCCACCCTCCATTGGGGGGGTGGTACCAAGAACGCTGCTTAGGATCCATCTCATTGTGTTTCTGCAGCACTTGGCCCTAGATTGACTATATTTTAGTTTGCCATCTACCCCCACATTGTCTTTATACTAGAGACAGACTAGAACGACTATCCACAGGCTATTATTTACCTCTTTTGAATTTCTTTCCTTGAATTGCTAGGGTTAAGCGACCAAAGATTAAATATAATGGGTGTGATCCAGAAAGGAGCATAGTTTTTAATGTTTCATGTTGTATTATGTTTTTATATGTGTTGGAAGCTGCCCAGAGTGGCTGGGACAACCCAATCATATGGGTGGGGCATTATTATTATTATTATTATTATTATTATTATTATTACTCATTTGTATAGCAGCTGCTTGGCATGCAAAGGTTCCAGGATCAATTATTGGCATCTCCAGTTAGGGCTGGGGATGTCCCCTGTCTCTAGAGTTGGTCTGAGTTTATATTATATTTCTAAAGCTCTAGTCACTGTGCATATTTGAGTTCCATGGGCAAAGGGTTATACCTTCCTGCTTCTACTGTACTCGACCCACTGTAGAGTTCCCACTGAATCCATGGAGAACTCCCGTCTTAAAAACAGGGCAGTTCCCCTATACACACAACATCCTGTGGGCACTGGAGACCCTGCATGTGCACCAAAGCTGCTAACTCACAGCCACAATCACGTAGAGAAGACCCAAAAGTTCTTTAAGTGACTTGGAAACTTACCTGGAAAAAGACATTGGTTTGCATAGGGGGTACTGACAAGTTTCTAACTGCTATGTTGCAGTGCCTGGACCATGTAAGTAGCTGCTTTTTCTGGGTAGGAGGCCTAGAATCACAGCATTTGAGGAGGGGTATAAATTCAGTGCATCTGCTCTCATTCTATGTGAACAGGTTTTCTTTGCTGGCAGAGGTACCTTTGTAAATGAAAGAGCTACTGAGACAGAAAAGATGCTGGTTTATCCTGGCAGATTTGTCTCTTGCCGTGTCATTGGATTGCTCTCCTGGTGTTGAAGCGGGGAGGAAGGGAGAGAAGGAGAAAAGTGTACAGACATCAACCCTACAGGCTGTGGGGCAGAGAGGTGGGCAGGGAAAACAGCTACACGTCTCCTTTCTTCAGCAGTATGTTTCCAGTTCAGTTCCTGCATTAAGAAGACATTAATAGTCCCTGATGACGGTTTCACGCTCTGTTTGTATTCTTTCTAACAAGTTCCTTTCATGTTTTTCTTTTTTTATGGGAATATTTTCTCGGGGGGGGGGGAGTGCCATCTGCAGACGAGCTGCTAAATGGCTGCCAAAGAAATGCAACATGAAAACCTCTCTCTGGGATCAACGCCAGTGTCCTTTTGCCACATGCGCTGGTCTCTCGAGAGCCCAAGGGCACCCAAAGAGGAGAGAGAGAAATGCCTTTTATATCAAGACATTAGTGGAAATGATGAACTGCTTGTGGTCAGTGACGATCCAGCATGGAACGAGGCCATCCAGTGGGAGATTTAGAGCAGAAAAAAGAAAACACGTCTTCACATGTGGCACATAGTTAGACTGTGGATTTCGCTCCCACAAGAGGCAGTAATGGCCAGCAGCTTGGATGGCTTTAAAAGGGGATTAGACTAATTCATGGAGGATAAGATTACTGACTAGAATGACTATGTTCTCCCTCCACTGTTGGAGGCACTATGCCTTTGATTACCAGTTGCTGGGAATCCCGAGTGGGAAGAGTGCTGTTGCCCTCAAGTCCTGTTGCTTGTGGGGTTCCCACTGGGATAGGCTTCCAATTGGCCATTGCAAGAAGATGATAGTGGACTAGATGGGCCTTTGAGTATGATTCAGCCGGGCTCTTCTGATGTTCCTATGTAGGCTGGAAGTGGACACCACTACAGAAGCGCTTGCACTTGTTTTGATGTTACGTTGGCAGGAGAAAAAAGTGTGACTACAGTGTTAGAAGTAGATCAAGGAGTCCTGGGTTCAAATCTCCACTCCTCTACAAAGCTTGCAAAGTGACTGGCCCAACATCATTATCTCATAGCATGGCTTACTTTACATAGTTATTATAAGGATAAACGTGTGTGTGGAACAGTGAGTTCCTTTGAGAAAGAGTCTGCCTTGACATCCAAGAAATTTAGACAGCCTTATCAAGACTCCTTCGGCTTTCCTTGAATTCTTTTGAGGTTTGGCGTAATAGGAATCTGGAGGTGGACATTTAATTTTGCTGCCAGGAAAATCGGTGGCAGATGAGGACAACATTTCTTTTTCCTTCTCTAGAAAATGTTTAGGTGCTTTGAATGAGGAGGAGCTTCCAAGTTCACTTTGAATTGGCAAATGAAGCCAGAGACAACCCAGAGTTGTGTGGAGCCTTCTGATAAGTACATTGGAATCCTTCAAGTGTTTTGCCCTGACGTATCTTACAGATCTTGCCAACAAAGGTCCATATAGTTAAAGCCATGGTTTTCCCAGTAGTGATGTATGGAAGTGAGAGCTGGACCATAAAGAAGGCTGATCGCCGAAGAATTGATGCTTTTGAATTATGGTGCTGGAGGAGACTCTTGAGAGTCCCATGGACTGCAAGAAGATCAAACCTATCCATTCTGAAGGAAATCAGCCCTGAGTGCTCACTGGAAGGACAGATTGTGAAGCTGAGGTGTTCTCGAAGCTACAAACATGAGTCTGACCAAACTGCGGGAGGCAGTGGAAGAAAGGAGTGCCTGGCGTGCTCTAGTCCATGTGGTCACGACCAAACGACTAAACAACAACAACATCTTACAGATCCATACCAAAGGGCTTTATCTCAGCAGTAGAGCAGATGTTTTGCATGCAGAAGGTCCCGCGTTCAATCCCTGGTATATCTGGGTAGGGCTAGGAATGTCCTGTCTGAAACCCCAGAGAGCCACTGCCAGAAAGCATAGAGACTATACTGTAGACAATACAGTAGGTGGACCTAGGTGGACCAGTGGTTTGACTTGGTGTAAGACAGTTCACTTGCAGTAGTCAACAACTTTGGCTCCCCCCAAAAGTTCAACCACTCTGGTCAATCCAATGGGGAGATCACTGCCAGTTTATTTATAGTGGGAGTAGATCGCTGTCTCTTGGATTTTCAGATGCCCAAGACTTAAAGTTGAGAAATTGTGCACACAGGTTTATGGAGCAACTTGATGTTGGAGTCTGTCTCATCTGTCGGTAGCTGTGATTTCTTCAAGTCTGGGATTTTGCCCTGCTGTTCATGCCTGCCTGGAGAGCTGGTGGATCCTAATGACTGCAAATGCGAGCTGTGAATTAGAAAGCTCCCAGCTCATAGCTCACCCCTGAGGATGGTGATTCAGACGCCTCAAGGAAGGAACCAGAATCCCCATCACTAGCGGTGCACCAAATCCACTTACTCTTATGAAGGCTGCCAGCAGAGAAAAGAAAATGCACTCAGAGGCAGCCCAGTGAATCCAGAATGTATCTGCTATCTGTCAGCTGAGACTTAGGGCGTTGGTAGGTCTGCTTCACTTTTGCGACTCAGGGTTTATCCACACTTATCTTTCCTCTGCTCTTTCCAGGCACAGTCTGTGATTTAAAGCTCTGTGTCCGAGCACACACCCCCGAGCTTTCCCTACAAAAACCTGCTCTTTAAAGCACAATCGGAACAAACTGCAATCCATGGAAAACCCAAACTGATGCTTGCTCTGAGCTCTAAAGAGGGGGTTTTCACAGGGGAAGTTCTGGGGCAAAAAGCAAGAACACTCACACACAGAGCTTTTAAGTGCAGACCTGGAAAGAATGGGGCAAAGGGTAAGTGTGGATAAGCCATCAGTTATGTGCAGATGACTTGTCAATGCAAGGTGTGCTTGCTGTGAACTTTCCATGGTTCTGAAGAACCTGGTCCTGCTCTGTTATCCAGATTTTGCCCTTTGCAACCTGCTAGCCTGACACAACACATGGTACATATCTGTTAACTGGAACCAGGCAAGATGGTGACTAATCAAACCTTGCTTCATGAGCAGGGAGGTCTCTGACTGGCTTGTGCAGGACAGTTTTATGGGCAGCTGCTTCTGCTTCTGTTGTAGCATAACATTCAGTGCCCAGTGACAATGCATTTTGCAGCCCAGCTGGAGATTTTAAAATGTGTAGATAAAATTGGGGAGGGGGAGGGGGGAGGAAATAGCCATTCTTATTTGAGAGGTCATTAGGGCTTGGTTAAGTAGCAGCTGGTGTCATGGAGCAGAGCCACAGAGCTCATCTTCCATCAATAGGGTTGCTGTAGCTTACCAGAATAGGGCAGGGGAGGTTGATGCTGTACCTACCAGGGCCCATCCAGTGCTCCCACTTTTGCATCTGTGCATCCCTGACCTCACTGCCATGAAACCTCCATCTCAGTCTAGGTGAGCTGTAGAGTCGCCAGTGACAGGAGGGCAGCTCCACAGTTCTGCTCTACCACACCTTCTGCTGCTGGTGAATTCCCAAAGAGGATCACACTAGTTCTGGATTCAACCCCCACTTCACTGTCCAGATGCACTAATTCAGGTCCATCCCTTGAGGGGCACCACTGTAATTTTTGAACCACCGGCACTGCAAGCTAATCCCAGGAATGCGTGTTCATATATGAAAATGGATGTCATATGAAGAATGTTCGCAGTGGCTCCTAATGCACAGTATCATGCTAAAGTGTGTCCATCCCTCCAGGGCAAATAGACAGGGAAGAAGACAGATAAGCCTTTGAAAGATCTGTTTCAAGAGGCCAGTTTCACAGAATAGGCACACAGTGACTTTTGTGTATGGAGGGGAAATAAGGGAAAATAAAAAGGTTCTTTGCTTTATTGTTCGTCAAAAAGGATAAGGGGCAGATGCCAGGAACAGATTTTTCTAGGGCATGATTGAGTTAGTGAAGGAAATTAGGGTCAGGCTGGAACAGCTGATCACAACAGCCAAACGTTTGAAGGCTGCAGGGGGTGGAGGAGAAACCTAGATAGCTGAACAATGTGGAAAAGAAAAGAAAAGAAAAGAAAAGAGGGGAGCCGCTGGCAGGTGTATGCTGTGAGGAAAGATCTGGAGTTGGGCCAGGCATGCATGGACTGCATTGAAGCTGGATAGAGAATGGCTAGAAAGAGGGAAAAGAAATCTAAAAACCTGCATGCAAAATTTAATGAGAAAGAATGTGTGTGTGTGTGTGTGTGTGTCTGAGAAATGTTCCTAGAGCCTGCAGATTTCTGCAGGTTAAATATTCCAGGGCTGTTGATATAGTCTGATGGAAGCAGAGGTTTATCTTCAGGCCTCAGATGTGGAGTGGGAGAAAGATGGCAGTCATGATCCATCCATTTTCTCCTTCACCTCCTGATCAAGCCAAACCAGGCATTTATCCTCAGCCCATCCTCTTCATCCTCCCCATCCCACACCTCTGCTCCCCCCATTTTCACTTCCCTGTCCCTTATAATGTTCACTTACTAGGCACTCGCAAAACCACCCACATCTCCTGCCCCTATGGATCCAGCCTTGATCAAGTTGTAGTTTTGTTCACTTACCTGTGGGTGAGATACCCTCTCTAGGTGAGACACCCTCTCTGCTGGCCACACCCTTTTCATCAAGCCTGCTTGCAACCTGCCCCACCACAGGAAACATCATTCCTGGAGCAAAGTTACTAAGGAAACTCTATCTAAGGTGATAGGTAAAGGTAAAGGGACCCCTGACCATTAGGTCCAGTCATGACCGACTCTGGGGTTGCGCGCTCATCTCGCTCTATAGGCCGAGGGAGCCGGCGTTTGTCCGCAGACAGCTTCCAGGTTATGTGGCCAGCATGACTAAGCCGCTTCTGGCGAACCAGAGCAGCACACAGAAACACCGTTTACCTTCCCGCCGGAGCGGTACCTATTTATCTACTTGCACTTCGACGTGTTTTTGAACTGCTAGGTTGGCAGCAATCTAAGGTGATAGTTACCTCTAATTTATGTCTCTCTAACAGTTACCACTTCAGGTGAATGAATCTGTCGATTTTGGCTTCTCTCCATTTCTCATTTTTCCAATATTAAGCTCAGTTACTTCTACATCAAGTTCTCTTGAAAATTCCTCAATGTTTCAGAGCAAATTCATCCTTTTATACCCATATTTGTATGCAGTTTTGCCCAATAAACTCATTGCTGCAAATCAGTTTTCCCTAATACAATGCATGTATTTATGTTGCTTTCATTAACATATGCACCTTTGCACGCATTTTGTCCTAGTACATGTTACTGGAGAACCTCATTGCAAAATTTAGAGAGGTTTTGAAGGATGGCTGTGTTTTTTGTTTTTTTACCTTGCCTGCCAGTTTGGGGAATGGATCTGGTCTAGCAGAGGCTGGTTGGTTATGAGTTCCAGAGCTGACGGGGTTCGGTGCAAAATGCCTTTCCCCACCAGCTTAACAGGCTGGCAAGCAGGGTCTCTGCTGTTGATTTCTTGTACAAAGTCCCACAAGAGGGACATACTGTTGGATGTCTACTTGAGCCAAAAGACTGGATGGCTATCAAAGTTCAAATGAATCTTTTTGCTGAAAGACACCAATAAGATGATGATCTATAAGATAACTCCTTTCACAGTGGAAGCTGCCGAGAGTTAACAAATTGTGAATAATGATTTACCAGGCAGTAAAAGTGATGGTTATTAATAAGTTTATAAATTCATTTTTTATTTAGTGGACTATACAATAGATCTGGATGTCACTGATGAATTTGAGACATATTACAAGGCCATTTTAATTATTATTATTTTTTGCTGTACAGTAAAGAAATGGTTGGTTGCTTGGTTGGTTGATTGATTTTTGGAGTAAAAGAAACTCTGTCCAATTCAAATATTAGGCTTTTGGAACCTGTAACCAAGATCATATGTGCCGTGGCTCATAAGGGCTCAAGCCTTTTATTTTGAACACCTTGACTTACGTCTAGGACATGTCTACAAAAAGAAAAGAAAAAGTGTGTAACCTGTAGGTGCCCAGAACGCAACGCAGAACCACTGGGTAACCAAAGCCAGAGACCATATGCAGCTAGGAATTAAATAAAAGGACTTCCAAGTTAAATAATGTGTCTTCTGGTGAAGTTTGAGCTGTATCTTTTTTTCTTTTAACATAAATTGAGTAATGCAATCTCTATTCCAGACAATCTAGTTAAGGGACGTTGCTTCTGGGGACAAATGATATTCCTAGAGAATTCAGTTTGTACTTTCTGTGGCTAAAGAGTTTCTGTGCATTCTGTGTCTGCCAGGATTTCAAGGATCAGGAAGGCCACATGAAAGAATTCCAACTGGGCAGGAGATAATCAGCTGGAAATGTATGCACGAGTGTGTACACACACACACACACACACACACACACACACACACACGTACACGTAAAGGAGCAAGTAGGCATACAGAAGCAATTGAGCTTTAGATGCAATTTTCATTCCATTAAGTGTAAAGACTGTCTGCTTTACATTCCTCAGCTACAGAAGGTCTGTACAGGAGGCATTTTCCTATTTTGATGCTTGGTAGACTATGAAATGTACTTAGTCACACTGCTCTGTTGCTGATCACAAAAATTGCTCTGATCTCCCACTAATAAAAGCTCCTTAAAGACATCATCTTAATTCTTTTCAGAACATAAATACCTCTTTTCTCTTTTGCACATTTTTGATGCTCCTGAATGCAATCATTTTTTAGGAGATGGGATGTTGCTGTTGCTGTTGTTGTTACAGTCTTTTTCAGCTACTATATTTACTTTGTGGGTGTTACTAGCCAGCAAGGGGTTCTGTGCCCAACATCTCTGTACACCATGATTACCATTTCATAATTGTTTTGCCTTGTGTTTTGCATGCTAAAAACTATCTACCATAGGTTCATAAAGGAGGAATGGCATTGGTGTATGTGATCTGATTATGGACTTCCTTTCCAAGGGAGATCTGCCTGGTTCCTTCTTTATTTTTTTTAAAGCAGCAAGTGATTTGTCCTCTTAACATAAGTGACTGGTGGGTGATTTGTTTATATTGCTTGACTCTGCTTTCACTAGGCTGGTCTGCTTGGTTTAGTTAATTAACTTTGCTTTCTTGCTGTTAGGTTTTTCTGGCTGTTGGTTCATTTGTTTCAGTTTATTTTAAGTCTGCTTACCTTAACTGGAGGGCGGTTTTGTGGCCGGGCCACAGGCCCCTGCAGTGATCCAGTGAGGGGCCAGAGTGTGGCTGCCTGCCTCCTGGTGATTGGCCAGGGCAGCATGCTTTGGGCATGTATGGATGGACTTGTGTTCTAGCTGTCTTTCTTAGGGTGCATTCGAAATGAGGGTCTATGATGGGCCTGGACTTTGACTGTTCAAAATGGTGTTGTGTGGTTATCCACACAGTGTAAGTATGATCAATAAAACTAATAGCCAGTGACCAGTCAAGCACCAGCACTTTGATTTAAAGTGCTCCCTGGTTGCCATGGCAGTAGGTTAGGTGGTGGACACCTGCACAATCTGATGTAGGCCAATTTTGTAGGCGTACAGTGGTACCTTGGTTTACGAACGTAATCCGTTCTGGAAGTCCGTTCTTAAACCAAAACCATTCTTAAACCAAGGTGTGCTTTCCACTGCCGGTGCCCTTCCACCGTTCGGATTCCGTTCTTAGACCAAGGTAAAGTTCTCAAACCAAGACACTATTTCCGGTTTTGTGGAGTTTGTAAACCAAATCATTCTTAAACCGGACTGTTCTTAAACCAAGGTACCACTGTAGTCTCTTCTCAAGAATCCTCAAGTCTTGCACCTGGTGTGTGAAGCTCATGCATATTCAGCCTCTCTCTGAGTTTCCTTAACATTTCCTACTCACTGATAGTAGAAGCAGGTGACATGGCACAAGATCAACCAGACAACCAATGTGACACTAGATGGCGATGGTGAGCCTTATGGAAAATTCAATGTATTTTTAAAATGTTTTTTTTAAAAAAAGCATTTTCAGAACAGTTTTTATATGTGTGTAGATTCCACCTTAATCTCAATTCATTTACCCTTGCCGTCTCTGAGCATAGGAGGCATAGAAGACCAGAGTGGCAAGGGTGAGAACTGCAGGGATGTCTCCCCCCCCCCCCAGAAGAGGTCCCAAGTCAAAAGGAGTCATATGTGGCTGAAGGGAAGGGAATTAGAGGACATCCCTGGAGGTGGGATGTAGTGTGCCTGTGGTAGATCATGGCTCTCACCACTCGTGTGACTGGGTGACAAAGTTGCATGGAGCCTCTGAGGTGTGAGAGTGACATTTCAGGCTTGTTGCATTGTTTGATGTGGTAGATTTAAACTTGATTTATGTCTCAGTTATGAATACTCTTAGGTGTCAAGCAGCTCATCAGCTCTCCCCCAACTCATGTAATAGGGGAATGATAATGTTGGCTTACCTTACAGGGCTATTATGATTGCTGGGATAATGACCTAGCTTGCGTATAGTGCTAAGCTAAACCATGACATCGCAGTCACTTTGTCCTCCTCTGGACTTTCTGCAACAGTGCTGCTGTGAGCTAAGCCATCATTTGGCTTGATGAGTTGTCTGAACCTGGGCTCATGGTTTACAGCTGGATATAACAGCTTGTGCTTGTGGTTTACAGTTTGTAGGAGACAAACCATGAGTGTAGTTTGCAGCAGCAGCAGGACCAGAGGAGGGACAAAGTGGCTACAATATCTTCTCCAGGAACCCGAATGCCTGTGCATTCACACTAAGTTACGTGCAAACCAACCATATGTACATGAAGGAATCCCAACAGTTGAAAAGTGCTATAGAAATGTCATGAAAACAAAAGCGACGATATTTATATTTTGCATGTGTGAAATAACACTGGTCAGCAATTCCTTCCTCTGAAGCCCTATCTCTAGACCCTTACTGGGAGAAATATGCATTTGTCTCTTATGCAGAGGTCGGAACAGACCATTGTGTGTGCAGAGAGTAATGGAGTGTGGAGTTCCATGTCCTAAAGCCAGAAGCTGCAATCATTCTGTCGCTTGCATTAAAGGGCATCTTCTGCCTCACACAAGGCCTAGCAGGCTAGGAGCAGAAAGGTTGAGAGTCCTTGCTGCAGACTTCCCCACTCAAAATTAGAATCTCCAGTGCAGCCATTTAACCTTCAGGCAGAAACCTAGCTATGAAGGATGTCTTCCCCCTATTACAGTTGATGCCTCTGGTTTTTAATTTCACTCCCCACAGAGGTCGCAGAACCGATCAAGTTGTGTCTGCCGCTCCCTCCTTGGGGAACGTAATTACTTTGGGAGGGTTGGTGATGGGCAGGGAAGGCAAAAAAGTGCTGCTTAGCTTTAAGGCTAGGGAGAGCGACACATGCATCGTACTCTTGTTTTAATCCATCTCTGCATCTCTGCAGCCTCGCCACTGTCTGTCCAAAGCTAAGGCCAAAGGAGGAAGGAGATTTTATCACAACCGTATCTCTCCTAGGGGGAGCTGGGGGAGTCTTTTTTAAATGCAAAGACATGACCTTACAAAGAAAAATGTTGCTGCCGGTGAAATTTGGGGGCAACTCCGACAGGGATTCTGGGGCTTAGAAAGTGCTGAGGATCTGCTAAAGTCTTTTTTTTTTGGGGGGGGGGCAAGTTGCGGATATGAGAGAAAAGGTACCAAGAAAGTGAGGTGGGATTTTCAGACCATTTTATGTAGCTAGCCATATATTAATAGTTGCATCATTTGTTGGCCTTTGGGAAAGGTTCTAAGGCACATTTCTTCCATCTGGCTGTTTGTCCAATGGGCTAGGCTGTTGCATTTGGGGTGGGGGTATTGTTAGCGACTTCTGTCTTACCGTCCTTGTTTTTATTGCATCTATAAAGCCTCCCTTGAGCTATGACTATGACTTTTTTTCGGGATATTTTGACTTTCTGAAATGGACTTCCCACACATGATGAAGTGCCATGTGTTGGGCAAACTGACTTTTATGTGGCTATATTGACAGATCTCTCTGTGGTTTTTAAGACAGCAGCTTTATTTATACACATACCCAGGAGTAAATCCCATTGATCTCAGTGGTCTTACTTCTGCATTGACATGCATAGAACTGCACAAGTCGGGAGCAATTGAGACACAAGATCCATTGGGAGGAATGAGTTTACTAACCACTGCTGGGGAGAACAGGTTGTGGTCCTGCAGTTTTTCTGGCATCCACAGACTCCATGGGGTTCTGACACCGGTGGTTTAAGTATTTCTTTAGTGCTTACTTTTTGTTTTTGAATTGGTTTTAAATTCAATGTCAAAGACGCTCTGAGCCCTTGGGTAAAGTTAAACTCCTGTTTTCGAGATTTATTTGCCAGCCGCATGTACAGAACAATTTCCAGAAAGGTCTGTAGAGTTGACAATACAAATCAAGAATCTGGTGTGGAAACATAGTAAGGTTTGGAGTCTGTGGGCCTTCATCCTGTGAGGACAACTGCTTTTAATTGCTCTGCTACAAGATGATTCAGTTAATAGGCTCAGCAAAGTAATGACAGGCACAGCTGCTGCAACTCCTCACTGCTTTCATCCGTTCTTTATTTTCCTCTCCTCAAAATCCTTTTCCAAAACACTATTCCGGTGTTTGCACTATGTTAATTATGCAGTCCTTTACAATTCTCAACAGCCCTTTAATACCACATGTTTTCATCCAATGTTCTTACACCTCCCCTGTCTTCTTAACACCAACAGATGTAATCTGCTGTTAGGCTTTGCCCTATCTCTTGATTATGTCCATTCTCCTCCCTGATCTCATCAAAGGTGCCTTGACTGGCAGTAGGAGATTGTGCAGCCAGTGCTACTGGGAGAGTACTTACTGGGCCATCGTCCATCACTTACAGTATGTTACTTCTAGGTTATCTAAGACAGGTTTGGGGGACCTGTGATCCTCCATATGTTCCTGGATTCCATATCTCATCAGCCCCAGCTAGTGTGGCCATGTGAGGCCTGACTGGCTCAGTAAGTGCTCACCTTTGGTTGAGGAGGGAAAATGGCTATTCAGTAAGCCTTTTGGAAGAAGTTGCTATTTGGCTGCTGCTGAATATAGGGTGGAATCGAATGCAGTGTTAAGTCTCTCACTCCAGCAATGCAAACATTTCTCTCCTCACAATGGAATTTGTTGTTGTTTAGTCGTTTAGTCATGTCCGACTCTTCGTGACCCCATGGACCAGAGCATGCCAGGCACTCCTGTCTTCCACTGCCTCCCACAGTTTGGTCAAACTCATGCTGGTAGCTTCAAGAACAGTGTCCAACCATCTCGTCCTCTATCATCCAATTCTCCTTGTGCCCTCCGTCTTTCCCAACATCAGGGTCTTTTCCAGGGAGTCTTCTCTTCTCATGAGGTGGCCAAAGTACTGGAGCCTCAGCTTCACGATCTAGAATATTCTCCTTCTTTTGCCTTTGCCCCCCCCCCCAATATCTGTTACCGGAGCAGATTAGGGAAGGGTGTGGGGTGTGTGCAGGCGGAGAAGGGGGAGTCCCCTTGCACAAGCGGAAATCCTTGCACTGATGGGACACGGTAGTTGAATACCACCTACAGTTTCCAGTGTTTATTATCTTACTGTGTTGTAGTGTGTTTAGGTTTGGTTGCTGTTGTTATTTTGCTTGCTGGGGGTGGGTTAAGTTGGCTTGGTGAGTTGTTTTGGGAGTCCCTTTACAACTAAAATGCAAGAAATGAAATAGCTTGCAGCCATTCACATCAACCTATAAATTTATGGCTAACGGCCACAGGAGCTGATCCACTTCTTTAAATGGAAGGGCAATTCCCCATTGCATATGTTCCAATGCTAACCTACCATTGGAGTCTGAGGAAGGGTCAGGAAAATATTTCAAATCCCAAAGCATCTGCAACAGATATTTGAAACCAGCTTCAACATTTTTGAGGTCTGGTACTCTGAAAGACCCAGCTAACTACCAGGTATTTTTCCAGCTGCGGCCTTAAGGCTGCTTAATTAGGAGAGTGAGCGGCAGCATCCATCTCCAGATGCGATTATCAGTATTCATTCATTCAAAAGATTTGTGTCCTACCCTTCCAATGCATTTGCATTGCTTAGAGTGGCCTATGACAACAGAAAGGCAACTATTGTATAATAATATACAACATGAAAACAAAATAGGCTCAGTAGAAGCAGGCTCAGAACCTAAAAGACAAAAATAGGGCCCATCAAGACAAAAAGCCATCTATGCCTTGAATTCCCCACCGCAGTGCCCTTAGGCACCCACCAAGGTTCCCTGTCCTCCAAATCTCAGGAAAATGGTGGGGTGGGGTGTTTTTTAACTTGTTCTACTTGTTTCTGTGCAACACCAGTGCCTCTTCTGTGAAATGGGTATTTCACAGTGAAATGGTATATTTCCAAACATGTCCTAGGGTCCCAAAAGGATAGGGAGCCCTGTTTCCCATTTCTAAACGTAGGCAATGTTTTTCATGGAATCTCCTGTCTTCCTGTGGGCACTTTCTATTTTCCAGTGCATAGGAAAAGGCACATTTAAGAGCTGCAAGATAAGAAATTGAGCAGGTGTGACTATTACTGGTATGACAATACAGCAACATGAGAAAACCATACCTGATGAATTTCTGTCTTTCACAAACCTGTTGAAGCTGTTGCTTCCATGCTTCCTGTGATCATGTGTAGGGGCAGAGATAGGTCATGCCTGCTAGCCTCGCCAGCACAGCCTCCCCCCCCCATGCATTAAGAAGGGGGTTATTTGTAAAAAAGATTCTAGTTTCCAATCACAGGAGAAACCTATGTGCATACTGTAGACTCCCCTTGACAGAGTTACCTATTTACAACATTTATACTTTCCCCTTTATCGAAAAAGGCTCTTATAATGGCCTTTAAAAATTGGTTTTAAGACGGCCCCTATCTAAAAAGATACAAATATGGCTGATGCAGTGAGTCAGGGTATTTGAATACTTTAATTACTTTTCCTTGGTATAACAGGTTCTATGTTTTGTAACCCATTTTTTAACCATTATGTCTATGCTATAAATACTTCCAGTCACTGCCTCCTATGCATTTGCATACCTGTGGTTTATTTATTTTTATTTTCTTTTATGTCTGCTTTTGTTCAACAGGGATCTACAATTGCACATGGAATATGTATATTGCCATTATATCCTGTCTGATAACACTGTGTTTTGTAGAAATTGGTATAACCTTTAAAAAAAGAAAAAGAAAAAG
Source organism: Podarcis vaucheri (assembly GCF_965113315.1). Taxonomy (NCBI): domain Eukaryota; kingdom Metazoa; phylum Chordata; class Lepidosauria; order Squamata; family Lacertidae; genus Podarcis; species Podarcis vaucheri. The sequence continues at coordinate 93,361,199 of NC_138760.1, read as the reverse complement.
AAAGATACACAACACATGAGGAAAAATGAATGGGAGGGAGGAAGAAAAATAATAATGCCCAAGTACAGGTTCTTAAAGTTACAATTCTTAAGGGTAGAGCCAGTGCCAGTGGTGGTTCTGGCAGTCTTGACAAGATGCCCTCCCTCAAACCAATGGACTGTGAGGGACAGGACAGGCAAAGATCTGATGGTGGGTATAGCCCCGCTCTTCCCTGCCATGCAGTTGCAAGTGCAGTGGAGGAACACCTGAGTAGGGCTAGTTTGATTTATATTTGTGTTGCCATTTGCACTAATGGCCTGCTAAGGTAATTTTGCAAATGTAGAGAGAGCCCCCCAGGATTCAGGCAGCAGAGAAGCAGCCCTTCTCATTTAAAAACAAAACAAAAGCAAATGGCTCTTACTAATGACATGAAAAGCAAACCAAGGTCCAAAGAAGAGCCATTGGAATACCTTGCTTTGGTCCTGTGTATGTGTGTGGATGCTTTATGAAGTACCCAGAGGCAGGTTTGAGGGCTGGTATCCCGTATTAGCAGTGGGTGAGCTTATGCATAGACCACTGGGCAAATCAGGCGGAGCTAACCTTTTTGTGCCAGCTTTTCCAAAGGAGGAGAAATGCTAAGAAGACCTTTGCAAGATCTGCATGCGGCGTAATGAGACTTGGACAGCCCTTGCTGTTGCCTCCAGAACTATGGGTGAGTTTGCCGCTCCAGATAAATGAATATAATTACATCACTGCAGACTGTGGCAGAAATCAAGACCAGCTCCTAGCCTGCTCCAGAATGATAAAAGAGCAAGACATTAATAGTTCCCCATCTTAACTTCAGATAGACCATATTAATTAGGGGGAGAAAGGCAATGCGGGATTTGAACTGAAGGCTGCTGGCTCTCACTAATGGAAGCTTTAATGTGTAAGTTCAAGGCAGGACCGGAGCAAAAAAATTCCTCGTTTCTTGTGCCAACTCATTTTCATGTCAGGTACTCGTACTGAAGGGAGCCGTTGTGTGATTAAATTGAAAGGGTCTTCAAACTCAATTTCCCTCAGAATGGCAACACATTATTTATCCCAAACAGGGGTAGCCAGTGTGATACTCCTCCAGATGTGGTTGGCCTTTACCTCCCATCGTGCTTCACCATTGACTGCTTTGGCTGGGGCTGATGGTATTTGCCGCCTGAAACATCAGGAGGGCAACATGATTGCTACTCCTGATCTAAACATTTATGCCCCTTGCATACCACTTACATGATGTGCAACTTGCAGCAGTTAAAAACCACTGTATGAACTGTAAAACACATTGTCATTTGAAGTCTGTGAAATCAGAGCCACTTAAGTTGTGGTTCCATGGCATGGTCAGAAGATGCCCAAGGCTACCAATTTGCTAAGCAGGACCAGGTCTTGTCAGTGCCTGGACGAGAGTCTGGCTGAAAACCTCAGCTTGGCCTGCTATTTTCACTACAAGAATCCACACCTCGGTGTAAAATGTGATAAAACAGTTTTCTGGCAGTGACATTAGTATTTGGCACGTGTAACTCTGCGGTGCTCGGAGAACGGGGAAGAAAACGATGAGGTTGTCATCAACTCCCAGCAGTGACAAAGCCCTTAGGAGCGACATGTTGAATTCTAAGAGCCGAGCTATTTCCAAGACTCAACAACAAACAAACATCCCCTGGCATATGAATGCGCCCAATAATTTTTTTTGTGCCATCTCTGCATGTTGCCATTTCAGACACCAAAGCCTGCAACTTGTTCTTATTTTTTTAACTCAGAAAAGAAGAGGACCAATTTATCCTGTAAGTATTTTCCATTTAAAGCTGTAATAACACTGCAGGTGAGTTTCACATACAAGTGCTTTCCCCCCCCCCTTTTCCTTTTTTGCATGTGAATGTTTGGAGAATCATTTTTAGATCTCCAGGAAGAATCTCTTGAGAACTTCTGTAAACAGAAATCTCCTGGGCATGGTGTAACCACTTCAGAGAAATGCCATCCCAACACGTCGGTTCCTGGAAAGGGCAAAAGTAGTTTCCCAGGTCACTGACTGTTTGTTGTTAGGTTGCTATGAAAACTCACCTTGTGACCAGTCTAGATGTTCCTGGGTGCTGAACTCTGCTTGAGGTGACATTGTTTATGGACAACTACATCCCCCAGAATGCTCAGCATGACCAAGCTAGCAAGATTGATTGTGTGTGTGTGTGTGTGTGTGTGTGTGACGTGCAGAAAAGAACAACAGCAGTGGTAGTGGTAGACTCACAGCTGTTGTGGCCTCAGAGTTTAATGCTTCCACTGGGATGCTTGATCAATAACTGAAATCACAAGAGAAGCATAATAACATTTGAAATTCATGCAGTTAACTTTATTGGAGGTCCTTGTCATTCAGGGGTAATTCTGAAATCAATACTAATGTGACTTTGCTGCAGCGTACAGACAATTCAAGTAGGTTTGGCCATCCGTGCTTTTTGTACTTAAATGCATTCCACTCTGTAGTGGGAAATCATTATTTTCCACCAATCTCAGCAGTGGGTGGCTGAACACCAGCCAAACTGAACAATCCCTTTCCCCTCAAAGTAAGCAAAGGAAGTATCTGTCCTGCTTCTTCACCCTGTTGCTCAGCTTCCTGTGCTGCATAAAAGTGCCCAGCTATATTGGTGGCAAGGGACGCGAGTGGCGCTGTGGGTAAAACCTCAGCACTTAGGACTTGCCGATCATCAGGTTGGTGGTTCGAATCCCCGCGACAGGGTGCGCTCCTGTTGCTCGGTCCTAGCGTCTGCCCACCTAGCAGTTCGAAAGCACCCCCGGGTGCAAGTAGATAAATAGGGACCGCTCCGGCGGGAAGGTAAAGGGCGTTTCCGTGTGCTGCGCTGGCTCGCCAGCTGCAGCTTCGTCACGCTGGCCACGTGACCTGGAAGTGTCTGCGGACAGCGCTGGCCCCCGGCCTCTTAAGTGAGATGGGCGCACAACCCTAGAGTCGGACACGACTGGCCCGTACGGGCAGGGGTACCTTTACCTTTTATATTGGTGGCATGCATAGAACTGCACAAGCCGGGAGCAATTGAGACACAAGATCCTGACATGGCTTCTAGTGACATGGATCATCCTAAGAACCTCAGTTTTCATTAAGAAGATCAAGTCTCCAGCATGATTGGCTTGGAATCAGAGACTGGCTCAGCATTAAGAAACCAAAGGGAAATTAGAAAGCTACCTGGTTATACAGGGCACTGTTTGCTGCACAGGGTCTTGTCTTCCTCCACAGTATCCAACCCTATCCTCCTGGCTTTATGAGCTGTAGCTCAGTGGAAGAACATCTACTTTGCATTCAAAAGGTTGCAGGTTCAATCCATGGCACTTCCAGGTAGGGATAGGAATTGTCACCTGCTTGAAACCCTGTTGTTGGTCAGCATAGTCAAAACTCTGCTAGGTTATCCAGTGGTTATCTAATGCTGAGTATTAGGCAGTTCTCTATGTTCAGATTGCCCTGGGCATCTTTTTCCTTTTCCTATGCCAAAGTCTGGAGGCAGATAGTAGTTTTTAGGAAAGTCTAATAATGGTTTGATGGAGCCATATCTGCATACAGTTGGACACAGGCTTCCCCTATGTGAAGGAAGGACCACAGGGAAGGCTTCAGCTCAGTGGCAGAGTCACTGCTTTGCACTGAGAAGGCCTCAGGTTCATTTTCCACCATATTGAGACGTGGCTGGGAAAGGCCCCCGTCTGAAACCCTGGAGAGCAGCGGCCAGTCTATGTGGAGCCAGGTTGGAGTTAGCACAAGGCAGCTTCCCACGTTCCTTGCACAATGTTCTCTCTCCTCAAGCAGACTCGGCAGGTTTTATGGAAGTGCTATACAGCTTGTAAGCAGAGACAATAGGAGCATGAACCTGGATCCATCGCAGCACCTGCAGTTCTTGAGAGACGGCGGGCTTGCCTCTCTCTAATCAACATGGATAGGCGAAGAAGACATCTTGCTGCCTGAGGCAGAGCAGCAAATGATGTCCCCTCCAAGTCAAGATGCATAGCACTCAAGGGCTTGTCAAGCTCTTTCAGCACTTGAGGCAGAAAATCCCATAAGCGCCTTTCCTGCTGCCTGGGTGTGCGCACGCACGCACACACACAATAATAACAGTACATTAAATAACCAGCAATTTTCTACCCTCCCATGACATCCAGCTGTATTCCACGACCCCTTCAAGTGCAGTAAGACCAGCATTAGCAGCTGGGAAATTGGAGAGGCTGGGGAAGAAGGCTTGCCATCAATGCCAGACCCCAGTGCTTTCATTTTTTACTTCTGCCTGCCTCCTCTGGGGGAGAGATGAGGAATTCGGCTGTGAACCATCCATCCCGGTGAAATGAACCTCTCTCCTTCAAACCATATATAAGCCATGGCTGTTGTGGATTCTTAAGGGCAGCAAGGCTAGAATTAGCAGTGTGGGTCATTTCTTTATTTAGTGCCTGGTTAATTTTGATTTTATTCTGTCCTGTGAAGCCTAGAGTCATAGTAATAGCTGAATTTATCCTTTTATTGAGTTTACAATTTTGTCTCCATTTCAAAAGCTAGGGTGGAATTCAGTAAGATGCTAAAATGATGGTTCTGTTCGGCGCAAGCATAAATTGTGTTCCATCAGAGCAGAAATACATTCCACTAACCTTCTATAATGGCTTCTTGTGATCTGATTGCAAGAGGCTCACTCTGTTGGCATATTTACCCTATGGACATCCAGTCCAATTCTATGTAGAATCATAGAGTCGAGGGTCATCTCATCCAACCCCCTGCGATGCAGGAATCTTCTGCCCAACATGGGGCTCAGACTCACAACCTTGAGATTAAGAATCTCATGCTCAACTGAGCTCTCCAGAGCAGTACAGTGGTACCTCAGTTTATGAACTTAATCTGTTCCGGAAGTCCATTCTTAAACCAAAGCCATTCTTAAACCAAGGTGCACTTTCCCTCATGAGGCCTCCTGCTGCCAGTGCCCTTCCACCATTTGGCTTCCATTTGTAGACTGAGGTAAAGCTCGCTAACCAGAACACTACTTCCAGTTTTGCGGAGTTTGTATACCAAATAGTTCGTAAACAGGGCTGTTCTTAAACCAAGGTACCACTGTATGTCTGAAGATGTACATTTCCCCAGGGGTTTGTCCTACTGAATCCAGGGTACATAGGTGAGCAACAGGTTTGACAGTCATTCCCTCTCTTTAGGCAAATGGTGGGGGTGCAGTTCTGTGGTGGGCATTAGGGATCTCTGATTGACAGTGCCCACAGGATTATTTGGGGGAAGCCATGGATGTGAAAATTGCATGAAACCAGTTGTATAAATAGAGCAGGGGTCAGCAAACTTTTTCAGCAGGGGGCTGGTCCACTGTCCCTCAGACGTTGTCAGGAGCTGGACTATATTTTGAAGGGGAAAAAATTGAACGAATTCCTATGCCCCAGAAATAACCCAGAGATGCATTTTAAATAAAAGGACACATTCTACTCATATAAAAACACACTGATTCCTGAACCGTCCACGGGTCAGATTTAGAAGGCGATTGGGCTGGATCTGGCCCCTGGGCCTTAGTTTGCCTAGCCATGAATAGAGCCTTCTGTATGTCAGGTGTGTACACAGAGGGTTTTCAGTCAGTGGGGTTGATCAATGACCAGCCTTCTTCATGAGACCCATGTGTCACCTGTGAATTTACAGCCCCAAGGCATAACTTGCAAGTCAAAATCTTTTCTACCCAGGCATATTTCTCTCAGTCCATGCTGTGTCTTACAATGTCACCACCATCTCCAGGAACTGGCAGCAGCCTGGTCTGCAGTATGTGGTCCTGTATTAATTGTCACCAAAGTAAAAAAGCTTATTAGGCATTCAGGATGTAAACGTGAAAGGCATGCTATTGTTCTTAAATCCGGCTATACATTATTAAATTAAGAGAGCAGAAGAATGTGTATGGTATTCACAAAAGAACGGTTCAAACCAGGCTCTTATCTGAAGGGGATTCTACAAGGAATGAATGGAAAAAGAAAAAAAACCATCTGTGGTGGCTGTTAATTAAAAGTATTTGTGTGAGTTAGCACTCAATTCATTGTGGATGGAGGCATGCTGGGAAATAGTCATTGGTTAAGGTTGGAACAGCAAGAGCCCTGCTTTGCTTTATAAAATAGGATGTGGGAAGGAGAATTGCCCAGGTGCTTTTAAACAAACTCATACCAGCACTGATAACATTGGCTCCAGAAGGAATATTCTAGGGCCAGCGGGTATGAGAATCAAGGTAATTTAGCACACTGCAAAGTAGCAAATCTTGCTAGGCTACAAATAGAGCCACGCTCATTTATTAAATTGAGCAAGCCTGAAAAAAGGTATGAGAGGTAGCACACTTGGGGTGGAAGAAAAAGAAGAAGAAAGAACTAATCAGATCAGGTACTTTCTGCGCATAGGATGTTCTTGCAAGTGGAACTACCTGTGTGGAGCTCTGCGTTTGTTTTGCCATCTGTTTCCAGCTAAATGGGATTTATGCACATACTGTCAACAACCAAAATTGGATTAGGAAAAAAATAATTGTCGGTGACCCTCGCTTCCAAAAGGGACCTGAACCACTTCGACTTGGCAAAGCAGAAGTGGATGAGGTAATGCTTATCCTCAGCAATAGCTGTGGTTCTCAGGTCAAAAGTTCCTCTCTCCCAATTTACTAGAGGATCGAGATAAACTTGGTGCTTTCAAGATCATAGTAACAGAAAAGCGAAATTAAAACTTGTCATGCTCCAGTCAGGTATATATTAATGGACCTCTCATTTCCACTGGGGTCCTGCTGTGGACCCAAGCCCTGAAGCATTAACATTTTACATTCATGTGTCAATGACCTCAGTGAGAGTTCCAGTGAAATTAAATTATCCTAGGCTATGATGTGGCTTTGTTCAATAGGTGCTTGATTTAACTGAACTATGGCACAATGAAATCCATTGTGTGGTTATTTGTTTAGCTAGCAACAAAGGAGCTCTTACTTTATTTTGCCATATACGGAATTCTGATTTAAGGAACACAAAATCTGGTGTAGGACTGGTACATTTTTTTCCTGTTTTCTGAACCTTTAGCTGCAGCATGACTGGCAGAAATTTAACAGGTTCATAATTTCCCACCTTAAAAGGTAAAGGTAAAGGACCCTAACCACTAAGTCCAGTCGCGAATGACTCTGGGGTTGCAGCGCTCATCTCGCTTTACTGGCCGAGGGAGCCGACGTTTGTCCACCCGCAGACAGTTTTTCTGGGTCATGTGGCCAGCATGACTAAGCTGCTTCTGGCAAAACCAGAGCAGCGCTTGGAAATGCCGTTTACCTTCCCACCAGAGCGGTACCTATTTATCTGCTTGCACTTTGACGTGCTTTCGAACTGCTAGGTTGGCAGGAGCTGGGACCGAGCAACGGGAGCTCACCCTGTCGTGGGGATTCAAACCGCCTATCTTCCTACCGGCAAGCCCTAGGCTCAGTGGTTTACACCACAGCGCCACCTGCGTCCCTTAGAGGTGCACTAATGAGGAATGCCCTGCCAAATGCCTGAAAGGTCACTTCCCTACAGACAACCTCGGGTGTTGAGATGGGCAGAGCAGACCACCCTCAGAAGTTCCCTGTTGGTGGGAGTTGGAGTCCGACATTTAGAGAGTGTAGTAGGTTGGGAGAGCTGCCTTAAATTGTAGACCTGGGTTAAAGATAATTCTGGGAGTTCCTCTTCCCTAGCTGTTGATCTCTTGCCCTTGTATCAAAGGAGGCAGGCCCCAGGAAGGAGTAGACAACAGAAAAATTGGACCACGCGCACTGCAGCTTCGGGCTTCCTTGACACTAGAACAAGGATAGTGAACTTGCGGCTGTCTAGATATTGCCATTGGACTGCCACTCCCATCAGTCCCAGCCTGTGTGGTCAATGGCTAGGATTGATGAAGGGAGTTGGGAGTCTAACAACAGCTGGAGGTGCATGAGAGTGACGTTTTGTTTTTGCACTGGATATTGCTGAGTGGCAACTTGAGTTCCCTCACTTGTAGAAGTGCAGCTGAAGTTCATTTGCAGGTGCGGTGACTAATTAGTGCAATTGAAGCTGCCTGCTGCAGGAAAGCGGGGGGGGGGGGGGGCTCCCAATGCAGCCGAGTCTTGTTAGTGAGTCACCAGTGCAGTTGCATCTAATGAAATTCAGAAAGAGCAGGTTGAATTAGATTAGCTAATAGAATTCTTCACTTCTCAATTGAGAGGGATTCTGTGCAGTGCTTATTAATTTGCTGGGGAAATGACAGCTTGTTTGAGATGGAACCCAAGCACAATACACAGCATTTCACTAAAGCCCTGGAACTTGGAGGGAGCTTTCTCACTGAACATTTTAGTAGGAACGCTCCCCCGCCCCCTTTTGACATATTGAAATGGTGCCCCTTGGTCCCAAGAGAGCTGCTGGATATAGTAGTCCCACTGTTCCCCTCCCCACAATAGAGATAGTGGAACTGTGCTGGGGTCTCCCTTATCTGACTCTACCTATTGTTGGGATTCTTAGCTCTCGCCTTTACTGCCATCCTGCCAACTTTTTTAAACCAGTCCTTCCTCTTGTACTTTTACAACTGGTTTGTTCTGCAGACTCTTGCATGTACTCATGTAAATGTCACAGAAATCTTTCAGCAGATTACACTGCTAAAGGCACATGAACAAAGAGGGCAATTTTTATTCTAATAAGTTGGCAGTCCTACGATTTGGTGATTCCTAAATCAGGATGGACTCTTTCTGCTTGCCTATTCTTCACATTTAGCGAAGTGTATGTCAAGGTCAGAGCTTCTCTAAGATTCTTCAAGTGATGAGAGGACATCGTTGCAAGAGCAGATCATAGTATCGTAGAGTTTGAAGGGACCCAAAGGTCATCTACTCCACCTCCCTGCAATGCAGGAATCTCAGCTAAAGCTTCCATGACAGATGGCCACCCAATCGCTGCTTAAAAACCTCCCAGGAAGGAGACCCCACTGAAAGAAAATCTACTGCCTTCCAATTTATCGTGCATTAGGTATAACAACACATATTGTTGACCTAAAGGAAACTCTGAACGATGACTCATTTGATGATGAAGTTGCTGAAAAATAATATGGACACCAGTGTCATGTGTGTTCTGAGTGCTAATTACTAAGGGTGGGCAGATGGAAGAGAGAGCAGGGCTTCTGTACCTTTTAACAGTTGTATAGAAGAGAAAATTGCAACATGGGTATCTTCTCTACACAGCTATCCCCTCTTCTATACAACTAAACATCTTCATGCCATTTCTGCTGTAAAAGGTAGAGAAGGCCACTTTGGGTCAGGAGCTGAGATTCCTTGCCCTTTCCCCATCCCCTCCAGATCTGAAATAGCTTGAATGTAATTACTTGTCAAATGCCATCAAATTACTGCTTATTTGAGAAAAATCTGTAGGAAAATTGAGAATGGGTACTGAGAATCAAAGGACTGCTTTGATTCACTTGCTTTCAGAGTGACCTTACTTTAAGAGAAGTATTTGATTCATTCTTGACAAGTTATTTTGCTTAAATGTTAGCATTCTCTAGGGGTGGAGGATGTGATCGGATTACCATTCCATTGCAAGAAACATTGCACTGGTGGCCTGCTCACCGGATGCTGGGTGGTTCGGTGAGAAAATGGGAATGAGGGTGAGAATGATAAAAATAATAGCTTAAAAAAAATAGCAAAATTGAGAGATGCCCCTGTCACTGATTGATTTGCAGACAGTGTGTGCTATCATTAAAAGGCCATCACTGCCTCAGCCTGTACTGCTGTCCATAGCCATTGGGGTAGCTGCGAAGTCTTGTAATATCTTTGACAGCCACCTGCATCCCAAAGGGTGATTCTCAAAGTTTGGCAGCTTAAGAACTTTGAATGTAGGAAGCTGCCTTTACTGAGTCTATCTGGCTCAGTACCACCGACACTGTCAAACTCTCTAGGGTTTCAGACAGGGAATTACCCAGTCCTTCCTAAAGATGGCAAGGACTTGCACATGCAAAGCATATGCTCTAACACTGAGCTATGGCTCTTCCCTTTGTTCTTCCCAACAGTTCACTAACTCGTCTGTTTACTTGGTTGAACTTTCTCTTGTCGACAGCTTGATATTTAAGCCAAGCAGAGCTGCCATCTGCCTAAGGGAAGGAAATCACCCAGTGCTAACATGCATATGTTTGAATGCTAATGTCTGTAAATGTAGAGACAGGGATGGTTCCAGGTTTTTTTGTGGGCCTTCAAGGAAGGAGGGCATCAAGGGGAGGATGGAAAGCTTGTCTGTATTTATGTGTAGCATTTATTCACCACAGTTGGCTCTAGGGTGGCTTACACAAGTAATATATTACAAAAGTAAAATCTCTGCAGAACGCATAATAAAACAAACCAGTAGATAAAAACAGAACAATGGGCAAGATTTTGAAATGGCTAAAATACTTTAAAAACCTTGGATTTGTTTAAAAGGTTTGTGCCTGGCACTTCTCAGAAAGCAACATTGGCACTAGGTGAGCTGATCTGCATGGAGAATGGGGATGTATGTGTCCTGAGTGTGAGTGAGAAAGTGTATGTGTTTGTGTGTGTGTCAGTAGGGGATGCCTATGCCACTGCTGGTATTCATTCCCTGTAGGGTTGGCCAAGGGTGAATGCAGCCCTCGAGTCACAAAACATCAGCTCCTCCTCCTTCAGAAACTCTCCTGCACAGAAGGGTTGAAAGTACAAGGCAGTGTTTTGCATACAAAGGTCTAATGTTCAGCCATTTAAGTTCTGCCATTAACCAGAGGTCTGCTCTCTTTCTGAATGGCCAAAAAGTTGGAAAGGATGTGAAAAAAATTGTATATTAGCTGGGCTAAAAGATCCAGTAGTTAGTTAAACAGACGGAAGAAAACGTGGAGTGAGAAACTAGAAGAGTGGCAAGAGAGACAAAGGGCTGAAATACTCTTAAGTGCTGGAACACTGAAACAATAAGATGAATGGAGGGATGCAAAGGGATAAGCAGTGGTTTGGGCAGAGAAACAGCCAGAAAGAGGTATAGCTAGATGCTTTTATCTCTGTTTTTAAAACTTTACTTTTATAGATAACTATACAAACCGTAAAGTTAGCTTCCCTCCCTAAAACCAGTCTCTTAAAAACTGTTTTACTTAAGGTTTTAGTAAAGCAAGTTAAAGTACATTGTTTGTTTTGGGGGGAAATAGTCTGAGGCCTAATTATCTCCAGTTGGTGGAATCAAGGAAGTTCATGAGAAGGAAGGGGTGGTTCAGCTGGTTTGTTTGCATCCCTTTCCTCTTGTGGTGCTGGCAATAGCCGGTGCCATCACATCAACATTTAGGTATGGGAAGGAAATATCCTGCTTTTACCTGCCAAAATGTCCACGGGTAAAAACTGAGGATGGGTCTAATTTTAAAATGCCCACAGTCACATACCTCATGGTACAATGCTATTTGAATTGCATGATAAAGAATGATGTTCAAATGGAACCCATCACAATTCTAATTAGGACCTGGCAAAAAAGTGAGAGAAAAGCGTACGAAGTGCAACTGCAAAAATGATTTTTTCCAGCGAGCTTTGTACAGGTCCACTGAAAAGCAACTCCACATTTTATGTTGGCTGCAACAACAACAAAAAACCTTGGAGCAACACCAGTCATGGCAAAGCAGTTAAAATGATCTCTGTGCCATTATCTTTTCTGTAATCAGCAAGGAAGATGGCAAGATGGAGTGAAAGGTCTCCCAGCTACCCATCACCAGCTCAGTAACACACTGTGCCAGTGGGAGACAATGAAACATCACAGAGATTTATCAGGGATGGCAGGCTACCAAAACCTTGCTGGGGCTTGTCGTGCTGACTAATGACCCATAGTTCATGGCTGCCGTTAATCTCAAAACGAACAGAACACTTGTGAGGGGGTTGTTGCATCATCCCGTCGGTGGAAATCGCCGAGGCTGCCTCTTTATTACTTATAAAGCAAACAATGTGATGGGGACAGATTTGTGATTAACTCTAGAAACCTCATGTTTACAGAAAGATTGAAGAGAGTGTTTTGCTAGGCTTCCCAACCTCTTTAACCAGCCTCTCTTCTACACTTTAAACCACAGTAAATCCAACACAGGAAAAAATTAAGCAGGTGGTGTTTTTTCTTAGTGTGTTGACATGCAGCACAAACTTATACATATCTGCTCAGAAGTGTGTGTGTGTCTGGCCCTGTTCCACCCCACTGCACCACCTTTAAGCACTAAAAATGGCATGTGCATGCCTCAAACATGCATGAGTGGGTAGTTGCCTGTATTGTAAATCATCCTGTGAAGGATCGTATATAAATTTTAATAATAATAATAACAGTAGTACTGCAAAACAAAATTAAAAAAATCCTTCCAGTAGCACCTTAGAGACCAACTAAGTTTGTTATTGGTATGAGCTTTCGTGTGCATGCACACTTCTTCAGATATGCGGTAGTACTGTGAGTTGCATATGTGCACCTGTGGTGCAGAACATTGACCTGCTCAAGTTCAGACTGTTTCTCATCATTTAGAGCTTGTTGAAAGTCTTAAAAGGTTAATGAGTTTTCTTGTTGGCTGTGTAGTTCGAGGGAGTTTTCCTCTGTGTGTTTAGTTGCATGCCTCCCTTCTATGTGCTTGAAGTAAGAAAGATGAAACCTTTCTGCTCCTTTCTCCTCAAATCATAGACTGTTTTTGTGTAAAGTGTTGTATTGTTATAGGTATGTAGGTGCTAAATGCTAGGGTTTAATAAATGTTGGGATTTAATTAGAACAGGGATGTGAAAATGGCATGTCAGACCATTGTGTCTTAGGATATGTGTATTATAGATTCTGTAGACACACTTTGAACCTCCTGAAATTAGCATGTGAAAAAACTAATTAAAGAAGACCCAGTGTGCTGAGTGGGTGCCAGTCATGGCTAATCCCATATAATCAACAAGTGTAAAAGTTACCGTATTTTTTGCACCATAACACTCACTTTTTTCCTCCTAGAATGTAAGGGGAAATGTCTGTGCGTGTTATGGAGTGAATGCCTACGGATGGCAGGGGGATCTGCTGCAGTCGTGAGCAGAGGATCCATGGTTATCCTTCCTTCCCTCCTCCGTGGCTCGCTTTGAAACAGCAAAGCGGGAGAAGAGCCGCTGAGTGGGGAGGAGGGAGGGACAGAGAACCTGCTTGCTTTAAAGGAGCAAAGCAGGAGAGGAGAGGAGCTTTAAAGCATGGTTGCTTTAAAGGAGTCCGGTTGGCTCCTTTAAAGCAACCATGCTCTCTGTCCCTCTCTCCTCCCCACTCAGCTCGCTAAATAGCAGCAAAGTTTTTCAGCTCGCTAAGCCAGGGACGTGGGAGAAAAGCAGAGCCTGCTTGCTTCAAAGGAGCAAAGCAGGAGAGGAGAGGAGCCTTCTCCTCTTATACCCCTCTTCTGTATTATTAGCAGCATCCTTCTCCACCCACCCCACGCATGTTCCTTCTCCCTTTAAACCCCTCGCCTGCATTATTAGCAGCATCCTTTTTTTGCATTGGGCTACCCCAAACTTAAGGGACACGGGTGCTGCTGTGGGTAAAACCTCAGCGCCTAGGGCTTGCCGATCGCATGGTCGGAGGTTCGAATCCCCGTGGCGGGGCGAGCTCCCGTCGTTCGGTCCCAGCTCCTGCCCACCTAGCAGTTCGAAAGCACCTCTAAGTGCAAGTAGACAAATAGTGGGAAGGTAAACAGCGTTTCCGTGTGCTGGCTTGCCAGAGCAGCTTCGTCACGCTGGCCATGTGACCCAGAAGTGTCTCCGGACAGTGCTGGCCCCCGGCCTCTTAAGTGAGATGGGCGCACAACCCTAGAGTCGGACACAACTGGCCCATACGGGCAGGGGTACCTTTACCTTACCTTTACCCCAAACTCACCGTCAGATCACATGTCTGTGGCCACAGCATGAACCACAAAAATCATACATCCACTGTTTTGTTTAGAATATTTTTTTTTCTTGTTCTCCTCCTCTAAAAACTATGTGCGTGTTATGGTCTGGTGCGTGTTATAGAGCGAAAAATACGGTAATTAACTCAGGTAATTTCCTTGTGAGGTGACCGCCTGGGGATAAGCCATTTAGGCGACACAAAGGGGTGAAAGGTCATATCTCATTTGCAAATGTGTGGGTTTCCTCCCTCTCTCAGTTGAGGATTGAGATTAAAAGACTACAACCAGTGTTTTTCAGGGTTAGTTTTAGAAGGGGAGTTAGGTTAGAGTTTAGTGCAGGGGTGATGTAGTCAGGAAGCAGGGGGGGAACAGTGACACTTGGGTGTGCTCTGTAGAGCAAGAGAAGCTGCAGAGAAAAGATGCTGATTCTGCTACTATGGAATAAGCTTGTGTGTGTGTTTTTTTTTGGGGGGGTGCTGCTGCTAATTTCCTCCATTGTAGACTCCAGGTTGTAGATATGTGTAAATAAACCATATATCATGAAGATACTGCAGTCTCCTCTGTGCCTGATTTTCCAAAGGGAACAAACCCTGGGTGAGCTCCTGGAATCTCTGAAGTCTCACACACCTCTTGGCGGAGATCAGGGTGGCATTTGGCAGAATCCTTGGGATTTTTCTCTCAGTTTGTGTAATTTAGGTACCTTTGCTAACACCCCCATATCCTATCACTCTCTAAGGTTGCTAAGGATCAAAATCTAGCACTGGCTTGGGCAGAAATGGAAGGTGTGGTCCCCTAACTGGTTCCACAGAAGTAAGGAGCAGACTTTTCTCTTAATACAGCAGCGTCCCACACTGCAAACCTTTTAATTTCACACTGCCATGAAGAAACATAACACATGGTTCTCGAGAACACAGTTGTGGGGTGGGCAGCACCAATTCTGAAACCCTTTGACACTAAGTGGCCCAGCCTTAATTTATGGGATTCCTTGGGGTATGGGAGTAGTGGTTCAATGTATGTGGTGGTGAGGACCCACAAAGACTCACTGCATTCATGCTCTCCAATGATCTTTATGGTGCCCAAGCCCTTCTTCTACACTTGAGGGCATTTTGTGAATGCAATTTAATCTAGCAGGCTGTAGCAGGCTGGTGAGATTAGGAACTGATACTCCTATCTGAGCTTTGCCTTCTTAGTTGTCAATGCCCTTGTGAGTAAGATAATGGTTTGCAGTGCTTCAGTGAGTATAGTGAGGAAAATGTCTTGAACAGATCTCGAGAATGTGTAGCCTAGGGAAATTAAATTCTTCCTTCCCCTGAATGGAGTAAGGCTTCCAGGGGTTTTTTATGTATATACCTTTTAAGGCAGAGTGGTGTGTTGTTTTACAGATGAACCTGTGATCTGTTTCCTTTTTCTCCGCTGTACAGACACAGTGACAATGTCCTCTTCATTTTTTCAAGTGTCTAGAAACCCGGCTTCAATGTTATTCAATTACACCTCACACAAAGCCAACCAATAAATAGTTGCTGAATTCAAGGATCAGTCTGTAAATGTGCATTCGGTGAAAGGCTATCCATTCTCGTAAATCCTGTGATCAAGGTTGCTGCTGTGAAAAGGTGTTTTTTCTCTCCTCTTGGTGTGTTTCTTGGTACTTCATGTTTTGAATGGAAGAGGAAACAGCTTCTGAACATTTGCTCCTTTTATACACCAGAGAAGTGGGAAACACATTTCTACTGCTACTATGAAAACACTGGATGGTATCCCATGCTGCTGTTCTGCTTGCGCAGCAGACTTCCATTTGCGCAATGGGACTTCCATCTTCTGTCTCCTACAGACTCCTGTGCCCCCTCAAGATCTGCTCCAGAGGGATGGAAGACCCTCAGGAGCAGATTGTGGGGTGTGGGGAGAAGGCAACGGCTCATCCAACCTATAAAATGGTAGTAAAAGAGATACATAGAGAAGGACACAGCTCTTTCTCGCGTAATGACCACGTGATGTTTTTTTCTGGATACAGCCTCCTCCCCAAAAAGAATAAAAGAGGGAAACATGCTGTAGAAGGCAAGTTTCATTCTCAAAAATGGTCCAAAAATGCTACCAAAATGCGTACTCCAGTTGGGCAATACCAGATGAATCATTAAGTGTCAGTAGCAATCCAGGTCTTGGGCACAAGACAGTCTTTTGCTTCCACTCCTCATCTCTTCAGTAGTCCTTTCCAATTGCCACCAGGTAACTTCCTTCAAATTTTGTGTTGCTTAAGTTGACTTTCAACTTGGTCCGCATCCTTTTCCTGTCACTGATTTTTTTGCATTTCTGGAGTGTCAGATTAATATACATTTTCTCTGCCCCCCAGGTTCATCCCATTTACCTGCCTTCCAAAAGGACACTGGCACATCCCATCTATAGCAACCCCTAATTTGAAACTCCTTTTCAGGCATCTCCCCCATAGCCAGCATGCTCTGATCGTTCTTGCTCAGATGGGGTTGGGGTGACTATTTGGGAGATTATTGTGAATCCTCAGTTAGCTCAGCCAGAAGGGACATGATCTCTTGCAGAAAAAATATATGGCTCATTGCCACCAAGGAGAGACCTTTCACTGCAACGCAAGTAGCTGGTGTTTTCCATTCCACCTTGCATTCATTGCATGCATCACTGTTTCCATTCCACAGCAGTTCTGCCAAAACCGACATTGTTCATTTTGCTGTCCACTGTGGTGTAATTATATAACATATTTAATTAATTACATATGTTACATTGTCATAACATTATCCCTTGTGCAAATGAAATACAGTGCAAATGGGGGCAGGAAACCTCAATTACATATCAGTTGCGGGCTGAAAACAACAGCAACAACAGATACCAATATTTGCTGGTTTGATTTCCATTCCAGACTTGGGGTGAATAAGCAAGCATTGTCAATTTCTGCTCCCATTTCTGTTTTCGTTGGAGTTCTCCAACTTCCCTCCTGCCAGCTACTCCCTCCCACGTTCCCTTTCTGCATGATTAGGGCCAACGCTACCATTAGGCATAGTAAGATGACAGACTCGGGTGGCAGATGCTGTGGGGGCAGCAGTGGCATCCCCCTGACTTCTTCTGTACTCCCTGGCTGTACTGTTCCATTGGAAGACATCTCTATGTGTCATGTGTCCTCTCCTGCACTCCCATAACAATCTTACTGTCCTCAGGTGGAGGGCACTCTCCTGTTCTACTACTGAAATAAGATTTGGCTGCCAATCCAGTTGGCCTGGGTATAGGGGAGTGCCACCCTGTCCTTTGCCTCAGGAGCAAAGCATCTTGGGATGTCCATGGTAAAGCTTTGGGACATCTTGGGATGTCCCTACCTTGCAGCTAAAGGCTACAGTGGGACTTATGAGTGTTTATTTTGAACACTCATAAATCCTACCTTAATTTTGTGGGAAGCAGGAGGGGGCAAGCAACAACTTTAGTCATTATGTGTCCTCCCCCCGCCCCCGCCCCCCGCTTGACTGAGTCTGAAGCCAGTTCATCTCATCAGTGTTTTGAGCATTTCTCATTCATTCTGGGGGGTGGGGGGGTGGGAACCCCCTCTGATTCCCAACTTGTATCTGTCTTTCTTTACAAACATCCATATACATGCAGCAATTTTCTGCAAGAGCCATCTGGGTATGACAGATGCCTCAGTCTTTTTCTAGGCCTATTGTTAAAGGGAGGGAATACTGTGAATTGGAGGAAATAGCTTTTGATAGCCGTCTGCAATTTCATGGGCTATGAAGGAGCTGCCTCCCTTTCAGTCAATTGCCATCAGCTCCATTCATTGCAATCTGCATTTACTAGATGGGAAGCTTTCCCTTTCGCTCGACAACTGTGCTTTGGAGATGCCATGTTCCTTAAGGAAGCTTTTACGCTTATTACAGATGTTGTGTGCTTGCATCAGGGTTATATTGTGCAGAATTCTCTGCACCGTGCCCTAAAAGCAGTGTAAAAATAATTTGTGTGTGTGTGTGTGTATACACTACAGTTGGTTCTTCAAGGCTGCCTGCTCTAGAAAACTCTAAAATGCCCAAATCTGTGACCAAACACCATCTCCACACCATATGATGGAACAAATTGTTTTCTCAATTGGCCTTTATGTAATTTGCATAGACCTGATTGCAGTCTAGGGTTTTATGAGGAGCACATGACTTTTTTCAGCTCAGTGAATATCAAATCAAACAATTTTCGTATCAGAAGAGGCCTCGGAGGTCGTGTAGTCCAATCTGCTACTCAGTACACAACTTTATAGCACTCCTGGTAGATGGCCATCCAGCCTCTGCTTAAGCACATCCAGCATAGGACAGACCACTACTTCCAAAGGTGGTTTGTTCCATGGTTTAGCAGCTCTTTGTGTTGCAAAGTTTCTCCCACATATTTAGAGGAAATCTTACTCTTTTCCATTTTCATCAATTGATTGTAGCCTTTACCCTCCGGAGCAGCAGAAGAACAAGTCTTCATCCTGGCAACCCTGCTTGGTTTATTTACTTGAATCATTTGTGTCAGGGAACTGACATCGGAGGAAAGGGAAGTGGTAAGGCTCCCAGAGACTGGGAGAGAGTCAACAGCCAAAGCAGGGACCAGCAGGGGGAGCGCGGGGTCTCTGGAGGAGGATCTCAGTAATGCTGAGAGAGACGCAGCAGCCCAGGCAGGAAGCAGCAGGGGAGAGAAAGGGGTGAGAGACACTTCGAGCGAAAATAGCGGGGAGGTGTCAGAAGCAGCTGCAGGGAGACCCATGCTTCGCCGGAAGCTGCCACGTCGTGAGTCCAGGAGACGCGTTTCCGTTAAGGAACTTCTTTGCTGGAAGCGCTTCCGCAGACAGCCACTGTCAGACTCTACTAGTGACTAGAGCAGACATGTCTGAGGAGCTCTGTCACACACAGAGGTTTGTGGGGTCGCACAAACTCTGAAGGGGCACAATTTTAAGCACAAGCAGCTAACCATCCCCTGACAGCAGTCTGACAGTCTCTGTACGCTGCCTGTGCAGGAGAAAGCATCATGAGCAACCCAGTCGGAACCGGAGATGCAGGGGTTGGAGCTGGTCCAAGCTTGGAAGAAAGGTATCAAGCTCTGGAGGTCCAACTTGCGCTGCAGACGGCGAGGCTCGAGGAGAGAAGGGCTCAGGATGCTGACAAAAAGGGGAGAACCACTCAGTTCCCCAGAAAGGTACCAGGATTGGTGCAGAAGTTTGGGGGGGACCCCAAGGATTACCATGCCTTTAGGACTGAGATGCAATATGCTCTGAATGTGCAGTTTGATGAGTTCCCTGATGAGGAATCGCGAGTTGCTTTCGTAATTGGGCATCTTGAGAAGGGGGCGCGAGACTGGGTTCGACCCCTGATGGCAACGCACAACGATATCCTAAAGGACACTATGAAATTCTTTCGTGCAATGGATATCATGTTTTCCAGCGATATTGAGGAAGGGTTGGTGCGCAGACAGCTAATGGCTTGCAAGCAGGGAAGCAGATCTGTCCGTGAGTACTGGACTGAATTTACCATGCTGATTCACAGATTGGGGTGGGATTTATCGGCAGCACCCATTCAGATGCTATTTGAAGAAGGTCTTTCTTCAGCTGTGAAAGACGAGCTGGCCAGGAGCCCCAGGGCGGTGTCTATGGATCAGCTGACCAAATCTGCGCTGACCATTGGAGCGCGCCAGGAGGCAAGAGCCATGGAGAGGCGGGAAGGGAGAGGGGAACGTTGGAAGGAGTTACGCATTCCAGACATTCCTGAGCCAGCTTTCCCGCCGGCAGAGCCGATGGAAATCGGAACAGCCCGCGCGCGCGCATTTTCAAAGCCCAGTGAGGGGGCGAAGAAGGAGGGAAAGGGAGCCCGGAAATGCTATCTCTGCCAACAGCCAGGTCACTTTGCCAGAGTCTGCCCCCAGAGGAAGGAATGGCAAGGGATGGTGGGAGCTGTTGAGGGGGAAGAGCAGGGAGAAACGGAGCAGGTAAAAGCCAACGCCTGGTTGCCAGCAGGGCACTGCAGCCAGGCCAAAGAGCAGTGAAAGTGCCCCTTCCCCAAGTGCCAGTGCCAGAAGCTCCTCGACCTGCTCTAGTGATTGAAGTGTCGCTAGAGCTGCAAAATGGACACCCCCTGAAAATAAAGGCGCTGTTGGACTCAGGCAGCTCCTGCAATTTCATGAGCAAGGAGTTTGCTGCTGAGCACCAGATACAGACTATCCCTTTAAGCAACCCCCTGCAGGTGACCACGATCGATGGCAGGGAACTGTTGGGAGGAGGCGTCAGCTTGCAGACCGTCCCAATGATAATGAGGGTGGCAAGGCACACAGAACTGATAGCGTTTAATGTGGCCACCTTGGGAGGCGCTCCCATTATTTTGGGAATGAGCTGGCTAGCCCTACATGATCCGCTGGTGGGCTGGCATCAAAGAGTGGTTTCCTTCGGTTCAGCACATTGCTTAGAACACTGCAGGGCGGAAAAGGGGTCAGCAGGGGCCCAAGCCACCCTAGCAGGGACGGAAGTAATGGAGAAGGGGAAGGTGCCACCACAGTATGCTGATCTCAGCGACGTGTTCAGCGAGAAGGAAGCGGACCAACTACCCCCGCATAGGCCCTTTGATTGCCAGATCAATTTACTCCCTGGAGCACAGCTTCCTGTAGGCAAGTTGTATGCCATGTCAGACAGGGAGATGCAGGAGTTGCGAGCGTTCATTGACAAGAACCTGAAGAGAGGCTTCATCAGAGAGTCCAAGGCAGCGGGGGGTAGCCCAGTGTTTTTTGTGGATAAAAAAAACACGGACAAGCCGAGGCTGGTATGTGACTTTCGGGCCCTAAATGCAGTGACAGAGCCGGCGGCTTTTCCTATGCCCAGGATTGATGATATTTTGACCAGGGTGCGAAAAGGAAAGATTTTTACAAAGCTGGACCTAAGGGGGGGCGTACAACCTGATACGTATAAGGAAAGGGGATGAATGGAAGACCACCATGTTCACCCCTTTGGGGGCATTTGAATACCTCGTTATGCCTTTTGGATTACAAACAGGCTCCGCGTGTTTTCAAGCCTTTATGAACCATGTACTGGGGCCTTTGCTCTACAAGAATTGCGTGGCCTTCTTAGATGACGTGTTGGTGTATTCGGAGAATGAGGAGCAACATGTGAGAGACGTCAGAGAAGTGTTGAGCAGGCTGCAAGCCAACAGACTGTGGGTGAAACTGGAGAAGTGTCAGTTTCATACCAAGGAGGTGGAATTCCTGGGGTACCGCTTGTCAGACAAGGGGTTGGCCATGGACCCCGGCAAGGTTCAAGCGGTGCTGGAATGGAAAACACCCAAGACCAAGAAGGATGTGCAGAGGTTTCTAGGGTTTGGAAACTTTTATCGTAAGTTCATCCGAAACTTCGCCCACCTGACGGCACCCATCACGGACTGTCTCAGCAGCAAAAAGAAGTTTGTTTGGACGGGGGAGGCGGAGCGAGCGTTTGAGGAACTGAAAAGGGCCTTCGCCTCTGACGAACAACTTCTACATGTGGATTTACAAAAAAAGCTGAGGGTCGAAACAGACGCTTCTGACAGAGCCATAGGGGCGGTGCTGCTTCTGCAGCCGGGGAAGGAGGGGTCAGAGTGGCGACCGTGTGCCTTCTTTTCGCGAAAGCTGAACAAATCTGAGAGAAACTACGCGGTGTACGCGGTGTACAACTTCTTGCGATTTATGAGGCCTTCCGGAGATGGAGGCACCTACTAATTGGTGCACAACAGAAGGTGCAAGTGTGCACGGACCATAAGAATCTAGAGTATTGGAGAACGGCGCGAGTGCTCAACCAAAGGCAGTTGAGATGGGCCCAGGAGTTCTCCAAATTTAACTTTGAGATTTGTTACGTACCAGGCCCGGAGAACGTTAGGGCGGACGCTCTCTCACGCAAACCTGAATATTTGGAGGGAGAGGGTGCACCCGAAGAGACTCATGTCATTCCCGAGGACCGCTGGGTGTGTGGGGCGGCTTTGGTGGGGCAAAGGGAACTGGTAGAGGGAACGGTGCAGGATGAATACGCCCAGGACAAACTCAGGGGTCTCAGGAGGGAGGGAGACAAACCCGGGGGTTTTGAGGAGAGAAACGGGGCGTTGTACTACAAGGGAGCGTTATACATACCTGAAGGGGAATTGAGGGAAAAGGTACTCAAGCAACTGCACGATAGCCCCACAGCAGGGCATTTTGGGCAACACAAAACCATGTGGCTGGTTACCAGGGAATTCTGGTGGCCCAAGGTCAGGGAAGATGTGCGTGAATATGTGAGAGGGTGTGACCGATGTCAACGAGCCAAGGGGGAGAGGCGGGCACCGGCAGGTTTATTAGAACCACTACCCACGCCGGAAAGACCATGGGAGGCAGTGGCAATAGATTTCATGACTGATCTGCCCAGGTCCAAAGGGAAGACAGCCATTATGGTTGTGGTAGACCTGTTAACCAAGATGGCCCACTTTATAGCCTGCTCACATGCGGTCACAGCAGAAGAAACCGCCAAATTGTTTGTGGAAAATGTGTTTAGGTTGCATGGTGCCCCCTTGAGGGTGGTTTCGGACCGAGGGAAACAATTTACTTCCAGGTTCTGGAGGAAGCTCATGAGCTTATTGCATGTAGAGGTGAATTTTTCCACTGCCCGTCATCCAGAAACCAATGGGCAGGCGGAAAGAGCTAATGGTGTCCTCCAGCAATATTTGAGGTGTTATGTGAATGACAGAGAGAATGATTGGGTGGAGAAGCTGGCGTTGGCAGAATTTGCCTATAACAATGCAGAGAACGTGTCCACGGGGATGAGCCCTTTTTTGGCCAATCACGGGTGTCATCCCCGAGCCTTCCCAGGGGGGGAGGGGGAGAACTGGAGCGTTCCTGCCGCAGAACAGTTCGTTGAAGAAATGGAAGCGATCCATCGCCAGCTCCAACTTAATTTAAACAGGGCGAAGGAGGAATATAAGAGGCAGGCAGACAAAACCAGAAGGGAAGGGGAAAGTATTAGGGTGGGGGACCAGGTGTGGCTGTCCACCCAAGGGTTACCATTTAAAGGAGGTTGTAAGAAGTTAAGACCCAAAAGACTGGGCCCATTTGAAGTCACGCAACAGGTCAACCCAGTGGCTTTCAGACTCCGGTTACCGAACCACATGAAGTTGCACCCAGTGTTCCACAGATCATTGCTGTCACCGTATATAGGGGACAGAGAGGGGAGGGTCAATAGGGGACCAGCTATGGAGGAAAAAGAACACAGCTACCATGTAGCGGAGATTCTCGATTCCAGGTGGAGGGGAGATCAAGTAGAGTATTTGGTAATGTGGGAAGGGGAGCCGGAGTCGGAAAACACCTGGGTCAGGGCAGAGGATGTAGATGACGAGGTTTTGATTGAAACTTTTCATCAGAGATTCCCTAGAAAACCCCAGCCAGTGGCGAGGTTCCGGAGGGAATACTTCGCCACCACCGACGACGAAGAAGAGTTGGAGGGGTTCGCTGATTCCGAGGTGGAGGAGGATTCAGCGAGTCGGAACGAAGACCGATGGAGGGAATTGTTCGAGACGTCTGAAGATGAAGAGGATTCTTTTAGGGGTTTCAGCTCCTCACCGCCCAGAGGAGAGAGTAGGGGCGGGGGAGAGGGGGGCCCTGGAGGGGAGGTGGATGTCAGGGAACTGACATCGGAGGAAAGGGAAGTGGTAAGGCTCCCAGAGACTGGGAGAGAGTCAACAGCCAAAGCAGGGACCAGCAGGGGGAGCGCGGGGTCTCTGGAGGAGGATCTCAGTAATGCTGAGAGAGACGCAGCAGCCCAGGCAGGAAGCAGCAGGGGAGAGAAAGGGGTGAGAGACACTTCGAGCGAAAATAGCGGGGAGGTGTCAGAAGCAGCTGCAGGGAGACCCATGCTTCGCCGGAAGCTGCCACGTCGTGAGTCCAGGAGACGCGTTTCCGTTAAGGAACTTCTTTGCTGGAAGCGCTTCCGCAGACAGCCACTGTCAGACTCTACTAGTGACTAGAGCAGACATGTCTGAGGAGCTCTGTCACACACAGAGGTTTGTGGGGTCGCACAAACTCTGAAGGGGCACAATTTTAAGCACAAGCAGCTAACCATCCCCTGACAATTTGTATACACCCAATTAACAGTATGTTTTGGCTATTTAACTATAAAAGTTAGAAGTTAAGTGAAAGACAGGTTAATGAGGAATCAGGGATGGGGGAGAGATTCGGTTCCATTTGCACTGGAAGGTGAACTTTCCTTCAAAATTCACAGTTCTCTAAATTTTGCAATTCAGTTCTGCAGCCAGGTAATGTGTTCAAAAATGCACATCATAGCATAAAGTGTGCATTAAAAAACTCACAAAACCCTGATATGCAAAAATGCATACTATATTATGGTAAATTATGGTAATACTGGTTACTATGGGAAATAATAGTAAAGGAAGATCAGTCTTCCATATTAAATAGCACCACACATGTAAAATGAAATGTCAGACTGAAGACCTCTAGCCAAGCTGATGTATTAGTTTTGCATGTGCATCGATTATTATTTTTTCACAGGGGAACATCTAGCCATTTCTCTGGTTCTTTTGATTTCTGATCAGCTGTAGAAGTGTGCTTTAAAAGGTTGGTTACCTCTGGGTGGGGCAATACAATTGACCAGACTGCCAAATGATCATGTGCACCCCATTGTAAGCTATGACTCAGTAAAAGGTCAACTGCCGTCATTCACCTGCATATCTTACCACATACTACATTTCTAAAATGTTGGGATTTTAATATATTCTATAAGGAAGGATCATACTGGTTAAGCCTTGCCAGAGCTATCCATGACCTGGTAACATTCAGTCTTCCAAGTCTGCAATGCTTTGCAGATGGGGTTGCCTTTCAAGGACTTCTCAAACCTCTTCAAAATATGGTGACCAGGCTAGTGGCTGGATCTGACCGGTAGGAATATATTTTGCTGCTAATAAAGCATCTCCACTGTGTTCCAGTTTGTTTCCAGGCACACATCAAGGTGCTGGTTTTGATCTAAAGTTCCTCAGCTATTTGGGATAAGAGAATCTGTATAAAGCTGTCTGTCCTTTACCATTTGCCTTTCACTTTGGAGGTTAAGTAGTTGGCAGCCTGCGTTTGGGCTGTTTTGGTGGCTGTACCACATTTGTGGGATACAACAATTGCCTACTTTGTGAGCTTTTATTCACCAGTGGAAGACCATTTTATCCCTGCGAGCTTTTTAATGGATGATGTTGTAACTCTGCCTTTGCTATTTTATTGCTGCTGATTGCTCTTATAGTTGCTTTTATAGCTTGTGTTATTTTTACAGTTTGTGTTTTCTGCTTGGAAGGTTTTTTTCTGTTTGAAAGCCAGGATAAAACTGTGTTGCATATCATTCGCATTTTAGTTCCTTTGCACCTGATTGTCAGGGAGCAGCTTTAGGAGGAGGATCTGAGGAACCCTGGCAGGAAACAACAAAATATCTAGTTGCTTCCCTCTCCACTTTGTTGGGATTTGCTACTTTTGTGTTTAGGAATTCATCACCTTGAAAGGAAAAACAAATTGGAAAAAGGCCATTGAGTTGCAATGAATCATAGTTACAAAACTTTCTGATCACTTTGACGTCCCATACATCATCCTGACACAATATAATACATAAAATCAAGTTTATATTCATTTGAATAAATGGTGCTTGTCGGCTTGCTGCTTAACTTCTGTCTCTCGCTTAACCAAAAGCACCAAGTTGCCCTTGTATTATTTAGCTTTGATAAGACATGGAAAGGACACAGTTTCTTGGACTCTCCACACACTAGTATTAAGGGGTTGGGACTGGAATTTGGGATTAGTAGGAAGTGAGAGCTGGACCATAAAGAAGGCTGATCGCCGAAGAATTGATGCTTTTGAATTATGGTGCTGGAGGAGACTCTTGAGAGTCCCATGGACTGCAAGAAGATCAAACTTATCTATTCTTAAGGAAATCAGCCCTGAGTGCTCACTGGAAGGACAGATTGTGAAGCTGAGGCTCCAATACTTTGGCCACCTCACGAGAAGAGAAAACTCCCTGGAAAAGACCCTGGAAAAGATGGAGGGCACAAGGAGAAGGGGACGACAGAGGATGAGATGGTTGGACAGTGTTCTCGAAGCTACCAGCATGAGTTTGACCAAACTGCGGGAGGCAGTGGAAGACAGGAGTGCCTGGCGCGCTCTGGTCCATGGGGTCACGAAGAGTCGGACACGACTAAACAACTAAACAACAACAACAACAAGTAGTAGTAACCCCACGACTTGCCCAGGAATTGTGTTTCAGGGATCACGCCTAAAGCCAAAATCACACATAGTTAAAATACATTGGGTGCAACCTGCCCTCTTCCTACCCCTTTCTAATTTGATTATTTCTTTTATTGCCAAGCGCATAAAGTTGAATGCACACAAGTTAAATGTTCATACAGTTGCTGGAAGCCACAGAAGAGGAGTGTGCTCTTCTGCTTTAATCCTCCTTGCCGATTTCCCACAGGCATCTGGTTGGCCACTGTGAAAATGGGATGCTGCACTAGATGGGCCATTGGCCTGATCCAGCAGCCTCTTCCTGTGTTCTTACTTTTAAGCACAAGTCACACACACACACACACACACACACACACACACACCAGATGGTTGGAACTGACTCTGTTGACACTGTGGCTCTCTCTTGATCGCCTCAGCTTTTCATCTTTCTTCCATAACTTTGATCAATGCTGAGAGCAAACAACTCTTTTCTGAGACTTATTCTCCCCCATGCCCCATGTTTGTCAAATATGTATACTTGCATTCACCCTGCCCTCTTGACCTGCCCTCTCTCTGCTTAACATCCTTAGTTCTTAAGCTTCAATCACATCCACTCATTCTGAAAAGAATGAATGCTGTCTGGCTGAAAATGAGCAATATAATTACTGTATAATTTTAGCTCAGATTTGATCCCCTTTTTTGCACAGCAGATATCAGATGGCCAGCAGATTTTCCAAGCTGTCTATCAAATGCCATGTGTTTTTATTTATTTTCAGATGCACACACATATATTTGCCCACACTTTTAAAGCCTGCATGAAATCTCACTGTCAAAATCAATGGCTGTTGCATGCAATGTAAATCCATGAGGTGATGCTGGATAAACTGAATGTGTTTATTCTGCGCTCCAGAATAAATTGTCTAGAACAGGCATAGGCAAACACGTCCCTCCAGATGTTTTGGGACTACAACTCCCATCATCCCTGACCACTGGTCCTGTTAGCTAGGGATGATGGGAGTTGTAGGCCCAAAACATCTGGAGGGCCGAGTTTGCCTATGCCTCATCTAGAATCTAGAGAGAAGTAACAGTTGAGAGAAGGAAGGCAACTGGAGTCTTAAAAAATATTTGAAAAGTTGCTCTTAAGAGATACTCTTCTCTGGGGAATAGTCCCATTCTGCTCTTATCATAGAATCATAGAATCATAGAGTTGGAATAGACCGCAAGGGCCATCAAGTCCAACCCCCTGCCAAGCAGGAAACACCATCAGAGCACTCCTGACATATGGTTGTCAAGCCTCTGCTTAAAGACCTCCAAAGTAGGAGACTCCACCACACTCCTTGGCAGCAAATCCCACTGTCGAACAGCTCTTACTGTCAGGAAGTTCTTCCTAATGTTTAGGTGGAATCTTCTTTCTTGTAGTTTGAATCCATTGCTCTGTGTCTGGTTCTCTGGAGCAGCAGAAAACAACCTTTTCCCCTCCTCTATATGACATCCTTTTATATATTTGAACATGGCTATCATATCACCCCTTAACCTCCTCTTCTCCAGGCTAAACATGCCCAGCTCCCTTAGCCGTTCCTCATAAGGCATCGTTTCCAGACCTTTGACCATTTTGGTTGCCCTCCTCTGGACACGTTCCAGTTTGTCAGTGTCCTTCTTGAACTGTGGTGCCCAGAACTGGACACAGTACTCCAGGTGAGGTCTGACCAGAGCAGAATACAGTGGCACTATTACTTCCCTTGATCTAGATGCTATACTCCTATTGATGCAGCCCAGAATTGCATTGGCTTTTTTAGCTGCTGCATCACACTGTTGGCTCATGTCAAGTTTGTGGTCAACCAAGACTCCTAGATCCTTTTCACATGTACTGCTCTCAAGCCAGGTGTCACCCATCTTGTATTTGTGCCTCTCATATTTTTTTTGCCCAAGTGCAATACTTTACATTTCTCCCTGTTAAAGTTCATCTTGTTTGTTTGGGTCCAGTTCTCTAATCTGTCAAGGTCATTTTGAAGTGTGATCCTGTCCTCTGGGGTGTTAGCCACCCCTCCCAATTTGGTGTCATCTGCAAATTTGATCAGGATGCCCTTGAGTCCATCATCCAAGTCGTTGATAAAGATGTTGAATAAGACGGGGCCCAAGACCCTGTGGCACTCCACTAGTCACTCTTCTCCAGGATGAAGAGGAACCATTGCCCTTCTTGTGTGATGGGCAATACAAAATGTGTTTTAAGTTGCAACAGAGTAGATTTAAGGCCAGGCATTATGGGGAAAAAGTTTTTTGTACTTGTTCCACGTATTGTGTTTACAGTGTCATCATATAGTTTGGTCGCTGGAAGGCACTGGCTGTAATTATAGCTGGGTGGAGTCAGGCATTTTCTGGCACTGGTCCGTTCTTGTCTGAGAGAGAGAAAGAGCATAAAGTTTTTGTGTAGCTTCCTGACTGCTGTGTCCCCCAAGCCTTCCACAACACCTGTGATTATGAAGGACAACATTCTGTGGTTTACTTCGTGCACTCACAAGTTCCTTTTCATCCATTTCAGTCTAAATCTTTGATACCTTCCTCTCTATGGAGGTGCAGATTACAGCCGTAACAAAGGCGGCATTTTTTCATCTCCACCAAGCTAAGCAGTTGGCCCCTTATCTCTCTCGCCCTGACCTAGCCACCGTGATCCACGCGACGGTCAACTCCAGACTGGATTATTGTAACTCGCTCTACGTGGGGCTGCCCTTGAGACTGACCCAGAAACTCCAGTGGGTGCAGAATGCCGCGGTGAGACTCCTTATGGGGTCTTCGCTGCGAGATCACATTCATCCAGTACTATACCAGCTGCACTGGCTCCCGGTGGAGTACAGGATCAGGTTTAAGGTGCTTGTTTAAACCTTTAAAGCCCTATACTGCCTAGGACCCTCGTACCTACGGGACCGCCTCTCCTGGTATGCCCCACAGAGGAACCTACGGTCTGCAAATAAAAACATCCTGAAGGTCCCAGGCCACAGAGAGGTTAGGCTGGCCTCAACTAGAGCCAGGGTTTTCTCGGCTGCGGCTCCAATCTGGTGGAACGCTCTGTCACAAGAGACTAGGGCCCTGCGGGACCTGACATCTTTCTGCAGGGCCTGCAAAACAGAGTTGTTCCACCAGGCCTTTGGTCAGGGCACAGCCTGACTCCCTCCTCTGGCAACCTGCACAGAATTTTGCTTAACGGTTGCCATTAATTTGATTTTAATTAATTTTTATAATGAAATGTGTTTAGAATGTTGGATTGTTTGATTATTTGATTGTTGTTAGCCGCCCTGAGCCTGGCTTCGGCTGGGGAGGGCGGGATATAAATAAAATTTATTATTATTATTATTATTATTATTATTATTATTATTATTATTATTAAATAATAATAATAATAATAATAATAATAATAATAAACCTTTATTGTCACTACACCACCTGTGTGCAGTGAAATTAAATGAGCCCCCCCCCCCACAATACACTCAGTCTTGTTCGCGCTCTGTGTGCTTATCGGAAGTCAATTACACCACTATTTTTTTCCATTCAGCAGCCCAACAGCCCATGGATAAAAACTGTTCTTTAACTTGTTGGTGCGGCAGACTATACTTCTGTATCTCCTGCCCTAAGGTAGGAGATTAAAGAAGTGATGGACAGGGTGTGAGTCGTCCCTAAGAATTTTCCTTGGTCTCCTGAGGCAGCAGTCTCCCACGATGTCATCTAGTGTTCTCCGAGGATAGCCTGTGATGTCATGTGCTGATGTGTCCTCTCAGATAGGAGTACCTTCTTCCCAGAGGGGAAAGATTTGCTGTCATGGGTTCTTCCTTGAAAATCTATCATTCCACTCATCATCATCATCATCATCATCATCATCAACTATTACCCCAGTATATACCCCTCCCTTCTGTTCATAATTAAGAAATGCTGCTTCATGTGCTAGTTTTAAGCGTGCATTTAATAGGGTTCAATGTAAGACCCTTGTGGGTTAGATTCTGGATCCCTGCCTCCTGCGCCACCAGGCATCCTAGTCAGAAGAGGACACTTCAGGCAGCTCAAGCCTAGATGCTGTCATGGCTGTGCCCCATTCAGCTGCACTCTCCACTCCCAGTTCCAAGCACAGCAGATTTGTTGAGTTTCCCAGGGGGTCCAGGACTGGGGAAAGGCCTCCTTCCACTCAAAGCTCTTTCTTCACCCTCTGTCCTTTCCTCCTCCTCCTCCTCCTGCTACTCCATCTTCTTAGATGCCAGCTGCTGCTGTGACACATACATGCATCACAGCCAAGATGGTCTACTTTGGCTCTGAGATCCTTGCCCAAAGCCTACCTTCTCCCTATGCCTCTGGGTTGTAAAAGTCTCATTGTTTCGTTGTCTCTTGCTCTGCAGTAGTAGAGCTCTGGTTCAGACTTTTGCTGCATCCCTTGGGAAATAAGTTTTGATTTTGTAGCATTCCTGCAAAGGGCAAAAAGAAAGCAAACAGGAACAGAGAGGTTTGCACTTTGTACAACGAATTTCTCACATTTCCTGGTCTATATACATATAAAATATAATTTAAGGCAAGCCTGTGTCCCTTAAGGTCACACTCTTCCTTTCTGTCTCTGTCTCTTCCAAACACATCCAGTCATCTGTGATAGTCCCTGCAGCCTGGACTTACAAGTTTACACGGACTTTCTTGGGAAACAGCTTGAGGGTGGGTGGCCTTCTTTCCACTATGAATACCCAGTACTGTAGCATTGGTAAAACCAGATGGTTTTGGACCTGGTTAGTTCTAGAGTTGGGATGCCATAAAAGCTACTGTAGATTTATGCAAAAAATAACACTGGATCTTAAAAATCTATCTTGAAATGCCTCTGCCAATTGTAGCCGCCACCAAGTATTTTCAGATATGCAAATGCTCTCTAAACATTATTGAAGAATATTGAACTATTCAATTATGGTGGAAGGTATGAGGATCTATCTTTTCTCTAATATGTGAATTGGCCCTTGGAGATCAGTCTGTACGGCTTTTATTGCGTCAAGGGATACATGGGATTCACAATGTTTGGTTGCAGCAAATTGGAATTCTGTGTTTCTGCATCAGCTCAAAGCTTTTAAGCTTGCACACACACAGGAATAATTGATTGTTGATGTTCAGAAAATGCAAACTAAATAATTCTATTTCACAGCTACAAAGAACAGTGTTTAATAATTGTTTTTAAAAACTCTTATACATAAGGCCCTAAACTGCCATGCTGCTTCCTTCTGCCTATTTAGAGGTTGCCTCCCATTGGAAAGACCCCAAAAGTCCATCTCTGATGGGATGGCCAGGGAAAGTTTGGGAGGACGTTAGTTAGAGGCCAAACTAAACACAGTCATTTTGACGAGATATGGTCCCCATATAATAGCAATGTAAATAGAAGCCACGTTCATGTTATACCTCCAGCCACTCATGCTTCCATATAGTGAGGCTATGTCACGGGTAACGAAGCCTTGGCGATGCAGTCAATGATTCTATTATTTGACAGTGTCCCTGCTCAATTTGTCTTTTCATATGTGACCGATATATGTGTGTAGGTTTTGTAGGAACTGATCAAAGTTACCTTACTATGAAATTAATAAAATATTCTAAAAAAGAGAAACCTCTAGGATTAAATCTGTTTCTCAGACTACCATTATTTTGCATAATTCTCAGTCTGTAGATATTGAGGAGCTGCTCCAAATGGTATTATTATTATTATTATTATTATTATTATTATTATTATTATTATTATTAAGATTTATATACTGTCCTTCCTTGAAATATCTCAGGACAGTTCACAAGATGAAGTATGGGACAAAGTCCATCTTAAGAACATAATTTCATTGATTTCCCGTCTTAAGAAAATAAAGATAAACACATTGGATTAGACCATTCAGTCCAACATCCTGTTCTCACAGTGGTGACTAGGTGCTTGTGGAAAGCCTTCAAGCTGGACATGAATATGTTAAGGGTGTTGGGAAATAGAGCTCTATGAGGGGTAAAATACAGTTCCCAGGATTCTTTGGCATTAAAATGTGCTTTGAATGTAGGGTGTGTATGCAGCTCCACTGAAATCAAGGAACGTATTAATGCTTAATAGTCAGTAAACTTTATTCACAATGGAAGGTATTAAGCTGATCTATTCTGAGTATGACTAATGCTGGATATCACCCATTTTTGTGTGTGCAACTTAGTCTGTTTGTGCTAGCAGAAATTGACTGAAAGGTCAGTACCCTAACTGTGTGAGTTTTGGCTGATCAGAGCTCCGATTCAGAAACTAAATCACATTCATTCAATGTCTGGATAAGTTATAATTTCTTATAGAGTCACATGACTGTTCAGAGCTTGCTTTTTCTGGGCTGAAGGTGTAAACATGTTGGCCCTGTTGTGGGGAGGCCAGTGGTGGAGCTTCATGCTCCGTCACCGGGGGGCAGAGAGCAGGTGGGGGCTGGCGCGCATCCTGGGGGCGTGGCACGCCACCCGCAGGGGCGTGGCGTATGTCCTGGGGGTGTGGCTCCCAGCACGGACAGGGGCAGCCGCAATGGCACCCCGCCGGGATTGCGCTGCCGGGGACGGTGCACTCCCCCCCCCACTCCTCTTCCTCTGCCAGTGGGGGAGGCACAGATTCAAATCTCTTCAGTGGACTTCATTGCATGCCCTTACGTTGCATGCTTGCTGCCTGTCAAATAGGAATAATGGCTTACAGTCATCTGACTGACATAAGAAAATGTTATTTCTCTCATTTCAAGCCTATATGAATTTTGAAAGAGTTAGTTATTAAGAAGAGATGCCGGGTAAAGGGTATTATGTTTTGTTTTCACCCCATTGCACTTTCAACGTCTGATAAATAATTGTGTAAAAAAAGATTAGATAAATAATGAAGACCTACACACCCTCAGGAAAAGTCAGAGGGAATGTTGGATATTTTGAAATGTCATGTTTTGTTTTGTGGGGTTTTTCTTGCATTAGTAATAGGAAGTAGAGCTAGCCTGTTGATTTGAGTAAAGGAAACAGGTTCTGAAACGTGCAGGAAAGAAGAAAAAAGTTTTGATTCTAAGGACTCTTCCTGAGAAATAAGAAGCATTGGGCTGGCTCAGATGTAATGTTCTTGGCTTCATAAACCCATGGTTTATGATGCTGGCAATGAGCCCTGGGCCTCTGTGCGCTCGTGCAGCAGCTTCAGTGTGCAGATCCTGATTTGTTTAACACAGAGCATGAAACTGGGAACTCTGATTCAGTGTAGATTTACTATCCAGAATATTAAATCGGGATTTTGCATCTTTCAGCATCTCTTCAATACTGTACAAGAGTCCTAGGACTGGGAAGTGCTTATTTCCATGAGCAACATGCTGCCTTCTACTGCAGCTCCCATAAGCCCCGGCCAGCACAGCCAATGGTCAGAGTTGATGGGAGTTCGAACCCAATGACATCTGTAAAGCTGCCCTGCTATCTGTGCTGAGCAGGAAAATTGTTGGGACATGAGCAGGTAGCTAGAGGCAAAGACCAGAAGAAAGGCATTGGCAGGTGCAGTTTGTCATGAGGGGTGGGAAAAGCTTCCCCTGCTAAAATTCCTTCTCCTGGCTGACTGTGAAAGGGTCATCAGCATCCTTGCCTTCCTTTTTGCCTGGGCAAACTTCACAGAGGCATGCAAGAACGCACTTCAGATAGAACCCCCCCATAAACTTTTATTCCACCTCCATTGGATGTCATGGATAAATCACAGCAGAAACAGCACCCTCTCTAAAGCCAAACAAAAAAAGGAAGGGGAAAAAAAAAACCTATCGTGATCTGACTGATAAGTCAGCTGCAGCTTTTCTGTTTACAGTTTAATTAATTACTTTCCTTCTTTGCACAGTGTTCCTTAAGATGAGTTCAGTGACTTTCTTCTTCAAGTGTAACAAAACAA
Source organism: Podarcis vaucheri (assembly GCF_965113315.1). Lineage (NCBI taxonomy): Eukaryota > Metazoa > Chordata > Lepidosauria > Squamata > Lacertidae > Podarcis > Podarcis vaucheri. The sequence continues at coordinate 93,327,228 of NC_138760.1, read as the reverse complement.
GAGAAATGTGTGCCTGTTGTAGAGGAGGCAATCTGGTGTTCTTGGCTGTGCTAAATAGCCTACTGTTATGATTGATTATGATGGAACTGGGTGGAATAACCCCTCTAGACACTGATGCTCGGCAATAAAGAAAACAGACTTTGGGCATCACATAAATCTTATCACTTCTGAGCAGCAACAAAAGTAATATCTTGGGGTAGCCCAGAAATGGGAAACTTCTCTTAGAAGGTTTAAGTCAGGGGTGGGGAAACCCTTTGTCCCTTCAAATGTAGCTGGGCTATTACACCCATCACCCTCTGACCATTGGTCATGCTGGTGGGTGTACATAGGAGCTGGAGTCAAGAAACATCTGGGATTTTAGTAAGATTAGTTAGTAGTGTACTTGTATTGAAATACACTGGCAATCTGCCTTGGACAGTAGGAAAATGTTCTACATGAATACAGTGGTACCTCAGGTTAAGTACTTAATTTGTTCCGGAGGTCCGTTCTTAACCTGAAACTGTTCTTAACCTGAAGCACCACCTGAAGCTAATGGGGCCTCCCGCTGCCGCCGCGCCGCCAGAGGCCGATTTCTGTTCTCATCCTGAAGCAAAGTTCTTAACCTGAAGCACTATTTCTGGGTTAGCGGAGTCTGTAACCTGAAGCGTATGTAACCTGAAGCGTATGTAACCCGAGGTACCACTGTACATAAAACAGCTGCTACTTCTAAACTTTCCATTTCTATATATAAAAGCTAAGCACACAGCACTTCTTATAAGTTGTAAAATGAATAAATGGCATTAGGCCCTGTGCATCAAGCCAGAAACACAGATGGATGGAATGAAGGAGTCATGAATTGCCACTCGACTGTTCTGACACGGGCCCATGCCTCCACTTCCTTCACAAAAGCTTATGCAAATGATGGCACTGATGCCATCTGATGCAGTCTCCCTGACTCCACCATCACAACCTGCTCCCAGTTCTTCATTTCATCCCCCTCCTCCCCCCGCCCCACTTGAACCATCTTTTGTTGCATCCTTGATGCCCAACCCCTCTCAGGTCACAGGAGATACTGTACCACTTTACAGCGGATGGCTTTTCTCCATTGGAAATTGAGTGAGGGGAAGTCACTTCCTAGCAACTCCACCATGGAATGATTAGGTGACTTGGCTCAAGAGAGGAGCATCTTTGGTTGATGATATCACTGGGCTTTGGTGCAACAGCAGTAGTTTCCATGAGTGCTCCCATGAGGCCTTTCCTCAAACATATGAGGTCATAAGGGGCTCCGAGGCATTTTCTGGAGTTGGACTTCACACCCTGGGCTGTACTACCCTTAGTTTATGGCATCTCTGGATGCTGCTACTGTTGCATGTCCTAAGGACCCAGTTGCTGTAGACCCAGCTGCAAGTTCAGATTAATATTTGGAACATCCAGCAGATGGTAATTGATACAAGCTGTTTATTTTAAAGTTTTTGTGACTTCTTGTATTGTATTGGATCAGATTGTTATTATGTGTGTGATCTTTACTGTCTGCTGTGTTGTTTCTTCAGCTTGTGTATAGCAATATAGAAATCTGAGGAGATTTATTCTCCTCACAAGGTTCTCCTCACAAGAAAGGCGGCACACAAATTAAAAATGAAATGAAATAATCCATTTTCCCCAAATTATTTCTGGAGTGCATTGGGACAGGCAGTCCATTTCCAGCATCTGTCTTTGGACTCCTTACCACAAAACAGGCTGAGTTGTTAATCTGTGTAGGAAGTGCATAGCTTAACATGTGAAGCATGGTTGTTTCCTGCATGAGGAGCATACACACGCATGTTAGAGACCAGCCTCTCTGGGGAATAAGCACATAACAATGCTTGCCATTTTGTTATAGTTCATTGTAAACGAGTCCCTTGGTTTTTTATTTTTTTTTATTTTAAAGAAAACCCTTTATCTGGTTTCAGCCCAAAACATAAATGCACACACTCCTCTTGCTGATGACATTTGGAAATCAGGATATGCTTTTCCTAGTTTTCGCCAGAGGCTCCACTGCTGCGTGTTTTGACTTGGTACAGTAAGCAACCACGAAATTGCTCTGCAGAGATTTGGTTGGAATCCTCTGCTGACAGTATAAGCCCTCCTCCCTCCTCAGCCGCTTTTATTCTTGGCCAAGCAAAATTAATGTAAAGAGGCAAATCATCTGGCATTAAACCCAGAAGGCTCCTCATGTTGTTCCTCCCTGGAAGCCTTTGAAGGTACTGGTTATTTGAAGGTAATGTTTGCCTTAGAATATTGTCAAAATGAACTAGGAAGCTTGGCGGATGCTACTGCTCTAGACACACAGTGAGCAGAAATAAGGTCCCTCCCTCTCCTTGCTTTTGAAGGAGCTTCCTTTTCATGGATGAGGCTGGCTGGCCACATGTCCTGTTTTGCAGAGGAAAGCCCTCTGTTTTGAGGCATCCCTTATTTGAAGGGTTGCTCAGTCCAAGCCCTGTTTAAAGATAAATAAACCACAGGAAGTGAGAGCAGGGGCCTTGAGGTCGCCCATCAACCTGGTCACAGCATTTCACACTACGGTGAGGTGAATCTTGCATTTCCTTTTAAATTGTAGTCTTCATTTCTAAATTTCTGTCTACACATATAAATTAGCACATGCATGTTTTGTGCAAATCGGGTCCTCCTTTGTCCTTTTGTGTGTAGGGATAGGGATGGTGATGCATAAGCAGCTAATCTTTTGTCACAACTGCCCAACTGGGTGAGCCACTCCTGGTTCTTGAGGAGGAATTCAGTGTAGCACTATGGTAATCATTCCATCTGTTTTGCCAGGTGGAACTATCCCCGCTCTCTCTCTGTAGGTGCTGGTGGTTCTCCTGACCCTTCCAAGAGCAAATTTCTGGCTGTGTGGATGGCACACAGAGGGAGGAAATCCTCATTAGGCTAGCAGGAGCACTTGCACTGGTTTCTGTCAGCAATACTCATTGGTGGAATCCTGCTCTTTTTGACTCCCGAAACTGTTTGAAAACCAAGGCGCGGCTTCCAATTGACTGCAGCAGCTTCCTGCACTCAATCAGAAGCCACGTTGGATGTTCGGCTTCCAAAAAACATTCTCAAACCGGAACACTCACTTCCGGGTTTATGGGGTTTGGGAGCAGATGTGTTCGGAAGATTAGCCATTTGACTAACAAGGTACCACTGTAAAGAGAAGATGGGACTGGGGCATTGTAGAAAAGCCCCAATATGGAAAGTGCAATTTCAGAATTAAGACAGAAACTTGCTCATGGCTCATGAGACTGAATGTATGGGATGGGGTCATTATATTATTATTATTATTATTATTATTATTATTATTATTATACTAAATTTATATACCGCTTGCATGTAAAAAGAATCTCTGTGGATTACAAAACAACAACAAACAGAACAGACATTAAAATTGTCAAAGAAAGACAAAATTAAAAACAGGCATTTAAAAATCAAATCAAAAAATCAAAATATAACTTCAAATAAAGCTGATCCCTTCAGTGCTCTGATGGTGTTTCCTGCTTGGCAGGGGGTTGGACTTGATGGCCCTTGTGGTCTCTTCCAACTCTATGATTCTATGATTCTATTCTATGATTCATTTAGGGATGTAAGGCGAGGCAACCATTCAAGTGATGTGTATATAGGAGAGGTCCCAAATTACAAGTTTGTATCAAATGATGCTTAGGCCCTGAACAACCCTGCTTGAATACATTTATGGCCCATCCTATTACTGAAAAGCACCTTTTCCAGGAACGATTCCAATACTGTACAAATACATTGGAACGTGAACTTGAAATTTATGGATTGTATACTGTTGAAAGAGAATTATATGAAAATGATGTGTAAGTGGTACATTACACCATTAAAACTGGTGGAAATGTAAAAAAAAAAAAAACAGAACAAAAGAATTGTTGGAGGTGTAAAGAAGGGGAAGGTACATTTTATCATATGTGGTGGGATTGCAAGATTATTTTTAAGATTTGGGAAATGATATATAATGAATTGAAAAAAATGTTTAAAATAACTTTTGTGAAAAAACCAGAAGCTTTATTGTTAGGTATTTTGGGACAAGAATTGCCAAAGAAAAATCGGACATTATTTATGTAAGCTACTACAGCAGCAAGAATCCTAATAGCACAAAATTGGACCACTGGAGAAATACTATCTAAAGAACAATGGCAAGAAAAAATGATGAACTATGCAGATTTTGGACAATAGTGATTTTGAAAAAGAATGGGAACCTTTTACAACTCATTTGCAGAAAAACAAACAAACATGGACTCGTTGGCAGGATTTAAATAAACATTTAGAACTTTATTTACAGCGAACAAGAAATATAACAGTGATAACAGAACATTATGTATAAACAGCAGAATGTAACATTTGGTGTAACAAACCAGAAATGGAAGTTGGGGGAAGTCAACAGGGAGGGGGGAAACTAGAAAATGGATGTTAAATGATGATATTGAATATTTGTTATGAGAAAAGAAAATTAATAAAAATTATTTAAAAAAATACATTTCTCATCACAACACCCACAAGCAACCCCTCAAAGAGCCTTCAAGTGTAATCTCTCTGCTCATGCCAAAAAAATAGATAATTCTCCAAACATGGTTGTTTGATGGGAAAGCCAGGGAAGTAGAAGGGGTGGGAGGGAAGAGGAAGGAAAAGTATATGGAACCGAAGAAAATCGGCACTGCAATTCCAGCAGTCCTGGTGGATCTCAAGAAATACGGCCTGTGATCTTATCTCTTAATGAACTAGAGGATTATATTGTGCATTCTTGGCAGCAAGGGCGTTTGATAAGATTTGCACTGTGATTCCTGCTTGGCCCCAATGAAAATTGGAATGCTTGCCAGTAACATGAGTGTCAACATCTTATGGAAATTCCACGGGTAAAAATACAGCCACTGCTCTGTGAAGGGTGGTGAAGAATCTAAAAGACCTTGGGCCATCCCGGGCTGCTGATTTGAAGCAGCAAACATCCCCACCACCCCTAAGAAAAGGAAGTGGAATCCTCTGCCATCTCCTCTCATAAACGTAAGCTTCCTGCCCTCAGAAACAAACCCCTTCCCCCATAATGCAGTTCATCATTTGCCCATTTTACAAAAGTATCTGGGGGACACCTCTGTGCAGAACTAGCTCAACCAATGATCTATGGCCCTTCCTCATATGGTTTCCTGCATGGTCCTACTGAATCAAATGTTTACCACCACATTGGGTGATGCTTTCAGTCAAACACTGCAAGCTTTATACACCAGTATAACCATTATGGCTTGCCCAACTCCCTGCCCAAGAAACCCAGGGCTGTGGTTTGGTGAACATTCTGTGAGTTCTCTTCTTAGGGAGCCCTGAGCCACCCTTGTAAAACAGCAGGGCCCAAGGTTTTCTGGGAATAGGGTGAGACTGCTGAACCAGTTTAAACATCTTAAGTGTGGATATGACCCTAGCAGTCAATGTAGTGGTTACCACTTGGTCCTCCAGCCAAGGGGCAAAGCAGGACATGATTTTAGATTTGCATCCAGTATGCATAAGAAGGCTACAGACACGATTGCTGTGGCGGCATGTCCGATAATGGTGCCTGCCTACACTCACTGACTGTTCCAAAACCTCACATCACAGCTTTGCTTATTTAGCAAGGCAGAGATGTGGCTCCTCAAGCCATTTCCCCCCTCATCATATTTGCAAGCACAGCAGAGCTAGTGTGAGCAGGAAAAAGAGGTTTCGCTGCATTTTGCTTGAATTTCTCACAGGGCCTGGATTTTCTCAGTTCATCTTAACGGCTGCTCTGTTCCAGAAGCACCTGTCCTGTCATTGACTCAGTGGCTTAGAAAGCTTTTCATTTTAAAAGCCTAGTACCAGTCTGTGGCCCAGTCTATGGCCACCAAGGAGGCCTTCAATATTCAAGGGACATTCCAGCCAGGCAAAATTACTCAGTGTGCAAAGCAGGGTGCAAAGAGTTTTTGGGGGAATGAGGTTCCACATTCTTGAAATAAATTATAGGCCTACCATTGATCTTTCATGGTACTTTGATTTCAGCCAATGCTTCATGAGATCAGCTTAATATTCAGACATCTCTACTCATCCTGCCCTGTCCTCTTCCTACCCCAGCCTACATTACCCTTCAGTTGTATTGGAACAACTCCAAAGTCATGTTCACCAAACGGTTTGCCCTGTGGGTTTTGATATACTACACCTCCCATCACCCATGACCACACTGACTGGGGCTGATGGGACCTGGAGTCCAACAACATCTAAGGGGCCACAGGTTCCTCACTAAGATAAATCAAGCCAAGCACAGCGGTGTACCAAGGAGCAGAAAACAGCAAAGCATAGTTTTGGACAGGAGTTTCACCTTCCTAAAACTCACTAGCTGGAGAGAGAGAAACAGCCTATTGAACTAGCAGAGGAGGAGAATTCTTTACTTACTTTAAAAATTATTATTAAAGGAGGGCAGATGGGTCGTGTGGTACTTCCTGACCGCTCAGGAAATTTAATGGAAAGCAATACTGAGTATCGTGTTGGATGAAATTTATGAAAAGATGTTTCAGTAACTTGGAAATTAATTATTGGATTTTTGTGCACTGGTAGGTGTTTCATCATGACAGGCCTAGGGATCGTCTGTGCTGATCCATTGTAATACAGTTCTTGAAGGGAAGCAAGGTTAAAGAGCTGCAAGTTAATAGCCACCTGTTCCTTACTTGCTTAGCAGATTGTGGGGAAGCAGCCTGTAGAGATTTTGGATCTGGCAAGACTGGAGTCACAACTGTAAATGAAATCAATCTAGGAGCAAGTGCATGAGGCTATTATTGTTTAGGAAGTGTTTTCAAATCTTCATAATATCATTTGAAGAGTGGGAAAACTGAACTGCAGGAGTGACTTGTCATAACTGAAGTAAAGGTCTATCAGCTGAAGGCCGAAATTTGCTATTGTGGCATAGATGGTTTCTCCTTCCACCAGCCATATTGTCTGCCCACCTCTAGCTGCATTTGTTTGTTTGTTTACCCAGCTTTCCTCCAAGAAGCTCAAGGTGGCATATTTATATGCTGTCCAGTAACAACATATGCTCTCTGAGTGGCACACAGGAGATTAAATGAACAAAATACAATATCCAATCCGTAAAAAGCAAAATAACCACTGTTCTTTCTATCTATCTATCATCAATCTGTGTATCTCTTTCCACACACACACACACACACACGTCTCAAGTCAAAGTACAAAATACAACAAGCATAGCTAAAGTGCATTTAAAAACAACACAGAAAATAGCAGTGGATAAACAGAAAAAAGTAGACACCCATGGCGGAGACCTATTCATCCAGCTGGAAAAGCCTGTCAACAAAAATGACTCCAATTGTATCTGGAAAGTGCAGATAGTAGGCACTGTATGTTGCATTAAGTATGTAGCAGCTGCTAGGTAGTAAAAATACAATAGAAAGTTGTATAGAATTGCTGGTAAAGGAAGAAATACAACCATTATTAAATGTGGATAGGCAATAAGAGCCAAACAGTAGTTTGAAGCCTAGATTGTTTTTTGTTGCTGTTGTTTGCATGACTTTATTGAGCAAAAAGAATGTGTTCACCTGGCAGCAAAAGTCTATAGACAGGACAAACTGAACTGAGTAAGCTGTTCCATAGTCAAGGGGCCACCACAAAGAAGGCACCACAAAGAAGGTATACTACCACGACTTTTTTCAGCTAGAACTCACTAGAACTGGGTTCCAGCACCTCTCAGGTGGGCACCATTGCCCATAAGAGAACAATGGAAGCATTCATGGTGAGTTCCGGCTCCACTTTTCCTAGAAAGATAGCACTGTATATGACACTCCAGTTTCACTTTCATGACTTACTGCAGCTTGCACAATAGAACTTCCTCTTTCTTCCCTTCACCACTTCTGGTAGCCCCCTGCATATGCTCAAAATCTGCTCCAAAGGATTGAAGACCCTCTGAAGCAGATTTGGGGGTGGGTGGAGCATGGGGGAGATGAGGATGCAAAAGTCCTACTGCACAGCTCCCTCTCTTTAATAGTCACCTTCCTCATGTCCTTTGATGTGGGCACCAGGTCTTCTGGAGAGGTTCTCAAAGAAAGGGAAAGGGAAAGGAGAAGCTGATCTGCAAGGTAATTCACAGGTGGATGAAGTGTGTGCACTTTTGAGTCATTTTCTTAGAGCTGACTTAATTTTTGGCAGAAGCAGTTTGTGGGCATGTTTTATTTTTGATATAGATATACGCTAGGTATTTTAAACGTTAGCAAGTTTGTGTGCAGAACAGTTCTTAGAAAGTGGAGGTTTAACTCTGACCCACTAGATGTCACTGTTGCTCGAAAGACACATGATTGATACTATACTGTTCTGGCAGCCAACAAATGTGGTCACCTTATGGAAACAATTTTGCACATAGTGGGCCTTTATGATCCCTCAGTTTGTGGTATTGCAAATCACTGTGGTTGCTAGTTCACAGCTCCTGTCATAGTCAAAACTGGCCTTGATGTGTGCTAAAGAGCAGCAGTTTGCAATGCTGGTTGCATTCTTCGTGGAAGCAAAAGTCCAGTGAAAATTTAAGGATATTATTTGGGGGCTCTCTGTTATGGCACCCTCATTGGGCCCCCTAACCTAGAAGGGAATCTTTGGTAGCATCTAATCAATTTGAACTGTCTTCTGGTAATCTCAGTTACTGTTTGCTGGGTTCCTACTTGTTTGTGAGACCACAAGTCAACTGAAGCGGATTGGTATGCAAGTGTGCTGATTTGGGCCACATTGCATTTACAAGGGAGAAAATCTCATTGAAATCTTGCTGTTAAGAGGTTCCTGGATCCAGTCTTTGACCAATCATTCAGACTGAAGTTTGCAATCAGGACGGGTCAGATCTCATTGCATCTCAATAAGTAATGAATGAATTCTCAACATGGGACATTAATCATTGAGGAAATGTGGCACTGCTTTTATTATTCACTTCATATTATCACCAAGAGCGCTTTGGGTAATGCAAGGCAGTGCAATACAGAGCATTCGCCTCAAAGTTATCTTGATCCATGCTTCTGATTAGCCAGGTCTTCTTCAAATTGTTAATAATCAACTACCCTGTTTAGGAAAGACATGTAAAGGTGTGTATGCATGAGTGTGTGTATGTATTCTTAAAACATTTCAGAATTTGCCTAGTTGTGCTGATGGAGTTTCATGAATCTGGCAGGAGCAAACTGCAGACAAACAACCTGTAGAATTAGGCAAGGGCACAGAAATGAGCAGACAATGACCGTGTGATTAAGCATCCCTGCTCTCATGGAAGTTTCTATTGAGCCTTCTGAGCGCAGTAGGTAGCTCAGTGGGCAAAAGTTGTATTCTAGCTTAGGTTCAAATCACTTAACATCATATGACATTTGGTGGCTGATACAGGTTGGCTGATAATGTTGGGCTCTGCCCAAAATGGCTCTCAGTAGATGGGCCAGTTCTGGATCTTGGCCTTCCTTCTGGATCCAGTTCCCTGCCCCTGTCAAAAACAAACACCCAAAAAAACAACCTCAACCCAAAGTCAGCAAAAACACACGGGACTTTCAGGCCCTCCTCCATGCTTAGTGATTAGGAATGATAACTGTCCCCTTCAAGCAGTGCATTCCAGAGGTGCCAAGCATATTCTTAAAATGTGATACCTGAAGAAAGGCATTTCAAACGTTGCAAATTATTAGGCTGGTTGTTTTTGCTGCATCACTATAATGGACCAGTTATGGTTTGGAATGGAAGTGGGATGGCAAACGAGTAGGTCTCCAGATGTTGTTGGCCTCCAACTCCATTTGGCCCCAGCCAACACTGCCAGTATCCAGGGAGGAAGGGACTTGTAGTCCAGGCAGGGCCAGATTACCAAATAGGCAGAGTAGGCAGCAGCCTATAGGCCCCACATTTTTTAGGGACCACACGTCAATGGATCAAAATAATATTGATTTGATCTTGAAATAAAATTGGTTCAGTAAAATGGTTGGTTGATAAAATAAAAAATGTATTAGGAGATAATTTGTGAGGGTTCCCCCCCCCAATATTTTGACTTTCTAGGGGCCTCCATGGGGTTTAATTCAGCACCTGACCAGTGTTTAACCACCCCTGGCCAAGGGCTCTTCCAATTGCACACACAGGAGATGCAATCCTCTTTCCCTGGTGATCCCATGGCAGTTTCTTTGCTAGTTGTTGCTTTCCCCCCTGCATATTTTTCCTGAATCCGTTTTTCCTATCTGGAGAGAGAGTGTGTGTCTAACAGATTGGTATCTGACAGTTGTTCCTCAGCTTTTGTTCTATTTTTGTCTTGTTTTAAAAGCAATCAAGCATGATGCTGATATCTATTGTGGGCAATGTTACACGGCAAGCTATTCCTTCAGTCAGGGAAATGAGTGCTCATTATTGAGAACCATCCATTATTGGCCATCACACTTTTGTTAATAGGTGCCTCTTGTAGGTGAGGGGAGCAGCTTGTTGCGTGGGAGACCTGGATTTGATTTCAAGCTCTAGTAAGCTCTCTGGGGAACCTTTTGACATGCTGTTTAATTTCTCAATTAATTTCTAGCTGGTGCTTCCCTGACATTTAGGGGTGATGTTGCCATAAAGCCAATAACGGGAGATGATCAGGTGCTATTGAGTCAATGGCTATCTTGGGAGAGGGGGAATAGCTAAATGCCAGAGCAGTTACCAGAACTGAATATCCACCTTAGGGCACTGGATTCATTGTGAAAAGGTGAATAGCTTAGGCCAATTCCTTTTAAAAATGTCTCTCTCCAGGGAGCCTTTTTCTCCATTTCCCTAGATTAGGAAGACTGGAGCTCAGGGGAGAGATATTGCTTCAGCAATGGGGCAACTGAGGCTGGGAGTTTGTACAGGAGCCAGAGGGGCAGTGGGGAACCTTTTTCAGCTGCATTGTCTCCTGAGCCACCTTCCAAACGTCACATGCCAGTGGTGGGTCCAGAAGCAAAAACAGGCAGAGCAGTGGGTGTACATTTCACCTGTGTACAGCAAGGAAAAAAACAACAGCAATAACTCAAGGGGGCAGGTGAGGGCTGTGTGCCAAGGGCTGCATTTGGCCCTCAAGCCTCAGGTTCCCCACCCCTGAGCTAGAACCTCAATGCCTTCCCAGCTCTCAGCCAGGTCCCTGATCCAGGAAGATGCTTCCAAGTGCTTCCTTATTAACAACAGCTCCACCGCCTACTGGTCTGTTTCTAGGCACAATTGGAAAATGGCCCACAAAGCTTCACATGCTGCCAGAGGTTACTGTATGGGAACCACCATTAGTTTGAACTGACCCATCGTTCAAAGATTCGCTGCTTCCTCCACCCTTGACTCATGCTCAGTCTCCATGTTTTCAGTATATCAGGTGGCATATGTACAATATTTATACAGAGGGCTTCCTCCACACAATCGAGAATTATGTTTGTTTGCTTGCTTGCTTGTTTTTCTAAAAAGTAATAGATTCAAGGCTGATGGGAGAAACATTAACTTCTGAGGATGCAAAAACTGGAAACGTGAGGCGAGGAAGGTGTTTTGTGTGATATTTGTGCCTTTGGATCTGGATGTTTGGGGCAGTCAGTGTCTGTGGAGGCTTCAGAAGCTATGGACAGGATTAATTCAGGAGAAATTCCCTGCAAGGCCCTGAGTGGTATGCGAAGTGACCCTGTAAGCAAGCAGGTCACAATAGCAGTGTTCTACTCTGATCACTTCAGCTCCAAATGGTTAGGAGAAGATGGAAGCAGCACAGAGAAAATGACTGGGTGTGTGGTATTATTTCCACGCTTGGAGGAGCTAAGAATGTAAAGACAAGCTTAGAATGAAGAGACCAAGGGGGAGAGGAGGGCGGGGGGGGGGGCAGGGGGAGAGGAAGCAATAAACAGCTTAGGACTCAAGACACTGAGAGAGTTGAGTATGAAACTATTATTTTACTTTTTCCACAATATTAAAGCATAATCTCAAGAAATTGGCAATGTGAGCTATTTCATTTCATTTTTTCATTTTTTTTGTTTTTAATCTTTTTCACATGCTGTGGCGCTAATTGCTGTTGAGACTGAGGGAAGATTAATAACCTAGCAGGGTTTAAGAAGAGATAAAGGCAAAGTTGTGAGGGAGAGGTGGGCAGGTGATGTCACCTTACACTCTGAATGTCCCTAAAAGTATTAGACGGTAGGAGGACAGGAGTGTGTATGTGTGTGTGAATTATAAATGTAACAGAACTGATAATTTTAGCAAGATTCATTCCCTTTCCTCCCTCCCCTTAAAATCAAATAACAGGCAGGATTCACTCTGCCTTCCACAGAATTAAATATTATTCTCAGACTCACTTGTCGGACCTGTTAAAAGATCAGGTGTGTCGTCTCTGCTGTTGTCAGGATCTGGCATCTCTGGATAGTGATACCTTAATTCCTAGTCACGGCCCATTTAAATATGCAGCCTGCTTCTAACAATGTTCTTTTGAAAGTCTCCCAGAACATCCCGTGTTTAGCACTGATGGAGACAGTGAGTAAGACCATCAGTCTCTTGGGGAATATTGATGTTGGTCTGTAGAGCCATCCGTCCCCATGCTCTGCAACATGGCAACAGTGCCTGCCATAATCAGCTTCCCAATCTGTAGGGAAATGTGTTGAGGGAGTAAGCAGTGGCAATCCGACATGGGCCCCCCCCCCCGAAGGTGGATGTTGAGCTACCCATGCTGAGCTACTTCAGGCTACCCATGAGTGTTGCAAAGTAACAAAATAACAAACTGGATCAAAGCCACAACACATATCCTGGAGGGGGTGTGAAAAAGTAATGAGAAACAGAATTATGGTATTCTGCAAAATGTTCAACTTGTGCTTAAATTCTCCAGGCTCAGATAAATTAGCATTACTTACATGCACTCTCTCTAACCTCCTTAAGAGAAAGCATTACTGGATTGGACTGTGAGGTTGTGAATATTGCTGGTATTAGTCACAGTCTTACTCATCTTAAAATCACCCATCAGCTACCCTCTCTTCCTCACAAAGGTAGCTAAGTAGTCTAAGGAACTTTGTCCTTAGAAGTCAGCTCTACTTTGCCACAAACCCTTGGCTAATTTTCTGTCCAAAATCGCCATCCTCAAGCTCCTTTTTCACCTTTAGAGAGAAACACTCAGAGAAGTTGTGGAAATTCCATCTCTCTCTCTTCACCTGAAGTTGGAACAGCCAGCTTCTGAGTGGGCAACTAAGCAGAAATGTTAAGCTGCCACTAAATTTTGCAGATGATGTAGATTAAGAAAGAATCTCAGAACTCCATGTGACATGCTGTTTGAGCCTTATTCAGAAGAAATTGCTTTCTCCTATTTGGCCCAGGAAAGGAATGGATTTCTGAATGTGCAGTACTCTCCCTGTTGCTTTCAATCAATTATTTACTCCACAAAACTAGAATCACTTTGATTTTCTTTTTTATTATGAAAATGATTGTTGTGGTGTGTGGTTTTCTTTTCTTTACTGAAGCAATTTAGCATAATGACTTTTTCAAGATTACTCCCCAGGGACAGGATCACTTTGTTTTCTCTTTCATGCTCTCCATTCTTCTCTCTCTCTCTCTTTTCCCCTCTTCTCCTTTCTTCTTTTCAAAATGATGATAATTTTCCAAGTAGTGAATGGCTGCTTTCTTGCTGTATTGAGGCTGCTGATGGGACTGTCAATAACAGTGTGTGATGTGAGATACAGTGAAGGGGAAAGTTTGGTTTTGTGAATGGAATCCATTCCTGGAAATTGATAAAATCACATGGGTGCTATTTGACAAAACATCTCTGAGAGAAAAGTTCTTTTTGTCCTGGATTTGCATGCCATGAAGCATCTTTGTCAAAAAGAAAAAAATCCTGAGCTTGAACAGCATGAGAGGGAATGTAAGAACATTGCATATCTGCAGAAAAACAGGCACTGAGGGGGATGCTTTGCAAACTTTCTGCCTTCAGAGAACCATTTCTATTCTGGTTTAGCTGCTGTGAACTGCCGGCAGTTACGTCTAAATTAGGAAAGTATAAAGCTTTTTAAACAATGGTTTAGAACTCAATTTGAGTGGAATGTTGTCAAAAGGTTCTGTATGTTTTAAGGAGGCTGGGGTGCCTTACGTTCCATGATAAATCAAATGTGCCAGACTTTTGTAACAGCTAACAAACCAGCTAACAAACCAGATTAATTTGTTTAGTACAGCCCTATTTGGGTGTTCAGGGAACATATGTGTGTGTGGGATAAAGCATGCATGAGTTCGCACTTGCTGGCCATACTCCCAAATTCCCTGCGTGTGCCAGCACTATAGTGATTTTATTTCAGTTATTCCTAATTTCTAAACTGTTTGGGGCTACATTGCAGCTTGCTCTAACTTCTAAGACTGGCTGAACAGCTTCTATTGTCATGTAACAAAATGGGTATACCAATCTCAGTCATAATCTGTAGCTCCAAATAACCAATGTGAGCTAGATTTGCCCACTATAAACAAGACACCATCCAACTGTCTTAGGTATTCCACTCAGGATTTTTGTAGGGTTTGTTCCTTAGCCCTTTCCTCTCCCAAATATATCCCACAAGGCTGTGGGAATTTAGGGACCAGAGTTTTCCTTTTCCTGGATGGGCTACCTTCTGAGGTTGAGGAGCTCCATCTGTCCCTCACTTTCCTCTACAGCACCTGTAGGAACTGCCTTTTTAAGCACTGGACCCACTATTGCTCTTGTCTGCTGAATCTGCCAGAGCCTGTCTTCACATGCAGATACAAAGAAGTATACACAGGTGAACAATTACGTTACAAGAAATTACAGGAAGCGCTTGATCTCAATGTGCAAGGAACTGCAAGGTGAAAAATTGGAAGTGGAATAACAAGGATGCAGCCAACAATTTGCTGCAAGCATCCTCCCTATGACCACATTTGGAGGGGTTTACCTGCCTGTTTTGGCTGTCAGGTTTTTGAGGGGCAGCGTGGGAATAATACATGAGAGGTATCACTGATCCAGAAAGCTTATTCAGGGTCACAGAAGAAAGGGAGAAGCTTTGGCATAGGTGGACTGAAGCAGACAGCAGGCAATTTATTTCTTCCCTCTTCTGATAAATATGCATGTCACATAAATAATATATCAAGCATAACCTTGTAGCTAAATAAATAATGGTCTACGTACAACATGAAGAGGTATGTGAGCTGATCTGCTTTTTCCCCTCCCCATTGAATTGCAAGGAGAATTGATGAGCACGGTTCAGTTTGCTCTTATCCACTTGGCAATGCAAATCTCTTGTAGTCATACTCTGTGTTCACAAAGGAGCCACCTCACTTACTATGCATATGTATGTATATAAAGGCAGTAGTCCATGTAGCCTGGAGCTCTGCTGTCTGCATGAAAATCATTCCACAAGGAAGGCACTCAAAATGTTTGGCATTTAGATGCATTTGGTGAGGTGGGGGTGAATATTATTTTTGTACTAGGACACCATACTCCTGCTTCTGTTTCATATTATGGCATACTAGTGAAATGGATATAATTATGGAATAACTGTGCTAGCTGTTTCTCAGCACTATATATTCATTCTTGACCCTTTGCTTCTGAAGGCTTGCCAAGGATGGCAGTGTTTTGTATGTTTCCTTGGATGATCGGGTATGGTGGTTTCTGGACATGCAAATAGATGATGGTGGGGATTGCTGTAATAGACAGACTTGCTGATTATGGCATGGTTTGCACATCACACTATACCAAACCATGAGCAATGTGGGTCACTGGAGATAAGATTATGGCCCCTACATCCCTCCTCTGGTCCTTGTGCTGCTGTTCTGACATAAGCTAAGCCATTGTTTAGTTAATGTGTTCTCCAGGTCACCAAGACCAAGGTTCATTCTTGGGTTCACAGCACATGATTTGTCTGGAACAGACAATCCACAAGCCTGGCTTCAGATGAGATGCTAACCGAACTATGGATTAGTTTGCAGTGGCACAATGACCAGGGGAGGACTGGCGTGGTCATGATCTCATGGCGCAGAGTGTGAACCACCCCAATGTCTCTCTGCAGGGCACTGTTATGGAATAAATGTTAGAAAATCCTTCCAGGTCTATTTATCCTTGTAAGAGGTGGACCCACCATTGCACTGACTCCCCACTTCCATGTGGCACAGCAAACACACTTGGGAGCCAAAGTATCTCCAGTTCACAGTTGGAAGCAAATCTCACAGGGAGGGCAGGGAATTTATTTCAGGTATTCCTAATTTCTAAACTGTTTGGGGCTATTTTGCAGCTTGCTCTAACTTCTAAGACTGGCTGAACAGCTTCTATTGTCATGTAACAAAATGGGTACCAATTTCAGTCACAATCTGTAGCTCCAAATAACCAACGTGAGCTAGATAGACCTACCAAATTTGACAGTCATTTGCAGTTTTTAATGGGTTTGGGAGGGGACACAACTGAATCTGTTTTAGAAAGATATGGAGAGGAATTTTGTTCAGTTCACATTTTAAAGGAAACTGACCTAATTTGTAGCTCACAGACTTATAGCCATATCAGAACACAGCTGACAATTGAATTATACACTCCAAATTTTGCAGTGCAGTTTTGGCTCAGAAAAATGCATACAATTACATAGGAAATGCATGGGAAAGTTTACAAAAATAGGCATTTTAGGTCTAAAGCACGGGTGTCAAACACAAGGCCCGTGGGCCGAATCCGGCCCGCCAGACCTCGTCATGTGGCCCGTGTAGCCCGTAGAGAGAGAGAGAGGAAAAACGCAGCACGGCGGCGCTACCCAATCAGTTCTCTACGCAGAAGGTTGGTAGGTGGGGATTTAAGTGTGACGGGGCTCGCAGGCGTGCGGCGCTGTCTTGCCAGCGAGACCCAAAGCAAGATCGGTCCCTGCCGCCACCCGGGGCATTCTGGGAAGTTCCTCCAGCTCCCCAGCAGGGGAGGGCTGAAAGCGAGCAGACGCTATGACCATTTCTCTCAAAAAAAAGAGCAGGCGCAAACGGGAGCATTACGTAATCCCCAATTAGAGATTTAGTTGAATCGTTTGGGGAAGCGGGCGCTAGTCAGAGAGAGAGAGAGAGAGATTTATGGACTAGCAGCAGAGTTCTTGCTCCGTCATGGTGTTGCCTGCGCAGGTGACTTTATTTTTTAAAAGTTGCATTGTAGGCTGTTGATGCACGTGGAGGCCTCTTGAAGGATTTGACAGTCTTCCCCTCCCACCCTGCTCAACAACAACAACAACAACATATCTGGTTTGGGCTCCGTGGCAGTTGTGGCCGTTAACCGTGAGAAACAGGCTCACGCGAGACAGTTCACGTGACCGAGACACGTCACAGCATCACCTCACGTGCGTCCATTCGGAAACATGCCCCCTGAGGGGGGTGGCTCACCCCCAGATTGTTGTGGGACTCCAGCTGCCATCAGCCTCCAGCATAGGAGCAAACTCCTAGGGGCCAAGGTCCTACAGATAGTCCTACAGATACAACCGGCCCTTTGAGGGTGACCAAACTGCTGATGCGGCCCCCGATGAATTTGAGTTTGACACCCCTGGTCTAAAGTGTGTACAAATGCATACAATTTAAATGAAAAAAAAAAATAATGCATTTTCTTTTCTTTCTTTTTTAAAAAAGAAGATGGAAAAAGGGCAGAAGAGACTTATGATGGAACACATAAAGTAACATGGACAGAAGCAGGCTGGCCATCCATCCCTAAGTTTAGGGTCCTAAAGTATCTGCAGGTGTTCTAATAGCTGGGTTACAGAGCAGCTGATCCACTAAAACTATTGAATACCCCAAACAAGAAGAAAATAGAAATGAATTCCTTAGTTGCCCAACACTTTGCACTCAGGTTCCACAGGTGGGAGATTTGATTCCCACTGTAACTGATCTCTGTACTTGTTGATGAACATTAGTGTGAATGTTCAATTTTTCAACCCTTAATAAAAATGTGGAACATATCATAGCTCTAGGGTACAATCTCTATTTTCCTGAGTGGATACTGAGGTCAGTAAACTTGTGTACTTTAATCCAAGGTAGTAAGATTATATGGCTAGAGTGTGATAGCAGTAGCTGTAGATAAATATATAGATATCTACTGCCTGACCCTAGCCCCCTAAATCCATTCTTGGCATGAAAATAAATGGCTAAGTTTGTGAAAGTGCTGAATACACATTTGCGACCATTGAAGTCAATGGAATCTATTGGCTACTCAGCACATTTAAACTAAGCACTTATTTAGGCTCTTGATGATGTTTACGAGAGCCTGATTTTTATTAGATGAGGGCTTTGGTCTTAGGCACGTTTCCCTGAGTATGCACCAATGAAGTTTGTCCAACTTACTTCCAAGTAAACATGTTAAGGATTGCACTGCATGCTTGTCTTGTAGCTAGGTTTGGGGGAGAAATTGTTTTTTTATTTAAAGACGAACCTGCCTAATTTTGCGCTTTCTGAAAGAATACAGAAACCGAAACTGCATCCTTCGAGATGCAGCTTATATGATTATTGCAATTCGGTTCTCCAGTTGAGTAATAGGTACAAAAATACATATATTAGGATGAAGTGTGTATACAAATGCATATCATAGTGAAAATAGTGTTGAGAATGCATTATATTTGGATGAATTGCCTGTGTTGTTGTTGTTGTTGTTGTTGTTGTTGTTGTTGTTGTTGTAATATTTATACCCCACCCATCTGGCTAGGTTTCCTCAGCCACTCTGGGCAGCTTGCAGCATCATAATGAGTTGTGTATTTTAGGCAAAGCAGAGTCTATGCTGTACATCACCCAGAAATCAGCACCCAAAAGGCACCGATCTACCTTCTGTTTATCCCTGGTTTAGAGTGGCCCACAACCATATTGCGGACCTCCTTAGAGCAGCTCTTTTAAGACAGATCAGTTTTATCCTTCCCATGTTTCAGACTGGGAGTGGCTGCTGAGAGAGCAGTTTGCCTAACATAATTGCCATGCCTGTGAAAAACTGTGATAAGTACATATGTATAGCTGCCTAAGTTAACAGAAGTCCTTCCCCTGAAATCCTCCTAAAGAATGAGAGCCATGACGAAATCAAAGGCGGAAATCTGGGCCTGCTCATAAATTCACAAAGCAGAATGACGCCTCCCTACATCAAATCCATTGTGCTGCAGAAACGTTGCTGGTTTCCCCCCTGTCATTTTTTTTAAAAAAAACCTTCCCCAGGCCTTAGATCTCCTTTCAAATTTGCTTTCACGCGTCTTTACTGTACTATCTGCCTTACATCCCGGGCTGACGGCACTAACAGATGTTTTAAATATTAATGCCTTTTAAAAAACTAATCACATTAGTAATACCGTCCCTGCTACTTAGGAGTAATCTTGCCATCGTGGCCAAGCAAGATACATTAGGGTTCCCCGTGGAAAGCAGTAATTCTTTAAAGAAGCATGGACAATATGTTGCGCTTGTCTGCTATCTCCTAGCAAATGTTCTCTGCTGATGACTGTGCTTTGGGGAAATTGAAAGGACATTTCCCCCCCCCTAGGAAATATATAAAGTGCCTGTCTATTAAGGACGTGCCGAGAATTTGACAGACCTGCAAGAAATTTACTATCCTACCTACAGCATCTGCTTGAACTGTGGCTGTAGTGGATGGTGCCTGCCTGTTTCAGGGACTCTTTCCACATTCAGGAATCTGCTGGAGAAGCCATCAGATTCTGGAACATGATGCAAGGTTGACAATCAGCTCACGCATTATGCTGGCCAAGCCCTACTGGGTTTCATTATTTGTTTGTTTACTAAAATATCCATGTTCCACCTTTCTGTCCAACCCTCCAAAGGGAAACCTCAATGTGCTTATCAACCACCATCTCCTAGAAAGCTATAATTAGTTTTATGAACCCCAATAAAAAGCAGCAGTAGCAGGGCTGACACTACCATTAGGCAGAGTGAAAGCAAGCATCTCAAGCTGTTTCTCCTGAAGCCCCTGAGTTGCTCCATGTGGCTCAGCAATGTCCTCACTGACAGTCAGTGGTTCTCCAGGATTTCAGCAGGAATCTCTCCCAGTCTCTTCCTACCTCCCTACCCAAGGATTGAACCTATGACCTTCTGCATACAAAGCAGAGGCCTTACCATGGGAGGACAGAGCTATGTGTGCTGTGTGTCCTGTCTTGCACCCTCATAACTAGCTTAGTACCCTCTGCTGCAGTGCAGGACACCCTCCTGCTCCACTGTTGAAATATTAATTCAGCAACCAGACCAGTTGGCTTCTGTACACAAATCAGGCAGCAAAATGTCTTAGACCAGCTCTGAGCAGCAGTGATGATAATAATAAATGAAGAACAGGTAAGGCAATTTTTCCAAGGAAGTCTTTCTGAGAAGCATGTTGAAACAATATTGGTTTTAATTGACGTCTAAGGGCACAGAGAAAGGGAGCCACCAGGATTGTCTCATTCCAAGATGGAATATGCAGAACCTAAACTTATTACAGGAGAGCCCATGGATGATTCAGGAGGCAGCTGTGCCTCTGCTGGTTGTAAGACACAGAGCAGGACCTATTTGAAGTCCAGAGTTCATGGACAGCTTCATATGGGCAGAGGTGCTCTTTTAGACACTTGAGGGTGTCTAAACATGATTAATAAGCAGGTGCCAAATGGATGGATATTGATTAATTGAAATCCTGTTCCCCCAAAATAGTCTCCCCTTGCAGAAAGATGGGCTAATTTTCTGCTGCTTTCTTGGATGTGGGATTTCTCTGAAGTGTTACAAAGATGGTTGTCACTTCCTTTAGCAGGGAATATTGCTGGCGGTAAGGTATGGACAGAGCCCCATGCCACTTCATCCGAGCCACATCACTTCCAAGGTATTCTAGGTGGCGCAGCTGACAGGAAGCTGTGGAGAGAGCCTCACAGGTCTAAAAACTAGAAAACCTTGGCCACCTCGTCTGGTAAAAGCAACTCTCTCCTGAAAACTTATCTCCCCCTCCCTTGAGTCCTTGAGTTGCCTGTATCCAGCCTGAGTGGCTCAGCTCCACTGGGAGCTGTCCATGGTCTTGCTTCTTTGCCTCAACTCTTTGCTCTGCTTTCCCAATTTTCCTATGGCTTCAGCTTGGATCCCAGAATACGCTGTCAATTCAATATAGAATGCTCCAAAAGAAACTCAGTGTTCTTTGGAATGACTGTTTAAAGACAAGTGATGATCGAGGGACTGGAAGCACCACATCATCATCATCTTCTTCTTCTTCTTCTTCTTCATCCCCACAAGAACAGAGCCTTCTGAAAATGACAAGGACTCTACCAACCTATGTTTGAGGAATGTAACAGAAGGATTTATTGCATGCTCAGATGGTACCAAATATCAGTACCAAATATCATGGAGAGAAAATTCTAAGAGATTAGGAAAAACCTTTTTGTGTTGCCTGCTTCTGCCTATTCTGAGGTTTGTGACTTTTCTTTACCTATGACTGCTTTGATTTTCAGCTCCAATTATTGCTTGTTTTCCCTCATTCAGCTCATCACAGACATTGTAAACCTACACTATATAAAACATCAGATTACACTGCTGTCTGGCATGAAAAAACATCCTGCCACTACCATTAGCATCCTGAGGGGGGGGGGGGAAACAGTGTACAAACAAAGGCAATGAATTTTTTAACAGAGGCCTTGACTTGATCTTTCAGTCGTCTGTCCCTCAGGCAAAGGGGCTCTCCGTTCAGTAGCCTAGCAACAAATCCCTTACTTTCTCAGGCATTTCCAACATTGGCTTGGATGAAAGTGCACCTGTATATGTCAGCAGCGACAGATCAGATCTACAAACTCCTAAGACATTTCACCCAGAAAGGAGAGCCAGACAGATAAATAGCACAATGTTTTAATAGCCTTTGGAAACCCTATTTAGAAGCCTGTGAGGGTTGATGTGGCTTTGTAGGCAGCTCATATTGGAGGTTGGTGGTCTTGGCCACACACAATCTAATTTCCGTGGTAAAGAATTTATAGTATAAGCTATGAAGATAAAACAAGCTAAGGCTCCAGTATCATCAAAAGAGGGATTCTTGCCATGTTATTGAAGTGTGTTCCCTTTCAGTCCTAGGCACTGGGAGCTTAAAACCTGCATTAATCTGTCCTGTGGGGAAAGCCAGGATGTAGAAGTAATACACGGCCTGATCCAAATAAACCCTTTTATCTCAGTAGGATTTGGATCAAGGCCAGGGTTTAATTTGAAGCAAGGGAGGATCACCAGAATGTAGCTCCAGAACCTGTTTTCATTTTGAAGACTATGCTCTGAAGTATATCAAATTGTTTCTCTTAAGCGGGGGGTGGGGTGGGGAGAGAGACTTTGATTAGAGTCCTTTCTCTCACCTCCTGGGTTCCAAAATGTGCGAGGATCCTCCAGAGATCTAAAAGGCACCCTACTGCAAAAAGTTGCTTTCCAACTTGTGGAAAGCAATTAAAAAGGAGGATGGAGGTGCAGAATTTATAAACTTGTCCTCATGCCCCCCCATGTGATAAATTCCATTTTCTCTAACTCCTGCACCTCCATCCTCCTTTTTAATTGCTTTCCATAAGTTGGAAAGCAACTCACTTAGGAGAGAAAATGTGGAGGGATATTGTCAGAAACTAAGTGTGGTCTGTTGTGAGCCTGATGAAGGCAGAACAAGTGTGATGATGATCCAGAGATGAATAAGAAGAACTAAAGTGGTAGGACAATAATCTGAAGAAGTTTATTGTCACAGAAGTCTAGTCAAGAAGAATGGAATAATTGGTAGTTGAAGGTTGTAGAAGGGTCAAGAAGAAAAGGAAGGGAGGTTGAATTTGGTGCAAAGAGAGACCATTGGCTCATGGTCTTTATAGTCTGTACCTGGTATCTTTGTCTGTTGAGATAACTGATCAAAACATTTGGGGATTAAAAAAGCCACCTTTTCGCAAGAGGCACTAGAGGCCACATCTGCATGAGCTCATTGGTTTCATGAGAATGAGGAAGAAGAACTTCACAGTCCATGTCCCATTTCACAGGCTTCCTTGCCTGCTTCCCCCCAGACGGATAAACCTTTGCATGGTATGCTGGATGCATTTGAATGTCAAATGGCTGCGCGGTAAGCAACTACTGCAGTTGTATCGATCAGTTGTTTGAGAATGTGCATGGCTTACTGAACCGAAGTGACACAGAAAATAAAACTTTTGATTGAACAACAAGCTGTGAGAAATAAACATCACTCCCAGTGGAAATCAGAAATGAGTAATTCAGGACCCTAAGAACCTGCTGATGGCATGCCTCCAAGATCCTAGCTAGGATAGCCTTGCGAAAGCAGAGGAGCTCCTGGGAGCCTCTCTGGGCCCACAAACCAAATTAGTATTTTTCTTTGGCAGATGAAGATGTTATAATTTATTTGTGCAAAGCAGCCTTAATCCTGAAGATGGGCACTGGGCTTACCCTATTCAAGGGAAATTTCACCTGTTACAAAAAAGAATGGCAGATTTGTTATTTGTGTTTGTTTGTTTGTTTGTTTGTTTGTTTGTCTACCTGTTTAACATTTAATGCTGCAGTCTTAAACTGATTGATCAGGTCGTTAGTTAAAGCAACCTTTTTCCAACTAATAATACAGCCCAGATTAATCAAATTGCATGTTTTTGAAAAGTTGCATATTTTTCTAATTCTGTGAGAGAAAAGGGTAGATAAAAGTTATAACTAAAATACTTAAAAATTAATGCAAATACTGATAAACACTGGAAGGTGGAAGGTGTAGTCTTAGAGTGCTTCCAGACAGCAGCTTAATTTGCAAACGGTTTGTTCTTTTATCTTTTCTTTTGCTGGAGGTGCTGTTGTCCTTGTTTCCCCCAGAAAGGGTAAATCTGGATTAAATGGGGGAAGATACTGCATGTCCTTTTGATGGCAATGATACTGTGTGAATGCCACAAAAAAGCTACCAGTCCCACAATAAGCACCCAGCTGGAAGCACCCTTAGAAGAGGCATCTACTGTTGCACCAGAGGGAATGCCTTTCTTCATCATCTCAAAGTAGTAGCTGCCAGAGGAGCAGGGCAGGATTGTCCACCTGCCTTTCCCAATGCTGAGCATTGCCTGCCAGGGTTAGGGGTGGGGGACATGGTATGACTATACTTGCACCATACTGAGCTGTAGGAGAGCAACAACACTTGACATTGGGAAGGCAGAAAGACGCTGTAGAAAAGTAAGTGCTTCAAATTTGTATGCAGCAGCTGAGTTGGCAGCCTGGCCACCATTTTGAATCTCCCTTCAGTCAAAGATTTTCACAATTGGGAAGCTTTCGTAAAGCAGGCAGCTTGAATGCACTTGGATGTAATGTGTCTATCCGCTTAATCTCATTTGTAAACTAATTATCCAGTTCCTTTCTCTTGCATTAACATTTTGAAAAACAAGTCCATCATGAATAAACTGAGGGCCAAAGTGGCTTAACTGAACAAAAATGGGAGCTCTAATTGCCAGCCAGAAAGATATTTGGCTGCCAAGATGAGGGAGGGAATTTCCTCTATAAGTGCTAAATCATTGGTCATATGTTTAACTGTGTGTGTGTGTGTGTATATATATATATGTCTGCAAGAGCATTCTGATTCTTTGTCCATCCTCTGCTCTCAGTAGACCCATCCTCCCAGTTGGCCCCTCCTGCTAGTTGGCCCGCCAGTTCCACAAAGCAAATGTATACAGCTGTCCAGTGGAATAGGCTAAGGGAATGCTAAGCATTTCATGGCCACATATTCATTCATGGCCAAAGACAGTGGAGAAATTGGAAGAACCTGCAATGCTCATCACTGCCAGATAACCTGTTTACTAAGCATTAATTCTTATTTGTTTTCAGGGAAGCTAGATAGCGCTGCATCAAGCAAGCATTACTCCACACTTTGCAGGACATTTTCCTGTCACTTTCCTTATTGCAAAATGTATTGGGGGGTGCAGTGGGTTTGTTGCAGAAGGCTGCCAAAGCAACTTTAATTGTGCAACGTGTATCACACACAATATTTGATTGAATCCTACCTGCAAATAGTAAAAGTCAGGAAGTGCTCATTGTCCATTATTAAAGGAGGATGCTGCCTTCCCTTGTCTGCCTTGTGGGGGGCTTCGGGGTCATGACTTGGCCTTATCCAAGAACACCCCTCTCTTTGGGGAAGCAGTGCATTTCATTATGGCTTATATGGCTTTTTTCTGCCTTCTCAAGGGACAGCCAAAGCTTCTAACAGCACAATGTTAAACGAAAACGTAACACAAAATATCAGAAAGACAGTCAATATAGCAAAGCATAGTATATATCAAAATATAAACCAAATCTGAGTTAAATTAATGCCAAAGCATTCTCAAACATATATACAGTGGTATCTTGGGTTTACAGACGCTTCAGGTTATAGACTCCGTTAACCCAGAAATAGTACCTCGGGTTAAGAACTTTGCTTCAGGATGAGAACAGAAAACGTGCTCTGGCGGTGCGGCGGCAGCAGGAGACCCCATTAGCTAAAGTGGTGCTTCAGGTTATGAACAGTTTCAGGTTAAGAACGGACCTCCAGAACGAATTAAGTTCTCAACCAGAGGTACCACTGTAGTGCACCTGTTAGAGCTGCAAGAATGTATTCACCAGAGATCTTCCTTCTGACTCTAAGGTCCATGGTGCTATGCTTGGCCTCCTTTGTTCAGTGATGGGAGCTGCTTCTTCCTTCTCCCCTTCATTCAGGTCTACATCCCAGTACATGCTGCGGTTCCACATTTGCAGTTGCACCTCCACTTAAATAGAAAAAAGAGAGAGTTTAAAATAAAAACCAGGCTCCTACCAAAACCCAACATCAGCATTTGTGATCTGTATGCTGTGCCCATGAAAGCGAGGGGAAATGTGAATTGCCCTGATAACACAGCTTTGGCATCCTTTCATTAGAGTGAATGCAGTCTATAAAACCATAAAGAGATCATCAGGGCAGGTTTAATGCCATAAAAGCTTTCACGCTGCCATTGTAATAGCATCAAATCTGAATATATGTGTTTATATCCGTACCGGCTTTGAGGCTCAGAAGTTGTTGCTGCAAGGAATGCAAAAACAGGGAAAAGGAAAACGTTGAAAGCTCTGCCCAGAAATGAGATTGCTAACATTTTAAGAACTGTACATCCTTGTCTCTTCTGCATGCAAAAGAGGTGTGAATACCCAAGAAAAAAAATGTGTGTAGGGCATATTCCACAAGTGAGGCCAGCGGTATCATGTTAACTTAGGAACAGAGAACCTGCAGCCCTGGCTCTGCGGATGTTGTACCTCCCTGACCATTAGCCATGCTGACTGCGGCTCTTAGCATCGGGGGAGGGGGCACAATTTCCTCTTGTTTTCTTTAAAAATATATCATTGCCCTGAGGCACTGGATCCCAGAAACAGAGCATTTAAAAATCGTGTTATGCAATCCATAATGCCCTATAGTTTAAAAGTATTTTTTTGCGGTTAATGTATGAGGATTTTTGTATTTGTGGTTGGTTTTATTTGGTTTTAAATTGTTTTGGTTGTGCCACCCTGGGACCCCAAAGGCCAGGTAATGAACCTAAGGCTTGCAGTATAGGACATTTTAGCTAGCTATATATCCTATTCATTAGTTTCTGCGCCAATCTAAGTATTTGACTGGCTAGTCTGGATCTGTTAATATTAGGAGGATTCCTACATTCCGGCAGGGTTTTAGGGAACAGATCGTCCCTAAGCACCACCGGAGAATCCATTCTTGCAATGTCTGCTCAGAATCTTTATTACAGATTTATAATAATATTGATGCAGCCCATTTCAAGTGTTCAGAGTACTTTCCCATTCATTCTTAGCAGGATTTGAATCAGGCCAATATATTTATTCACATCTTGCAGGCAGGGACAAGAGCCACATCAAACATCTGGCTATGTTCTGGCAGCCAGATTTTTCTAATGGGCAGAATGACATCTTTGAGCTTTGGGGACTTGGTTTCAGTTCCCATCTCTGTCATGAAAATACCTGGTGGCCTTGGAGAAGTCAACTTCTACCAGTATCAATTCCCTTCCTGCAAAATGGGGATAATAATGACTCATCTTGCCAAGCTATTGCCTCCTGTCTGAAACCCTGGAGAGCCACTGCCTGCCAATGTTGACAATACTGGGCTAGATGGATGTATGGTCTGGCTTCGTATAAGGCAGCCTCCTGTGTCTCTAATGAATTTTCCTACTTAAAAAAGGCATAAAAATCACAGTATTTGAGTTTGGCCATGCAGCACCTCTGCATTACATTATTTGCAAGTGCTGTTGTCTTTGCAACAGCCTTCTCTGACAAAGAACCTTGCTAAAATTATACTTAATACTGCAAGGTCTGGATCAATGCAAGTTTTTTCATTTTCCAATTATTTATCACCAAACAGCATGGGCAGAAGCCAAGAACAAGGGCTCCCACTGGAGCAACAGGTCTTTCCCCCTCTGTGCCCCCTATACACCTCTGTGCCTCATTCATATCTGTTCTGGAGGGTTGGGGGAACCCCCAGCACAGTGGACTGGGGAAGGAGAGGGGAAATTGTGTTATCCGGCAAGCGGAAATGCTTGTACTGGTGGAACAGCTGCATTAGCAAGACATGGAATTTCACCCATTGCTTTAAAGATGGCCTGTCCATAGCTGGGAGCAATGGATTTAAAAAGACCTGAAGATGATGTAACAGAGGCATCATTTCCTGTAGTATATTAGAATCCTGCATGAAGAAGGCCATGGCAACATCAGGTGAGGCTGAAACAAACTCCTATCTGAAATGCTATAGAGAGGCTGTCAATAGGTAGAGACAAGGCTGAGCTGGAATGACTCCTTCTGACAATGTAAAGCAGCTTCCCATTTTCCTCCTTACACTCTGAGTGCTTTCCTTTCATTGTTGTCTGTAGTCAAACAAGCTTTGCAGGTTTTTAGAGTAGTATCAAGACCTGTAGCACCTGTGAAATAACAATGGGATGTAATTCCACACAATTATTACCGTTATTCTGAAAGTTATGATGCATGTCCCGCCTTTTCCCCAGACAGGGACTCAAGGAGACCTACACAAAATAAAACAGCACAGATCTGATACAGACATTTAAAAACCTATAATTGTTAAAAAGTAATTGAGCCCTAAAAGAAAATGATAACAAATCTATTAAAATACAGATAGTATTTCCTTCAAGAAGTTACCAAAAGCCTGTCAGAATAAACAAGTCTTCATCTGCTGGTGGAAGGGCAACAAAGAAGGAGCCAGTCTTCCTTCTCTAGGGAAGGAGTTCCAAAGTCTGGGAGCAGCCACCAATAAGGCCCTCTCCTGCATCCCCATGAAATGTGCCAGAGAGGGTGGCTGTACTGAGAGAAGCGCCTCCTTTGAAGATTTTGGAGATGAGGCAGGTTCATATGCGACAATATGATCCTTCAGATAGCCTGGGCCTAAGCTGTATAGGGCTTTAACCCTATACAACACTTTGAGTTGTGCCCAGAAGGCAGCTTGTGGGTTTGGCATTTGCTGGGCTGCTGATCAGCAGTGCCTTTCTGTTGGCCACTAAATAATAACACACTATTCATTTTGATCACGGCAAGTTGCACAAGCCCAATGGGGAAGGCTGGATTAGAGGAGGGCCTGACCAACATGGTAATCGGTCACCTTGGATCTTGTTGCCAGAAAGAGTAGATTGATGTGTGGTGCAGATATATTGAGCTGCCTCGTTTCATTCCATTCATTTAATGGTGAAATCATTTCACAGGCTCTCACTGAGATGCCAACCAGGCAGAGAGTTCCAGCCCACTGTGCTTTGCTTTTTCTTGCACAATTATAGACTGAAACTGCCCGTTCTCATCAGTGGAGCTGGCATTAAGATGTATGGCTAAATTCCCTGCCTAGATCTTGGTCAATTTATGCCTCTTAAGCATGCTGTTGACTTCAAGGTTGCCATTTTAACTACACCGACCACATTGCACCCGAGCTTCTGATGGGGCCAGTGGGTGACATTGACTTAATGCTGCAAGACTGACTGTTAGGATTAGGCTGTGAGCAAACGTTTATGAGAAGCAGATTTATGGGCGCTGAGCTGTGCTTGGGAAATGGCTTTTGCCGCATTTCAATCGGCATTGGCTTGACAGTTTGGAAGGGCTTTGCTTATCCTTCAGTGAATAAGGGAAGGATCAATGTACAGCTGCAGTCAGGCACGTTAGAGGGAGAGGCAGGCGCAGCTGAGTCAGCCGTTCAGTCATTGTTTGAATTGGGCAGAAACCAATGACCCAGGGATAACACTGACATGCGCTGACTTAGAACATGGCGTTTTACTGTGGACTTAGAGCCAAAGTTTGCCAGCAGTGCACAGAGGCTGCCCAGTGGCAAGGAACACGGAATAATATTACTGTTTCTTTTCTAATCTAAATTTTCGCTGCTGACTTAATCTAGGCTCTGGCTGCCCTCAAGACCCCACCCCTTCTGGTCTCATCATAATCAACAGCAACATTTTGATTTATTTGTCTCTCTTTTTCTTTCTTTCTTTCTTTCTTTCTTTCTTTCTTTCTTTCTTTCTTTCTTTCTTTTTACGGAACTGACACTGTTGCAAGTGCCACATAATGCCCATGCCTCATTTGTAAGAAGTTGATCCTTTAGTGTGGCAGTTGTTGTTTTCACTTTTCCTGAAAGTTTTATTCTGTCTGTAAACTGACAGGGTTGTTGTTTTTATTTTACAATCAAGCAGCATCTAAATTTTATGAAATAAATAATAATAAATAGAAGTGGCCCAAAGCAACATTCAAAATAATACAGACATTAAAACCAAATATTCATTGACTCCCTGTCCTTATTTGCACTGAGCACTGACTCCTCTTGCAGGGGCAAAACTAGGGTTTATTTCACCTGGGTCAAAGACCCGGTTGGAGCCCCTAACATGCTCATTTGTGTAAACACACACACAGAGAGAGACTGGAAGCCTCAATTGCACCCCTCTGAAAGCCACCCCCCCCCCCCGCAACCTTTCCATTGCATTCAAATGCATTCCATTGTAATGGTTGAGGGCTTAACTACATTAGAGGGGCTCCAGTTACAGAGGACAGTTCTCTGTTTGAAGTAATCGGAACGTAGGAGGCTGCCTTGTGCTGAGGCAGATTCTCTCATAGGAAGCAGTGGATGGCCCCCAGTGTGGATGGCTTTAGCATAGGATTAGACCAGACACGTCCAACAAGGTAGATCATGATCTACCGGTAGATCACTGGACATCTGTGGAATCATAGAATCATAGAATCATAGAGTTGGAAGAGACCACAAGGGCCATCAAGTCCAACCCCCTGCCAAGCAGGAAACACCATCAGAGCACTCCTGACATATGGTTGTCAAGCCTCTGCTTAAAGACCTCCAAAGTAGGAGACTCCACCACACTCCTTGGCAGCAAATTCCACTGTCGAACAGCTCTTACTGTCAGGAAGTTCTTCCTAATGTTTAGGTGGAATCTTCTTTCTTGTAGTTTGGATCCATTGCTCCGTGTCCGCTTCTCCGGAGCAGCAGAAAACAACCTTTCTCCCTCCTCTATGTGACATCCTTTTATATATTTGAACATGGCTATCATATCACCCCTTAACCTCCTCTTCTCCAGGCTAAACATGCCCAGCTCCCTTAGCCGTTCCTCATAAGGCATCGTTTCCAGGCCTTTGACCATTTTGGTTGCCCTCCTCTGGACACGTTCCAGTTTGTCAGTGTCCTTCTTGAATTGTGGTGCCCAGAACTGGACACAGTACTCCAGGTGTGGTCTGACCAGAGCAGAATACAGTGGCACTATTACTTCCCTTGATCTAGATGCTATACTCCTATTGATGCAGCCCAGAATTGCATTGGCTTTTTTAGCTGCCACGTCACACTGTTGGCTCATGTCAAGTTTGTGGTCAACCAAGACTCCTAGATCCTTTTCACATGTACTGTTCTCAAGCCAGGTGTCCCCCATCTTGTATTTGTGCCTCTCATTTTTTTTGCCCAAGTGCAATACTTTACATTTCTCCCTGTTAAAATTCATCTTGTTTATTTTTGCCCAGTTCTCTAATCTGTCAAGGTCGTTTTGAAGTGTGATTCTGTCCTCTGGGGTGTTAGCCACCCCTCCCAGTTTGGTGTCATCTGCAAATTTGATCAGGATGCCCTTGAGTCCATCATCCAAGTCGTTGATAAAGATGTTGAATAAGACCGGGCCCAAGACAGAACCCTGTGGCACCCCACTAGTCACTCTTCTCCAGGATGAAGAGGAACCATTGATGAGCACCCTTTGGGTTCGGTCAGTCAGCCAGTTACAAATCCACTGAGTGGTAGCATAGTCAAGACCGCATTTTACCAGCTTCTTTACAAGAATATCATGGGGCACCTTGTCAAATGCCTTGCTGAAATCAAGGTAGGCTACATCCACTGCGTTCCCTTCATCTACCAGGCTTGTAATTCTGTCAAAAAACGAGATCAGGTTAGTCTGACATGACTTATTTTTCAGAAATCCATGCTGACTATTGGTGATCACAGCATTCCTTTCTAGGTGCTCACAGACTGTTTGCTTAATGATCTGCTCCAGAATCTTCCCTGCTATTGATGTCAGACTGACTGGGCGGTAATTATTTGGGTCCTCTCTTTTCCCCTTTTTGAAAATAGGGACAACATTTGCCCTCCTCCAGTCTGCCGGGACTTCGCCTGTTCTCCAGGAATTCTCAAAGATGACTGCCAGTGGTTCTGAGATCACATCTGCCAGTTCTTTTAATACTCTTGGATGCAGTTCATCTGGCCCTGGAGACTTGAATACATCTAAACTAGCCAAATATTCTTGTACTATCTTCTTAGTTATTCTGGGCTGTGTTTCCTTTGCTGAATCATTTGCTCCAAATTCTTCAGGTCGGGCATTGTTTTCTTTATCGGAGAAGACTGAGGCAAAGAAGGCATTGAGTAGTTCAGCCCTTTCTGTGTCCCCTGTTTGCATTTCACCATCTTCTCCTCTGAGTGACCCCATTGTTTCTTTGTTCTTCCTTTTGCTACGAACATACCCATAAAAGCCTTTTTTGTTGCTTTTAACCTCTCTAGCAAGCCTGAGTTCATTCTGTGCTTTAGCTTTTCTGACTTTGTGTCTACACGTGCTGGCTATTTGTTTGAATTCCTCTTTGGTGGTTTCCCCCCTTTTCCATTTTTTGTACACATCCTTTTTTAATCTTAATTCAGTTAAAAGTTCTTTAGATAGCCACCCTGGCTTCTTTAGGCACCTTCCATGTAAGATCACTGGTAGAACACTGCTCCCCCCAAAGAAGCTCAACAAGCTTGTCTCCCCTAAAAAAGCTCAACAACTTTGTCGTGAACCCCCCAAAACAGGGCTTTCCTTCCTAAAAAAAGTTTGACCTCTGAATTCCAGTTGCTGGAAACTACAGAAGGGTAGAGTGCTCCTGTGCTTGAATCCTGCTTCCTGGTTTCCCACTGGCAGCTGATCAACCACTGTGAGAACAGGTTGCTGGACTAGATGGGCCACTGGCCTGTTCTAGCAGGCCCTTCCTATGTTCTTACCACTGAGCTATGGTCCCTCCCAACCAGGTCCAGATTAAAGAGAAAATGTCCATAGGAAGGGAGACCTGGAAGTTGCCCACCAACAGTTTGCACTTTGGACAGAAGACTCAGCAAGGAGACAGGTTACCTAGTCACTATCTTCCCTACTATGGTGAGATGTCATGCATTTAAATTGTAGTATTTATATCTAAATGTGCATTTAGTTATATGAACTAGCACATGCAGATTTTATGCAAATCAGTGCCCTTTTTTGTCCTCTTTGATTATGCATCTCATCTTTTCTTGGCTACCCTAAACTACATACATAACAATCTGCCTTACTATAGCCCCTATTTCTAAGCCAAGCCCCCGTCGGGAGGGTGATCTGGGATAGAGGGAAGGGAGTGCTTAATTATTTTCCTGTCTGCCATTTCTCTGCTCTAAACGGTGCTGCTTTTGCTTGGAAATAGTGGCTGCAAGGGGGTTGGCTTGGCCCAGAAATGTTACTGTTTTCTAGCTCCCGTAACATTTGTTCTTCTCATTTCTCATAAGCATTTTGGAAATGTGCTATGCCAAATGTTCAACACACTGGGGGATGGTGTCACTGTGAATTAAGTGGATGTGTCTGGCTAAACCCAGTTCATTCCAGCCTTTTCCATTGGCTGACCAGATCTAGTAGAGGACAGGACTTGAGCACAACAAATTCTTATAAAGAGGTGGGACATGTATCAGAGATACAGTCGTATTCCTCCCCTCCCCCACTCCCCACTCCGTCCTCTCAATGGGGAAGTAGAGCCTAATGGCAGTAAGAGACTGTCTGGATTCCCAGCTTGGGTTGCAAGTGGGAATTGCAGGAAGCGGAGAGTGGAATTTAGACTAGGGCAGGGAACCTCACCTTCACAGACGCAGGGAGAGCACTGGGAATACTAAATGTGCACTGAAATTCAGCTACAGGGAAGGAAAGACAGTTTAGCACTAGTTTAGCTAAGTGACTGCTGGTTGTTTAGCTAAGTGAGTGCTGGTTGTTTGCCAGCAGTGGCTACTGGCCTTACGAGTCCATTCCAATGATTGCTTTCTACAAAAGCAGGACATCAACTCAAAACACACCCCGTTGTCAATTATGAATGGAGCAAAAGTTTCATGGTCAGGGTGCTCCGTTCTTTATTATGAGATCTTGTTATGCCTTCACAACACTTATAATAAAAACAGGTGTTGTAGCTCCCCCGCCCCAAGATTTATCAGCATTATGTGTCATGCAATATGTGGGAAGTACAAGGTTCCATCTGGGCAGGGGAGAGAGAATGCCAGTGCTCAGAGTCCATTTTGTGAATATGCTTTTTATTAAGTTTTCATTTTAAATACACCAACACCAACAAACAAAAATATCAAGTCTTTTTACATCTATCTTACTTTATGCTCCATAGAGCCATTGACCTCCCTCCTTCCCTTCCACAGGTTTTCTTATTCCAATCTTTAATTCGCAGTTTCATTAGTAAAAGACTAAACTATGACATAAGATTTATTTCAGTCCTGCTAACATCTTCAAATTTCTACAGTTCTCACTTATATAAACCATAAATCCACTCCATTCTTTTTGGTACTTTGTTTCCTCCTGACTGCGAATCCTATGTGTCAGTTTTGCTAGTTCCAACTTTGTCTGCCACTCCTTTACATTCGGTATCTCCTGTGTTTTCCACTTTTTGGGCTATCAGAACTGCTCAGAGGCCATTTCACTTCCTGAGGTCTCCCACTTGCTTCTGCTCATTGTTCCAGCTTCCCAGGAGGGTCTTTGTAGGGTTCAGTAGTGGTTGCCTGGGTTGCCTCACTCATCCCAACTGCCACAAGTGTCACATGCTTCCCCCAAACACCTCCCATCCCTTCATCTCCCCTTGTGGTTCCATGGACCAAGCTGCGCTGGGTGGAGGGGACTCTGCAGGGCGAGAGAGTCAATGATGGTGTGCAGATTTTTGCCCAGTAAGCGTAAGTCTGGTGTAGGGAGGAAGAGTGGAATTCCTTTTTTTAAGAATAAGTAAATCTGGACTGCCATCCCAACAAACATTTCTCAGGTTATTTATATCCAACAGGCTTGATACACTTCAAACAAGGCTCAAGAACCCTAAGTTTCAGGAGGCACAGGTGGCCTTTAAGATGCTGAAATTATTTTCCAGCCTTGACTATACGCTATTGGATATTTTACTGGATAGCTTGTGGATAAAGAAAGGGCCATTGCTACCGCCTCACAAGTGAGTTTGTAGCAGTTTCTCCTTGAAGTGCAAGCAGATATGAACTACAGTAAACTGCTTCAGAGCTGCCTGTCTGGTGCATATTTTTCTTAAGATTTTAATTGAAGTGTAGTTCGGAATACAGTTGTAAGTTTTGCATATTTTGATGTTTAGATTTCATTACACCAACTCATTCCATGAAATCCTGTCCCTCGAGGGACGTGTAGATAAAGTTAATTAATGAGATTTCTGGTTTAGAGATACTATTGTTTCCCCCCAAGATTGAATTTCTTTCTTTCTTCTCTTCTGTTGTACATTAGGCATCCTGAACTTCAAACACTCTGCCAGTGCAAACTCCACTAAAATTTAATTTTACTTGCGTCAGTAGGGAGTGTGAGGATCTTGGTTTTATCATCAGGCCTCTCTCCCTCTCTCACATATGTGGTGCCACATCTCTCCCTTCCTCTTCCCAAAATCCACTCTTTTTTGCATGGCTGCTGACTTTTTCTCCAAATCGGCACCCTCAGCTGTAACCAAGTTTTAAGCATATGTGGTAGCCTTTCCCCACATTAGCCTTTTCCTTCCTTCTCTCCCTCTCTTGCTTTCTTCATTGTCTGGTTTAGGCTGTACATTCTCAGGGACAGAGAGCTATCCATCTTTTTGCCTCTGTAACTCTGGTTGGTACTACTGGATCAGCAACAGCCCAGAATGCCTTATGAATAAATATGTTTGCTCTACCAAGAGGGGCGTGGTGCATTGGGTTTATATTAGAGGTGGGTGAACCCAAGCAGTCTTTTGCTGCCCTTAGGCTTTAATTCCACAATTGGAAGGGCTAAGTGGGGAGTGGGGGAGGCATAAAACTGCATCTCTGACCCATGCCTCCCTTCTTTATAAGAATCAGATACCCACAAGTCCTGTCCTCTACTTGACCTGGCCAGCCTATGGGAAATGTTCAAAAGAACTGGGGCCATAAAGGTTGTGGGTTTAGCTAGACATGTCCACTTAATTCGCATTGATCCAAAATCCCAGTGTGTTGAAACTTTGGGAATAGCACATTTACAAAATGCTTATGAACAGATGTAATGAGAGGTGGGAAATGTAGTATTTTGGGGACTCAGTAGCTCTGTGGTACGGAGGAGATGATTTCTCCTAATCCAAGTTCAGCCTGGTGCTCACAGTGGGATCAGACACTACTCACCTCTGACCCTATTGGATAAGACAGCTGGCTCACCACCACCTGAACCCAGGCCCTTGGCAGACTCCAACAGCTTCACATAGAATGAGGCAGCTTCACATGTTCAAAGTCAGACCATTGGTCCATCAATGTTGGATGGACTGGGCTGTTGGGTGGACATACTGTTGGATGGCCTGGGCTGTCCAAGGCATCAGAGGCACTTTCTAGTGTTGTTGCCTTAGATCCTTTTAATTGGAGATGCCAAGGATTGAACCTGGCACTGTGCTTTACCTCGAGCTTTGGCTAACCAGAGCTATGGTGAATTGTGTGCCATTTACAGCCCCCCCCCCATGTGCACATATTCCTCTAACCCAGAATTTCTTGGCTTATTATTACATTATTTTATACCCCACGCTTCCTCCACCCAAGTGATAAAAAATGCATTTTTTAAATAAATAAAATACATTGAAAAACTTATTAACGCTTCATGCACCTGATGAAGTGGACTGTTGTCCACAAAATGTGTGACGTTTTCTTGTGACACTGTGCTGCTTTTGCTGCAACAGACTTA
Organism: Podarcis vaucheri; assembly: GCF_965113315.1. Classification (NCBI taxonomy): domain Eukaryota; kingdom Metazoa; phylum Chordata; class Lepidosauria; order Squamata; family Lacertidae; genus Podarcis; species Podarcis vaucheri. The sequence goes on along the minus strand of NC_138760.1, from coordinate 93,290,896 downwards.
AAACACACATCTGCCCCTCTGGAAATTACATTCAAAACTGAGTTTGCAGCCAAACTGTCTATCTATAACATAAGCTTGAGTGAATTATTATGTGCATAATTTGTAAACCAATCCACACTCTTGTGTGAAACAGAGTTGTTGATAACTGCCAGGTTTTTTTTGCTTTCGCCTTTTCTCTCGCTCTTCCTTTTGCATAATGAATCGAATTCTGCCTTTCCTTGGAAACTCCTTCTCAAGTGATATGTTGTGGTAAATCCATGTGTGCAGGGAAAGACTTGCCAGGAGGGAAGACTTCTGTTGCTCACATGCACTGGGTTTATGGAGAGAGATGGCAGCTGATGGCATGAATGAAACATGGCTCTGTGATTCTTCTCGACAGTTGAGATCACAAGCAGAACATCTTTTTTTTTGGGGGGGAGAGCAAAATATCTCTTAACCACTCATCACTCACTTTTCTGACTCTCTTAGAAAGAATCTTTCAAATATATTAAATGCCTGTTTGGAAGGCGTCCTCTCAGAGGTGTGTTCCTTATCATAAAGGCCAAATGTCTCTGTTTTCATTCAAAAGACAACCCACAGACGTGGCTGCTCGTGCTGTTGGCGAAGGGAGAGAAGGCACCAAGAATTGGCAGTACAGTGGTACCTCGGGTTACAAACACCTCGGGTTACAAACACTTTGGGTTACAGACTCCGCTAACCCGGAAGTAGTACCTCGGGTTAAGAACTTTGCCCGCCCCAGGATGAGAACAGAAATCGTGCAGTGGCAGCAGGAGGCCCCATTAGCTAAAGTGGTACTTCAGGTTAAGAACAGACCTCCGGAACAAATTGAGTTCATAACCAGAGGTACCACTGTAGTTGGATGCCATCTAGAGGTGGGGCTAGGTAGTGCAAGGAGTGTTGCTGGGGGCGCTGTAATATTTTTGCCAGAATAATGTCCTGCAATGGTAGGATTTCTTGCAGTTCTCTCTTCCCCATAAACCACTGTCAGACATTCAGGACCATGCAGCTATATCTACATGAGCCCTACCCTTGCCTTCCCCCATCACTGTCCATGAGTGTGTTCAGGGTTACAGCTTATGGGGACAACCTGTGTGTATTTAACAGACTGTCCCACTGTAGAATGCCCCCAGTGCAACATGTTGTCCTGCACACCAAAATAGGCTTCTGGTTGGCCAGTTTGAGAACAGGATGGTGCACATGACAGACCTTTCTTCTGATCCAGCTGGGCTGTTTTTACAATGTGCTCATATTCTTATTTCACATACAGTATTCCAGTTATTCTTGCAAACAGGCCTAGGAAAGAGGATAAGATATTTTCCCACCATTTTCTCATTTTGACCACTACAAAACAAGAGGTCTGGATATGAGCATCAACCAATCTCTGTCAGTCCAAATATGCTATTAGCTAGGGATAGCACCCCTGTTGTGATTAATGTAGTCACCCACCCACCCCAGTAAATGTGATTATTTCCTTCCAGTGCTACGAGATGAAGAACTGAACTGAAAAGGAATTTTTGAATACTGATAGACATAATGTTCTAATGTTCTGGGTGATAAACCTTTTGCCTTTTTAAAATAACACAGCTTTTGAGCTGGATGTACTTCTTAATGTAAGCATTAATATTGCATAATTTGGATTTGAAAATGCCATTTGGCCAAGTGAAAAGCCTATCTTCTCTGCAGGCTCCAACTGTCCCCTCTGAGAGTCCAAACATTAGACTACCCATGCAAATATTTCGGCTTTATTATGTTTCAGGTGGACTGCACCATCTGCTAAAATGGCAAGGGAGGGGAGCTGATCCATTTATTCTTGCACTGTTCATTTGGCAGGCATCTGCAGCATGTACAGGCAACACTTCACTCAAGTCACCTCTGCAAAAGAGATTAAGGAGGCACCCCAAAGTGTAAAGGTAAAGGGACCCCTGACCATTAGGTCCAGTCGCAGACAACTCTGGGGTTGTGATGCTCATTTCACTTTATTGGCCGAGGGAGCTGGAGTACAGCTTCCAGGTCATGTGGCCAGCATGACTAAGCCGCTTCTGGTGAACCAGAGCAGTGCACGGAAACACCGTTTACCTTTCTGCTGGAGTGGTACCTATTTATCTACTTGCACTTTGATGTGCTTTCGAACTGCTAGGTTGGCAGGAGCAGGGACCGAGCAACAGGAGCTCACCCCGTCACGGGGATTTGAACCGCCAACCTTCTGATCGGCAAGTCCTAGGCTCTGTGGTTTAACCCACAGTGCCACCCGCATCCCTAAATACATCCCAAAGTGTAGGGGTGCATTAATACGGTGCAAACACTCACAGGGGCATTTCTGTAGCTGTAACAAGCACAGTTGCCACAACATGTGGGGGCGGTGCTGTGGAGACAGAGTGTGTGGCAATGTAATGCACCTGTAGTTCTGAAAAACCTGGCCTTAAATTGCCTGTGTGGTGGCTGAATGGCAAAGAGGTGCCATAAAGCTGTCTCTGTTTGTTTTATGGACCTGAAGCCAGTAAAAAAGGCAGCAAAAAAGGGGGGGGAGAATTCACTGTGCAGAATTTAGTATTATTGAATTGATGCCACTGACTGAGCTTGCATAGGGTCCCAGAGCAACTTTGGCCAGGATTTCCAACTGGGGAGTGTGGGTGGGACTATCATTCATGCAGCAGTGTGGCTTTATAGTGAGATTTGAGGCAGACCAAGAGCGTCGTTTTCTGCTCTGAGGCCCCAAGGATGAGCTTGTTAATGATTAACCCCTGAAATAAATCTGTACTCCTTTCCCCAATATAAAATTCACAATTTCACCCAGGCTTCAATAATCTCTGTTTGGCACAGGCCGCTTACCAGAGGCGGGGAAGTTCCAGCGAGAGCGAGACAGCTTAGTTCACTATCCGCGACACTTCCCAAATGAAATAAATCATGTTGCAAAGGTTCATTGAGAAACTCAATTCAAACAGCTCCCAAGAACAGCAGCGGAATGTAACACAGACCAAAAGTCAGCAGTGCGTGCTGCCTGAGAGAAAAGTTGCCGGGGTGGGGAGTAAAAGCACCTAAGAACAGATCCACACAATGTTTATTCTCTTTTATTTTGCACAAGGAACACCGGAACATATGAAGCTGCCTTAAACCAAGTCAGACAGTTGGTCCATCTAGCTAAATATTGTCTACACTGACTGGCAGTAGCTCTCCATGCTGTTACTCAACATGTCACATAACATGACTGACTCTTGCCACGTTTGCGGACATTTTGAAAGAGGCTGATTGGCCTAAAGGTTAGGGCTAGAATAAGCTGTGAATGCTCATATCGGGAAACATGTTCAGCAGAAACAAAATAATTTTATTTCTAGCCAGAGGTGGTGAAATTGTTATGGCCTGCCTTGAATCCACAAGATCCCACCGCTTTTCACAGCTGTTTACCCAAGTGGTGTGCAACAATAAAATCAACCGCATTCAATTCTCATAAATATACAGTGGTACCTTGGGTTAAGTACTTAATTCATTCCGGAGGTCCGTTCTTAACCTGAAGCACCACTTTACTTAATGGGGCCTCCCGCTGCTGCTGTGCCGCCGCTGCACAATTTCTGTTCTCATCCTGAAGCAAAGTTCTTAACCTGAGGTACTATTTCTGGGTTAGCGGAGTCTGTAACCTGAAACGTATGTAACCTGAAGCATATGTAACCCGAGGTACCACTGTACAGGGATCTTGTGGATTCAAGGCAGGCCATAACATTTTCACCACCTCTGGCTAGCAACAACAACAAAGCCTATTGTTTAGCATAGAGTTAAAGGGACAGGCTAGGCTGCTGAATATTGGGATTAAGTGCACCTTCTTCTTCATAGCTTTGCATTTTTTATTTTATTTTAAGATGGAATAATTAAAGTCCCCCTCCTCTTGGCTTTCTGATGAAATCATTATTGGATTTACTTAAGTTGGCTTGTTGATATGGGGTGGCTGTGCTGAAGCATGTCATTTTGGGAGTCTTTTCATCATCAAACAATTTGTGGATGATAAGAGCTTAAACAGAGGGAATCAAGGAAACAATAGTGAATTGTTTATATTCCATGGGAAGTGCTCTCTGTTTCCAAGGGCAAAGTAAGGTACAATTAAAGTAATACCATCTGACACATAAATGGAGGGACGCAAAGGTTTCTGAAGCAGTGGAAGTAATTGCTTTGACTCCTGTGCTGAAGAGCCAAAGGAGCTGAAGCATTGAATGATGTCTCCCGCCCCCATACTTGCCTTCTCATCCGGTTGTGTTATATAACACCAAGGGTCACCCTTCTCATCAGAAATGAGGTTTGAGAACTGTGGTGTGTTGTCTCTTGACCATTGCCCTGAAACAGCTTGACTCAGTCATTCTTCTGAGGGGGAATCAGTTGACTGAAGACCATGTGACCCTTTCTCTGTGTCAAAGACTTTGCTGAGCATCCAAATTTCCTATAATGTGTTTGGGAATGTGCTAAAGTGGGAACTATGAAGCTGCCGCTTGCCACGTCAGACCAGTTAAGTTTTCTTTATATTGAAATGAATGTAAATTACAGAAATACCGTAGTTATGTAAAGTGTATAGGTAAAGGTAAAGGTACCCCTGCCCGTACGGGCCAGTCTTGACAGACTCTAGGGTTGTGCGCTCATCTCACTCTATAGGCCAGGAGCCAGCGCTGTCCGGAGACACTTCCGGGTCACGTGGCCAGTGTGACAAGCTGCATCTGGCGAGCCAGCGCAGCACACGGAACGCCGTTTACCTTCCTGCTGGTAAGCGGTCCCTATTTATCTACTTGCACCCGAGGGTGCTTTCGAACTGCTAGGTTGGCAGGCGCTGGGACTGAGCAACGGGAGCGCACCCCGCCGCGGGGATTCGAACTGCCGACCTTTCGATCGGCAAGTCCTAGTCGCTGAGGCTTTAACCCACAGTGCCACCCGCGTCCCATGTAAAGTGTATAACTTACATTAAATAGCAGACAGCAAGACAAATGATGTAGAATTGGGCAGAAACCGAACTGCAGCCAAATGGAAACAGCGCTGATTGTGAGAAATTCAGGTTGGAACAGAAATGACTGTCTTCTTTCATCTCTAGTTGTAGTCCAGCTGGAGGGCATCATATTGGCTTTTCCATAACTAACAGGGAGTGATACAGATTGAACCTTGAACCATCCTCTTGGGGTTTTTTGTTTTGTTTTACCCCCACTGTGTAATGCTCACTCTCTGGAGCCATATGGTATGCACCTACAATTTGAAGAATACCCCTTTATTTAGCACTACCACTAAGATAGTCCTACTCAGTTGGCTTTTTTTTGTATAGGAAACCCATGGCAATAAAAATAAAGGATTTCCCTTGTTGATTAGGCACACTATGATGTTTTGCATTGTCTACCAGTCCCACGGAGTGAAAATAATAATACATTATTCTGCATTTTGTTGGTGTGTTTGTGAAGAGACTGTGCCAGATAGATTAAAAAGAGAAACAGGAAGCTTTTCAATTTGTGTCCAGTTAGCTTTACTGTAAGTATTGCCATGAATTGTGACTTGTGTATTCAGACACATCTTCTTGGGGCTGAATTTAAATGCTTCCATCATGTGTGTTTCAGTCGGGTGGTATAGTGCACAAGTGGTATTATTTTCTTGGTGACATCCTGAATTCACTTTAGGAAGCCGGTAGGCAGACTGCAGGATCCCAACCATTGGTCTCTGGTATCCATGTGGCCAACCACTGTTGACGTTCTTCAGAATGATTTTAAAGTTTGAATATTTCCTATCTCTACAACATAAAGAAACTTGCCCTGTAGTTCTTGGATCATTGCATTACAGTGGAGTCCAGTGCCTGTACATATTTGCAGTATTGCAAGCAGAGCTTCCCATTGCACAGCAGAGCAAGGCGTTTTCCTATTTAGCTTCTGCGAGAGAATATTTCATTTCTGGCAGATAAAAAGGCTTCATCCAAATAAATATACAGCCCGCTTCTACAAATCATCACAGTTCAGGCTAAATAATCTCTGACTAATGGAGGAAGCAGACAGAACCCACAAATGCTCAGATCTGTAGATTGACCAAAAGCTGAATCACGCACAACCTTCCCAGCATTTCTTAAATAAGATGCTGTGCTGGGCAAATTTGGTTGGAAGTTAGGGAGTTGTGGAAGTTAGGGAATTATATCTGATTTTGTCTATGCAGCTGAAACTACTGAATCTACCCACCCACCTTGGATATTGTGGTTTGACCTGTTGAGGTGTTTCTGTTATAATATGGAATGAATGGGCTACAGTCTCTGCTATGTCGGTTTGTAAGAACAGTGCTCTAAGGTGTATTTTAAGAGATGATTGTTGCTTTTCCCTTTAATTAATTAATCTATCTATCTATTCATGCCTGTCCAACCCTTTCCTCCAGGGACCGCAGGATGATACACATGGGGTTATCTCAAATACTATTAGAGAGCAAATTTCATGTGCTGAAAAATGCTTTGTTGTTCTGTTACTCTGAAGCGAAGTGTTTGGATGCGATGCCTATTTTTAATTATAGTACTGGGGTGTCAGACAATGTTATCTAGTTTAAACAGGAAGCTTTAGAAGAAGAAGCCGAATTTGCAAGCACATCAGCCCTGGGTGAAAGATATTAGGAAGCCCTCGATTCATTCTGAACACAAGTCTTAGTTTTATGATAAAGAAACACATAGGCGATGATTATCCAGATTATAGAATCCCACAGAGAGCAAGGGAGGCCACTATGCCAGACATGGAATATGATTTCTAAAACAAATCCACATGGTACAAGCAATTGTTCCTTGAGAATAGATTTAGAGGAAAATAATTCATCTTGTCCTTTTTTATTTTGGTGCTTAATTAGACCCTAAGAACACAGAAATTGCCTTGCTTGATCAACTGTAGTATTTTGTTTCCAACTCTGATGAGCTATGACCACCATGACAAGAGAAGACTTAACAAGGAAGAAAAGAACTGCACAGCTGCATGATAGAGTGGGCTGTGGAGGTGTGCTGGCAAGCAGGCCCCACTTAACTAAGTGAGACTTCAGTGGTTGTATATGTTGATCCAATATCATAAGACATGGGTCTTTATTACTTCCATTTTACAGATAAGGGAACTGTGGGCAACGAGTAATGTTAATGAAGTCCTGGGTTACATTAATAGAAGCATAGTATCCAGAGCATGAGAAGTAATTGTTCCAACCTCTTCTATAGAGGTCAGGATATCTCTGGAATACTGTGTCCTGTTCTGGGCATCACTATTTTAAGAAGGTTGCAGACAAACTAGAAAATGCCCAGAGGAGAGTGACTAGGATTCTGAATAATGGTTGGCATAGCCAGGGTATGGTTAGTGTGAAGAGGTTTAATGGAACACATAATAGCTGTCTTCAAATACCTGAAGGGTTGTCACAGAGAAGATGTGAATAGACTTGCTCTCTGTTGCTCAAAAGGTTAGAACTAAAAGTAATGGCTTGAAATTGCAGGGAAGCAAATTTTTGGCTAAACCTTTCGAGAAAGTTCAAACGATAAGAACTTTTTGATGGCGGAACAGTCCTCTAAAGCTTTGGAGCAGAATTAGGCAATATGGTGCTCTCCAGAATTTCAAGACGGGTGGAAAACCTTATCTGACTCTTGGGCTGTATTCCCTGTTAGCTGAGTTGTAATTGAAACCAAGGTGCCCTAGAATGCATATTCTGCTCACTACTAGTGAACCCTTCTCTTTTCAGTTGCAGGGGCAGTATAGAGCTTTCCAAGTTCCCTGTAATATGGATTCTATTGTCATAAGCATTCCTTAGTAATCATTAGCAGATGATGAATGAAACAGGAAACATGATGTACCTGCAAAATAAGCTGCGGCCTCGCAGGTTGGATACCAAAGCTGGGAGACCTCTGTGGTCTCTGCTATCAAATGTGCTGCAGTGGCAAAATAACAGATTTATCTGGCTTCAGAGTCATCTTCAGGGTGACGGATGAATCAGCTATGCCAAGGTGTGGATTTCCTGTGTCTGTTTTTAGGACTGATGATTTAATTCATTGTGATTGAACCCCAGAGGGACGCTTGCATTTTATGTTAACAAGCTTATAATCTATAGTGACACCACTGAAGGTCTGGCCCATTTTTAACACCAGCCAGAATTATTCCTGGCAGGGTTTTTCCTCCTTTTCTTTTCCTGGCAGGAGGGGGGATACAGAATTCCATAGAGTCTATTATTCTGAGGCCAAAATCTATTCTTACTGTGGTGATTATTGTTGCTACTCAGTACAGAGGTATGCCCCATTGAGTTCCATGTGACTTGCTCATAAGTAAGTGAGAATAGGATTGCAGCTCTGTGTACATGGATCTTTGCAAAGAACAGGTCTGACAGCTCCCTGTCTTAGGGGGCTTACAATCTAAGAAACTGTCCTGTCCTGCAAAACCAAGCCAGCAGCTACAGCAAGAGGTCCTGGCTCACTGACAGAGCATCTGCTTTGCTTGCTAAAGGTCCCAGGTTCAGTCCGTGGCAACTGAAGGTGGGTCCAGGAACGTTCCTCATCTGAAATGCTGAAAAGCTGCTGGTGGTCAATGTGGACAATACTCAGCTAGATGGACCAATGGCTTGACTCAGTCAATGGAAGCTTCCTGTGTTCCCATGTAACAGGTGAATTTTGATGCCTCCCATCCAGAGTGTTGAGCCTTGACTATACTGATTGCCATGCTATGAGAAGCCAGCTCTGCTTAATTCTAATTCATCGTCCAGGAGGAATAAACATTAGCAACTCACCATCTGACTTCCCCTTGACTGGCAGGAGTTTGAAAGAATAGCTGCTTAGAAGCATTATCCTGCCTCGAACAGTGCCTCAATGCTGCCAGTCCCAGAAATTTTGAAAGCCATAAATCAAAACAGCTGCGGATGCACCACCAGCTCTCTTTCTGGATTAACGTCTGTCTCTAGCATACCAGCAAGCTGAATGCTCATATGTCATTCTTCCCCTTCCCTGTTTTGCTCAAACTTCAAGCAGGGAAACAAAGCACCTTTATCTGAGAGATGTTGTTTGCAGATGACGCTGCCTTGACAGCATACTTCGAAGAAGCTCTACTACAGAGTCTCATCAACAGGCCCAGGCCTGTATAAAGTTCAGCCTTACCATCAGCCTGGGGGGGGGGGATCCCAGAGTTCTTTCATAGTATAGATTGCTCCTCTCTGAGCCTTTCTAGGACAAACTGGGAGAGCATTAGGAATTTCCTAGGAATTTCCCAGTCCCTAACTGCATTCTAATGGATTTTGTCTCAAAACATGTGCAGTTCATTTAACGGTTATTCATGCTCAAGACCCAGCAAGCAACACTTAGGCGTTTGCTGTTGGATGCAAGAGTTCTAAATTAAATTAGACACTGTGTCCCCTCTTTGACTTTTTGCATGGAATCCTCACATTAGCACTTACTACTTTGCTTCACAGCTTTGGGGAATCGCTTGAACTGTGTTGTGGCATGTGAAAGGACAACCTAGGGTCACTGCAAATCCCTAATGTCTTTTCCAGCAGAATATGAACACAGAAAGTTTGCCAAGAAGCTTGTGGCTCAAGCAGAGAATTACTTCTGAATGCCTGGCTTCTCTTTTTGCTGCTGATGTGCTCTCTGTGAGCTTACTTAACCTCGATTCCCCTAGCTATAAAATGTGGGTAATGTTGTGTTTCTTCCCAGGATGCAAGTAATTAATTTTTTGATCCTTGGATGAACACCGCTACAAGCACTGGCGTTTTCATTTTCATTTCAGATTCACAGTGAAACAAAAAGATTATTTCAAAGGCAGTTGAACTAAATCTGGCTTCGTTGTGGAGGGCCAGGTCTGATAGAAATTGTGTTTGTCAGGTTAAGATGTTTTTGATGCAGGCAGGCAGACAAGGCTAACATTTTGCATGGTGTTTTAGAAGTCACTCTGTTTTTCTTGGGGGCATTGATCTGTAAAGTTATTTCTAGAAGGAGTGACAGCAGTAGACAAGGTGTTGCTTTGACCTCAACATGTGTGGACTTTTGAGATTGACCAGACTGAAAATATGGAGCGTTTTAAACCCTGAACCTTTATTTCTACTTTTAAATTATAAATTTAAATGTTTACATTAAATACTGTAAGAATTGTGGGTTTAAAAACACACACAACCCCCCCCACTACTTTTATAAACACAGCATGCACCTTTTATAGCCTGCTGGAAATTTGCATTAATTTAGCATGCATTGGCTATGTGCAAAGAGGAGCTTTTTCATTACTTATCACATTTATATCCTGCCTTTCTTCTGTGGAACTCAAGGTGGCATACATAAGTTTTCCAGGGAGTCTTGCACTTCAGAATTGAACACATTAAAACTGCAGGAGACCTTCTTGTGAAATGATTGCATCGTATGCTTTCAGACCATGCACATAGGAGTAAATCAATCTACGTCTGGTCCAAGTCACTTTCACAGGCTTTCATTTATAAATTTATTTCTTCTCATTTCTGCATTGCGCTCTCTCTCTCTCTCTCTCTCTCTCTCTCTCTCTCTCTCTCTGTGTGTGTGTGTGTGTGTACACACACATCTGCACCAAAATTTGCATTTGAACACACATTATTAATCCTCAAAACATGCATTTTAACTTATTAGTTGACATTTTATTTGAACAGAGAACTTTCTGAACACTTCAAAGAGTCAAATAGCTCACATTTGATGCGGATGCTGGGTTAGGGAAATCTCTGTGGATGTGTTCAGAGAACACTGCTTGGTCTGACTTTCTGGGATGTGCTGCAGTTGTTGCAGCCTGATGGGTTTGGCCAAGCTCCTATTTTCTTGATGCTTTCCCATTATGAGAGGTGACCAGTGCCACCTCCCCTGTTGAGACCACTACAGTGGTACCTCTGGATGCAAACGGGATCTGTTCCGGAGCCCGGTTCGCATCCTGAGTAGAACGTAACATGCAACTGCATATCTGTGCATGCGCGGGTCACGTTTTGGCACTTCCACGCATGTGTGTGACATCATTTTGAGTGTCTGTGCATGCGCAAGCAGCTAACGCGTTCTGTTACTTCTGGGTCACCACGGAGTGTAACCTGAAAATGCTCAACCTGAAGCATAGTTAACCCGAGGTATGACTGTACTGTTATGACAATTGACATAACAAGATTTCAGCAGACTGTAATCCCAGAAGCCAGGAAACCTACCTTCAGATTAACTAGTCCCCAGAGAACAATAGGCCACAGAGGCAGATCTTTTTCTCTTACGTATGCACCTGTGTTATACTGAGACAGGCTGTTTCTTAAGCCCATGATCGACTACTCCAATAGGCAGTGGCTCTCCAGGATCTCAGAAAGTTCTTTCCCAAGTGAGGTAACAGAGACCTTCTTAACCACAGATATCAGGATTGAACCTGGGGACATCCTGCAATGCAATCCATATGTTAATACTATTGAGTTACTCTCCCTTTATAGGAGGAGAGGATGCTTATGCATTAAAAGACTGTCCCCCTGATGGGGGTGGGGGGGCTGCCTGCACCATTTTGTGGCCCTATCTCTTCTGCTGCTTTTTCAGAGGTGGCAGCCATTTTGTGTTATGTCACACCCCCAAGGCAGCCATTTTGTGTCTTGCACACTCAAGACTGCCACAAAATTCTACATGTGCCCATTGGCCCCCCAAAAGTTTCATTTTTCAGCACAATTCCCTACTCATCCCCAAAATCCCCATTATCCTTTTTCCAACCATGGTCACAATGGGTTCACCCATGTTGGGGGTGAGGGTCAACCTTGGGCTCAAAACTAACTTCTTACCTATTTGCCTCAGACCATTTAAGAACCAACCACAGGAGACTTAAGCAGGATGGCATTTTGAAAGTGGAAGGTTACTGGTTTTCTCCCCCCCTCCCCGCCACTTTTAGTTACTATGCCATAAGCGGCTAACAAAGCACATGTAACCTAGTGAGAATACTTTTGTGAGTGGCTTAACTTTTTGTGAATTTATCTGCAGCCCAAGAAAAGCGGGGAATAGGAGGGGAGAATTTGAGACACATCCGATTAAAGGATGTGAAAGTTCCCAAAATTATCAGCTTGATTTGCTGAAACATTCATTATAGGTGCATTCATCATGATAGGTGACTTGAATCAGATCCCAATGCGAGTTCCCCCATTCCTCCTTCCTCTCCCCCTCTCTGTTGAGCTGGCTTTTTATTTGCCCGCCTTATTTTTATGCCTGCGTTGCGGCAATTCAGATCGCTTTAGAAAAGCATCCTTGTTTAATCTGACTGCTGGTGCCATGTGCATCTTGTTGATTAGAGGCCTTTTTAAGACACCGTTCATGAGTGACTCTTTGCATGCCTCCCTGTCAGCAGCTTTTTGCTCCTTTTAAGCCTCTTGAACGTCTTGCTTGCCAGATTACAAATCTTTTCAGCAGAAACAGTGTGATGACTGAATGGCTGTGAACTTTACTCTGGAAGTGCCAGTCACGTAGGGGATGGAGGAGGGGGTGGGAGACAAAAAGGACACCTGTATTTTGTCACAAGAGGCCATCTGGAGATGCTGTAAAAGAAATGCATTACTTAAATAATGCCTGCCAATCAATGGGAGAATCCAGTGCTGGAGGGTGGAGATTATCGTGGCTAATATTCATTTTAAGAAAGGAGAGGGAGGGAGGAAATCAAAAGTAACCTGATTACTAAGCACCCCTCCTTATGGGTGGTTTGTTCCATTCCCAATCGCAAGCTGCAGATATGGTGAAATGGAAGGGCTTTCAGTGGAGGAGGATGAAAGAAGCTGATTGGTTGTCTTCTATGAATCATCAGTGAAGGATGGAAATAGTTTTGCATTGCTCAGCCAGAGTGTCCTGAGGGTGAAAATATCCTCTGTGTTCATTGCATATTATAGTTGCTTTGACATCAGTGTGTGTGTGAGAGAGTGTGTGTGTGTTTTCCTGCCTGTATTTTAAAATTGCATTTCAGAAAATGTATGATTACAAAGTGACCAAATCTGTGTGTCTTTTAAAAACTGGAAATGTCTGAGCACCAGATGTGTGAGCTGCAAAGAAGTGCTATTTTATTTAAAATATTTTTAGACCACTTTTTAAAAAGAATTAGCTTTGCCTAGCTCTTTACTACCACTGAGCACAATACAATGCCTCTTTGTGATGTGAATCTAGTGGTGTGAGGTGAGAATGTTCTCCGAAGAATATTCTCCACGAACTCTAAATTCTCATGTAAGAACCAGTTTTACACCCCACATTTTAAAAATCTAGTAAATAATCAGTCAAGCTGTGATATTGCCAGTGTAAGTAATGAATCATGATTTTTTTTGATCCAGCTACATTACCGGGCATTGTGTCATTCACCATTGGCAGTTCTGAAATGTGAGCTACATAAAACACTTTTCTTTTTACTTTTAAAAATGCTATTCATTTAATTTAATGAACATCTGAATTTGTATGTATTTCAACTATATTTAATTGCCTTTTTTCTATTTGGTGTGAACTTATTCTTAGCAATTCTATACCCTTGGCCATACAGTGTGATTTTTTAAAAAATAAAGTAGCTTTAATGCTTTATACACTAAAAGTACCTAGGCCTATACAATTAGGTGTAACAGCATGTGAGGTGGCCTTGTTTTAAACAGTTGACATTTCTATATTTTTTTTTATTTTATTAGTGTTGCAGTGAAAATACTGCACCATGCTTATTATAAATACATGCTTATTAAAGAACGTATTCATGCAGCGGACCTGAGGTTTTTTTATATATTCCTTTTAGTTTAAAAGCTACATTTCATACATACACAACATAATTAGAATTCAAAGTTGATGGTAAATATATGGTTAGTGGCAGGATTAGTGATTAACATGAGTCATTCACGTTGAATTTTCAATTTCAAGTTTGGTGCAAAAAAATCAAAGAATGGGAATTCACTGCATTGCCCCATTGAATAAAAGTATCTGTACAGTTTTTGGTTGCCATCTGAACAAGTTTACCCATGAATAAGCATGTATATTAACTAATTATATCATTTTCAATGCATTAAAAGTATTTCATTTCCAATGCTTTAAAATGAATATTCTTCTATTTTAAATGAAAATTCTCTAATATTCTCATTAATCAAGAATATTCCCGAGAATATTCTCCAAAAGATTATTCTCAAGAGTTTAACAACACTATGTGGTGAGCCATTTGGAGTGATGGAGTAGAAGGCAAAGCTCCTTCGCCAGGATGGTGAATCTCAGGCGGGGGTGGGGGGTGGGGCGAATGTGGCTCTCAGTCTAGACCTCTGCCTGGCCCTTCGGACTCTCCCCATGACAAAACCTTTCTCCAGCCACGCACCTTCCTTGGTCCTCCTCTAGCGTTTGTGATTGACTGGGATGTTTCCTTGAACTCTGATAATGCCTTTTGCTTACCTGGATGCAGGATAGAGTTTGTGCAAAAACTAATCTATTGCAGGAAGGCACAATCCCTCCCCTTTCCACTTTTGCCTCTGTCCTTATGTACCACTGTCATGTGGCTCTCAGAAGGTTTCTCGGAGGGGAATGTGGCCTCAACCTGAAAAAGCTTGCTCGCCTCTGTTTGACACATTGAAGAAGAAGAAGAGTTTGGATTTGATATCCCACTTTATCACTACCCTAAGGAGTCTCAAAGCGGCTCATTTCCCTTCCTCCCCCACAACAAACACTCTGTGAGGTGAGTGGGGCTGAGAGACTTCAAAGAAGTGTGACTTGCCCAAGGTCACCCAGCAGCTGCATGTGGAGGAGCGGAGACGCGAACCCGGATTCCCAGATTACGAGACTACAACTCTTAACCACTACACCACACTGGCTCTCTTGAATAGTGATGCCTGCCAAATGAAGCTTTTCCCATTTCTTTTTTCTGCATAGTGGGAAATCTCATGCTTGTCAAATATCAGTAAAATGTCCAGAAGCCTAGCCAGAACAAAAATAGGAGCCCACATGGATCTTATACTCACATTTGCAACAGAAGGTTGTCCCTTTGCCCATCTCCTGGCATCTTCTATACCAGTGTTTCCCAACCGGTGTTCCGCGGCACACTAGTGTGCCGTGAGACACCGGCTGGTGTGCCGTGGGAGGGAGGCGGGCGAGTCGGGCGGCGAGAGGCGGCGGCGGCGAGGATCCGCGTCGAGCCGGGGGCGGCTCCGCGGTGGTGGTGCCGAGCGGCGGGGCAGCGCGCGCAAAAGGGAGGAGCGCGAGACAGCGGAGGAGGAGGAGGCCGGCATGTCCGGGCAGCAGCAGCAACAGCAGCAGCAGCAACTCCCGGCGACGGCTCCTCCTCCGCCCGCTATCGCCGCTACCACCACAACAGCCGCCGCCGCCTCAGCTGCCGCCGTCCCTCAGTCCCTCGCTCTGCTGCCTCCTCCCACCCCGGCAAGGGGAAGGGAAAAAACGTTCACTTTTGTGCGTCCCTCCCGGCGTGACGCTGCGCGCTGACGTCACGGGGCGGGGCTTTAATGGTGGTGTGCCGCGAGATTTTTTTCCGGTAAACAGGTGTGCCGTTGCCCAAAAACGTTTGGGAAACACTGTTCTATACATGTCCACCCCCAAATGCAATAAAGGGAATATATTCTTAAGAGTGACCTGTACTCTGAGGCACTATGGTACCAGAATGCGGCAGCTAATAACTAAACACTGCTGGAGAAAACTAAATGTCTAGCATAGAGAATTAGCACCAGCAGTAGAGGTTGGTTTCTTCTTTTTTTAAATCAATGAAGTCTGTTTATTTATTTCCAGTATTTGGCATGCCACTCTTTAGTCTCCCCGAGCAGTTTAGATAAACATTATGCAATGAGCGATACGACGACACATAAAACAAGAACAGCAGCAGTAAAGAAAATAACAGCAGAGGTTCAAAATAAGGAGGCATTGCTCTAGAGAAGCCAGAGGAAATAAAAATTTCTCCACATGACACCAAAAAGCCAAACAAACCATCGTGCTTGGTGCCAGATAAGCCTCCTGGGAGAGAGTGTCCTAGAGGTGGGGGCGCCACAATGAAAGAGGCTCTCCACCCGCTCCCCCATCTGGGGACCCAAAGAAGGACCTCAGAGGAAGGTGTTAATGCTCAGGCTTATGTAGGACAAGGGCTGCAAAGCAGTGGGCAATCTATAGTCCTCAGTCTGTATGTGGACCCTGGCCTATTGTCAGGTGGGTTGCAAAGAAGCGGGAAAGGGGGATGCAGAGAGGGCAAAAGGAGTGGCAGAAGAGGGAAAGAAAGAGAATGATAATAACTCCCATTTCTTTCCCAGAGAGGGAAAGAAAGAGAATGATAATAACTCTCATTTGATATTTGAGTCCGTAAGTGACTGTGGAGGCCAATTCTGGACCTACACGTCCCCACTTCCATAGTGGGGACATTGGTTTCCGGGTGGGAGTTGATCACGGTGTGGATTTGCCAGGCGTGGCTTCCTCTTAGCACGTTTCTCCCTTGTGTCCTGAGTTTGAGTGTCTTCAAAGCCCATGACACCTTTGGTAAAGGCTGTTCTCCAACTGGAGTGCTCGCAGGCCAGTGTTTCCCAGTTGTCAGTGTTTACACTACATTTCTTTAGATTTGCCTTGAGACAGTCTTTAACCTCTTTTGTTAACCACCAGCATTACGCTTTCCATTTTTAAGTTTGGAATAGAGTCGTTGCTTTGGAAGACGATCATCAGGCATCCGCACAACATGACCAGTCCAACGAAGTTGATGTTGAAGAATCATTGCTTCAACACTGGTGATCTTTGCTTCTTCCAGTACACTGGTATTAGTTTGCCTGTCTTCCCAAGTGATGTGTAAAATTTTTCGGAGACACCGTTGATGGACTCTTTCGAGGAGTTGGAGATGGCGTTTATAAGTGGTCCATGTTTCACAAGCATATAGTAAGGTTGGTAGTACAACAGCTTTGTAAACAAGCATTTTGCTTTCCCTGTGAATGTCCCGCTCCTCAAACACTCTGCACTTCAATCAGGAGAAAGCTGCACTCACAGAGCTCAGGCGATGCTGGATTTCGGCATCTTTACCTTTGGCACAGAGATAAAGTGGATGGTGCTTGATTTCTAGAGGCTGTTACTGTTTGCAACTGATCCAGCTTAAGAAACCTTGCTTGCGTGGATTGCAGGCTTCAGCAGCTCCGTATTTCTGTCTTAGGCGGCTGTTAAATGCACAGGAATAAATTATCTACTTTAGCTCAGCTGCTGAATGCTGAGGTAGCCCAAGTGGTACCCTACAGCTACTTTGAACCAAAACTCGCATGGCCATCGGTCAGAGATTATAAGAGTTTTAGTCCACAGAGCACTGAGGGTACCACATCCCTTATCTCTGAATTTCTGTCTTTAATGCTCTTCAAAAACCAGGCCGAAACTCTGGGTTAACC
Source organism: Podarcis vaucheri (assembly GCF_965113315.1). Taxonomy (NCBI): domain Eukaryota; kingdom Metazoa; phylum Chordata; class Lepidosauria; order Squamata; family Lacertidae; genus Podarcis; species Podarcis vaucheri. Next base: position 93,273,601 of record NC_138760.1, on the reverse strand, counting down.
TCCACAGCCCTAACCAGGTAGGGTGTGTTATTGTGCTTATGCTTATCACTAGATTGATACAAGCCAGGGTGGATTTTCTACACAAGCCTTTCTTGGGGAAAGCCTGCACTGGTGATTTTTGCTGCAGCAGTCTCTTCATGACAGTGTTTCATCTCTCCCCACTCACAAAATTTCCTAGAGGCTCTTGTGTTCACAGCTGATCCAGTCTGAGAGCATTGCTTGCATAGACTGTAGGCTTCAGCAGATGGCGTAAAAGCCCTGAGCAAAGGTAGCGGGAGAAAAATGGACCAGGAAGGAAACTGATGCAATTTAGATTAGCGAGTAAGTAAGCTAAGTACTAATGAATACCAGATGCAGTCTGGAATGCAATATTATCCCTTATTTCTGAAGTTTGGCAAAGGAACAAGCAGGTGGCTTTAATGGTGTTGTGTACAAAGGAATGCAAACAAGTTATTTAAAAAAAAATACAAAATTGCAGTCTGTTATATTATATAACTGAGGAACTTCAGATGCAGCTCAGCTGTTAAATGAAAGCTAGTGTCTACAAATTCCTTTGGTTTCAATCACTTTGCACCAACAGAATATTCCTATTCACAGCTTACTCATGTAGAGCAGGGCTCCCCAACCTTTTTGGACCCAGGGGCATATTTGGAAATCTAAGAAATGGTTGTGGGTACTGAAAAATAGCCATTTCACAGAAGAAAAACTGGCAATGCTCAGAATACCCCCCCCCCCCAAAAAAAAACAACCCCAGGCAAATCACGTATAAATATCCTCAAGCAGGAAGCCACCTGCCCCCCCAAAAAACCTCTTCCAAATTGTCAAAGTGAGAACAAGTTAGGGTTGTATTGGAATCTGTAGACAGTGCAGCTCTTCATCACAAGTGTTACGTGTGCACAGTAGAAAATCCCACAAGCCAGCCCTTGCTGCTATTGCATTCTGTGCCGGCTGTAGCTTCCTTAGTTGAGATTCCTGCATTTCAGGGGGGTGGACTCTATGATCCTCAGAGTCCCTTCAGCTCTGCAACTCTATGATTCTCACATGAAGTGCATTATGGTTGGCAATCCAATGGTGAGTTTGCCAGTGCAGTGGCTAGGCTATCCATGCCCAGGACTGGTTGTAGCAGATGCATCTGCCAAGGCTAGCAATAGGTGTACCTTGCCCCTAAGGTAACTTAATGCCTCCGGTGACTAGGATGGATTCAATAGCACATCCAAGCTCCATTCCTTTTCCTTCAGAGAAGGAGTGCAACCCCACCCAGAAGCTGGTAAATTACCAAATTATCAGAATTTATTCCAACAGGTGACATCTGGTAATAATGCAGAGATCTTGGCCTTGGTTAGCCAGTGGTGTACCAAGAATTCCCTGTGGGAGATCCTTTATCCTCTTGTAGAACTACAATTCTTAGTGTTCGCTAGGACAGACTGCCATATATCAATTACATATGTAAACTGTATTCGCACTGAGGAGATACTATGCTAAAGGAAGGCGCATCATAAGGAAACCTCCTTTCTCATTTATTTTTATTTTCCTTTGCTGTGGCCTGAAAAGGGTTTGTGTGTCTACACCCAGTCTTTGCCCTTGCATATATGAAAGGGTCATTCCCATGTCCCGGGATGTTTACAGGCTTTCTGTCTTTAAGATAAACCAAGGCAGAAATTCTGTAAAATCCCTTAATCAGTGAAGCCAGTGTCACTATTTAAGTGTATGGCCATACCACAAAACTGGTAAGAAGCATTTTCAGAGGAACCCAACTCTGACTATTAGAGTGAAAAACAACTCCAGATAAGGTAAAAGGAGGACTCTGCATATACAGGAAAAAAAAGGGGGGGAGGCTGAGAAATTGTTCTCAAGGGCTGTGGTTGGATGAGAGATGGTGCTGGGGTGGCAGAAGCTGAAGGGCTAGACAAGAAACCACCTAGATGGCATTTCTTTCCAATATAGGGTGTGTGCTAATGCTCTCACAGACTCTTTTGAACTTTGCCCAGTAATGCATTACAGTGGTACCTTGGGTTACAAACACTTCGGGTTACAAACTCCGCTAACCCGGAAGTAGTACCTCAGGTTAAGAACTTTACCTCAGGATGAGAACAGAAATTGCGCACCAGTGGTGCAGCGGGAGACCCCATTAGCTAAAGTGGCACCTCAGGTTAAGAACAGTTTCAGGTTAAGAATGGACCTCCGAAACAAATTAAGTTCATAACCAGAGGTACCACTGTACTGAATAAGGGGTGAGCCCACAAAGGGAATTTTCTCCCACAGTACCCAATACTGAAGAACACCTCCCTGGTTCTCCTCTCAACACACATTTGTTTCTGGTGGTCCAGAATTTTTTATCCTAGGAACTGGGTCTGACAACTTGCTAGCATGAACTGATTTTTTTTTTTTTTTTTACATTCTGAAGTACGGTACTGTAAGGGTATTGTGGGTTGCTCGAGAGCAATCAGGCAAATGCCTCCCTGGTCTGTTGTAAAGCCTTGTTATTGGTGCAAAAAAACCCTTCACCATGCAGAGCGCCACTATTCCGTGGCTCGCTCATTCACTGGCAGAATCTGTGAGTGGGCAGTCCTTAAACCTTCCCCAGCAGAGTAGTTTCTTGACGCCCAGTCTGCACCTCCCCTCTCAGCGTGGAAGCCTACTGTGCAGGGAGGGAGTGGGTAACGGAGGACCTCTCTCCTCCCCGCTTTGCTCAGGCAAGGTGTCCTGGCACCGCCTTGCCTCCTCCGAGCCCTGAAGCTCCTCTCCACTGGAGGCGTGGTTACTCTGCTCCGCTGAGGAGGTGCTGCTTCCCACGATCTTTGGGGGCTCTCTGTAATCCATCCGGCTTTTCCCCTCTTGCCCCTGAGCTGATGGCAGTTCCCTGACAGGTACTTTTGGAATGAGCAATGTGTTGCAAAATGACAACTGTGCTCACGTATGTTACCTGTGCACTGCTTCCAGGCTGAAAATGCATGCCTGGAGGTTTATGTTTTGCCAGAGCCCATGGACCATTCTGTCATCTCCTTCTACACTTAATTTAGCTGTTAACCTCGTCTGTTGTTTGAAGAGGTTGAGAGTGGCTCAGTCTCTTCATTACATGCCACGCATGTTTGTTCAGTTTCTTCATCAAAACGAGTTGACAGGATTGTGACTTATGCAAGCACAAGTTCTTTCCCCATTATTCTAATCATATATCAATCGTTGGATTTTCTGGTAGTTCCAGAGTAGATGTCACTCGGAAAGGATGGGAATTATGCAGACAGGGTGCACATCTCGCACCAGGGAAGAAGCCTGCCTCGTGCACTGTAGATAGCTTGCTTATAACACATGCCGATCCTATCCAATGGGTTACTCTGCATGGTGACATTCCCCCCCCCCTTTTGCAGGATCTTTTCACAATTACTCTCATAGTTCCTATGTCCCATAGCAACATAGGAAGTGCCTTAAACCATGTCAGACCACTGAGTCATCTAGGTCAGTATTGTCTACACAGACTGGCAGCAAGCCTCCAGGGTTTCAGACAGGATACATCCCCATCCCTACTTGCAGATGCTAGAGATTGAACTGGGAATCTTCTGTATGCAAAGCAGATGCTCTACCAATGAGCTACAGCCCCCCCTCTCTCTCTCACACACACACATACTCACACACTCCAGGGACATCTTGCCTTTCCACTTTGCGTCTAGTGCTTGGAATGGTAAAGGAAGGTCCATCTAGTCTAGCATTCTGTCCCCAGCAGCAGTAAGCAGTCAAATGCCCTTGGGAAACTTCCAGGCTTGGCCACGTGGGAGAACCTGTAATGCAGATGAATGGTGGTTTGAAGCATAGAGCAGGAGCGGGTAACCTTTTGCAGCCCAAGGGCCAGATTCCCTCAAGGGCCACATTCCACATGGGCAGAGCATAGTAACAGCTGGTGGGGTGGGGCAGCTTTGATCACCAGCCGCCATCTGTTTTAATGTCTCCTGCAGGACCTTCTCCTAAAGAAGACATTTGCTTAGAATTTCAGCTGCCTCTAGTATTTTATCCCATGTCAGCAGAGGCATTCTCTTGTTTTTATGTTGATGGTAGCATGCATGGAAGTGGCTGACCATTGGTATGTGACAAACCAGTATAACACAGTATCACTCAGAAGGCTACAGCGCATTCAGGTTGGTTGAAATTGTCTTCAGTCAATTGCAATTGTCTTGCAAATGTCTTAGCACACCCAAGCTGTTGGTTGAAGTTTTAGTTGTCGCCGTTCTCTGAAACTTTCTTTCTTTTGCCTTGGACATAACTTATTCATAAGAGCTCCCTTTCCTCTTTGCATAGTGCAAAGTCAGCTCAAAGTTACCTGTCTTAATCTTCACCAGTAATTAGAAAAGGTAAAAGACGGCTATGTTTTTGGAAGGATGTGTGCATGCTTAACAGCAAGCTGAAGAGATTGGTCTGTCTGTCTCTCTGTCTTTCTCTCCCCAATTCAGCAATTGATTTGAATGGTGAAAAATAGTGTCTGGGGAGAAATAAAAGTGGAGCCGGGAGTGATGCTGAATGATATAGAAGATGTTCTGTAAGCAGAATGCCCACAGTTGGGCTGTGCCTTCTGATTCAATTAGTTCAGTATTTTGGAGCCAGTTGTCTCTTGACACCTTGCAAAACAACACAAAAGATCCTCATGGAATGGCAGAGTCTAGAATTGGTCGTGACCAGCTACTTTCTGCTTTCTGCTTGGGGATCTCAGTCTGCATAGGATTGTGCCATTCTTATCTAGCCCCATTTCTGAGTGGCCATTCATCACTCTTATCCTGCCAAAAGCTAATTAAAACAGTGGCCTGCAGGTGAGAGTTTTAAATGAGCCATTTAGGCTTGAATGGAAAAGCTTCCAAAACAAATCCTCCACACAGGAGGAAACCTGGGGTTGGAATGTAACTTTTTAAACAGATTTAACATACAGTAAAAGCAGGCAATTTGGACCATGGGCTTCTACGATCTGAGCTTCTGGAAAGGGCTTATCTAAGAGCATACCTTCCTGATAATAATAATAATAATAATAATAATAATAATAATAATAATTATTATTATTATTTATACCACGCCCATCTGGCTGGGTTTCCCCAGCCACTCTGGGCGACTTCCAACAGAATATTAAAATACAATAGTCTATTAAACATTAAAAGCTTCCCTAAACAGGGCTGCCTTCAGATGTCTTCTAAAAGTCTGGTAGTTGCTTTTCTCTTTGACATCTGGTGGCAGGGCATTCCACAGGGCAGGTACCAATACCGAGAAGGCCCTCTGCCTGGTTCCCTGTAACTTGGCTTCTCGCAGCGAGGGAACCGCCAGAAGGCCCTCAGCACTGGACCTCAGTGTCCAGGCAGAAGGATGGGGTGGAGACGCTCCTTCAGGTATATTGGACCAAGGCTGTTTAGGGCTTTAAAGGTCAGCACATAAATATATGTGGCAAAGGAGATAGAGGGACAGGCCTGGTTCACACTTTCCATTGCAAGGCTGTCCAGGTGCAACTGCAGCCAAATGCATCGCTTGGGGTCCCAAGCAGAGTGGAGCAAACAAGGAGCCTGGGTGGATGATGGAGTGTGATAGTCAAGAGGAAAGGAAAGCAGAAATGGAAAGGAAGCAGAAATCCGGCCTCTACCTACCTAGAGGGAATGGAGACTTAAAATCTAAGAAAGGACAAGTAGCCATCTGGTGCTAAGCTTTACCTGAGGAAAAGGGCCATAGCTCAGTCGTAGAATATCTGCTTTGCATGCAGAAGGTTCCCAGGTTCAATTCCCACCATCTCCAAGTAGGGCTGAGAGAATCTCCTGCCTGAAACCCTAAAGAGCCACCGCTGGGCTGTGTAAACAATGCTGAGCGAGATGAACCGATGAGTCTGGTTCGGAAGAAGGCAGCTCTCTATGTTCCTAAGGTCAATGGAAAGCCAGCTTTTATTTATTTATTTAGATTCATATATCACCCTTTGCATGAGGCAGTTTACAACTAAATCAGATCCGATGAAAAGAATGAATAAAACAACACAACCCTTAAAAATTACCAGCGCAATAACTTGAAACAGTTCACTAAATGACAGTTACTAATAGCACCAGCAACTAATCTGCTGTCTTGCCTCCTTTAAACATCCAACCCCCCCCCCAAAAAAATATGTCTTGTAACCAACCGCCTTAAAACTATTAAGAGATGGGGTCAGACGCAGCTCAGCTGGGAGAGAGTTCTGCATGGGAGAGATGCCACTGAAAAGATGCTTCCCTGGTGGCCCCATCAAATACTGAGGCCTATGTAGGGACCACCAAGAGAGCCTCATGTGTTTTATCTTAAAGCACATGCAGGTGGATATGGAAGGAGGCGTTCTTGCAGATATTTTACCTACAAACAGCAGCGTCCAAGCCATACCTGGAATGAATCCCAATCCCCAGGTATAGTTCAGAATATTTCCAAGAGTAGCCCAAAGTTAATAGAGAGGTCACTGAAGTTGAGTGGTTGGGGGACCAGGGACTCATTCTCCTAAGGAAAGGGGACACAACACAGAAACCTGTGAGAGTACCTGTAATTTCTTTGCAGGAAGGAGTTGCAATCTGCTGCCTATCTTGAGCTAGATTGTTTAAGGAGACTGGTGACTGACACCAGCTGGCATCATGACCCAAGGATACCAGCATGCACCATACTGGTGGAGCGGCCAAAGTTTCTGAAGGTCAATAATCTCCTGCAGCTGAGACAGTGCAGAACCTTCCCTGGACCACATCCAGGCTATTTTCCTCTCGAGAACTTTCTTTTGTAGTATATATATTGCATTATGTTTATGCTTTAGGGTTGCTTCAAGGGATGCGAGTTAAACCTTAATGAGTTTCTGTCCACGAGGCATCAGGAAAATAAATGCCGTTCCACCTCCTTTCTCTCTCTCTCTCTCTCTCTCTCTCTCTCTCTCTCTCTCTCCTCACTGCGCTCTTGCTCCCTCCGCCTACCTTTCATCTGAGCAATCATATAATCATATGTTACTGAGTAAACAACAAGGCCTTAATGTTCTAAATGGGGTTTAAATGAAACCATAATGACAAACAACACAGATTTCCCCCCTTTTACAATAAACAAATGTTTGCAGAGAGCTGTATTCATTTGTTAAGAGAGGTGGAACAGCAATCCCACTTGACAATTTAGCTTGATGGTGTTTCATTGCATGTCAAGGCTTCCACTATAGGGTGGTGGGCAAAGGAGTGATTTTCCTCTCCTTAAGGTCTCCAGTGTGTCCATTGCATTTGAGTTGGCGAAAAGGCTCCACAGCGCTATGGGAGTGCAAATGCTTTACATGCAGAAGGTGCCAAGAGTCAGTCCCTGGGAATACCAAGTAAGGTGGGGAAAGTCCTTTTGTAAAACCCTAGAGAGCAGTTGCTAGTCAAGAGTAAAAAATATTAAGTCTGATAGACCAATGGTCAGACTCAATGTAAAAAGCAGCTTCCTAAGTTTGGCTGCCTATCCCAAACCCTAAGGCAAAGTAAGGAGTGTTGCCTAATAGTGATTGCACAGTTTCAGCATTCTGCATGCCATTTCAGAGAACATGCAGCCCCAGAGGCAACTGAATTTTCTTTCAGCATGTACAGTATAACTTTTTTGAGCCCGTAAGAGTGTTTCTGGAGCGTTCTCTCTGCAGAGATAAGAAGAGCTGCCATGGAACATAAAAAGACTGCAGTGAAAACCTATGGAGTATTTATAGCTCACAATTGGTTCCTGCCTGTCTAAATGGCTGACAAGTTATGGCACAGGTTCACAGTGGGCTATGCATATGTTCCCCAGGGGTATCTTAGTGCAAGCCGAGGATTACTTAGGTGTTCCACTAGTTTAGTATGTTTACAACAGAAATGTTGATATTTGGGGGTGCTGATTTATTATTTCATATTACCACATATTTTAAAAATGCTGTGGTGGTTCCTATGGGAGGGAGTGAGTTGGAAAGAGAAAAAAGACTCCAGATTTTAAAGGGAATATCTAAATTCAGAGTACAAGAACATAGAAAGAACCTGCTGGATCAGGCCCCAGTAGCCATCCTAGCCCAGCATCCTGCTTTCAGAGTGACCAACCAGATGCCTCCAGGAAACCAGGAAACAGGACCCGAGCATAAGGACACTTTCCCCTCTTGCAGTTTCCAGGACGTGGTACTAGAGGCATATGCTGCCTCTGACAGTGGAGGTAAAACATAGCCATCATCTCTGGTGGCCACTGATAGCCTTGTCCTCCATTTAAAGTCATCTGCGTTGGTGGCCATCGCTCCCTATTGTGTGAGCAAATTCCATAGTGCAACTATGCATTATGTTAAGAAGAAATACTTTCTTTTGCAGCTCCTGAATCTTCCGACATCCAGCCACACTGTAGATCCAGGCAGGCAGCAAATGTGCATGTAGACCCGCCATGAAATGGCACAGGTGGGATTGGCGGGTGAATGCTGCCTGACACCAGGTTAGACTATTGGCTCACCCAGCTCAATATCCTGACTGGCAATGACTCTCCAGGGTCCAAGGCGGAGGAAACCTTTCTCTGCCACAGTGATTGATCCTTGGACCTTCTGCATCAAAGCATGAACTCTATCACTGAGCCATCTCCTAATGGTGAAATCCAATCCTCTGAATCACCCCCTTCACTCCAATTCTCCCCTTCTCCTCATTAGGGGGGTCCACCCTTCTCACCATGAAATATGTTTGCCTGCTTTCAGTGGCCTGCTGATGAGTGCAGTGCAGGCAAGTGGGGAAGGATGACGAGCTTTCATGAGTATTTCCAAGGGGAAAGAGTGGGCAGCCTTCTTAAAGACTGATTTGCTAGCCAGAAAGCTCTCTTTTTCAAACTCTGTGGCTTGAGGTTTTCCAATACATTTGTGGCCAACGACTGCAGTTTGATTTATAAGAGGTTGAGAAATGGTCAATACAAGAGCAGACATTTAATAAATTATCCTGGGTTTCATTTTTTAAAAAGAGCCTAAGACTTCCGCAAGTTGCTTTTAACCATTATTTATAGCCATACGTAAAGACTTCACATTGATACTCTTAACCTATCTTTAATATTTGATTGGGATTTCTCTGCTTGCCTGCCCACTTGCCTGTCTCCTTGCTTAGGTTTAGATTTATTAAATAAACAAAGTCCCGATGTGATTTACAACTAGTATTAAAAAGCGAATAAAGCATCAACATATTAAAAGTATAATCAAAATTCTAATGTTCCATCAGTTGTGTTGCCCAAATGCTCAGGGGGCAGGGGACTTCATTGCTTGGCACCAAAAGGATAACAAAACTGGGGCTAGGTGGGCTTCCCTGAGGAGAGCTGTCACGTAATATGGGTAACCGGGTTCGCGTCTCCGCTCCTCCACATGCAGCTGCTGGGTGACCTTGGGCCAGTCACACTTCTGTGAAGTCTCTCAGCCCCACTCACCTCACAGAGTGTTTGTTGTGGGGGAGGAAGGGAAAGGAGAATGTTAGCCGCTTTGAGACTCCTGAAGGGGAGTGAAAGGCGGGATATCAAATCCAAACTCTTCTTCTTCTTCTAGATAGTGAGCTCCTACAGAAAAGGCCTGTACTCTCATCACCGCCCTCTATCCTTATTCAAGAGCATGCCCCTTCAGTCCTATTTCTAGAAGATCCTGGCCTGTAGTTGCCTTGGGCTCTGGATTCAGCCATCTTGTGGTGCTGCCCCAGAAATTCATCCAACTCTTTCCCATCCTGGGACTCTGGTCTTCACATGCTCAGCTGTCTACATCCCAAATGCTAACAGCCAGGAAGAGCTGAGAGCATCTCACCATCTGTTTTGCATTTAGCTTCCTTTAATGTCTGCTGAGGCCTCTTCTTTGAAAGTATTGTCCCTTGTTACAAAACATCACAGGCCTATGGAACATAATGGCTGTCATTTAACTTCAGACCAGCACAAAACAGAGACCACAGCTTTGTCTTGTTTGCTTTTGAAATATGTATAGATCTGCCAGATCAGTTATTCCCCAGCACTTGTAAGATTTCAAGTTGTTGCCTTTGATTTCCAATATGTTCCCTGGCTGGTAGAGATGGAGGGGGGAAAATTAGTTATCAAATGGGTTTAATCCTGCTTTATCCCTCCACTCAGAGCACATGAATGTATGAAACGTTTTATAGTCCTAATGACTCTGAAGGAAAATATAAATTTTAACTTTCCAAATCAATCATATTTCCTAGATTGATTTCCATTCCAGACACGAGAAGAATATGCGAACATTGGCTTATTTCATTCTCGTTTCTGTTTTCATCAGAATTCACTGGCATCCCTAGTTAAGTACCAAGCAAACTGAAAGAAAATGGAAGGTGGGAAGAAGAAACAGTTCGGTTCAGTGCCCTGTTCAGTGCCCAGCTTGAGGTTACAGTTTGGAATCCTGTTTTGTTGTTGCCATCTGTCTTTCTTGAGAGACAGTGGGGTGTGCCTCCAAGAGTGAAGTCAAACTGCTGTAGCAAGCTTGAGCAGTGTGTATGGAGGTCCTGGGCTGTCCAGATGACAGGAACCCCCTCTCAGTCTCACTGATGTGCCCCAAAGGAAAGCAGAGCAATAGCTTTGGCACTAGCTTGGCCACAGGAGTTGCTGGAAGGAGGCATACAAGGCGCTATACAACCGTCTTAGGGACTCCACTCCAGATTTGTGTAGGGTTTACTCCTTAGACTTTTCTTTTTCCAAAGATATCCTGCAAGGCAGTGGAGGTTTAGCGCTAGAGTTTTCCTGCTCCTAGATGAGCTACCTTCTCAGGTTGACAAGCCCCATTTGTCCCTCACTTCTACAGCAATGTACAGAACTCACCTTCTTGGCCATTGGACTCACTATTGCTCTTGCCCTCCATTCTACCAGAGCCTTTCTTCACATGCATGGGAAATCTCAAAGAGTTTGAAGCCCATTGGCTACCCTCACCTGGTTTAGCTGGCCAGTCAAAGCTGTTTTAAGGGACGTGGTTGCTGTTGCATGCTGGCAGATTCTAGCAGGCACAGGTGAGAACCCGGTGCAGGTGGGGACCAAAGGTGGACAAACTACCACAAAAGGAGCACAGCAAGAGATACTACCCCTCCCCTAATACCCCGTACACTCATATTCATACAAATATGGAAAATATCTACATGTAAGCCCGATACACAATCATTTAACTCCTTGGACCTCTGTGGCTGCAATTCTACTGCTTTAAAAATAAAAAACTGAGATAGCCTAATGATTTCATTAGGCTCTTTACTTCTTCAGTGCTAATGGTTATTGGGTTAAAGACTTGTGCCAAATAGATACTTGATTCTAGATGAGCATTATGAAGCAAATACAAAGCTAGAATATTTTTATCTTCAAATATCTGAATACATGTGACTAAACTGTCACATCTGCAGGATCTCTGCTGTTACAGCCTACAGGTGAACTCACCCAGAAACCCAGCCATGGAAAACCCAAACAAGTTAAGTGCACCCTAAGAATTCACTGAGGCTGGATGAAGAGAAAGGCTGTGAAATAAATGGACCTACCTGACGGCTATACAGCTTGTGTGTTGATTGAGCAATAAAGAAATAAAGAATTTTCCTAACCAATAAAAATACAGGCACTTTAATAATCCACAGTGAAATTGCTTTGAATCCCAGAGCACTTTCTGCACACTGTGTGTCTCCGGAGAACCCATACGTTATTCTGTCAGATTGAGTGATACCCTATTTTGGTAATAACAACAAGAGTCATTCATTACTTGTGGAGTTATTTCACTGCTGGAAATATGGCAATGTGAATTTACAACACCCTCCTCCCCACCCCTACACAAAAAGACTGAGATTAAGTTTATGAGGGGTAGAAGATGCAGGTGAGAGGAACAAAGGAATGAGAGAAATACTCTTGGTTTGGTAAAGTCGCTTTCAGATTTGTTTGTGCAAGTGTGGCCACATCCGCACCATACATTTACAGCACTATGATATCACTTTAAATAGCCATAGCTCCCCCCAAAGAATCCTGGGAGCTGTAGTTTGTTGAGGGTGCTTAGAGTTGTTAGGAGACCCCTATTCTCCTCACAGAGCTGCAATGATCTGAGGAGTTTAATGATCAATCCTTTTCCCCAGAGAAATCGGGGGACACTGAAGAAGCAAGGGAAAGAAGGCAGACCTCTGCCACCATCCAAGGGCCACCAAATCTTGGTTGTACTTTTAATCTGTTGTAAGCCTCTTTAGAGAGTATTAGGAGGGCAAGGTAATAAATAGGGGGAGGTGGAATACTGTTGAGGAGGCACTGGGTTGTATTCAATAAACCATTGCAAAAACAGAACGACCTTCTGCTCATGCAACATGAATTCCCCTCCCTCTCCTCCTCCACATGCTGCCCGAATTTCCCCAAGCTTCTGCCATGGATGCTTTAGTTGAGATTCCTACATTGCAGTGGGTTAGACTCGATGAGCCTTGGGGATACCTTCCAACTCTATGATTCCATAAGTCTATGAAGAAGAGTGAGGGGAAAGTTCCATTGCACAAATGGAAGACATTCTGTGTGTGACTACATTGGATTCAACCTGTTAGTTTTAAAATAGATGGGTAAAACTAAACTGTCTGCACAGGACACTGGTTTATCCATCTCTTACTCAAAAATAATCTTTGAAAGTGTGAGGCAAGATTTACAACATAATATAGTCCTATCACAGAGTGTAAAATTAATAAAGATAAAACGGATATGCCAGGAATAAATATAGATAAAAGGTTAAAAGGGCTGAAACAAAATGAAACTGTTTCTGGAAGGAGAAGCCAGATAATGCTAACTAGGAGCATGAATGATTTGTATAAATATAATTATGTGCTATTTTTATGTAAGTGTTCATCATTAATACAGATGTGGGGAAAGAAGTAGATTTGGGCCTTTCTTGATAGAATTTCAGCAGTGAAAATATTGTTGCTGCCTGAACTAAATTTTCTTTTTCAGTTTTCCCAATTAATTTGAAAGATGAGTGGATTAAAAAAAATGGCAAAGGCTAACAGTAAAATATATCTGGAAAAATAAAAGACCACTGTTAAATCAATAGTTCTTCGAGAAGATGAAAAGGAATCATTACTTTTCCAAATATTAAGATATATTATTGGAGTTGTATCAACTGGATGGATCATGGATTGGATTTGATAATTATCAAGAAACATCCGTCTGTACAAATGAACAAGAAATCAGTGGTCTCCTGCTGCTATCCATGTTAATGGGTAAATAGCAGTGTATGCTGAAAAAGATTAAAGATAATGATCTGCTTTCAATTCTGTTTAGAAAATTTGGCAAGGTTAAAAGCTACCAATTGCCTCACAAAATTTAGTTTTAAAAGCAGAGCAAATACATCTTAAAATATAAAGCAGATTGGAAGTCTATGAGCTTTGATCTCACCCCCTTCTTCATTTGCAGGTGGCAAAATGGGTCTTTTCCTTTCCTTTTCTGTTTTACTGGCAGGGTTGGGGGTAGATTTTGTTTGATGAGCACTAGGATATCATAATATATCGTTGAAGGGCTGAATTCAACTATAATCTTATATCCATATTCAAAGAGAATCAGGTACCGTGGGTATATTACTTCCCTCAACTTGTGCCCATTTTAACATTTTTTCATACATATAGATAAGGGCTGCATTCACAAATGGAGTTTATTCTGTCTGTTTTGCTGATTATAAGGTTATAGCGCTTCCATCCCATTTCTTAACATTCAGACTGCAAGACCTCTGCACCGTGTGTCATATTCAATTTCATTCAGGCTAGCAGCCTGTACTGCAGTGTGAAAGGAAGGTTAGAAATCAGGTTTCCAGCCTCAGCTCAGCAGGCTCAGCTGTGGAGGAGAGGAGCAGATCCTGGGGTGTGTGGTGCTCCACAAGCAGCTTTCTCTCAGGGTAGCCATTCATGGAAACTCACCCAGAACCTTCAGGATCACCCCTCCCCTAAACAGCATCCTGAGGGTAGAGTGAGGCTCACCTGGACCCTGCAGGTGAGAATAGAAGGATGGAAAGGAAGTGCGAACGCTGATATCTTTGCCTCCACTGGTGGTGCTGGTGGGCAGGATGGAAGGTCCCCAACTGCTGCTCCCCATTGCCCATCCTCAGCTGGAGGGGAGAGGCAACCGACATGGTGAGATGATTGGCAGGTGCAAGGCCCCAGTAAGCCCAATGTCTGCTGCTCTGCTTGACAGCTGCATAAGACAGCAAGGAGAGTCCAAAGTTCTTCTGGACCCTGCACAGCTCTGCCAAAAACTGCCAGGCTTGCAAATGGATCCCAGGCCTTGGAAACAGATTCTCCCCTCCCCACCCCACTCCCTGCCAAAGCAAATCATATGGAAATGAGTGCTAAACTTGCCCTTTATTCCACTAGATTTCCAGATGTAGCTTTTATGTTATGTGAAAGCTCAAGCATAACACAGAAATCAACCGATAGGGAAATGTCAGGGAAATGGGGAAAGTGTGATATAGTTACCCATAGTCAGATATAACATTTGTACACAAGGCTTTACTGAAGTTAAGCAGGTCTAGGACTGGTCAGTGCCTGGATGGGAAGCACATCGCAGAAGAAAAGTAGAATATAAATGTTAGAAAATGAATAAAACAAATGCCCTGATTTTATTTATAAGCAGAAAGCAGCTTACGTTACAAGGAAGCGGATTTATTGGGGTGGAAGGAGGTTGGATTTCAAGCACTCTCCTCTTCAACACTTTCCCCATCCCTGTTTAATTAGCCCTGTTAGAACATAGGTTGCAGGCCTTCGTGCCACAGCTGCACTCTCCAAATATCCTGCACATGCAACAATAGGAATGTTATAAATATGATATACTACTGTATTTTTCCATGTATAAGATTTATACATGGGGGCATCTTATACATGGAAAAATACGACCCCTATTTTTAGAGCCCAACATTAAGAAATAAAAAAATGCAACATTCTGTGTAAAAGAAGACCCCCCCAATTTTAAACTTTAAAAATTTGGGGGGAAATATAGTCTTATACATGGAAAAAATATGGTATCTTGTCAACAAGTTGCGATGGCAGCCCACCTAAGCCAGGAAGGCTTCTGGGCAATTTTAAAAGCAAACTCTTCTATGAAATCTACATCTTAGAGCAATACACATTTATTTCTTCTATCAAATGTTATGAATGGGTGGGGAATTCATAGTCCCTTTTAAATTTACTCTGAAATAAAAGCAGGAATACCAACAAACCTATGAGCGAGCCCTTTGACCTTCCTGGCCATTCTTATCAAGGACCTGAAAGTAACCATCCCCAAGCAAATCAATTAGGGCTGGAGGATGGAACACAAGGAGACGGAATGAGAACTGATACAAAAAAACTGAACTGCACAAACCAAGGTTTTAACAGGGACTATGAATTCCTCACTCGCTATAAAATTTGATAGAAGAAATAAAGGCCTATCTCTTAAAGAGGAAGATTGCATAGAGGTGCTTCCTTTCAAAAGGAAAGCTTGTGAAAGTTTGTGCTCTCAGACACATTAAGCTGCAGTCTAAACCCCACTTACCCGGGAGTGATTCCCATTGAATTTAGTGGACTCATTTCTAGGTAGAAATGGTTACGATTGCAGCTTTTGACTTAAGACCCAATCCTTCTGCACTGGATAGATTAAGGAGGGTAGTCTTGATGCTGTTCACTGTTCTCCCCACATCTTGCCGAAGATATTGAAAAAGTGTTATAAAATGAGACCATAAATTGGTGAGATGTTATATGGAGGGGAAAGATTTTCTGTACTTTTGCCGCTTTCAAAAAATACAGATAAAAAGCAGGAAGGAAGACCATATGGGCGTTCCCTGTAGCAATTATAGAACAGAGGAAATTGCAGCCACCAAAAACATTTTAAAAATGAAAAACAACAACTTGAAAACATGTTCACAAAATGGCGAAAGCACTGAGGTGGGTGGGAGGTTATATAGCATATTCACAAATAATGTCACAAAATGTATCTGACAGGTGTTCATAACATCCTGTAATAATCACATTAGCAGTGAATACTGAAATTGCAGAAATGTAACATTTTCCCAAGAATAAAAACATTGCTTTTTAAGTGTTGGGAAAATAGGCTCTCCTCATAATAAAAGCAATATCAGAAACTGTACCCAAAACTAGTACTTTTTCTAAACAAGAAACAAGCATTCTTTTGTACAGTGGTATCTCAGGTTACAGACACTTCAGGTTACAGACTCCACTAACCCAGAAATAGTACTTTGGGTTAAGAACTTTGCTTCAGGATGAGAACAGAAATCGTGTGGTGGCAATGGGAGGCCCCATTGGCTAAAGTGGTACCTCAGGTTAAGAATGGACCTCCAGGACGTATTAAGTTCTTAACCTAGGTACCACTGTGGTTCAGAAATGATCTCATGGGGAAGTCCTAATATTGCATGCTGGTGATAATTGTGGTGCAACAGCTATGTTTGCATCTACACTAGCTGTTTCCCCTAAGTTATGTAAGGAACAGACGGTGCAGTCTAGCACATCTTGTAGGTGGTGTGCCAGTGGCTGGAATCTAGGTTCAGGTAGCTTCTCTTCAATGGAGGAACTTCAGCAGACCACAGAGAAAAGGATAAAGATGGGCCAGTATCATTGGCTCATATTGGGCAGCAGTCGCTGGAAACCCCATTTCCATATATTCTTCTGTTGATGAAACATCTGAATCATCCCTGTAGATGCTACTCTCATCCACAGCCTCCTAATCAGCAAAGAATGGCATGAATTTCCTGAGACAAGAAGTTGCAAATGGAAAAAAGAAAAGTGATAATGATGCTTGATAAGGATACACCACATGCTGACAACTTTGTGTGCCAGAGAACATTTACTTTTCTTTTTCTATCCCACACCATATAATCTAATTAGGTACGCACTTCTAGTTGCACCAAAACGAATTCAACAATCTGCAGTGAAATCCTATACGTGTCTACTTAGAAGGAAGTCCCATTGATTACAGACTTAATTTACAAAACTCAACAATCAGGATGTCTAATTTCTAAAGCCCTACAAAGTGCTATGCTTTTGAAGCTAGTACTATTATTGATTCTCAAGACCACAATAGTATTTCCTATTTTGAGGAAGAACCGGAACCGGAACCCAGCTGTTTTCATCTACCTAAGGAGAGGCATCCTGATTCTCCTCCCCTCTCCATGTAGAGTTTGTGATTTGTTGTTAGACATAAAATGCCTTGTTTGCCCCTGAATTGGGCCCAGTTTTGAAATGTCAAGCTAACTAAGACTGGTAGATGAATATAATTTAGTAGGATACATTGACATGATATATCGTAAACACTTAATTTACCTGTCATGATAGGGGAGGCGGGAGGGGGGTGCACTTAAGATTTTTGTAAGGTATCTTGTATTGCCTGCAGCTGATGTCGGTTTCTCTCTTTATTCGATAAAAAAATAACTGCTTCTTGGTTAGGAGTGAATGAACTTTGAAATGTCACATCAAGAATCTATGAACATCCAGAGAGCTGGAGGCTTACCTATATTTTTATTTCACCCTCCCTGACGAAGAACACATGGGAAACGTCAAACCCAAAGAAATCCTTGCTAAACTAGAAAGGACTGCTCTTAACATAGTGGGAGGGAAACTTTTGGAAACTCTTAACACAGCAATCCTATGATTGCCCGAGAGGCAGGGATTCTGGGAAGCCACTTCCAAACTCCTGCAGCAGTTTCTGCTTTTCAAATTCACTGGTAAAATGCAATAAAAACACAACTGTAGATTACAAATAAAATGGAGCCAAGTGCCAAACAAAATTAAAAATTAAAGAAAGCTTTGTTCATAGGGAACATAGTTCGTAGGGAAAGGAGGGAGAGGTTTTTTCTATGGTTTTCCAGATTAAAGCAGCCAGAGTTAAGTTCATGTGCAGCATCCGTGTTTTTGTTAAGTTTAATTTGTATTACTTTTCTCTCTGTTCTTATTGAACTGAACACTGAGTAGTTTTGTCACATTTATTTCTGAAAACCCCTCTGGAAATGTAAGACCATATCATAGCTGCTTCCCTCGGGCACCATCAGATAGAGAGGAGAATGAAAATGCAATATATCAGATCCTTCTTTACACTGGAGCAGAAATCCCACACAATTTTTTTTTTTAACAAAAAGAAACATGGATCAATCATGCCATTATATTGCATTCTATAATCATTTATTACAGCAAGGATTAGGGAATATGTGATTGAGCCTTGTGCTACCTAAGAGGACTGAAGTAATCCTTCAGATGCATCACACTAGGCGTGTTTGCACTTTAAGTTCAGTATGTGTACCTGTGTACAAAAACAGTTGAGTTGTGCGCTTGTACAGTCATTCACATGTAATGTTCAGTGAGTGTACAGTCTGTACACCTATATACACAATAGTTGAGCTGTGCAACTCTGCAAGTGTATACCGTTTCACACAAATACTTGTACATGAGTAGAGCCAGCCCACAATCGGCTTCTTTGCACATTACACTGAAGTGATAGCTTGTACCTGTGTTCAGTGTAGTGTGTGAACAAGCCAATTGTGAGCTTTAGGGGTGGGAAGTGTGTGATTTTGCGCCACAAAATTGCACCACAAAATTCAGATCAGCATGAATTTTGAAGGATGGCTGTGTTTCGGTTTGCATGTCTCTTTCGAAAACAAGTATTTGATAGACTCTCATCTAAATGTGAGCTGGATCCTATTTCCCACCACCCCTAGTTCAAGCCTTGAAATTCACAAGTTCAGCAATGGAATTGAAATTGTATGTGGGTGGGGGGTGCTGCCTCCTTCATTTGCCCCCAACCACCATACATTCAGCCAAAGGTGAGAATAAGCTTCATACACACATAACTAAGTATATGCATGTAGTGTTTTTAGATGTACGGTACTTGGGGAACCTGCAAGGCCTGATCTGATTTCCTGGTTGTATATACAGATCATACAGGTATGTCGCCTGTTCTCTTGCTCCCTCACAGATATGTATTGAAGGAGAGGAGAGGAACAGGTATGATCTTGCTTTCTCCCCATGCATTCACTCAGTGTGTGGATACAAATAAGAACTGGGCTATAGCCATTTCCTTTTATGCTGCTATTCTGCAGTTGTTAGAATGCCAGCTGTCTAAGTGAGTAGACATGCAACATGCAACGGGTATATAGACCCGTGGTGTCACCTGGTGAGAAGCGAGCCATAGAGAAGTTTGTAGTAGTCAGGGCTGTTGTTGATCAGGCCATTTGACAAGAGGAAGGGTTATATTTTTCCAATGCTCCTGAGGGAGAAGCAACATGATTTGGCGACAGACTGAATATCTGGGACAAAATAAGAGTCAAGGAGGGGACTAATAGTGCCATCTACATGCACAACACTTGGCAGGGGACAAGAGGACTGAGCCCTGCCCTGAGAAGCTTCCAAAATAAATATCATCACAGGGTTACAAAAGAAGGGGAAGGAAGCAGAGGCAGGTGTGAGCAGAGGAGCATTGTGTGTTTGTTTCAGTAGCACATGCTTAGCATTGCTTATAGACTCAGTTGTAGGAGGGCATGAGAACTAATGGGATGAGCCAAAGGCTCCACAGAAAAGAGGGAGAAGACAAAAACAAGGCTTCTTGTGTTATTAGGCATCTGAAGAGTGCTCTCCACTGAACACCAAAATGAAATTAAAGGGATGGATTTCCCCCCTAAAGGAATGAACTGGAGCACACTATTTGCTAAGCACCAAGGGTTCCTCCTTCTAACCTGTTTATTGAGCATTCATCCTGATTTGCTGGCAGAAAGCTTACACAGAGGTCAGACTATACACAGTCTTTATTGACCATTTGTTCTGATATGTCTGCCGGGTGGTTATAGAGCATTCATCCTGTATTCATCATGATTTGCTTCTGGGGTTTTCCTGTGCCTTCCTGTTAGTTTTCCATTCGTCCCACAATTTTCAACGCATTTCCCCATCACTTTCCAAAACTGTAAAAAATCTGATTCCTTTGGGTTTGCTACACAAGGGCAACAGAGTCCTTTAATTCACTTCAGTTGCACAAGCCTAAATGCACTTGAATCCCTCCCATAGAATAATGGCAGTCTGCAAGCATCCCAGATACTTTATTTATTTATTTTAAATTTTTTATATTCATTTTCTAATATCGAACATTAATAACAAACATCAACAATAACAAACACAAACATATAACAAAAAAGAGACAAAACTAAACAAACATTACAGTAATTATCAGTTGACTTCCCTCCATCTCAGTCTTGGGTTATGTTAATGCTAATTCCAATCTGCAGTTTTTTTGTTATACAGTATCGTCATGTCGCAAGGGTTATGTTACGCCTACTGTGATTTTTATGTCTCTAGAATTTGTTTCTATGTATGTTATAAATTTGGACCATTCGTCAGTAAACTTTCTACCTTTTTGCTGTCTGATATTCTGCGTCATTCTTGCTAAAGAAGAGAAGAAGAAGAAGAGTTTGGATTTGATATCCCGCCTTTCACTCCCTTTAATGAGTCTGAAAGCGGCTAACATTCTCCTTTCCTTTCCTCCCCCACAAAAAACACTCTGTGAGGTGAGTGGGGCTGAGAGACTTCAGAGAAGTGTGACTGGCCCAAGGTCACCCAGCAGCTGCATGTGGAGGAGCGGAGACACGAACCCGGTTCCCCAGATTAGGAGTCTACCGCTCTTAACCACTACACCACACTGGCTCAAATTATTCAAATAATTTAATTTGCCAGTCTTTGATAGTCGGAATGTTTGGGGTTTTCCAATTTTGTGCTAATAAAATCCTGGCAGCTACGGTCGCATATTGAAACATTACGTAATCTTCTTTCTTAATCTCATCTCCTATCATTCCCAGGAGGAAGGCTTCAGGCTTTTTAACAAAGGTATATTTAAGTATTTTCTTTAGCTCGTTGTAGATGGAATCCCAATTTTTTTAAATTTCTTCACATTTCCACCACATGTGGTAGAAGGTACCCTCTTTAGATTTACATTTCCAACACCTTCTGTCCCCAGTCTTATACATTTTTTGCAGTTTCACGGGGGTGATGTACCAGATACTTTAATGAGGACACCATGCGATATATTGATATAGATTTAGATGAAGAAGAGACCTGCCCTGATGTAGGAGTAATGTGGTTAAGTAGCCCTTCAAAAAAGCAAAACATTATTCAGGTAGAATAATAAAAAAGTGACTAAGAAGAAGTGGGAGAGAGTCAAGGTTGATGTGGCAGGTTCACTGATTTCCTTCACACCAGCTGGAAGATTCATGCTCAGCTCTTCTGCCTTCTGAAATCACAATGGTGAATGTTCCACGCAATCCCCTCACTGATTTCACAAAGGCAATGGATAGGGTTACCAGATGGCATCAGACATTGATGGGGACGTCTGACAGGTGTTCGTAATCACTGGCTGTATTGATGGAAACCAAGGTGTTTAGAACGGCATGAAGCACTTAAAATAATGGGTGCTTAGAAACTGGCACTAGCCAACTGTTTTCATGTCTGTAGCAGAAGAGAAAAAGTAGAGCTCCGGATTGTTTACGTTAATTAAAATTAAAATTGTAGGACTTTCCTAGAATAGTTTGTTGAAATGCATTATCTTTTAATCACTTCTGCGTGCAGAAAGTCATAGCCTTAGGTCATAAACTGAAAATGTGTGTTCTCTTGTCCTGACATCACTGAGCCATGAAGAAAGCCAATGCCTTCAAGGAGCAAGATCCTGGCCTGAAACTCTGACCCATGAAGTTAGTGGTGCAGTAAGGCAGCTCAGTATGACTGACAAAACAGATTAGTTCTGATTATTTCCCCCTATCAACATACAGTTGTACCTCGGGTTAAGAACTTAATTTGTTCTGGAGGTCCGTTCTTAACCTCAAACTGTTCTTAACGTGGAGTACCACTTTAGCTAATGAGGCCTCCCGCCGCCGCACGATTTCTTTTCTTATCCTGAAGCAAAGTTCTTAACCCGAGGTACTATTTCTGGGTTAGCAGAGTCTGTAACCAGAAGCATCTGTAACCCGAGGTACCACTGTATTCTTGTACTCTGTACAGGTATGTTCAGATATTCCCCACTTCCCTTTCATCCTCCATTCCTATGTAGTTCATTATTGCCTGGTTTAATCAAATGACTGTTAGCTGTTACATACAGCTTGGTATCATGGACTTTGAAAACACTCGAACTCAGAACGCAAGGGAGAAACGTGCTAAGAGGAAGGCATGCCTGGCAAATCCACACCATGATCAACTCCCACCCGGGAACCAATGTCCCCACTGTGGAAGGACGTGTGGGTCCAGAATTGGCCCCCACAGTCACTTACGGACTCATAGTTAAAACCGTGTTTATGGAAGACAATCTTACTCAGCTACGAGTGATCACAGAAGAAGAAGAAGAAGAAGAAGAAGAAGAAGAAGAAGACGACGACGACGACAGGCTGGTAAACTATAGCAGTGTTTCCCAACCTTTTTTGGGCAAAGGCACACTTGTTTCATGAAAAAAATCTCGAGGCACACCACCATTACAGCCCCGTGACGTCAGCGCGCAGCGTCACGCCGGGAGGGACATGAATTGCTAGCAAATTACATAATCACCTCCTTGAGGGCTGGCTCATCTTCTCCGAAGGCAGAACCCCATTAATTACCAGCACAGACTCACACCATAGCCAAGACGAGGGGGGGAGAAACCTCAGTCATGCACAGTCATGCACATGTGGGGGCTAAATGAGGACGAAGACCGGGCAGAGAGCAGGGTTCAAATCACCCCACCTGGCCAGGACAATCCCTGGGTGCTCCCTTGGGCCACTCGCCTGACCCACCTCGCAGGGCTGTTGTTGCGAGGATAACACGGGGAGAACCACGCGCGCCCCCGGGAGCTCCTTGGAGGAGAAAGCGGGCGATGAATGCAATGCACGAAATATATGAGAGGCGACCAGGTTTTGCAGGTGAGGGGCCCCCGCCAGCCTCCGCTTCCAACACCCGGCGCAACGACGCCGAAGTTTTCCCCCGGGCTCGGCTCGGGGAGCAGCGCTGCTCCCCCCCGGCTCCCCTTCGCCCTCCCGGCTCTCTCTGCCGCCCACTGGGGACCCCCCTCACCTGCCAAGTCCGGAGCGCCGGTGGAAGTTGCATGCATGCATGCAGGGCGCCGTGTTGCCATTGCATTGCACTGCACTCCATGCAACGCCTGCACGCATGCATTGCCTTGCACGCCCGCCAAGGGGTCTCCCCGCGGTCCGATGCGTCCCCTCCGGCGCGGATGCAGCATTGCAAAAATAAAAAAACCCCGACGCAGCCCTACCTGGGGGGCAGCCTCTGCCTCCGCCGCTCTGCGGGGATCCCCGGGCTCCATCCAGCCACCTGATCTCCGCGGGGGCGCAGGCAGGCTGCGCAGGGTCTGCGCGGAAGAGCCCCTGCCCGCCCGCCTGCCGCCGCCGCGCTCATTCCATGGCCGGGAGAAGAGCGCTTCAAACAAAACGCCCGGCCCGCCAGGCCACGCTGGGAAACGTAGTTCGCGCACCCCGCACGGGCGCGGAGCCCAAGGGCAAGGGGACTACGGATCCCGGCAGCCCCCGCGCCGGGGACGGAGGGGGAGAGGCCGGGTGCAGGGATGGAGGGACGGGTGGGCGAGCGAGCGAGTGAGTGGCAGCCGCCAAGCCTTGGCCGAGAGCCAGGAAGGGCCTCCCCGGAGGAGGAGGAGGAGGGAGGCGCAGAGCGGGAGGGAGGGAACCCCAGGGGTCATCTAGTGACGGCGCCCCAATCGAAAATTTGACTTAAAAAAAAATCTTTCGGATTTTTTAATTTTTCCCGCGGCACACCAGGCAACATCTCGCGGCACACTAGTGTGCCGCGGAACAGTGGTTGGGAAACACTGAACTATAGTTTGAGTGAGAGAATGGTTCAGGTTGATTCTAGTTTGCAATCCTGGTTGAGGATGCTGCAAGTGTTGCTGGAGCCATAACTTTGCAAATTCAGTAACTATGTTTTGTTTGAATCAGCAAAAGGGATGACTTACACCCCACATGTGAGAAGAGGAGGGAAATGGGAAGGGAAGGAAGGATGGAGCATGTGAGCAAATGATAATTCATAACATAGCTGGGAGGACTGTTTGTTGTATTCAACCAGCAGGCATTGGAAATTTTCCCAATGTACTATAGGCATATAGTGCATGCAAGCAAATGGACATTATTTAGTGTTCTTAAACCAAGCTCAGGCCCACAGTCCTGAAAGAAAGAACTGTCTATGTGGCATTTACAAGAAATGCACAGAGATTAGTACTGGGGCAAGCAGGGATGAACTGAAATTTTAAAAGAAATGGAAAAGTCCTTGGTGCAAATACACACTTACAATAAACATGTAATACTATCAGTGGCCTTGAACCTCCATGCTGTGTGTCTCAGAAGGGCATGTGGTGGCCCATTGGAAACTCCTGCTATAGAGTGCTGCAAGAGATTGATAGCATAAAGGGTCTGGCTGAGGATCAAATATGCTTTCTTGGCAACTACACCATTAGTCCTCCCATATTTCTCTCACTCAACCATTTCATTCCATTTTAAAGTTATTTCCCCTTTCCTGATCGCATTTGCATGCCCTACTTTGCTCCCTAACTCTTCCTGAAGGTGACGTTCTATGGACCGTCCCTTGTTTCAAAGGTTCTACCTTGGGTGAATATTTCCCTGCAACCACAACACCCGGCAATGAAATAGATTGCAAGGGCTTTTCTTTTCAGCATCCTAAATCAGTTTTGACTAGCAGGCTCCGCCATGGCCAAGAACAACAAAATGGCCATGAGCAGCAAGGAACCAATTAGGTATAATTTAGAAATACAGTCGCATGGAAGTCTTGACACCTATTTTGGGGAGTGACATCTCTGGAGGAGAGAAGGGCACAATTTGGAGAGAGGCTGGTGGGGAAAACAAGATAATCCTCACATGGCTTGTGGCTTCACACCCTCTGCGCTCTTGCCTAATTAGGTTGTCGCAGCTAGCATGGATTATTTGCAAATTTGGTATTTCTGTTGTTTTAATATTCCTTCTGGGTGATTAATTAGAATCCTTCTTTGCTCTGTGGTTCTCGTATCGTTCTTTCTGCCATTTTTTGCAGATTTCGGCAGGCAGCAAAATGATATTCCTTTCCTCCCACATCGTCCAACTCTTTGAGATGCTCCTCTGCTCCCAGCCTTTAAAATAACTATTATAATGGCTTATGTGTAAAAAGCAATTGTCCTTCCCCCCTCCTTTTTACTACCTCCAATCTGATTCCCTGGCTGGTTTGCAGCCAGGACTTCATAATGCCCATCTGAAGCTGCTGTAATAATTTCACAGCTTTTTTTAAAAAAAAAAAACATACCAATGCGACACATCTCTCCCTTAGCCTCATTCTCAAAAATAGCTATTCCAGGTTAGCTGAACTTTAAAAGGAAAGTTTAGCCGGAGGCAGCTGCCGACACAATGAATTTATGTTGAAAACTATTAAAGTTATATCTGAAAGTTGGGTATTATAAAGAAACACATTATGGTAAATTATAGGTTTTGGTATCAGCCCTGCATCTAATCTGCCATCATTGTATTTTGCATGTATTTTGTTCACTCGGGGGAGCGGGGAGACCACTGTAAGCTTTCCCTGCTGTCCAATCCCAGTCATCATTCAGGAGTTGGAGAGCAAACTTCTCAATCAGTGAGCTCCTTGTTCTGCTAGGCTGAGGCTCCCTGCATATGAATGGGCCACATATTTGCCATAATATACACAGAAACAGTGTGACTATCGGGTATCAACTTCTAGGTATGTGGCAGTAAAATCTATGAAAAATGCATGTGTCATTCAGAGTTGATGCACCATCATGGTGTGTGTATTTTGCAGTTATGTATTTCAGCTGGCCCCTTGGTGGCACTGGGAGATTTTCTCCCAATACTACAAAAACTGCCTTTGTAGTATTTATTTGAATTGATTATTTAATTTCTATACCACTTAATATGTTTAAAATATCTCTAAGCGGTGTACAAAAAACCGAAGCAACAACAGCTAAACAATGGCTAAACAAAATATTACAAGAAAATTCACAGTTAGTTACATATAAAAATGTTACATTAATACAAAGGTACTAATACATACAAATCAGTATCAATTCATTTTCCTTCTGACGCACCCTCCCTCTCAGCCTCCACATTCTCACCCAGGGTCCAAACAAACACTCATCTCAACCACAAATGTCTCACAGTGAGAAGAATTTCTGGAAACAGCAGACATCACCCTAGTCTCTCACTTTAGGCTTGCTTTTTATGGGCAGAAATCAAGGTGGATGCTACTTCCTCAGGCTGCCCATACCTGTATCCCATTCATCCACACCTAGTTCCAGGTACAGCAGGTTTGCTAGGTTTCCTGGGGAATCCAAAGGATGGGGAAAGGGCCCTCTTCTTTCTTCACCCTCTGTCCTCTCCTCCTCCTCCAGATGCATATTTATCTCTTCTATATTCTAACACTGAATGGTGTTGGTCCCTCACAAGTAAAAAGGACCATCTTTGTATGGAAAGCTGCCTTTCAGAGCAAGGCCTAGAAAAGATGCCTGATCCATCCTGTGTAATTCTGCGAATGCTGTGTACTTCCCTTGGAGTAACCCTTTAATGTGGCAAATTGAGACTGCCCTCTTAATAGACGGATTTAATGAAAAATAGAAGGGGTTTTGAAAAGCATAACGGGGGCCTGTCTTAAATGGCTGGGGGGTATAGAGTTCAGTAGTTTTACAAACATGAACATGCTTGGTAGAGCCTGCTACCTGGATATAGTCACAGGTTTCTGGTACTTGAATCTCAGGGTCTCTCTTCGGAGTTTCTTCACAGCTCAAAGAACCTTGTAAGATTGCATCAGCCATGAGCCAAGGCTGCATATTATTTTGTGTGTGCATTGATGAGCTGTAAACACATCTTTTATTCCTAAGCAATGAAAATTTCTGAGTGAAGATAAAAAGGCTTTTCTAGCTATCCCTTGAGGTTCACATTGGAATTAATCTTCAGTTGAATTAGCTGGATGTACAGTATGTAAATGGAATCACACCCTTAACTGGTGTGTGTGTGTGTGTGTGTGTGTGTGTGTGTGTGTGTGTGTGTGCCTATGCACATACACATATGTTCAGAATGTGTTTCCTAAACAGATTTGCTAGGGAATAAGTCCCAATGTGGAACTAGCAACTGAGTAGGCAGTCTTAGGACTGGGATGTCAGCTAGGTTCTTGGCAGATTGATTGACCTACCATAGGGCAAAATGGTTCATACACAATACTCCGATCAACTGCCTGTCTACAGCTTTGTCTCAAAACTATTTCTCTGTTGCCTCCAGCCCTCTAGTCATCTCACATTTAAACCAGCTCTGTTTCTGTGAGACTCGTGTGTGTGTGTGTGTGTGTGTGTGTGTGTGTGTGATTCAGTGAAATGCAAGACTTGTGAAATCTTTGCAACATGTCAAAAATGGTATGTTTGCTTTTAATTTTAAAAATACACATGGGAGGACGGTCCTTGCTGTCATCCCAAAGCTAAATATGCAGCAACTGTTCTGTGGAGTCTGTCATAAGCTTGGAAAGCAGGTTGGTCTGATTCTGGCTGCTGCTTCTTCCCAATGTCCATCACTCACACCTTTCTGTAACAGAAGGGTTAACACATTGAGAGTGCAACACCATGCATTATTATGATTATTAAAATTTCTATGCCACCCTTCATCCAAGGATCAGGGCAGTTTACAATATAAAAACACAAAAATACATAGCATAGGAACAAAACAATAATATCTCTTCTCCCCCCCCCCCCAGTATGAAAGGCCATACACTGTAGATTGTTTGCTTGGGAGGGTACCCCGGCAAAAACAAAGCCAAAAAATAAATAAAATGGAAATCTATTCATTGTTTTATTTATTATTATTATTATTATTATTATTATTATTAGTAGTAGTAGTAGTAGTATTTCCCTGATGTCACTATCATAGACTTTATATTCTTTTCTCTCTTTTTACTTTTTTTGCTCTGGGAGCCTCTCGACTGTAGGCTGAATCATTTTGTACTGTGTATATTAACTGAAAACAGGGGAGGTCTCAGCAGACACTGGAACAGATGCCAAATGTCAGACTTGAAGGGTGATGTTTAATTGCTTCTCACCCATGTGTTGTTGCTCCAGAAGTGCTTTCCTGACTGTGTAAAATGCCCTTTCTCTGTCAAACATCAGTACAGACATCCAGCCAGGGGCTTTGCTGGACACTGGAACAAGTCATCAACAAGATCATAACATACATGGAAGCATGGCAGAATAACTGGATGAAATCTTATATTTTGTTTTAACATTCAGTTTTGTTTAGGGCCACTTTGTTTTCTATCTCTGCTTTGTAAAATCCGACGACCAAAACATAAGGACGTAATAACATTAGGATTCATATTTACCTATATGGGCAGTGACTGTTTTAGGTGTGTCCAACATGTGTGTGACCTCACCAAACTTGGTAGTGACCCAAAAACATCACCAAAAGGGGTGGAGCATGGGGGAACAGGGTATTTCCAGACTTTTTCAATGGTGTTTCAGATATATGCATTTTCACTTAAACATGTGGTACCTTGGAACATAACCCACATGCAAATTTGTAGTTGCCTGTATCTGTGTCGAAGCTTTTATTGGTAACCAGGTGAAGAATGGGGCTTTGGCTCTGAGCTACTACTGATTAGTCTCTGTTCTGTAGATGGAAGAGATGGCTGCAAATTAGGGAGATGTGATTTGGAGAGAGGCCTGTGGAAGTGTGAGTGATGTCTGCTGAAGAGTGTAGGCTCTAGAACAGGCACTCCCAAACTCGGCCCTCCAGATGTTTTGGGACTACAACTCCCATCATCCCTAGCTAACAGGACCAGTGGTCAGGGATGATGGGAATTGTAGTCTGGGAGATGCCAGAGGGGAGCTTGTTGCAGCAGGAGGGGGAGACACCTGTGACTCTTTGCCAGCCTAACTCACCACTGCCTCTTGGCCTCCCTCCTCTCCTGCTTCCACTTCCACTTCTTTTTCTGGACTTCTCTCTGCCACAGACTCTCCCAGCTCATTAAGCCCTGTTACCTCTTCAGTTCCTGACAACTCCTCTTCCCCATCTTCTCCCTCTGACCACTCATTGTTGTTCCATCATCAGTCTGTGGGCTCTGAACCTTCTTTCCTTGGGGTTCCCCCGCTAGTTCCTCCCACCATTCCTCTGTATCCAACCAGTCCATGACTCTCTGCCCTGGTGACTCCCAGCCACTGGCTGATCCCCAGCAACAGGCATTCAGCTGAGGCAGAGCATGCTATGTTTTTATACTTAACCATCTGAGGATCAGAAGTGTTGCCTTGCTTTTTATACTCGAGCTATGGCCGGTCTTGTTAGTAACAGGGCATCAGCCAAGGCAAGACCTGTCAGTGGCAGGGCCTTGTCCTGTCATATTATGATCCAAAGTGGCTGTCCAAATCCCCCGCCTGGGAATGAAATTTCAGTTCAGGTGTTTCCTCCCACTGGGCCTTGTAATGTTTAGAACATTTGCCATCCCTTCTCTGGAAATAAACCATAGACTGTTTTGCTTTGATGTGTAAAGAGTGAATTAATTAAACGACTGAATTAGCTCTCAGAGCCTCTTGAGAAGGAGAGCCCGGGGGAGCCAATTGGCCTATATTTCATGAGAGCAATTGAGCCTGGGGCTGCAGGTAGTTTTTTCTCCCTTTCCTTTTGTGTGTATGTGTATGTTTTTGCAGGCTCTCAGCCACTCTTCCCTGCACACATTTGCATTTCTGCTCCCTCCTCCAAACAAATCACAATTAATTATAGTTCTGGCAGATCAAGCTCTCGACCACCTTTTGCGGTGTTTTTGCTGCCTGGCTTCCTGTATGAATGTTGGTCTCTGGTGTATTTAATATGGGCAGATGACACAGAAGGCACAACTTCCTAGTCCTAAGACATAAGCCCACAAAATAGGATCTGCAGTTGCTGTTGGAACACATTTCTATATTGCTAAACAACCTTGATGCAGCTCCTGTGTAGAGAGATGTGGTTGCTATAAATAACGGAGACAGGCCGCTTCCACCCCGAAAAGAAATATTAGTGACTTAGTTGGGTACAGGCTGAGGGAACCTGCAGCTGATGTCATATTACAGTTCCTGACTCATCTGTACCCCTTGTAGCTTTTAATATTTTTCCTGATATTTCTCCTGGGTAATTGAAACTCCTGGGCTGTAACAGACAACAATTCCTTACACACAAATACATTTTTAAGATCTCCCTTATAGGACAAACATGTGTGATATTCTGAGCCAGAATGTGAAAATGTCAGTTTCTCTCAGTTTCTCATTTTTCTTATCTTAAATTCAGTTCTCCACATTTCTGACGCAATCAATGGAAATTAGTGTGCATGGGGTTTTGCAAGTACTGCTGGTCAACTGATCGCTGGGTTGTGTGAATTGCTGGGCCTTTTCCGTAGTGGCCTCCTGGTTCGAGAACTCCCTACCCTGACATTCACCACCAGCCCCCTCCAGGGTATCCTTTAGGCATTTTTATTTCTGGCTGCTTTTCATGATAATGTGCAAGATGTAGAAAGCTCTGTTTTTACTGGACCAGCCAGCTGATGGAATTAGATTAGAAAAGTGAAATATTTTACTGCCACTACTATTATTGTCTTCTTTGATCCCCTCCTCCCACCACTGGCTTTAAATTGTTTTTATATGCTGTGAGTCGCCATGGGAAGATGGTATATTTTGACTAGTAGAACAAAAATCCATTAAATAAATAGTAATACACATATGAATGTATCTATTTCCCGCTTTTTCAGAATATAACTTATTACCAAGGGGGATTATAATGATGAAAGCCAACAGCAGCAGCAGCAGCAGCTGCATCGAGAGTCCCATCTCATAACTCTA
Organism: Podarcis vaucheri; assembly: GCF_965113315.1. NCBI lineage: Eukaryota > Metazoa > Chordata > Lepidosauria > Squamata > Lacertidae > Podarcis > Podarcis vaucheri. The sequence goes on along the minus strand of NC_138760.1, from coordinate 93,242,824 downwards.
ACTATGACCTGGCTAATGAAAGAGGACTGTGTTGCCTTACTGCCAAGCAATGCAATCCATGAAACTGACCAAGGTGGCAGGATCCTTCTCTCTGGCACACCACCATTCCTCAGGAGGTTATTATAATCAGGGGATAATCACACGCTGGAAGGATCAGAGGCACTTGCCTGAACCTTGTGCTTCGAAATACCCCAGAGATGCAATTAGCTTATGGCTCCCATTCTCTCTGACAGACCTTATTACTTAAATATCTCGCACATGGATATACAAAAATATTAAATATTCATTTGATGTTCCTGTTTCCTGTAAAGCTGTAATTTTGTGTTCGGAGTAACTTCTGTGTCAATCAAATCTCCAGTTATGGGTACAGCTGGCCGTAAAGTTGAAGTATATGCAACTCCACCCACCATTTTCCCTGACTGCCATTAACTTTAATGGCTTGAGGCTTATCCAGATGCATGGCCCAGCCACATGATAGATGATGTGATAGCCCTGCAAATCTTTCATCCAGATCTATTTCATTAGATTAAAGCGCTTGCAGACACAAGACCAGAGGCAACACTACACCGTGTTTCAACTATGCTCTGATATGTTTGTCCTCACCAAGCAGTCTAAGGCCAAAGCCCATGAGACTTTCCTGGCCAAGACTTCCTAGTCCTTTTCTCCAACTACTCTCCTCTCTAGAACATGGACCTCATATCCTAAGAACTGTAGCTCACAGGTGGAGCATCCCTATGTTCAATCCCTGGAATCTCCAAGTTGGACTGCGAACGCCCCCTACTGAGCCCCCTACTGAGCTCAGTAATATAAGAAAGAAAGAAAGTCTGTTGACTGCACAGTGACCATTTTGCCGTAATACTGACATCATGGTCTCACCACAATCTATGTTTTACTTTATATTTAAAATATTACGCTGGCCTTCGGTATACCCTGGGCCTACACTGCCCCACATCCTTGAGGTGACTAACGACAATTAAAACAAAGCATAATATGTCATATTCCTCCCCAAATACAGAAAGATAAAAATAGAGAAAGCGCAGAAGAAGTTTTAGGTGTTAACTTAAACAGAGCTGGGATTTTTTCCTCAAGTGACCTCTTGGTCCCATTAGTTTCAGTCTCCCTACTGCGTTTACTACAATTTCCATTTGCTGTGGTGAACCTGTGAAGAAAGCTAGCAAAGTTCAAATCAATCATCAATGCCAGCCCCAAATGGCACATCTCAAGGGCACTCTGTGATTTGGCTGTCAAAACTGTCCACATACTGAGCAATTAAAGACAATCTTTCAGTGATAAACCATGAAGGACTTTACCTCATGACTGCTTTCAACAAGACCTGTGTAAGGCTCACCACCACTGCTTTGAAGCCAAGAAGAGAAAAATGGGAGCTGGGGGAAGAATGGAGAATAACTGCTGGTGAGGCGCTTTTGAGCAGCCTGGCTTGGAAATGTTCCTTTAGGGCTCCAGAAGCCGACCTCAAACAAGAGGTGAGCTTTTACCGTAAATCCCTCATTTTTTTCTCAAGTTCTGGTTGAGTCTGAGGCAGACAAGAATTCCCAGTTGCCCAGCAACCCTCCTTGATCTGCCACCTCCAAACACACTCCCAGGGGAAAATTGGTAAGGGAGGGCGTGCTGGTTTTCATGGAACATTGAGCCCCTGTTACCCTCCTATTAGGGTCACAGCTTTTTACACGAGAACTCTGCCACCACCTCCCTTGTTGAGCTCCATCTTAGGGCTTTGAACTTTGAAAAATTGACCTGTAAGATGTAACTCTGACTTTTATTGTGCTTTCAGCTCTGGTGGAGGTAAAAATTAGATCGTTCTGTTGCTACTGTTTTGAATGGGCTACCCACTGAAAATGTACTTAGGGCTGATCTACAGGGTTAAAAAAAATAGCATGTGGTGTAGCCCACCTGGAAGTATGCTGTTCTGAAATGCTGGCAAGCCTGAGTCCTCTCTGATACAGTATATTTACTTTCAACAGGCAATAGTTTAGTTTTAACACAGATAAGGACTCCGTCATATGATCTCCGCTGTATAAATATTGCACGCTGGCACTGTCCCACTTGAGGGGGTACAGAACTATGTGTGTTTCTGAACATGCAGATCAGTCCTGAATTCTGTTCTAAGCTATGCTGACGTTGGCTGCATCAGAGGGGAGAATGTTCCTTGGCTGACTGCCATTTGCTGAGCTTTTCAGCAACAGCAAGAGTGGTGAAGTAAAGGGGTAAAGATGTAGATTTTGCTGGACTCCAGTTCGCTTCAGGCTTCACTATTGAGCATGTGGACTAGGGCCAATGGCAGCTGGAGTCTACCGACAGGTGGAGAACCACAGATTCCCCAGCCATGGAGTAGAGGATTGAGTTAACATTTTGTGGGATCTGCATCCCTTTTGCTGCTTTATCTGGAGATGTCAGCTACTGCGAGCATTTGATGCAAGGCAGTCATCATCACTAATTGCTGTGCTGTTTTGACATTAAATTCATGACATTACCCTTGAGGTCCCTAGTCAAACAAATAGAACCCAGAGCAGAGCTGAACTGAATCTTCAAAGCAAATTTACCAATATTAAAGTTCACGTCTGTCAAATCTAGCCATTTCAATTGCCCCCAAGTTCAGACACAAGTCTCCTGATGTCTGCTGCAATTTTAAACATGTTTACTCAGAAGTAAGTCTCAACAGAAAGTTCAGTACTATGTCATTTGGTAGGACTGTTATGTGGTTGTTCGTGTAGTGATTCTCTACTTTGGCCACAGGAGTGGCATGCATGCTGAAAACCAAGATCAGGAATTTAGAAGCTGATGTGGGTTTCATTTTTCTGAACCTTGAATCCCATGGTGGAACAGAACCAATCTTCTAAACAAGGCATTGTACCAGTTTAAACTGGAGCCCAGTTTAGCCCAGTTCCTCCAGCTTTGCTTTCTTCTTTTCATAAGGTGTTTGTTGCTTTAACAGTCCATTCTGAAAGGGGAAAGATGCTGTGGAAGTCATAACTGGAAAGATTTGAAGTGTGTGACCTCGCTTTGCAGCCTCATCTTCTTCTCATTATTAAAAAAAGAAAATCCCATCAGCTCCAAACCTAGAGAGCAGAGCAGAGCTTCTGATCGCTTGCATTAAGCAGCCACATTCATCTCCTAATGTTCTCTCCCGCGAACGTTAATAGCAGCACGGTGTTTTACTGTGGTGAACAGGCAATATCCCAGCTGCAAGACGTGGGCTTTGGCATTCAGGCAGTGTGTTAATTAATGGGAAGTGGCAAACCAGCTGGAAATCATGCAATGCTAAAGGAAGGCAGTTTGATTAACAGAAAGGAGAAGAATTGCTACAGAATAGGACCACGTATTTTTTTGAGCTACTGATCTCTTGGAAATCAGTGGTTTCTCATAAATCTTTTTCTCGCTGTGATTGCTCTTTCATATTAATTACAAAGACAGTTCCCATTTCCACTATAGTTTCAAGTTTGTTTATTTATTTCAGTCATCTGATGAAAACAGGTTGCCATGTTGGCTGCCAATGCAAGTGGCGGCTAGATTCTTTCAGAAAGCAGGCGTAAAGATCATTATTAGCTCTTTGGTGCCATAGCAAGGTGCAGCAGGCCCTGGGACTGGGGGTTGAGGGCTGGAGCTGAGCCATGCTTCCTGGTCCCACCCCTTCTTTTGAATCACTGACACAGGCCCCTTTCACCCTCCATGCTTTGGGGATTGCCCTTCTGCCGTGAGATATGGCCTTCTCTGTGGTGGCACCCCAGCTATGGAACTCCATAGACCAGCAGTTGTTGCTTACACCACTAACATGCTTCCCCCTGCAGCTGAAGAACCATCTGTTAATCCAGGCCTTCGAGGAAGCATGAATGCCACTGAAAACCCGTTGCTCCTTGTCTGCTGTACTCTGAATTCTGTGCTATTTTATTCTGTACGGCGCTTTAAAGTTTTTGAACTGGTTGGTATTCTGTTAGCCACCTTGGACTCCTAAGAGAGGAGATGTAATAAATAAATAAATAAATGCTAAATAAATAAGATTGATTGGAGAGTAATGAAAAGAGAGTTGATCTGAAGTCTTTGTGCACAGATTATTATGCTTTAAAATTAATCAGCAGATGTTCTCTTCAGCTGTTGTGCGTCTCCGCTGTTTTTCATTTGGGACGCCAGGCACAGATGCCCTGTACACTTGTCCAATTGTCCCTGTACGTTGCCCCACCATTGGAATTAATATTCTGCAGAGCCTCAGAGTAGAAATAATTTTCCATGTTCTGTAAAGAGGCTTATTTGTATACCTGCATTGCTCAGTGAATATGTCCTCGTTCCCCTTGCTGCTGGTTTATTCCCAGCTCTGGTGAATCCTGCTCCCAAGGTGATAGTCAAGGAGTCGAGATATTTCTCTCCTCTGGACAGGAAAGGTTAGTCAATTGACGTACACTGCGGGAGGAAGAAACTGTGGAATCTGCAGCAGGCCAAGTATTGATTATATGGTTTCATATATCTTTTTACTCCCCTGACAAGGAGGGGCTAGTCTTTCAAGGAACAAATCCCCCATTGGGCTTATTCATAGTAAGAACCACTCAGAGGAATTATTGCCTTCCTCTGCCTTGTGCTAATACAGGAACAACCGCAACAAAAATTGCAGGGGAGGCAAGCTAGGCTGAATTTGTGTCATTCCTTGATGGAGTTATCGGAACTACTTGCTCTGGTGTCACTTTTGGTGCCTGCACTTCTTGGTTGTGCATAGGGATGAAATTTAAAGACTAGAAGAAGAGTCTGCTAGATCAGGCCACTGGTCTATCTAGTCTAGCACCACTGTTCTCAAAGTGGCCACTCAGCAACTAGTGTTCAAAAGCATTACTGCCTCTGACTGTGGAGGCAAAGCATAGCCACAATTGCTAGTGGTTTTCTGAAGATCTCAGTGTTGGGCTTGTTTACAGAGATTTTTTTTTATTAATTCCCATCTCCTTGATCTTGATGAGAAGTGAGTTATTTTTTAAAACCAGTTCTAAAATTAACAAAAAATTATTGCCCCTTATTTGCATTATTCTACACCCAATGTTATATGCCATTTATGTGCACTGCAGATCCATACAACAATGCATACACTGTACAATTAGAAAAAAAAGATAATGGAACTTTGTTCCAATATATGATTATGGCAGTGAGACTTTTATATGTCTAAAGATGGAAAGGCTCATCACTAACAACAATGGTGGAATGGTTTTTGAAATTATTGGACTTAGCTGAGATGGAGAAACTGACATGTTTAATTAGAGAAAAGTCATTGTTAACATTTACTAAAGATTGGAAACTTTTTGCATGAAAATGAAGTAATGTCATTTGGATTTGAAGGCTAAAGATATAGAAAGTAGTCTTGCTGTGTGTTATATTGGAGTGGATGAGTTGAATAATGTTTATATATAGCTGATAGATGAAAAATTGAAAGTTCTTTCATTTCTTAACTTTAATTGTCTTTTTCTCTCTCTTTCAATGTTTTGCTATCTCTATATCTCTGCCTCCTATCACTTTTTTCTATTTTCTGTCTTTCTTTTTCCTCTGGTTCAGAGTGTTTATCTAGATTAACATTTTAGTTTATATAAAAAAGATATTTGATAATAATGTTTTTTTCTCTTTTTAAAATCTAATAAAATTTATTCAAAAATAGAAGTAGGCTTGTTGGTAGGGATGTGACCTTGAGGTAATAATATCAATAAACAAAACAGAGAGTTCATTTTGTTTGAAGGCCATCATAGAATCATAGAGTTGGAAGAGACCACAAGGGCCATCGAGTCCAACCCCCTGCCAAGCAGGAAACACCATCAGAGCACTCCTGACATATGGTTGTCAAGCCTCTGCTTAAAGACCTCCAAAGAAGGAGACTCCACCACACTCCTTGGCAGCAAATTCCACTGTCGAACAGCTCTTACTGTCAGGAAGTTCTTCCTAATGTTTAGGTGGAATCTTCTTTCTTGTAGTTTGGATCCATTGCTCCGTGTCCGCTTCTCTGGAGCAGCAGAAAACAACCTTTCTCCCTCCTCTATGTGACATCCTTTTATATACTTGAACATGGCTATCATATCACCCCTTAACTTCTTGTTGGAAGTCCTCTCTTATTAGGTAAGAAGGAGAGGACCTTTTTGATAGGGCCACTTTGACTCTGGAAGACGTACTCCAAAGATGTATTTCTGGTACTGATGCAGAAACACATGTAAGAATGCTCCCACTTTCCCCCCCTTCATTGAATTCTCAGAGTAACCAGAAGTTGAACACACTCTCTACCAGATGCTGAGCCAACCCTGCTGTCATCATGGGATAGCAGTAGACCTGATCTGGGTCTCTCTGTTGCACCTAGCAGCTGGCATAGCATAATGGCATTTTCCCGTGTCCTCTACTCCTTCCACACTGGCTGGTACAAGTGGTGGAGCTGTGGTTGCAGCAGTGGCTATTCTGCTTCCTTAAGCCCATGGCCAGGACTTGTTCTGCCCCTCAAATAAAGAGCATTGAGCATCACATCCTGAGACATGCATTGACCTTCTGGCATACAGATCCCTTTCACGCACTGCCAAAGCCCTTTTAGTAAATATAGAACTTTCTCTTAGGAGAGCAGGGGGGAGTTATACATTTTTGCTGCAAGAATAATCATTAACTCTCTGCCTTCTCAGGCAAAAGCCTACCCTACAATCTAGTGACTCACATCGTGGCATTTGTGTCAGTGCTGTTCCTTTATAATTTAACCCCAAAATAAACAAGTTAAATTGAGAGTAACATGATAAGTGAATGGTTTGCTTAAAAAGGAAAAAGCTCAACTACATGGTCTGTTCATTTCAGATGATGATGGAGGTTTTCAGGAAAATTAGCCACAACCAAACTCCTCTATACCACAATTTTCTACCTATCCAGGTGTACTCTGCTTTTCCTTTAATCTTATATCCAAAGTTGAACTCAGCCAGACATCCCTTCAAAGCATTCATATAGGGGAGGATGTCATGAACTTAAAAGAGAGTCAGTGTGATGTAGTGGTCAGATTGCTGGACTATGCCCTGGGAGACCAGGGTTCAATTCCCTGCACACCCATGAAACTCACTGGGTGACAGCTACATTCTCCCAGCCTAACCTACCTCACAGGGTTGTTGTGAGGATAAAATTGGGAGGGAGTGAACCATGTATGCCGCCTTGAGCTCCTTGAAGGAAAGGTGGACTATGAATGTGAGAGATATATCTTGCCAAATGAGAGGTGGGGGGGGGGAATCAGATACGACACAGAGGATCAGGAAAGCAAGCTTTCTGACCAATGCTGGAGGGGACAATTAGAAAGCTCTGAAATTCATGGAACAGCTAAACCAGCCTTCAGCAGCCGGGCGCCTTCCAGTTGTTCTGGACTACAAGTCCCATCAGTCCCAGCCAGCAGCGACTGGGAGTGATGGGAGTTGTAGTCCAGAACAGCAGAGGAGGCACCCAGTTGGTGAAGATTGAGCTAAACTAGAAGAGAGCTGTGCTTACTGAAACCTCAGTATTGTTGGGGAGGCAGGATCTTTCCTTGCTGGCATTCCTGAGGACTGCTTACAGCATAGCATGATTTTGTTTCTTGTGCTGCAGATTCCTAGAGTCCTGCAGCCTCGTTCTTTACTAAGGCTGGGGAATTCTCTGCTACTTCCCACCCTCCCATTACACAAGCTGTGATTACAACCCTGCAACACGATATTTATATCCATGGAATAAGCAGCCACAAACTGAGCATGAATCATGCACGTAAATGAGGGGAACTTCAGTGCTGCCCTAATTCTGTTGCAGGAGATCTGTTATGAGGAGATGGGCAGGCCTCCAGCACACCCAGAGACACAAATCCAAGCTGCGGCTTAATGGACTGCAAACAATCAGTTTCAGAAAGCAAATACATTCTGGAACCAGGAGTTTATGGTGGAAGAAACCCAGGAATTGTCTCAGTGATGCAAACCAACCAAGACTGGTGCTTGTGCATAGATAGCTGCCTTCTGTTGACTCGTAATATTGGTTCATCTAGCTCCATATTGTCTACAGCAGCTAGCAGTACCTTTCCAGGATTTTGTTGTTGGGATACTGCCAGGGAGACAAAGTCCATCATGGCCCCAAGCCGTCTGCCGGACGATCCATCGATCTCCCGTAGGCACGCAGTATCAGCAATTAGTGACATGAGTTTCCTGAAATGTCTTGCCACATTCCAGAGCTCATGCACACTCTATCAGCACATAATGCACAGCAAAAGTCGCACTCAGGAGAGCATTATTTACAAGTTTTATTCAGCGTTGATCAGAACAAAGAAAGACATGACTGCCTGCGTCAGTGTCTCCAGACACAGAGAGAAAACGAAAGCAAAGACACAACAGAAACATCCCGTGAAAACAGGAAATACGCAGGCTGTGACACAAACATCCTGCTCCCTTTTAAGGTGGAATGGAAATATCCTAACATCCTGGCCCTGGCAGAAGATGCAGGGGACTGAACCCAGGGGTCTTTTCTTCACAAAGCATGCTCTTATCATTAAGCTGCAGTTCTTCCTCAAATACAGCAGATGCATTTCTACATAGCGCAACTCATACTATTACTTTACACTTATTTAATGCCAACGCTGGCTTAGACAGGCTGGTGAGATTATTCAGGGTAAATAAAATGGCCTGACCCTTGACATGATCTGCTGAGCAGAGATGGTTTTAGGGTAGCTCAACCAGTTTGGCCACACTGGGCACCGGCACCGCAGGGGGTGCCACAACAGTGATGCAGAACAGAGCACAAGAGGCTGGGTGTGTGGGTGTGTGCTGAATTTTAGTGTCGCACAGGGCACTGCTGAAATTTGAGACCCCAAAGTCCGCCACTATGGTGAAGCCTCGCTCCTTGTTTCTCTGCCATTGGCTGGTGTTCGCCATAGTGGCTCTGCTGATCTAAGGAAGTTTGCCTGGCGTGAGCACAGCTTGTCTTTCCACAGGTAGCTAGGATTTACCTCTTTCAGCACTCTTTCCCCCCAGGTTTAATTACTTGAATCCTTTGCATTATATTGATTGCAATTTTTATTACGCTTTTTTATCATAAGTCATTGAATTTGGATATATCATTTTTAAATAGTACTGTTATTTGGACTGCCAGATTGACTATATATTTTCATAAAAAGATGGGCTAGAGCGGGTGGAAGTATCTAAATAAAATAATGTGGGAAAGAGACAGGCAGGTGGGTGTTGCCGTTCCTGACAGCACAGCCTTATCCGACTATCACTCCCAGCTTTCAGTAGTGTGTGGATAGAGTGTTCTAGTGTGTTTGAAATACTTTGCAAAGTAGTGTCAGTTAGAATTTTCACAACAAATCTGTAAGTCAGTGTTATTTTTCCTGTATTGTAGTGGCTGAGAGATAGCACTTTATCTCAGGTCACCTACTCCGTGGTATAGTGGTAAAATTTCTAGTGCAAGAGAAATCATGGCAAGACCCCATAGCAATACACAGGCTATGGGTCCAAAATGTGGGCAGCTGATAAACAGAGAGAGAAGGAGGGGGAGAGAGCAACAGTAAATGGTATAAAATCCATTTTATTAGGCTCACCAGTCAGTCACAGAGTAACGAGCTGTCAAAGGGTGGTGCAATGCAGGGTTGGGGAACTACATAAGGCTGGGGGGGTCCTTTCCTCCACCCCAGCAGGCCAGTGATGTCACATAACCATGTTACTTTGCCCATGTCATTTGAAATAATCACTTGCGAAACCTGATGCCTTGCAGGTGCTGCCATGTTCATTAGTGCATGTAAAGTGCAGGGCTTTGCAGCCTCCAGCAATCAGTCAACTGATGGTGCTTACAATGGGCTGTACCTCCTTAGCTACATGAGGGAGTTCCCAGTGCTGGAATAATCAGGAGTGTGGGGCATGTGGGCGTGGCTTGGGAAAACAGCCTCATGGGCCAAATTGGGACCCATGCTGGATCTAATTAGACTTGTGAGTCGGAGTTCCCTATTCCTGGTGTATTTGTGTCATGTTCTGGCTCCATGTGTCATGTTGCTGGCAAGGGGAAGGGGACAAGGGGACAAAGGGAAGGAGACAAGGCTGATCGAAGGTTGTTTGTTGGACCATGGACAGCTCCGAGGAAGCAACTTGCTCTGACAAAGGTTGGGAGCAGCCTGAGGCCCTTTAGAAACCACAAGCATTTCAGAAACCACAAATTGGCAATTGTGACAAAAAAAGAGGAGCAACCTGTGGCCGAACACTGATTCCAAGAACCTGTTGTACATATCAGTAAGTGCGAATTTCAAAGGATAGCTGTGTTTCAGTTTGTATATGCCTTCAAATTTGGTATGTGCTAACTGATCCAGTTTCCTCCTCCATCCCTGATTTGCTGTTCTCGGTTTAGTCTCTTCGCCACTAGACTACAGCAGCATAAAGAAAGCAATTGAAAATTTCAATACCTCCCATAATAATATGATCCCTGATTGACAGTTGCGGTCTTTTCATGAGATATTTCATCTCAGGCTGTGGCATGCCTGGGTTTTTTTTGACAGGTCATATCACAGCCATGTTCCACAAAGCTCTCTGGCCTAATATTTTATCCTGTGACAGCCCCTGACCTTCAGCAGACACCTGTAGAACAGCTTAGTCCTTACTTTGTATATGCATATTCACTTGCTCCACCATGTAACTGATCGTGCAAAGACTGGAGATCCTTCTAGGTAAGAGGAGAACGATTGACAGAGCAGGATCCAGATCTAACCCTACAGTCTGCATTTTCTATTTCAACCGGCTCAGTCATTACAAAGTAGAGGGTTTGTGTGTGTGGAAAAGCAGACGGATTCCAACCACTTTTTGAAAGTCCATCAGATGTAAGTGCTTGCACTACCACCACCCAATTCCTGGAGGAATGAAAAATTCAGTGTTGTCCCACAGGAAGCAGGAAGAGAGGGTCAGCAACAGAACCAAGGTTGACTCCAGAAGGTAGGATAACCAGGCAGAGGCCTGGGGTCCACAAGCGAAAGGGATTACTTTGGGTAAATGTGGTTAGCTCCATCCACGTAAGCAAAATGCTAAACTGTAGAGGGAGTGTGATGGTCTCCAGTCCAAGGACCAGGAAAACTTGGCTCCAGTTTTTACAGGATCAAAGAGAATATAGGAGCCTTATGCCTCTTACCCTACTAAAGTGGGCAACTTTCAAATAGTTGGAACCTTCAGGGACCCCCTCAGGTGTTTAGTATTTCCTTGGGATTGGATGGTGAACGTGCCAGCATTGCAATAATATTCATTATGAATGGAGCTGCTCCTTCAGGCATATCCCCTCCTGCTGCCAGTTGGAGAAGGAGATCCCTGCCCTGCTGCAGCTCCCCAGGCCAGCTTTTGTTACACATGGAAAGTGCTGCTGCTGCTGCTTGGGCCCAGCTAGTGGCAACATGAATTGATTATGTCAGCTCTGACTAATGAAGCCGGAAGCTGATAAAATGACTATTACATTGGTTTGGCGTTATTAGACTCATTGCTAATTATGTCGACACAACGGCAGTACTAGCGTTAGAAATAACCATCAAAATAAAGTGGAGTTGTACTCATAAATCTTACTGATGGGGAATTTATGAAGGATTACAGGGAGCCAAAAAAAGAAAACCAACCAAAACATTGGTACGTATGTAAGGGACACTTTGAATCGATGTGTAGGAGAGGAGATTTTGGCACTTGCGGCGTTGGCTTCCAGTCTGTTCCCAAGCACAATTCAGAGCAGTGGTGCTTTCCTTTCAAGCCCCTGATAAATGTGTATGGGACTGCACCCTGAATTGGTTCGTCTTAAAGATGTCCCATGGAACTGAAAACAGGAAACCACATAAATGTCCAACCCTATAGAAAAATGTTACATCTTTTCCCCAGAATGCCTGCACAACCCTAATCTCACTGCCACCTGCCCCACCCATCAGGGTCTGGATGGACGGAGAGATAGCCAAACATGGATGAGTGGGCACTAGAAGGAGGGTTGGAGGCTGACTTGGAAGAAAAGATTGGTGATCTGGGTGAACTTGTAACAGGTTTGAAAAGCACAACCCAAAGGCCAAGGGGCCAAATGCAAGAGTTACCTTCTAAGACCTCTCCACAAGACTGGGCTGGAGGCACTGCACACTGGTTCAGAACATTACCATGATGGATGGTATTAAAAGCCACTGAGAGGCCCAGCAGAAGCAGCACCCACCCATCTAGCTCCCTGTGAAGATAATCTAGTAACTAGGGCAACCAGGGCTTAAAGCTATATCATGATGGGCCCAGATAAACAGCTCCACCCACACATTCTTAGCCCTGCCACCACACACACAAAACACCGTACCCAAAAATGGAATGTATGACATTGGCCAGAAATTATCCAACATATTAATGTCCAATTCTAAAGGGCCCATTGACCACAGAAAAAGATAAACAAAATAAATGTTCAAGGTTAGAAACAAAAACCAAAAAAAGGTTTGTTGCTAGAGATAAAGAAGCCTACTTGGAAGCTTTTCTCAGGTTCCGTACTGGCTATTTCTGATCCTTCAAGCCAATGTTGTGTTTTGAAGAGTCACTGCTCTTTCTTCACCAGTGTTGACACTCTTTGCCCGGAGAGCATTTCAGATCTGCCAGAATGCATCTAGCATTGAGAACAGAAATTGGAAACCTCGTAAAACGAGCTGCTGCCCTTCTGAGTTATTTGCTTGCACAAGTTGCCAGAGATGAGCTCTCTGTGTGTGCATGTGCGTGTGTGTGTCTGCTCACACTTTTGAGAGCACCACGTACAGGCTGTGGCTTCATGCCTTCCACCTTTTCTTCCTCCTCCCTACATGCGGGGAAGGTTTTGTTTTATTTTTACAACCACACCAGCGCTTGTGGGTGTTGCTGAAGGACCTGGTATATAAATATATATATCCATTCTTCTTTCAAATGAAGAAGCTAGGACTGCTCAAATACAGGAGTTCAAAGGATTTGTAGACCTTGCACTTTCTCTTCTACCCTCTCTCCTTGGTGGTGCAGAGAAAATGAAGAAAGTTATCAAGGTTTTCCAGATGGTTAAAAAATCTTCAAGAAGGAGGAGGAGATGGAAAGAGGATTTCAGGGTGGAGGAGGAGATGGAAAGCCAGGGATCCTGTGACCACCATATTGGCTTATGCAATCTGCATCTCTGTGTAAGGGGTAAGGAGACTGTGTGAATGAGATTGCTATGTGCCAGGAGCTGAGGGGAGGAAAGGAGGGAATAAGGATTGTTCAGTAGCCAGATGGTCATCTTTGCTATCTATGCTTTCTAGGGCCATTCATGCAGACATTGCTTAAATCCAGCTTTGCAGTTTGATTTTGGGTTACATTACATTTCCCACCTCTGTAATTTGAATGTGAAAATGTCAGTCTGGTTCAATCATTCAAAACATGTTCGGGGAACAAATGTGGGTGGGAGGAGCATTGTGTTGGCTCATTCTGTCTAGGAATTGGCAAACCTGTTGATTTCAGTTTCTCCCAGTCTCTCTTCTCTTAAATTCTGTTCACCACAGTTTCTGAATTTTTCTTAAGGTTCTCATGAAAATTCACCACTAGTGAATAGTTCTCCTAATAGATTAAAATTTGCATGCAATTTTGTATGCACTCCCCCCCTTGCAATTTTGCCTAAGATTCTAATATAATGTATTTTTGTAGAGGTTTTTAATACTAATATGTAGATTTGTGCATCCTTTTCTTTGGTACCTGCATTTTAGTTCCCATTATTTGGGTGGAGAATTGCATCTCAAAATGTGTATTGAAGAACAAATGTTTTGAAGAACAAATGTTTTTCATTTCACATATTGTTTCAGGCAGTGTGAATTAGGAAGGTGGGCCTTTAAATGTGAACTAATCAAATTTGTATCCCATCTTTAATAATTTCACAGCCTATGCACATTCATTCAACAGAGCCCACACCTAATAATAATAATAACCACCAAAACAAAACAAAAATAACAGAGTCTACACCTGTACAGTTGTATGCACAACAGGCTCTGCACACACTACCAAGAACCCTTTCATGCACCTGCTTAAATGTTTCCACTGGTGAATGTGCTTTGCAAAACAGAAAAAATAGAACTGAGTCTACAGTATCCATGCAGTGCTAGCTCCAAGTTTGTTTTTGTGGGGGGGGTGTCCTTGGGTGAGATGTTGTCAGTGGGACCCCCTTTCTGAGTGCGCCCACTTCTTTCTTGTCTAATGTCACTGCACTCCATTCACTTGCAGTGTCTCTCTGTTCCCAGTCCACACAACCACCCAGAAGAGAAGTGCAAGGTGACAAGACAGTGCTGCTGCATCTTTTCAATGATTTTGTGCTTAAAGGGGGCAAGTTAACACATGGCAACCACAAGGAAGAGGAGCAGGAGGCTCTGGTGATCAGCAGTGGATCTCCGAAAGGAGTACAGTGGTACCTCAGGTTAAGTACTTACGTAATTCGTTCCGGAGGTCCGTACTGAACCTGAAACTGTTCTTAACCTGAAGCACCACTTTAGCTAATGGGGCCTCCTGCTGCCGCCGCGCTGCCAGAGCACGATTTCTGTTCTCATCCTGAAGCAAAGTTCTTAACCTGAAGCACTATTTCTGGGTTAGCGGAATCTGTAACCTGAAGCGTATGTAACCTGAAGCGTATGTAACCTGAGGTACCACTGTATAGGCACTGGCAGATGTCTGATAATGCCAACCCCTGACGCTGACCCTGCTTCCATGTATGGTTTCTGTTTTGTTGCAGAGTACAATCATGCATTTTGTGGCAATTGTTATGCTGGGGACGTTTGCCCATGCTTGTTTGTAATCTGAATGGAGCAGCCGTCACTGCCATCAGTGCATAAATTATGCACTTACACTAAAGCATGCTGATGTGAGTGCAGCATGCCTTGTGCTCGTTTCTGATTTATTTGGACTCCCTGTGCTGATGTTCACTGACATAGTAATGTCATGGGTCACCAGGCAACATCACACCATCTTCTGTGTCTTACCTGATTGGTTGTGTGGATCTATGAGACTCCATGTAAGGGAGGAAATTGATTGTGGCAGGAAATGTGATTTAAAACTGATACCATGTGATGTCAAGGAAAAGGACGAAATCTGATGAAAGACCACAAAAACCCCATTCAAATGAAAAACAGCTGTTGTTGTTTTCTAAAGGGATGGCATATATGGCCCCCAAAAGGTAAGCTCTTTGAATAAGTTAAAGATCAAGAGCTATGGAGAAACGTCCAGTCTCTTTGATGGGAACAATTTATACCATTAAATGAATGTTTTCTCTAAATTACATATTGAGTGATAAAAATACCCATGCATGTTCAACCCATTACTCTAGTAAATCTGGGTATTAGATTTCATATGGGCCCAAAAATCTCCTAGCGAGGCCACAAACGTATGATATAAAGAAAGTGAGATCCATTTGTTTGGGATGTGGTGCAAACATTGGCATGTTAGTAGTAGTAGTAGTAGTAGTAGTAGTAGTAGTAGTAGTAGTTCCTTTATTGAATATGAGACTATGCAAGGAGATAAAAGGCCAATGCAGATCTTTTTGGCTCTTTTAGATATGTGATAGGTGCACACATTGAATCCCTTTTCTTTAATCTGTCTCTTCCTGCTGTGACCAAGTATTTTGAATATGCTTTGGATGTGCTAGTGCAATTAAGCTCTCTGGGGAAGGGATGTGAGAGGGTCTGTGGTTACTAAGGGGAAGGGCGGCTGATGTTTTTGAGTTCAGAATACAGTATGTTTTTATTCTGTATATTGTTTGTGTTTGTTCTGACACTCATTAAAATATACATATATTCAACTCCCTTCCCCAGTACCCAATAAAAAGCAAAACAATCGAGGCATTGGGGTGCCAAATATATCCAGAAGTGGCTCGTTAGGTGGAGCCATTACACTAGCTTACTGGTAGGAAGAGGGGTGAGGTGGTGGATATGGTATGCTATAAGCACACAGGCAGAGCTGATCCAGTGCTCTTTGGCAGTATGCTTGCATCCCTGTCACCTCACCCTTCCCCTTCTCCCTTCTGGTAAGCAACAACAACCCTCATATCAGAAAGTTAGTGTACTGGCTTCACCTCATCTGCTGAGTCACTTTTGCTATTACCAAGCTGCAAGAATGGCGTTTATGAAAGGATGGCAGTACCCAGATGACACAATAAGAGCAGAAGTTAAAATGGTGAGTGAGCACCTTAAAAGTATGCTATGGTTTAGAGAAGCAAATTGGATGGAAGCAATTGAAAATCGCCATCAGTACAAGCATCCCTGGAGGTTTGGTATTAAATCAAAGGAAAGCTATATCCATGACTATCATCCCAAATCTCCCCTTTTTAATAATGCATTTTTATCTTATGCCTCTGGGATGACTGGTGACTTATCTATATGGCACTCATTGTGTCTGGATTCTATCAACGGTTTAATGAATTGGTGGGATATTATGACAGCTGAGGAAGTGGCGGAGGCATTGGATGACATGGCCATTTTTATTTCAGTACTTTCCAGCAAGAGGAGCACTAAGTGCTCTGATTAGAAAATATGGATAAATTATAAAAGAAAACGAGCACAAGAAATTTCTCCAGTCTACCAGCTTTTAAAATATAGGCCAGAATCCAATGAAGTACTTCCGCTAGTGCAAGGATATTGGTTTGTGCAACAGAAACTGCCCTCTCTTGCCTCTTCCCATGTGCCCTTCCCAAATCTGCTGTGGAGGGTTGGAGGAAACTTAGAGCAGATTGGGGACAAGCACATAGGGAGTGTGGAAGGGTGGGAAGTTCCACCGCACAGCAAATGTCTTGCATTAGCATAACTATGCAGACTTTATTCATATATTTTGTAGTTGTCCAATAATTAAAACATTATTATTAGGATACTAAAACTAATGGGGCTCAGGATAGACATTGCTGTCTGCAAGTATGACTTCCCACAGGGAGTCCCAAGATGCCATAGCTGTTGTGGAGTCAACCCTATTAATTATTATTGTTATATATTTATTTATACCCTGAAAGGACTTGAGGCAGCTTACAGATAAAAACAAGAACCACCAAAAACAGAAAAATCAATCATCAAAAGACAATTAAATGTTGATAGAAATGAAACTATTAACTACATACGTTAAGGGACATAAGTTGAGTGTTGTACTTCAGTTAAGGTGGAAGATTGGGGTGGGAGTGAGAAAAATGTTTAGAGAACTGCAGCCTCTCTAAAGCATGATGGACAAAAACCAAGGAGACAAAGGAAGACAGGCTGCTTTAGGATGCAGTGTGCAGCACATGCAACTCTGTCCTTATTCCACCACCTCCCTGTATCGAGCAGCGAGCAGTGTGGTGGGGCAGAGGTGCTTTCCTGACCTCCCAACAGTGGAGTCACTGCTGCTTACAGGGAAGGGACAAGGCTGGTGTAGTGTAAACTCAGCAGCAGAGCTAATCTGGTGCTTCTGCTGGTGTGTTTGCACTATACTGCCCTCTCCACTGCCTACCACTCTCCCTCCTGGTAAACAGCAGCAGCAACTGTGCCAGGAGGTCAGGTAACCATCTCCACCCCTCCATGGAGTCTGTATCCCAGGGCTGGCAAGAAAGAATCACAGTGCAGTCCTATGCAGTCTGAAGTCCCTTTGAGATCAATTAGACTTGCTTCACTGGGAGAGCAGGGGGAGTTAGCAAACAGGTCTGTCTGCAGCTTTTCCTTCCATTCAGCAAGGATATTAGTGGGTCAGGCAAAATTTAGCTACAGACACAATGCAGAGGAAATTGCAACTGTTCCTGATATGTAGGTCATTGCTCCTTTCAGCATTCACATTTAATGGTGTGCTTTGTAAAGCTTTATATACTAGCTTATTTCCACACACGCCCCTTATTATGCAGGGAATGTCTTCATGCAGATCTTCCCTATGTACCCGTTATCTACATAATTAGCTCTGGCCATATTTATGGCCCTGGAATCTTATCATACTCGGGAACGTGCACATACTAATGCACATTGTTGTACAATATCCGTTTTGACACCAGGCAATATGGTTGCCTTCATTTCACGGGGAAGCAACAGAGGCATAGAGACGATAGAAATTGTTGATATGGATATTGTCAGGCAAATGTGGGGCTGCTGTCAGGAGTCCTGTAGATCAGACACTTTCTGCTTGCTCCTTCTGCAAGTGGGGCTGCGGGTGAGAGAAGAGACCTATAAGCAGTTTCATGTGCAAGAGCTATGCAGGTCTTCATAATCCTCCTGGCCTGGAAATCCAGGTGTTGAAGGGCCAAGCTGATGTATAGCCTACCTCATGTGCTATCTCCCTTCAGTCTAAACAGTGACTTGCTGCTGAGGGAGGCCACCAGACAGGTCTTCCTTCTTTTCTACTGCCCTTTCACCTGCCTGCAGCCAACTGTCACAAGGGATTCACTCAATCTTGAGCCTAAGCAACTGAGGTATATGAGCTTCTGGGTGCCTCACCTTCCCTCCTCTTCCCCCAAGTGCTGTACATACAGATACTAGGTTGAATCCAGACTAAGTTACTTGCACTTAGTTCCCACGGATATCCATGGGACTTATGCCATGATTGAATCTGCATTGACACCATACATCTAAAGCACTATAACCCCACTTTAAACAGTTGTGGCTTCCACCAAAGAATTATTGGAGCTGTAATTTGTCAAGGGTGCCAAGAGTTATTAGGAGACACCCTGCTTCCCTCGCAGAGCTACAATTCTCAGAGTGGTTTAACAATCAATCCCTCGTCACAAGGAACTCTGGGAATTTTAGTTCTGTAAGGGGAATAAGAGTCTCTTAATAACTCTCATCTCACTGCACAAACAACAGCTCCCATAATTCTTTGGGAGAAGCCATGACTAAGGGGGAATCAGCATGCTTGAAATGTATGGTATGTCTATCTTGTTGCACTGATTTCAATGAGACCTCAGTTCATCTAATGCAGTGGTTCTCAACCTGTGGGTCCCAGATGTTGTTGGACTACAACGCCCATCTTCCCTGAGCTCTGGCCTTGCTAGCTAGGGGTGATGGGAGTTGTAGTTCAACAACATCTGGGGACCCACAGGTTGAGAAAGGCTGATCTAATGTATTATAGATACAATCAACTTGAAGAATATTGCACAGGCACCTTAACTTCTGTGTATCCTGATTTGGAGTGTTCGAGTCTATATGACTACAAGACCTCATGCATAATAATCAGAGATTAGTTTCTACTTCTAGAAGCCAAAAGCCCCAAATATACAAAAAATGTATCAGAAGTCACTGAAGTTTTCCTCTAGCTTAGCAAGTGGACAGATGGCAACCACAGGCAGCAGCATCCTTGTTCTAATTATTATAATTATTACATACAGAGAAAAAAATCATTATCTGTCAAAGTGCAATCGAAGTGACACAAGGTCAGCAGTAATATAGATGGAATTTTATCAAGAGGTCACAACAATTAATTAAATGAATCAAAATGATGAATAATGCATCATGTGCGAGTCATCATTTCTGCAAAATTATGTTGGCCATTGGGATATCATTTCTTATGAAGAATAACGTGGCAAAAAATATATATGGACTAAGTCCATTCATAATAATGTTTCTACTGATCATTACGACTGCCATCCATTAATGAAACATATTATTTCATTGTGGAACTCCTGATATTCTGTCACAAATAGGGATGGGGAAGAGATTCAGTTCCGCTCATATTTAAAGCCAAATCTATCAAATCTGCACTTTCCAAAGCAATATGAGAACTGAAACACATCCACCCTCCAACATCTGTGCTCATCCAAATTTTGTGATGCTGTTCCGTAACCAAACAGCTTTTACAAAAATGCATATATTAGGGGAAAGTGTGCATAAAAATGAATATACCGTATGCATGAAAATAACATACAAAAATGCATTACATTAGGAGGAGTTTCTTGCAAAAAAAATGAGTACATCAGTGAAAACTGCACATAAAAATGTGTTCATTATGAGAAACTCACACTACGGGAGCAATCCTATACACAAGAATCTGGCATATAAAGCAACTCTAGCATAAGTTAAGTTGGCGTGAAGTACACTGCCAGATCTAAAACCTATTCAGGAGTGGGGCTACCGCTGAATGAGCCGGCCTAAGCCTGGCAGAGGGAAAACAAACCTTTAAAATAGTGTTCGAGTTTCACCACCCTTTTTACCGCTTTAACTTATGTCATGTTGGTCAGTCATGTGGCAGAGCTGATCCAGCTGATCCTGCCTCTCTGGTCCCGCCTCCACCACACCCCCAGAAAGGCTCTTTTTCAGGGCTTATGCCAGTTTAAGGGCTTACGCCATCTTACGATCCACCTGGCTCAGCTCAGCCTGCCAGGCCTGTGCCAGGATGGGGGAGATACATTGGCATATCTCCAGCTGACCAAGGACAAAGGTGTTAAGCCAGAGTAGCCTGTGTGTGCCAGGAACCTTGCAGCTCACCTGGAGATTGGCTGGATCTTGTTGGTTTCTGCTTTCTTCACTGTGCAGCAAAGTGCTTGTCACGGGACAATGTTTTGCATTCCACAGTCAGAGTACTGTTGGGTTTCCCACGGGAATGGGAGACTGGATGTGACGTACACTGGTTTCCTGTT
This sequence comes from Podarcis vaucheri, assembly GCF_965113315.1. Taxonomy (NCBI): domain Eukaryota; kingdom Metazoa; phylum Chordata; class Lepidosauria; order Squamata; family Lacertidae; genus Podarcis; species Podarcis vaucheri. The sequence goes on along the minus strand of NC_138760.1, from coordinate 93,222,301 downwards.
TTTCACTCTTCTCTTGGTGTTCTTTGTTCCGAGGAGAAGGATGGTTGCTTCTCTGCTCCCGCAGAGGCAAGATGCATGTTTGTAATCTCTCAACATTGAAGTGAAAATAAAGCAAAGTTAAGCATGTGGCACGTACTGCTCATCCTTCCGCTGTGTACAGGACTCTGCAATTACAACAGATCTTAACCCCACAGTTCCTGCTGGATCTTGCTATAGAATTCTGCTCTAAAATGCTAATAAACTTCCATGAGAATTTCTTTAAAAAATGCAAATTGTTGCAGAAACGTAGAGAACTGAATTTATGATTGGGAAACTAAGAAATTGAGAGAACTTTAATTGACAGATCCTTCCATCCCCACAAAGCACTTAGCTGCGATGAGGTTTGGCAGCCAGAGTTTCAATAAGTAACTGTATAAGGAATATTTAAAACAACAAACAACTGTATTATTAACCACACATCTTTTGTCAATTAACTAAACCGACATATCAATTCCAAGCTGAAGCTAGAGATGAGTTTAGTCTGTTTCCAGACTTTGCTGGAATTTTGCACATATTTATCCCATTCCATCCTCTTTCCACAATCTGCGGGGGGCTTTTTAAGTCCACACACACACACAAAATCTTATTTATATACATACTTAAATATGTATTTCATTGCAAAAAGTTATTTAAATTCACATTTTATCTCAATATACACATTTCTCATAATTTCACATAAAATACACTTCGGGGGTTTTAATACATATTTTGGTCCTTTCTTGAGGCAAGAACCATATCACAAAATTCAGAGAGGTGCAAAATCCAAAGGATAATTACATCCCCAAACCATGTATTCGTTTGGGAGGTGCGAATCAGTTCACTGTGGCCCAAACAACGCTCTCCTCCATCCCTACCTTTCCGCCCTATTTATTATTGGCCTGGCTCCTGAAATATGAACAAACAAATTTTGAATTGGTGACCATGCATCATATTCTTCCATAAGATACTGCTGCTGAAGCCCTGGGTTACACCACAAATGCCCGCTTCTTCTCATTTCAGTCCATCTCTGATATATTCATGGCTCCTGTGGCCGTGGTAATTGTCTACAGGCAAGAAGAGGCTAGTAGTCTCTATGCCCCCCCCCCCAGATCCCTCAAGATGCTTCAAACAATCAGGGAGAACTCTGGAGGAGCTGTGGAGGTATTTATTTTTTAAAAGTGAGCTAAGGAGTGATTTCATGCACCCTGCTGCTTCCCAGATTATGAAAATGATAAAGAGGAAGTGCTGTGTAGGCAGCAGCTAAAGCACATGGGAAGAGAACAGCAGCATCCATGCCTTTGCATTCATGGAGCAGAGTTATTGTAGCCAGCTGAATCGGGCAAATAAAATGTAAATTAATGCAAAAATGTATTTCGCAGCCCAGAGGCCTGGTGGTGTGAAAAGATAAGGCTGCATTTCCCCATTGTTTGCATAATAGAGGTGCCTCTTCGGCATCTGCCTGGCAGATAGCTTGCAAGCATTTAAATATTACTTTTTTTATTTTAAAAAAAGGATATAAGGAAGGATAATGTTTTGCTGCAGATTAGCATGGCATCTACATAAATGTCAGTTCTCCAGTGTCTCTGCCTTCATATAGTTTCTTCAGGAGCAACACACACACACACACACAAAAACCCCACAACCTAAATTTAATTGAATGGATACGGTTTGGAGGGAATAGTGCATAAGGAAGTGAAAGTGAGGTTAGGACATGATGAAACCCTATCCATACAGCCAAGCAAACTAGGCGTAGTGATGCCCCCCCTCCACAAATGGACTCTTCTAGAATTATGATAAATTAGGGAAGTGGCCGTAACTCAGAGCACAGACTTCAAATGCAAAAGGTTCTAGATTCGGTCTTTGGCACCTCCAGTTAATGGCGGGGGAGACCAACACCTGAACATCTGGAAAAGCACTGCCATTCAACGTGGATTGGTCATGTTCAACCTGGTGCCATCCAGATGTTTTGGACTACAACTTCAATCGGCCCCAATGGCCGGGAATAACAGAAACATAGGAAGACAGACCATTGGTCCATTTAGCCCAGTATAGTCTACAGTATAGTCTACTGGTAGCAGCTTTCCAGGGTTTCAGGTAGGGTTCTCTGTCCCAGCCCTACCTGGAGATGCTGGGGACTGAACCAGGGACCCTACTGCAAACAAAGCAGATGTTTTACCACTGAGCTAAGGCCCTTCCCCATCTTCTAACGATTGGAGCTGCAATGAAAAATATATAGGTTAGGGGAAACTGATGTAGACAATACTGGCCTGGATGGATCAGTGGACAGATTTGGTTCAGGACAGATTCCTGTATCTTCATAGACTCAGAGTTGGAAGGCACCCTGAGTATCATCTAGTCCAACCCCCTTGCAATGCAGGAATATGCAGCTGGGATCAAACCTTGGCGTTATCAGCACCACGCTCTAACCAACGGAGCTATCCACTTTCTGTTTTATTTCCAGTGCCTTTTGCAATAATTCCTCACCGTGAATCTGCTTTTTCTACTGCTGCGGTGATGACCGTTTCAGTGAGTGTTCAGATATTATTCTAAGATCTCTTTCCTGGATAATCATAGCCAGATAAAAGACACCATCAGCTTATATGTGAAGCTAAGATTTGTATTTTTGTCCCTAAGTGTGTCTCTTTGTAATCCAGTCTCCCCACTCCACCCCCACCCCATTTCTCCATTACTCCTTTTTGGAGAGATCTTTCACAGAGTGTCTGTGGATTTTCCATCACCATATTGTTATAAACCTGGGGGATGAATTGGATGACCTCGGGGTCCCCTCCAACTTGCTGTGTGTGTGATTCTCAAATTGAGGTCTAGCCAAGAGCTTGCTAAAGTGGTCCAACCAATTGGAAAGTTGGTTACACTAATGGGTGTAGCAAGTACCTCCTTTGTTGGGGAGATTGGCTGATTGCTATCAACAGCAGGCCTTTTGAATTCAAGTTACTTGGAAATGTGTAAGGCACAGACTGAGAAAGGACAGTCAGAGAGCTGAGTTTGGGTCTTGAAAAAACACCTTGGGATCCTAGCTGTCTCCCTAAGCTCTGAGAAGTGAATTTGGGGTGTTCTGTTGCTTTGTTTAGCTATACCTCTATCTACATGCAATCTGTGCATTTGTAAATAAATGCAAATATTGCAAAAAATAATAATACTGCAAGCCTGATTTGACCTCTTTACAAGGAAGAACCAACCCCCAGTAAGCACGTTGCCCCTGGAACTTATCCCCACTTGGATAACTGACACGGATGCAGTAATAGAGTTCTAAAATAAATTCCTTGTGTGCAGATGACCTAAGAGTTCAAATTAAATGGTGGTGGAGTGAAGGTAAGAGTGTGTATCTGGTATTAAGGGGGAAAAATATTTGCAGGAAAATATTGGGGCAACCTCCTGCCTCCCCATCCCCACAAAATAAAATTTAGATGCATTTAACATAATGTCTAGGTTGGCTCTAATTTTCCTGGAAAACTAGCTAGGCTGACAGGTCTGTAAGATAGGCAATCTCCCCTGGATTTCTCCCCCTCCCCCAAATACCTTGGAAGATGGTGGGGTTTCCTTCACTAGAAGTTTTAAAACATAGGTTGGATGGCCATCTGCCAGGGAGTCTTTAGCAGGGATTCCTGCATTGCAGGAGGTTGTACTAGATTACCCTTTGGGTCCCTTCCATCTCTACGATTCTATCACCCTATAGTCTGGTTGAGCAAATGGACTGCAGCTCCTGCAGTGTTAACCAAAGCCTTGCAATGCACTTCAGACCCCTGCTACCTATAGCAGGAGAAATTAGCTGTTCTAGCAGGTTGTTCCATTGGCTGCTTTCTTATGTGCCTGCTTGTGGGTCTTTCAGTCAGTTTCTTCCAATAAAACATTCTGTGTGGCTAATTACTCTTGAGTTTTGCCCCTGGGTGATTCAAGATGTTCTGACCTACTTCTTACATTGCATAAGCCTAACTACTGCTGATTTAAGTGTGATACTTGACAACTATGGTGTATTTGAAAGGTGGACGTCAGCGGTGGAAGGAAAGACCCACTGAGGGGGGGGAAGGGTGCAGTTTATTCCCATACCAGTTCCAGTTTCCCTGTTTTCGGGTCTTCCCATCTTAGTTATAAACATGGTGTAGATATTGGCAGTTAAGAATTGATTTAAAACTGGTCAACACATTCCTCTTTGGCTAATGAATGGAGGAGGCATAGCAGCTGGAAGGAGTCTGGACATTTGCTGGAATACATCTGTCTCAAGAGACTATGGAAGAGTGTGCTATTGGGGGTAAAGTCAAATCATTGAAGAGTTACAGCACCAGTTGTGGCTGTAGAAACGAATAAGTGAGAGATGTTTTATTGCAGCTAGGGCAGATGCACCATGTCTGTCTATGTTCCTCCAAGCAGTCATTTCTCCTCTGGTCACTGCTGTGGATACATGACTTGACTGTCTGTCTCCAGGTAATGCAGTCGTCTGCAAGGGATTCCCACATGGTGGGGTTAATATTTCCAGTCTTCATGTCATGTTTGCAGACATCTTTATAATTCAGAGTTGGTCTGCCAACGGGCTTGGTGCCTGAAGCCAGCTCCCTGTAGAGTACATCCTTGGGGAATCCTGCCATATTTCATTCTGTGTACATGACCAAACCAGCATGGGCGTCACTGAGACAGAAGTGAAAACATGCTGGGAAAGAGGGCTTGGGAGAGCACAGCTTTGTTTGAGACTCTGTCCTGCCATATGATGCCCAAAATCTTCCTGACACAGAGCATATGGAAGCATTGAGGTGTCACTCCTGGCGGGTGTAAGTTTCCCACAACTCACTTCCATAAAGCAGCATGTTCAACACGCAAGCCTGATCAACCTTCATATTGGTATTGGACGTTAGCTGCCTTGGCAATATTCTTGTCCAGTTCAGTGTCAATTGAGAGTTATTGTGGAGCCCAGATGGACAAAACTGTCTACCACCTCAAGTGTGTGGTCACACATGGAGTGCTGGTGATGTTCTAACCAAGGATGTTGGTCTTCATCAGGCTGGTGGTGAGGTGAAACTCCCTGTAGGCTTGGGCAAAATGGATGATGAGTTTCTATAAATCCTCAGAGTGCTCTGTCAAGGCTGCATCATCTACAAACAACATCTCACGGATAAGGACCCACCTCACTTTTTTCTTGGCATAGAGATGTGCCAGGATGAACAGACCCCTGTCACTCCTTGAGTGGAAGTACAAATCATCTTCAGTTGAACTGAAGGCATATGAGACAGATATGCCAAGGAGAGTTGGGGCGAAAACAGAGCCCTGTTTCACACCACTCTTTATAGGGAAGATGTCTGAGGATGAACCATCATACTGGATGGTGTCATGCAAGTTCTGATGGAAGGACACAATCATCTTGTGGGGTTTAAGTGGGCATTCTGTCTTGCTGAGCAGTGTGAAGAGTCACTTTTGGCTGACAAGGTCGAAGGCCTTCATCAGGTCTATGAATGCAATGTACATGGGGCATCTCTGCTCTCAACATTTATCCTGGAGCAGGTGCAGTGAGAGAACCATGTTGACTGTCGACCTCTGAGCTCTAAAGCTGCATTGTGACTTGGGACAGATCGTCTCAGCGAGTGACTACAATCTGTTAAGAACTACACAGGCAAAGGTTTTCTCCACAGTACTCAGCAGGGAGATGCCACTGTAGTTGTTACAGTCATGGCGGTCACCTTTGTTCTTGCAGAGGGTCACAATGTGGGAGTCGTGTGTGTCTTGTGGCATGAATCCTGTTTCCCAACATTTCAAGAGAAGGCCATGAAGGTGCATCATGAGGGAAGAGCTAAGGCCAGCTTTCAGCACTACTGTTGGAATTATGTCCTGTCCTGGGGATTTCTCAAATGCCGGAGAGTTGATAGCTCATCAAGGGAGCGAGGGACATCCAGCTCTTTAAAGACAGGCACAGTCAGTAGCAATTTTGCTATACAAAGCCCTGGTCTGGGTCAATATCCCTCCTACATCTTCTGCTTAAGGCTGATGCAAAGAATGGATTTAACTTCATACTTTTTGTCATTTGTTTGTCTGTTTGTTTGTTTGAAGTATACTGACCCTGCTCTACAGCCATTCATCTAAAGGTCCCATTGCCACCAGGGCTGCGTTCCTGCTTCAGGTATACTTAGAGCAACACAACTGCAGATAGCTCCCATGGCTCTTTCTTTCTCACTGTCCCACCACCAGCAAATGTCCCCAGAAGAATTAGGTAAGAGTCTAAAAGAAAGCCAGAAAGGCAAATGAGCAACTTTTGAGCAACACTTCCTGTTCTCATTTCTCAGTGAAATTTTTATGTGTTCCCCCCCCCCTTCTATGCTTTAAAAAATTGACAGGTGAGATTTAATGCCTTGCCTTGGTTCTTCCCTCTGTTTAGATCACATTTGTCTTTTTGGGTTGTGGCTGATTACAGGAAAGTTGATAGCTTTGCTTCAGACTATAAATCAAGACTTTGGGGAAAAGATAGGTTCTTTTGTTCTAAGCCGGCCTGCCATTTAAAATTGTGTGCATCATTCTGTAAACAATCATCCATAAGTAGTCAACTGTGTGACCAATACATAATAGCATCAATCTTAATTGGATGTCTTTTCTGCCATAAGCCCTCAAGAGTGGTTTGCGAAATGGTAGGGTAGGTCTTCCCCCAACAATTGACCCACAACTGCCCCCTCACATATGGGCTCTCACTTATACTTGGCTCCTGCTCCTCACTCACTTATCAAAATGTTGAAATAAAAATTTATTTCAGCAGCCTTTTAAACTGAACTCTGATTTTATAGTTTTAACACCTTTTTAGTCATTCTGTTTTGGGTCTCTTGTAGGCTGCTTAGAGATGACTGGGACTAAGCGGTATGCAAACTGTTGAAGTGAAAAACAAAATTTCTGTGCTGTGATCACCCCACCATTTGGACATGATACCACTTGCTGGTGTCCTAGCTCAATAGTCAGTGAAGCTGAATTCTGGAAGATTCAGGATGGGCAAAAAGAAAGTACTTCTTTACACAGCTTATAGTTAAACGATAGAATTCACTCCGCAAGTAGTGATGGCCGCTAATTTGGAGAGTTTTAAAGGAGAATGTTAGGGAACTGCCATCGGAGCTAGAGGTGGAGGGAAGGCTCCAAAGGGATGCAGGAGAGGGTCCCAGTAGGGAGAGAGGCAGCCCATCTGCTGGGGAAGGAAATCAGCGTAACACCAGTGGAGAAGGGGGGCAGATGGGGGAATCGGAGAGGAATCTCCAAGACTCTTCACTGGAGACCAGCGGAGAGAGTACGGGTACTCCGCTGCCCACACCCTCCCTGCGCAGAAGACTTCCGTGCAGGGAGAGTAGGAGGAGACTTGGCGTCAAACAACTTTTATGCTGGAAAAGGTTTAAGAAACGCCCACTGACGGATTCTGCCAGCGACTGAGACAGTCACGATGCTGGAGGCTGCTCAGTCAGAAGTGGCGGCAACTTACGCACGAGCAACCCCTAAAACCATTACAGAGAATGAGACAAACCCTCTACTGTCGGAGGCTGTATGCTTCTGAAGACCAGTTGCTGGAAACTGGTGGAGAGAGAGAGTGCCATTGCATTCAGATCTTGCTCCCATGCTTTCAATGGGCATCTCACTGGCCACTGTGAGAACCGGATGTTGGACTAGTTGGGGCATTGACCTGATCCACAAGGGGTTTCATACGTTGCTAATAAGAGCTTGAACAAGAAAGGAAGATATGCACAGAAATGCAGGGGTAGAAAATATGGCAAGATTCCCTAAGTATAAAAAAAATGAATCCTTATATTTGGCTGCAGTCGTCCTGATGCTTAAGTATGAGTCTCTTGCTCTGTCCTCCAGGCCTGGAGTGTCCTGAAGATGAAGGATTGCCATAAAACTGAGTTTGGAAAGATTGTGCCAAATGGGTTTTATCGAATTGTGTCCTTCCACTGATTGAACATTATTTTATACAGTAGAGTCTTCCAAAAATGTAAAAGGGAGAGAAGATGAAGAGAGAAGATGATTTGCACAAATTTTCCATTTCTCCAGAAACCCCCTGTGCCACCTCCCATGCTTTCTGAAAGGGTGCCCTATCCCTATGGAGCATACTTAGGAGCAGAGGTACTTTCAGGGACTGCTGCAGGAAGAAAGAATCCATGTAAACCACCTCCCTCTTCTTTCTGCCCATAGAAGCCACTGCTGGATCAAAGGGACTTTCAACAATTGAGGGACACAACTGCATGTAACTCAAAGATGTTCAGTCCCAAAGAGAAGCTTTTTGGGGGAAGGGGCTGCAATGTTCCTCCAAAATCTTCATTTTTTTACACCTATTTTCTGCTGTGTAATTTTTGGCTGCCTCTTGCTCTAAGTGTGATTGATCCTAGCCAATCAAGGATCTTGTAATGGATTGGTCTTCAACTGGTGGGTCAGAACCCACTAGTTGGTCACAGCCTGATCTGAGTACTACCACCATGCAAATATATGGTAAAAGATTAAGAAATGGGTCCCCAAATGCAGGTCTGGATTAAAAGTGGATCCTGGGTCTGAAAAGGTTGCAGAGATCTGAGGTAGTGAATGTGATCATCGTAATGCCATGTAGCCCATCTGTAATATCACTGAAGGCAAACCAAGTCAATATGAAGAGAGGGCAATGGTTCCTGAACAGGCGAACAATTTTGAAGCAATTACCAACAAATTGTGGAAGGATCCCCCCCCCCGCTTTTTCCCCTTTCCGTGAATTTTTTTTTTTTTTTTGAGCCCCAATTTCAGCAAATATATTGCAACTGAGAGAGATCAAGGCAGTTCCGTTAGTGGAGCAGCTGCTAAGGGAAAGAGGAAAACTGCAAGAAAGAAAACAGATCAGAGAACCAACGTATTCCATGAAGATAGATGCACGCAACATGGTTTCCCCCCCCCCACTTGAATGTCTGTACTGTGAATTTTCTTTTTAAAGAGTTGGATTCATGTGTTTGTGTCACAAAATGTTAGCTGAACCAGAAAAAGTTGGCTGTATCAGCTCTTCCAAAATGATTTCCCTTGTGGCCAATGGAAAGAGAAAACATTTCCTTAACAAATCCTGGTGCTCTTTCCAAAGCCCAAACCACTTAGCTCTCCCTCTTGAGATGTTTGAGCACTAGGTTATTTACAGGTCCTTGTGGGGCTACTACTGCCATGCCCACAGCCGCTGCTGTTGCCAAGAACAAATGGCAAGCGCCTGCTAGGGAACACAGGGATTTGAAAGCTCACTGCCACCTGCAGTATTGGCAGCTTCCGCACAAGAGATAACAATTGTGCCAACAAAGCTGTTGATCCAACACAGGCTGTCATAGCACAGGGCAGATTTTGTTTTGAAAATATTCTCCAACTTTATATTTCCCGCAGTGCAACTCTTCAGGTTGTACCCTACATAGTGGCAGGGAATAATCATCACATGCCACCGCCAGATGAAATACAGCAGGATTTTTTATTGTCTTTGATTAAAGCTAGTATTTGCTAGAAGAGCACAACAGTTTGATCCTCAGCAGTTTCCTTACTGAGTTGAAAGATCTCCTTTTCGGATCATTACTGTTGCACCATGTTGTTGAGGAAGGATTGGCCTTCTTTGCTAACCACACCGCATCCCCAAGCACCTTCTTCTACGTGCTCCTGAAATTATTTCCAAAGATAGAAAAAGGCACTTCATAAAATTCAGCAGCTTGCCACAAGAACAATATAAATCTCAATGGGAGCCAAGTATATAAATGAATAACATGCAAACCTGTGGCATAGCACTTGCTTGCCAAGTGGGAAGTTTAAAAGGCTTTCCCCAGTTAAACACAGAAGCAATTGCTGGCTTTGGTTCACTGCAGGGAACGGAGAACAAGAGCTTCAATAATACTTCAAGCAGTTTAAATGAGCACTAGGAAGCAATGCTGTAAGACGTTCCCCCACCTTCCACCTCCATATATATCGCAAGACAAAAGAAACTTAGTTTCCAATACTGCCAGTTTGCTTGGCAAAGCATGGAGATAGTCTATGCATGGCAGATGCCTCCTGAGAATGACACCTACCCAGACCCTACACCTACCCTTGAGCTCATTGGTCACCTGGGCTTAATTGGCTGGGGGGGGCAGTTTCCATTGGAAAAATAATGTGGAGATTGACTCTCCACTGTTCCTTGATAGCTGCTTTGAAGAGGAATTTAATGGAGAGTTTAAGATCTGCAATCTCTCATGTGTCTTATCATTAAAGACATAACACATTATTCTGCACAGTGCTATTAATATCAGTTAGGTACAAGTGTTTGCACAGTATAACAGCTACTTCAAAATAGACACGTTTTAAGAAGGATATTGACAAACTGGAACGTGTGCAGAGGAGGGCAACCAGTATGATCAAGGGTCTGGAAACCAAGCCTTATGGTGAACGGTTGAGGGAGATGGGTAGGTTTACCCTGGGGAAAAAGGAGACTGAGAGGAGATATGATAGCCATCTTCAAATATCTCGAGGGCTGTCATGTGGAAGATGGAGCAAGCTTCTTTTCTCCTGCTCTGGGGGGTAGGGCTCAAAGCAATGGCTTCAAATTACAAGAAAGGAGATTCTGACTAAACATCAAGAAAACCTTTCTGACAGTAAGAGCTGTGGAATGGTCTCCCTTGGGAATTGGTGGACTCTCTTTCCTTGGAGGCTTCTAAGCAGAAGTTGGATGGCCATCAGTCATGGATGCTTTAGCTGAGATTCCTGCATTGCAGGGGGCTGGATTAGATGACCCTTGGGGTCCCTTTCGACTCTACAATTCTATGATTCTATGCGCCGTATAAATTAAACATGCAGTAAGGCACTGTAGGTGCATCTGACTTGAAGGGGGAAATATCTTCCCATTCCTTCTAAAAATAGCAAATCTGTCTGACCCAGATTATGCAAGTATAGCACATGAAACAATCTCCCTTCCATTCTTCCATTGTACTCCAGTACCAGGCTCCCATCAGTCCTGACTTGGAGCTTCAGAAGCAAGGAGTTTCAAACCACAGAGAGAAAAATATTCCATTCATAACATTTCTTTAATGTTTTAAATCAAAGAATCATGGCTTTTCTATATTTAGATGCCTCTACCAATGACAGCCTTAACTCTTCTCTATATCCAGTGAGTTACTATGGAAAGGGTTGCAGGCATATCTGACCTGATTCCATTTTTGACTCTTTCATTTCCTCACAACTAGAGATGGGGGAGAAATTCATTCCAGTTTGCATTTAAAGGCCGGCCAACCGAATTCATACTTTCTGAAACAATATGTGAATGGAAACACAGCCATCCTTCAAAATTCACCCTTCTCTGAATTTTGCAATGCAGTTCTCTAGTAATGTGTATAGAATGCATATACAAGGCTAATGTGTGCATAATAATACATACATTTGTTTTATCGTGTTTTTAATACAGTCGTATATTGGAAGTCAAACAGAATCCATTCCAGAAGTCTGTTTGACTTCCAAAACATTCGGAAACCAAATCATGCCCACATCAGACGTTTGGCTTCCAAAAATAGTTTGCAAACTGGAACAGTCACTTCCGGGTTTGCGGCATTCGGGAGTCAAAACGTTCAAGAACTAAGCTGTTCAAAAACCAAGGTACGATTGTATTCTGTTGGGAATCGCCCAGAGTGGCTGGGGAAACCCAGCCAGATGGGCAGGGTATAAATAATAATAAGAATTATTTATTATTATTTACAAATATGCATTATATTTGCAAAAATGTATATATTCATGAAAACTACATAAAAAGGGGTCTATTGAGGGAAATGTCCTGATGAATTTTCATGAGGATTAAAAACGAAACATGGCAGAGTGTTGTAGAAATGTGGAGAACTGAAGCAGAGATTGGGGAAATGAAAAACTGAGAGAAACTAGAATTAAGGTTTGTCCATCCCTGTTTACAATTCTATTTAATTTGGGTTGAAGGTGACTCATTTACCTGCATGTGGTGCTGACTGTGATATTTTTATTTTACTGTTCAATTTCAGTAACGTTGCGTCAATAGCAGTCAGAGCAGTCTTCAGTCCTGTTCAGTTTGTCACATTGACACATTCTCCCTAGGTGTGAGCTTGCCAACCCACACATGCATGGAGTAATGAGCTCCTGTTTGTGAGGTAAACACCGTTCATCCCTTCACTTAATATCTTCCCCGGGCACAATTTTGCTAACATATGGCTCTGTTAATACAATCTGAAAGTGGAAAATACAAACAGGCAGCTATTAGGAATAATACATGAGGGTGGCATGACCACAGTCTGGGAAAGTCGTTTGTTCTCCATTGTAGCAATGGAGGACCTCTTGCCTTGCCTTCCAAAACAAATTGGCAGTGAACGCAAGCAGCAATAATGCAGGTGGAAGATAAGGCTTGCTTCAGGAAGCTCAGCTGTTTCCTTGGAAAGAGCCGCTGAGTCTTGTACATGGATTTGTGGATTGAGCAAACATACTGTACCATTTAATTATTAAAGGAGAGCAACACCGACGTCTGCCGCTTTCTCAGAATAGCAGCATGCATTTTTCAAGCTGAATTCACAGTGTTGCTTTCTACCTCATAAGCTCTTTTGCCTCACATGGAAAGGCCTTTAATATCACAACCCATGTAATGGGCTGTTTAGTGAATGGTCCTGGGAAGGGTGCCTTAGAGAAGGGTGTGCTCTGATTTTGTTAGATAGATCAAACTACACATTCAGATATCTCTCTGATGTTTAGTTTCAAAATGCCTTGACTGCCCTGCATTTGAGAAGAGATGAAGGAGTCATAGAACTTATAAAGACATGTTTAGATGACATTGGGCATCTCTAGACTGATGTGTGCACTATATGTTTTGAAATGGTTTAAGTGAAGAAATTGAATGGCTATAGTAGTAGTTGACAAGGTGAAGAGGGGATTTAAAAGGATTTAAAAGTGCGACATAATTTGCAGATAGCTACTTCAGAGCTTTCTCATAATCTGTTGAGTTTCATTCATATATCGAACGAAGATAAGTGTCCAAATAATAATGCCCAATATATATTGCTGAATATGGATTATGATCCCATTGAATTTCTCTGTGCTGCAAATGGATGTGCACATTCTTCTTTTCATCGTTACTTTACTTCCTCCACCTTGTTGGAAACATTTCAAACACCAGCCCTGATGAATGAAAATGGATCTTCTTGCAAAATTGTGTTTTAATATACTTCATTCAATTGCTGCCCTATTGTGCGTACAAAGGCAGCTCTTTCTTTAAATGAACTATGAAAGGGATGCATATGGGCCTGGAGGCGAGGCCTATTATTGTGTCATTTCATGACAACGTTCTGGGGACTATGTGATCTCTCCTCTTTTTTTGTAGGGAATAGCCTTCCAGCATGGGAAAGAGTTTCTGGTTTAATAGCAGAGAGCTTGTGAAATTCTAGGTCATTTCCAAGCTTTATGGCACATATTCTGCTTATGACTTGGGAGTTTTGATGAGAGTCTGACCCTCTTTAGTAACTGTTGTAAAATAAAAGTGGAGTGTGAATATGTAAACAGGAGACTGCATTCCTTTACTTTGGAAATCATATTCAGGGCACATTGTAAAATAATTGTGAGTAATCACAGATGTCTGAAAGGCAAATTTATAAAATGTATGTATTTCATTCCGCATGGTCTTCTTAAAATCAATTAAAATATAACATTGAAGTAACGCTGAGGCTGTAAACTTGGGTCCGCTTACTTCTGCAAAAATCTATTGATTTCCTTTAGTAAAGCTTTAGTCTGAATAATTGTGTTTGGGAATGAGGCCTTGATCAAATAGACCATACAGCAGCCGTTTACGCCCTATAACCCACAGGGGAGCATTTAGGTGTGCCTTTGATAGACATTCTTGGGAAATGAGAAAGATATAAAGGATACAGCTGAAACAACTAAAGAGTGGCTTGGATGCTAAGAGGGTCAGCCAGATGCTGTTTTGTGTTGTGCTAAATGTAGAGTACTTTAAAAAGAGGTGATAAAAATATAATGTGGAAGCCATAGGTCAGTGGTAGAATACATGCATTGCATGCAGAAAGCCACCTGTTCCTGGCATCTTCAGTTGACAAAACAATTTGAGAAAGCCCCTTGGTTGAGCTTTTAGCAGTTGCAGAAAATAGTATTGAAGGAGCAGGCAGATCATATCGTCCATAATGCAATAGAACGGTTTGAATTGTAATTAATGGTAGAACTCAAAGTCACCCATGACCTTTCATCCAATGTCTCACTCCTGGTCTGCAGCGTGACTTGGGCTGATAGGTAATACAAGGAGCATTGGCTTCATTTTGATTGTTTGTGCTTCGAAGGCAAGGGGAAAAAAGCAGATTCTATGGTATTTATTTTTTAGGTGAATTGCCCGCTCTGTCCTGTGGGTTCGCAGCAACTTTTTTCCCCAAACACAAACATTTCTGTGCCCTTCTCAGAAGATGCATGCTAAAGCTTATCTCTCAATTGTCCCAATAAAACTCAGACACCCCCCTATTTTGTGAGCACAGTGCCCATTTTGGGTGCCACGATCTCACCCCGAACAAAGTGTGAGAGCATGGACCTTTAATAAATGTGTCTTTTGAGGCCACAATCTCGTGCAGGTCAAGTGACTTGTGTGGGAGGGTGGCCCCGGAAGACACTTGTGGGTACAAAAAGATGGGTACAAAACCAGAGAACACTGGTACCTTGGGTTAAGAACTTAATTCATTCCAGAGGTCAGTTCTTAACCTGAAACTGTTCTTAACCTGAGGTACCACTTTAGCTAATGGGGCCTCCCGCTGCCGCCACACCGCCAGCGCACTATTTCTGTTCTCATCCTGAAGCAAAGTTCTTAACCTGAGGTACTATTTCTGGGTTAGCTGAGTCTGTAAGCTGAAGTGTCTGTAACCCAAGGTACCTCTGTACTGTAATTCAGAGTGCTTCCAATAAAGGAGCAACAACAAAATCAGCAGAGGATAGTGGAAACCATTGCATAAGGCAATTGTTATTAGGACGGGTGAGACTGTATGTTCTTGTGAGCACTGGCTTCAGCGGCGGTGAGGTTACCTTGGACAGTTTCATGCCAGGCTCAGGCTGGAGACTTCATTAGAGCAGAACTCAGACCTTGCTTCATCTGCACTCACCCTTAAAGGTAAAGGGACCCCTGACCATTAGATCCAGTCATGACCGACTCTGGGGTTGCAGCGCTCATCTCGCTTTACTGGCTGAGGGAGCCGGCGTACAGCTTCCGGGTCATGTGGCCAGCATGACTAAGCCACTTCTGGCGAACCAGAGCAGCGCATGGAAATGCCATTTACCTTCCCGCTAGAGTGGTACCTATTTATCTACTTGCACTTTGATGTGCTTTTGAACTGCTAGGTTGGGAGGAGCAGAGACTGAGCAACGGGAGCTCACCCCATCGCGGGGATTCAAACCACCCACCTTCTAATCAGCAAGTCCTAGGCTCTGTGGTTTAACCCACAGCGCCACCTGCTTCCCAGCACTCATCCTTAGACTAGCCTTAAATAGCATTCAGCACTGCCTTGTAGCTAGCGTCTCTGAGAGGTGCCTCTTCACTGAAAGGGCCCCAGCCTGTGTTAGCAGTCATTGACTCAGGCGAAGAGGGGGCTCCAGTAAGATTTCTGAGTCAGAAGCAAAGCATCCTTAGACCAGAGGCCTAAGGCCCAACAGGCTCCCTGCAGAAGTTCTCCCAGATAGTTAGGTGCTACTTAGGTGGGACCTGAGGTCCCTCACCTCTTTAAATCCATAGCATCATCCCCTGAAGAAGGGAAGTCAAACCCTTGGGGCAGGACAGCCAATTAGAACTAGCCATTTTGAAATAAAGTAAATTAATCCAGGCAGTTGTGCCAACATAAGTAGAATTCATCATGACATTTGCCACATATGTATTCCTGATTCTAATGACCAGGCAAATAAATTGCTTTTTGTTTTGTTCCCATGCTATCTTTACAAATAGATGGGATGGTGTGGAGTTTTAGTGGAGCTCCCATGTTTTTTGATCTGAATAATATAATTGAATAATAATCTAAAATTCACTTTTCTTTTTCCTGGAACCACAATGGCTTATACTGTATGATTCACAGGAGTATCTCACTATAGAAGTGATATTACAGCTCTTTCTAAATGTAGCTGTTGAAATGTTATCTCTTACAAAGGGAAAGCCCAGACCTACGCTCTATTTGCATCACATTTCATATCTAAAAATAGGAGCTAAGTGTGTCCCGTAGGGCTTGTAACGCGCCTTCCTCTTCTTAGTGAGTAGGGAGTAGCTGCAAGTTTGAATGAGAGCCAAATGGTCACTGAATCCTAGAATTGGTGAGTTGAAAGGAACCCTGACATTTTGTACTCCTTCCCCTAAACTAGCGCTCTCCACATGTTTCGGACTATATCTCCCCATTAGCCAATGGTCATCATAGCTGTTGTATCCAAATCATCTGGAAGGCACCAGGGTGGGAAAAGCTGCCCTAGGCTAATCCTGTGCCGCAAGGCAGAACCATTCATCCACTTATCAGCTCAGCTTGGAGTAGAGGTCTGGATAGCCATCTGTTGGGGGGTGTTGCTCTAGCTCAGGCTTCCTCAACCTCGGCCCCCCAGATGTTTTTGGCCTACAACTCCCATGATCTCTAGCTAGCAGGACCATTGGTCAGGAATGCTGGAAATTGTAGTCTCAAAACATCTGGAGGGCTGAGGTTGAGGAAGCCTGCTCTAGCTCATGGGTAGGCAAACTAAGGCCCGGGGGCCAGATCCGGCCCAATCACCTTCTAAATCCAGCCTGCGGACAATCCGGGAATCAGTGTGTTTTTACATGAGTAGAATGTGTCCTTTTATTTAAAATGCATTGCTGGGTCATTTGCGGGCCATAGGAATTTGTTCTTCTTCTTTTCAAAATATAGTCCGGCCCCTCACATGGTCTGAGGAACAGTGGACCGGCCTCCTGCTGAAAAAGTTTGCTGATCCCTGCTGTAGCTCTTCATTTGTTGCATTAAACAGAGGGTAGAGCTAGATGGCTTACAAGACACACGTCTGTCCAACTCTATGATTCTGGCCCTTGGCTGCTCCAAGGTCAGATCAGATATTACACCCCCAAGTGGAGGAAGGCAATAATAAGTAATCAAAATGGAGCCTTGCCAAATGGATGGAATTTGTGACATTTGTATGTCATGCCCATCATGTAAAGCATACCAATAACAGTACTGTACATCCCTGGCAGGGACTGTGAGTTAATTTATGGGCTTGCAGATGTTTTGCCTGCTGTACAAAAGGCCACCATGTGCAAGAGTTATTTTTTGTTTGGATTTTTTTATAACCTTGGGTCACATGTATGTGAATTTTAAATTAGTCCTTACATGCCATCTTTCAAATTAAACATTCACAAATATTTCTTTAACATTTCCTTAACCCTTTGAGTTTGGGTGGCAGGACCCTGCTGTTTCATAAGTCTCACCCTTGGATTCACTTCTTCAAAGGCCTCTGGTTTATAAATAGAAGTGACAATAATTCACTGCCTGCCAATAAGGATATCAGGATTTTATAATGTGACAGATACCTTCATTGAATGGCAGTGGGAACTGCTGGAGAGCCATGGTATATATTTACGGCCCATGTATAGAACCAGATTTTTGTGTCTGGCTAAGTCTGGATAGCGTTGGCAATTTTACACTTCTTCCGTGTTTGTACACTGGATTGCAATGAATTCAGCTCATAGCTCTTTCATATTTTTGCCTTTTGCCAGCTGCACAGCGATGCTTCAGTCCACTTTTAGCTAGTCAGCAATGTTATCCTGTTCTGAAAAGTGGGGCACAGAGCTGTTAAGAATGACTGGCTGATGGATAAACTAACTTTACAAAACGATTTACACCACTGGGGCTGCAGAAAAATGTCCTTTCATTTTTTATTGAGACTGAGGGTTTTGAGATGGTTTGATCTCTCCTTGAAAGTACTACATGAGATTCACCCCTGATGAAGCATAATCATGTTTTAAACACTTTGGGCAAGTAAATTGGCTTCTGGCCACCTTGGAGATATTATCATATTTTGTTCTGACCCTTGCTTCCTCTGCTGCCAGCTTGATCTCTGGCCAACTGGATTTGCAAGTTTTCAGCAAATCCCAAAAAGTGTGACCAGGTCTCCTAGCTGGTTAATTATCGGAGAATCACTGTTTCATTTTGCCGGTTTATAGTGATCTGACTTGGTCTTCACCATTTGGCTGCCTTAGGCAAGTCCCATCCTGAGCCATTGTCTCTTATTTAGGGCAGAGTTGCACAGTTACGTTTTATGACATCACATGGTAATTTCAACCCATGAAGGGTATTATAAAGTGAGCCCCTACTGCCAGTTGAAACTACAGAAACATTTTATAGATGGGCTGCTTAACTCTCTTACTCCTTACTCTTCACCAGCTGATGAGCAGAGCAACCCAAACACCAAGCTTGTTGAGCTACACCCATCTCTCCTGATAAACTGGTTGTGTGTGCTGGGGCTGATGGGAATTGTAGTCCAAAACATCTGCAGGGCACCAGATTGAGCAGGACTGATTTTAATAATAATTAACCCCATGGCAAAACTGTGAGACATAACCTTCATATTTCTCGGATCAAATCCTCACATCTTCAGGTGCCTTGTTTGCAGTGGCTTTTATCATACACGTTCTTAGTCATATTCAACTAAGTTTTACTCAGAGTAGATCTATTCAATTTAATGGTCTTAACATAGCCATGTTTATCGATTTCAGTGGGTCTACTCTCAATAAAACTTAGTCAAATGCCCTCCCTTTTCCTTATTTGCTGAGAACTTTACAGTGAAATGGAGAGCTCTTTCCAGTATTTTAAAGTGTGGTTTTTATAGGGAGACGCATGTGGATAAAAATAACCCTACAGTTGCTAATGACTATGTTAATATCTTAGACTCTAGGACTTAGAAAGGATTCTTAGAATGATAGGGTGTCTGCGATATATATATATATAACTAATTTGAGGGACAGAGACAGAAATGTGGAGTAGCGATTTCACATTCACCTAGCCTGAGTGGCACAAATAACAGCTAAACACAATTCTGAGGAATTATTGAGAAGGGGGAATGTTCCCCGTCTCCCTTCCCCTCTTCCCAGCTCCTTCCCTCTCACTCCTTTCTGCCAGAACATGAAGCACAACTCCATTTCACAGTAATCATAAATTAATTTAAAGCCAGCAGCCCCTCACGGAGCCAGGCAGAGGTGTTGAGGGAGAAGCTATAGAGAGAGAGCTATGTGAGGCAGGCATTGGGAAGACTGCGATCCAGGGAAGATGTTTGCTGTTTCCCTGAAGTGCCGGCTTGGCGTGGTGAGACGCCGGAACAAAGGTACTGCCGGGGTCCTGGCGGGGGCAGGGGGGGGGCTTAGGGTAGCATCTTTCTCAGAGACATTCTCTAAAGGGGAGGCAAGCAGAAAGGTGGAGCGATTTCTAGTTTAGATGCTTTACTTTTGGGTTGGCCAGACAAGAGGAAAACTAGGCTGCATACCTTCAAGCTGCTATGTGTTTGGGGATGGGGGATGGGGAAGCTCATTTCCCCCACACTCGTGATAATGCAATTATGGGGGAGGGTTTTTTGGAACTTTTCAAAAAAAAAACCCTTCTCTTAATTGCCAGCTGCCGATGCATAAGCTGTAATGAAATATTTCCATACATCTCTACTTGAAATTTCCTACAGATAGGTTCTTAGTGCACCTTGCTGGGTACGGGATGGACAGTTCCATCCTTTGTTTCACAAGATCGCAAAGTTGTTTGACAATTATGTTCTTGGAAGGTTGGGCTGAGAGAAGAGAGACTGCAGGGTGGGAGTGGGGGTGAAGATGAATCACAGGTTACAGGGGAGATGCTTCCAGTAATCATAGGATAAATCTATTGCGAGGCTGAAACCCATTAATAAAGTCAAAGAATTATTGGCACAAATTCACTTCCCATCACCTACAGCATCCCGCTACACAAAATTAATCAAGTTTTATCCATGGAGTGCAAGACTGCCAGTGCTGGTTGCAGAGCTTTTAATTTCAAAAGTATTTGGGTGGCGGGGGGGGGGGGAGAGAGAGAGACTGATTTCAGAACTTTACTGCTGTGGCAAAGCTCTCTCCCCTCCTTTTGTTTTCTTCTGATATGATTCTTGTGTACTCTTGTGCTGACCCTTGATCGGTGGGGTTGTGATGAAAGGGGAGCACTGCAGAATGCAAAATGTAATAAAATGGAGAGAGAAAACGAATGTAAAAATTTGGATTTGTTTAGCAATGTTAGACATTAATGTGATCCCCAGTACCAGGCATATCTAAGTGTATGTCATTTATTGCTAGGGATGGAGCAGAAAATGGATTCAGTTTGCTTTTAAAGGGGAACCCACCTAATTCGCACTTTTTGGAAAATAATAATAATATGTGAACTGTAGAGCTATCTTTTAAAATCCATACTTCTCTGAATTTTGCAACACAGTTCCAAAGCAGAGTAATACAAAAATACATGTACAAGGGGGTTAAGTGTGTGTAAAAATGGACATATTTGTTAGAATATCATGCAAAGGTGCATTATATTAGAGAATATTGCTTTGCAAAAATAAGTTAGGCAAAATTGCACACAGCAACACACACACGCGTATATATAGAAAAAAAATGCACAAAAATGCTGATGAATTTTCATGATGACTTTAAAAAAATGTAAACTGATGTAGAAATGTGGAGAACTGAACTTCAGATTGGAAAAATGGAAAAGAGAGGGAAAACAAAAATTGGCATAACATATAGGTATAGAAAGGACTAAAGCACATACACAAAAAAGTTATGGACCTTTTATAGAATAATGATTGTCACAGTCTAGATGTAGGTTGGGTATTACTGATTTTCTTAAAGAAACAAGCTCAGGTTCTTTTGCTTGGGTATGTCAAGCCTTCATGCTTGAGGGAGACAGCTTGGATACTGCTTGAAACTCATTCAGAAGAATAGCAAGCTCCGAACTTCAATAGGATAAAGAGAGTCTGATATCAGCTCTGCATGTTAAGACTCAAGCATGTTTATGTTTCTAAAGTGAAAATTGTCCCAATTGTGTCTGGAACTTGTGTTTCCCAAGATGGTTTCTTCCAAGGTCTTAAATGTATAGAAGCTACTTGTGGTGGCAGCTTAGTGGTAAGAGAAAGGCAATGTGCCCAAGTTCAAAGGCACTTTGAGACTTTCCGGATTCCAATCTTATTATTTCTGCTGGTAAAATTTTCAGTCCCACTCCCACTCATGGGGGCAGTAAATGGTGCACTTTTTGCCCTTCACAAAGTCCCAAGGAAAAAAATCCTTAGCTGAGAACAGCACAGGAGTCTGACGATGAGAACCACCAAATCTCCCCCTGAATTGAACAGCAGTAAAAGGAGAATAGCTCAAACTGGGCCATTGATCACTGCATGCAAGTGAAGGCATTTTAGCATCATGCTTTGGAGTGGTGCTCCTTTGTATGTTTTCTGTCATTCCTGATGTACCCGTTAGGAAGAGAAAGGCAAGCCTGCTCTTTCGGTTCCAAATCTTATTCATTGTCTAACGCAAACATCTATCTCCCCTCTCCTCCCGCTCAGGATTCCTGCACTTCAAGGAAAGGATTTTAAAATAAAACACTTAAATTCTGGTTATCTTTTCCTGTACTACAATAACTGGAATATATTTGCAATCATTCTGCTAAAAGCAGTGGGCACCTTTCATGGTTCACACACAGTTCCCTGCTCTATAGAAATTAGTTTTGAACTGAAATGGGGAGAGGTAAATTCCATGAACATTCCTTACCTCTGTGAAACATGCCCACCACACCTTTTACAATTTCCACTGTGAAACGGTGTGAAATTGTTCACACAGGGCTGAGCGTTAGGAGAGAAATTATATTGGTAATGGGGCTCATAAACCTCCCTCCAATTCAGCTGTACATATATGCCTTGTTGAGGAGAGATGAGAGTCAGATGGGGCTTGTCAACCTGGGAAGGTAGCTCATCTAGGAGGGAAGGCAAACTCTGGGAGAAGAAAAGGCTAAGGAGTAAACCAGGAGTCAGCAAACTTTTTCAGCAGGGGGCTGGTCCACTGTCCCTCAGAAGTGTGGGGGGGCAGACTATATTTTGGAAAAAGAAAAAGAAAAAATTCCTATGCCCCACAAATAACCCAGAGATGCATTTTAAATAAAAGGACACATTCTACTCATGTAAAAACACGCTGGTTCCCAGACCATCCACAGGCCTGATTTAGAAGGTGATTGGGCCGGATCTGGCCCCCGGGCCTTAGTTTGCCTACCCATGGAGTAAACCCTACACAAATCCTGACGGAGTCTAAGGTTCCCCTACTTGTATCATATAATTTCCAGCAGCATATTTACTGATGCCAGTAAAAATCAACTTCTTTACTGTAGTGTGGGATCAGAAATCAGGTGGCCGAAAATTGTTGGTTTGCATATGCATCCCCATTTATGTGGCAGAGAACCACTAAATGCATACAAAAATTGAAAACTTGTGCCTCTTAGATGAATGTGCAAATCTACTCAGATGGGTCTTAAAAATAAAATAAAATACAGTTTTCTGCATTATCTGAAAGAGTTTGCCTGGCTTTGTCTAATATATTTAACATTGATGTGGATCACCTACATTTATTAGTGACAGCTTTAAATATGGGCATTAATCCAGTGCTAAATTTTGCTACTTTGATCAAGGATTAAATTGAGCTGGAATTGGGTTTCAAATGAAGTGCTAGGAAGGGAGAAAGGATAACTATTATCCAACTTCTGCATATTTAGCAATCGGATACTCAATTAAATACTTGCAAAAAAATGTCATTATCACTATTTTTTATAAACTCCCTCTTCTCACAATCAAATGTTTCATTTAATGTGTGGCATTTGAGGCTGGCAACTGAGGTGATCTGCAAGAACGCATGAAGTCTTCGGGGTTTTCTCCCCGATCCATAAATATCCTCTTCTTTACATACTTCCGCCCTTGGTATCTCTTGTGTTGTACAAGCCCGGAAGAGACATCTGTCAGTTGACATATAAAAAAAGCAAACCAAGAAGCCAATCATACGATGCTTCCAAGAACTAAATCTGTGCAACTAGGAAGAGAAACAAAGTTGTACAGAGGAATGTATATAAGCAAAAGAATCAAAATATATCTGCAATCCATCACAAGATGTTTGCAAATGTTTGTCACAGTCTAAAAAAACCAGACACTTGTGCATAAGGGGCCTTCAGTTTGGTTACACACGGCTGATGCACATAAAGCTGTGCATCCACATCACAGTGCTATATGCCTCATTTCCCTCACTTCCCTCTACAGGCAGAACTGCCTTATTGACCATTGGACCCACTATTGGTCTTGTCTGCTCAAACCACTGGAGACTGAATTCGCATGCAGGGGAAGTCCCTAAGTCACTGAGGGTTTGAGACCCACTGACTACCCTCACCTGGTTTAGCTGGCCAGTCAAAGCTGTTTCCAGAGTGTGGCCGCTGTTGCATGCTGACAGCTTCTAGGAGCCACAGGTGAGAGCTGAGTGCAGGGTGGGGGCCAAAGGTGGACACACTACCCCAGAAGGAGCACAAAGTGTCCTCCACCAGAAGTACTACCCCCAACACCCCACACACCCCTGCAAATATTAAAAAGTTTAGTTTAGCCTCATTTAATCACCCTAGATGCAATTGCCACGATGTTCATAGAAAAGATGGTGCAGATAAGCAAAGTTCCCTGGGCTCATAAATAGAGCACACTTTCTACATGCACAAGGTCCCAGGTTCAATCCCTGACATCTCCCGTTAAAAGGATTAGGTGCAGTGGCGTAGCGTGGGGGGTGCAGGGGGGGCCGGCCGCACCGGGCGCAACATCTGGGGGCTAGGGTTAGGGGGCGCAAATCCATGGGTTAGGGGGCGCAAATCCACGGGTTAGGGGCGCAAATTACTTGCCTTGCCCCGGGTGCTGACAACCCACGCTACGCCACTGATTAGGTGATCATTGATTATAGGAGATTTCTACGACTGCAGATGTATCTATCTCACACTGGTTCCATTTGACATTCTTTTAAGTTTAAATTATTGTCTCACCTAATGTGACCTGAACTCATTTGTTTTGTTTTTACTTATAGTACTCAATTTGCTCAAGTGAAAGAAATAAGGAAACAGGACGGAGTCCCTAAATTATTAACACAGTACATGTGTAAGCTTTAAAGCTACAAATGGATGCAAACTGAGAGGTGAGCAGGCAAGCTTCCTGCAGCATTAGCATAGAGATCTGGGTTAGCCCTGCAGGAGCTGATGAATCACTAACACCTTGGTCAGAAGAAGCAGAGCATGCTAAGTGATGTGTGTGTGTGTGTGTGTGTGTGTGTGTGTGTGTGTGTGTGTCTGTGTCTGTGTGTGTGTGTGTGTCCTCATTCTTACTGATGGGAAACACCCCCCCTCCAAAAACAAAATAAAAAATAAGCTGATGATTGGGGCTTGGACAGCAAAGGCACAGTACTTTGCCCACACGGTTTCATCTCAGACTGCACAGGCAATAACATACAACTAAAATACTGCTTGATTGCAAACAAACAAAACACAACCATTGCAGCATCAAGTGGATGACAATTGGGTGGGCCTGCCCACCTGTCAAAATTGACCCATAAGGGGACAGATCCAACTCCCCACCACTACTGTAAGGTACGGAACTCCTGTAATTAGGGGTAAACACATGTCATGGACGAATCTCATTCCACTCAGCTGGGATCTCCATTTTTACCCACTGAGGGTCCTGTTTAATTAATAGCCATGGGTATTGGAACTTTTTGGTGTACCTTACCCACACCCCAAAAGAGCAATCAAGGAGGGAGCAGTCTCACCCCTATGTAAACACACTGAGGCCTGTTCAGATTACATTACTGACATTAGGACTGCGGATATAAGAAGGCATCCTTTTCAGTTCTACCCTGTATTTGTTACATGCACCACTTCTTTCATTCTGCTGCAGTTCGCCTTCTGCCCAAAACTGTGTTGCTCCTATTGCTGTTAACTGCGCTGAAATCACATAAATTTCAAAATTAAATACATAAGTTACACTCTCATTATGTTATTCCACCCCATTCATTTCAATGCGAAGGAAACACAAAGCTAATATGGGGGGGGGGCTGTTACCATAATTAGTTACAGATTGTTTGGAACAGATTGATTTCTGTTCCAGACCTGGAACACATGTGCAAATACCAGCAATTTCTGCTCTCGTTTCTGTTTTCATCAGAATTCCCCAGCATCCCTAGCTGCAACACACATTCCTAGTCCACTTGGAAATGTACTGGGGTGAGAGGAGATACATTTTTTTGCTCTTCTTAATTTCTTCCACCCACCATCTCCTCAGTTGCTGTTCAGCTCTGTCTTGAGGATATGGAAAAGTTCTTGGATGGCAACTCTTAAAGCAATGTATGGCAAGCCCTACTCCCAACTCATCTAGAGTATGGTTTGTAGACAGAAAACCACC
Source organism: Podarcis vaucheri (assembly GCF_965113315.1). Taxonomy (NCBI): domain Eukaryota; kingdom Metazoa; phylum Chordata; class Lepidosauria; order Squamata; family Lacertidae; genus Podarcis; species Podarcis vaucheri. Next base: position 93,196,858 of record NC_138760.1, on the reverse strand, counting down.
TTATCCTTTTCCCAGTTTCCACAGAATGTTTTCACTATAGTAGCCTGTATCTACATGAAGTAGCCCATCACCATTACAAATCATTGCAGTATGAAGTATAATAATTAATTAATTAATTAATTAATTATATTAATAATATTAATAATTTTATTTTTTTATTATTTATACCCTGCCCATCTGGCTAGGTTTCCCCAGCCACTCTGGGTGGCTTACAGCATATATAAAAACATAGTAAAATATCAAGCATTAAAAACTTCCCGATACAGGGCTGCCTCCAGGTCTTCTAAAAGTTGTGCAGTTCTTCATCTCCTTGACATCTGAAGGGAGTCATTATTTTATAACGCACACAGTATCGCCCATTAGATTATTCCTGAAAACTAATGCACACAACCCCACTAATTGCACTAGCTGCATTTTCTCTGCCTGACATGGGTTATTGATCAGTTCACCGTAAGAAGAATCTGAAGGTTTGCTTGTAGCAGAAACCTGAACTGTGGATTTAAGCATTAGACATCAGTAGGGATGCTACTGGGCGGCCTCTATAAATGCTGCTGTTGCTGCTCACAATAACAATATATTTACCTATAATGTTAGGCACGGCTGCAACAACAGCAGTGTATTTGCATGCAGCCTTAGGCATGGATGCAACTTGCAAGACTACACTTGGATTTATTTTAAAAAATATATAATGTCAGGCACTAACCTTATTTGCAACTGTCGGTTGTCACCAACAGAAAATGGCTGTATACATAAGCAGATCGGTTTTTACCTATAGCAGACGATGTATGTTTGTTTCATGGTTATATGGTGGGCATCAGATTTATTTATACATAGAGCAGATCCATTGAAACCCATGGATTGTCATAATTAACTCCCATGGATTTCAGTGGGTCTGCTTTTAGTTTCACTAAGTCTAGACCCATGATCTAGAAGGTTGCATTGTAGTAAATGACCGAGAAATACATAGCAATGTCTATGGGAAACTCTCTGCTCACCTTCAGGTGAGTTCCTACCACACTGGGTGGGAGGGTGAGGAATTCCAACAACTAACTGCGCTGGGAGGCCCCATCATGGTTCCCAAAGGTAGACTTGAGTGGAAACCACATCCACGAGGTCTGCTGAGGAAGCCACATCTCCCAGCTTGCTCCCTGTTAGCTCATTGGAATGGCTAAGGAAGACAGCCCCTGCTAGGCTGTGGCTGCGCAGGGCAGCAAGCCACTGCTCCCCAGCATGACACTGGAAAGCAGCAATTTATGGAAAGCAATGCAAAATCCAGGTGCCAGGTCACCTCCAACACACAATTAGACTGGGTTGTTGAAGAGGGCAGGAAGCAGGTTTCTGCTACTCCCCATCTGGGCTGCTGCATATGGGACTTGGCCACTTCCTCATCTCACCTCCTTAGTGCTAAACAAGCATTTTATTCATTTATTACATTTATGTCCTGCCTTTCCCCCAAGGAGCTGCTGCTGGCATATGTGATTCCCTCCGCCCCTTCCCATTTCATCCTGCCTGAAAGCCAGGTTAGGCTGAAAGATAGTGACTGATCCATGGTGGCCCGCTAAGTTTCATGGCATAGCAGACATTGAACCTGGATTTCAAGATATTTTGGTGGTATTCTGAGAAGGCCGGGTGGTCTAAAACAGCACCCTTCTGATTTGGATTTTTGCCCTTGAAGTCTGCAGTACTGGCAAATTTCAAATACAATTTGATTAAGAGAATATTTTGCCTAGGGAGTTAATGACTAGGTAGTACAAAGACCAAACAATTCTTTCCCAAGGACACCCCCCCCCAAGGGTTATGTGCATTATGTTTCTCTTATATTATGGGTGGGAAAGGAAAATATGTCAATCTGAAGGGATGCAAAAGCATTTCAGGTCCACTTGCTCAATAGATCAAACTCCTTAAAGCTGAGCATTTTGCCATGCCTTGCTGTCTGTCTACAATTACCTGTTTTAAAAGGCCATGTTCCACATTTGAGCTTTGACAGGCTGAGTTTGGATTTCATCTCAATTCAGAGTTCTAGCTTTAGTGCTGAACTTTCTTCTTTTTGATTTCACAAATGATCCCGAGGGTTATTTTAACCTACTTTTTATGCTGTTATGTTTCGCAGATTAATTATAAGAAGCAGGCAACTTTTGAAATACTATATAAATCAGCATTTATTTGAATGACTTACCTTCTTTAAAAAAACCAAAAACCACTATAGGCACTCTCCAAGATTCCTTGACTATCTCCCAGTTAGGACTTGGCATTTGGTTTCTAAAAGCAGAACAATTTGGCTTGTGTGGAGCAATAGCACTGGCAGACACGAAAACTGTAATATTCATCATTGGGAATAATCAGAGCAAGGAGGGAAAAACTCGGGAAGTAAGATGTCAAGGGCAGATCGTTGCCACAGGGGCAGGTTGAAGACAGATTATAAAATGGATGCCAGCAGGCTGGCTGAAGGTATAGAGGGAGGACCACCACCTCATTATAAATTGTACAGAGAAAACAGCCAATATTTGCATTCCTCAGTAGTACCCAGTTGGCCCTGGACCATCACTTAACTTCCCAGGCCAGAATAATAGGACTCCTGGCTGAAATGGCCTATAGTTCTTTCCAACAACCAGCATAGATCCTAGTTGGAGCCTCACAGAATCGAACAGAAGAAGCATTGTGGCTTAAGCCTTTAATTGGCATGCTCATAGACAAGAATTCTGCAGGCTCAGGCCAAAGCTGCGCCTCATGAAGCACACTCTTTCCCACAATGGTTCACTATATTCCTCTGGGACATGAAGGCAAGTGGCTCTCTACCTCTCTTGCCCCCAGCAACTAGAATTCAGGATTTGGATGGGGTATTTTTGTTCAGACCTGGCCATATACAGTGGTACCTCAGGTTAAGTACTTAATGCGTTCCAGAGGTCCATTCTTAACCTGAAACTGTACTTAACCTGAAGCACCACTTTAGCTAATGGGGCCTCCTGCTGCTGCCGCGTCACTGGAGCACAATTTCTGCTCTCATCCTGAAGCAAAGTTCTTAACCTGAAGCACTATTTCTGGGTTAGCGGAGTCTGTAACCTGAAGCGTATGTAACCCGAGGTACCACTATATGTCTTTACCCTGGCCATCAGTGTCTGAGATGTGTGTTTTCAGGGCCCATCCTTTTCCTGTGACTTTACTCTGTTTTAACTTTAATTCTGTATTTTAAATTGTTGTAACCCTAGGACCTGCTGGTGAAGGCTGTGTTATACTACTACTAATAAAAGCTGTAGCTGCTAAATTTTCCTGTCAGTCTGGCACACAGAGAAGACTTAGGCTGCTTTCAGATAGGCGTTTTCAAAAGACAGGCTTTTAGGAGATCTAGACAAGGACTGCCGCGTTGTCAACTTTGAGACCTAACAGAAGACTAAAGACTATCAGCTTCCAAGAGAGACTGTTGTACTCCATCACAGTGTCTCAACCTTCCCGCTCTGCCAGCAATATATCAAAGAGTAGACCTATATATTTCTTTTCAAACTAGCAGTGCTTTCTCACTCATTGATTCCAGAAGTTAATGACTTCACTTCTGCACTTCTTGCATAGCTACTCAAGTGATGATGTTTCCTTTGCCCCCATAATGAACAGCAGGAACTGTTTCACTGAATAAGGATGAATGGAAGACAGAGTTGGTTACATCCTAGGCCAATAAAATCTTCTGGATGTGTCCTAGTTTATTTGTATATGTCAGGGCTGGCCATGGACAATGGTCTGGAGAGAGCCAGGCGTCAAAAACTGGGGGAAAGGACCCAATAGGATAGGCGCTAGCTCCTAAGGGCCAAAGCACTTGGTTTTTTTTTAGGGGGCGGGCCCCCTCAATGTTCAGATGGTGTTTGGCTCCACCCCCTGGCTCCTTGCGATGCTGCACATACAATGTCAGGACGTTGCATCGGGTCCCCTCAATCCTCCTGAGAAGCTGGTGCCTCTACCCAAGAGGTAGCAGGATCAGAAAGCCAATCAGAACCCAGGACTGGAGAACAAGTCAAGACTCAGGATAAGACCAGAAATGTAAGAGATAATGGGGTTCAGGGAGCTCTTCTCACTCAGGCAAGGCTCAGCTGGAAAAGGAGGCCTTTATTTCTTCCTGTCCAGGAGAAGCTAATGGCTATCCTGGAACCCAATCAGATCTGGAAGATTCTGCTAGGAGAGGCTGCAGTTACGCAGTTTCCAACATGGGCCGGTGGTCAATAGTTCTTGACCTTTCAAGCCCCTAAACAGATTGGGATTAGGTTATTTGAGGGACCACCTGCACATCTATAAACTTGCCCAGAGCATCAAATAGATTATGGAGCTCCTGCTAGTGTGCACACAGGTTAGATTCATCAGGTTGCAAAGGGGCGTTTCTGCGGTGGCCTCATCCTTATGGAATGCCTTTCCACAGGAGGTCTGGCCACTCACAAGGCATGCCTGTCTATTTCTAAATGGGCCTTAAAGACCCGGTGTTTCAGTGGTGGCTTTATATTTTACAGTTTACAATGCAACTTATTTTACAGTTACTGTCCACCAACCACATGAAATAGTCCAACTAACTTTTGCTCAGAACAGACCCATGGAAATTAATAGAGGCTAGCCACTCATGCTTCTTAATTTCAGTGAGACTTCTCTGATTGGGACTCGCAGTGAATTCAACCCAATGTTTTCCTAGTGATTCCCAGTGGAGATTGCAACAGGCTTGGCCTTAGGACATCAAACAACAGCACAGTTCACAAGTATGCTATAGCCACATGTAATGGTGTGGCAGGAGAAGATGTCCTCAGATTCTCCCTTTGTCCTTCCCCTGAATGGAAGAGTATCATCTTCTAAAAGTGCATGCTTGCAGGATAGACCTTTGCAGTTTTATGGTGGATCGATTTGATGCATTTCTTAAAGACTTCCGGGACCAAGGAAATCTGTCCCCACTCTACCACAAAGTTTGTTAGTCACCTTGGTCCCAACATCACCTCTCAGGCTTCTCTACCTCACTGGCTTATTGTGATGGTGAAGGGAAGAAACTATATACACCACCCTGAGCTTTTGTAGGAAGTTTAGGGTGGAAATAAAATAGCTTATGGGGAACCCAGTCTGGAGGACATACCTTCCCTGAAGGGTACTGAAATTGAGCAAATTAACCGCTTTTTAAAGAAGAGCTTAAAAAGCTCTTTTTGCACTGAGTTTTCCAGAACTGGAAGGAGCTTTTCTCCTTCTTGCTTACCGGGCAAGTCCCACTCAGTGCATGGGCTCTGCGATGCTCTTGCAAGATGTCAGATGATCATGCAATAGCTCATAAGAGCATTCCAGAGCCCGCACACTGAGTGGGACTTGCCTGGTAAGCAAGGAAAAGATCATATTGTACATAATGAGAACCCTACCACCTAAGCAGACTATTCAGAACTATTACTGGGAGCCACAATATTTTCTTTTGATGAGTTTACTCCAGAAAGGAAAAGCAGAGCGAATGAATTTCTTTTTATTCCTTTGATCTGAAGTTGATAATTGTAAGCATCCATAAACATGAGAAAACTGTAGAATACCACTTATTTAAAGATGGATGTTATGAATGTGTTTTCTTTTGCAAAGCAAAACCTCCATTTGCTGTAACAACAGAAATTTTAACATTCTTTTTTTAAAAAAGAAAAAGAAATCCTGCTTCTGCCTTTTGAGGATTTTCTTAGTACTTTTCTTAATATCTTGAAAACAACCTTAGTTTCTTCTCTTGAAATCAGGCCAAGATGAGAATAAGCCGCTTTGACCTGAGAAACTCTTATGATTTTGCAGTCTTGCTGATTTCTGGAAGCAGAAAAATTAGGGAGCAGCAGAGACAGGCAGAGCGTTTATCCTAAGTAACACAATGGTGTATCAAATGTATTGGTTTCTGTAGAGTTACAAATTAACTAGTTATTTATAAATTAATTGATATATATTAGTGTCCTGACTCCCATTCTAACTGTCACAAGACCACAACAGGTTCATTAAAAGAAAATCTAGAGTTTACTAAAACAAAAATAATCTCTAATTACATACCCTAGGGCTAGTATCCTAGTGTCCTCTGTATGATCCCAGTACACATTTCTTGCTACCTTTCTCTTCAAGGCATACATAAACTTTTCATGTCTTAGGAATCCCACCTTGAACTGATTATAGGTTGGCTACCTGTAGATAAAGTCTTGGTCTACCTGCCCCTTGCCCCATCACAGGCAAAAGGATCCTTTCAATTTTCCCACCTTCGGAGAAGAGATGTGTCATCTCCCATGTACACAATGGAGTCCTCTCTGCTCAATTTAGCTGCAGAGTAGGACAAGCCAACCTAGCAGTTCGAAAGCACGTCAAAGTGCAAGTAGATAAATAGATTCCACTCTAGCAGGAAGGTAAACGGTGTTTCCGTGCACTGCTCTGGTTCGCCAGAAGCGGCGTAGTCATACTGGCCACATGACCCGGAAGCTGTATGCCGGCTCCCTCGGCCAATAAAGCGAGATGAGCGCCGCAACCCCAGAGTGGTCTGCAACTGGACCTAACAGTCAGGGGTCCCTTTACCTAGGACAGGTACAGAACGTCAACCCTATAATCCTCACCCATAGAAAAAAAATATGCATTCCCATATAATATGCAACAGTCTATAAAAGCAGAGCCCATGCAAACAGTCCATATCAGCAAAGTTTGTTTCCTCCACCCACCCTATTTTCTTACCCTCTCAAGAGCGACCTCACAATGAGTGGAGCAGCAAGGAAGAGTCCTTGTCTTCTCCCTTTAGGGAGTGGCCAGACTGGGCCCAGAGAGTGTGGCAAGCAAATGAACAAATGGAGAGATGCCAGGAGGTGGCCCCACTAGAGCAATCAATGCCACTGATGACAGAGAGGAACTGGTATAAGGCAAGAATCATGATCCTGGGGAGAATCCGTCTCCTTTTTACCTTGTAGACACTCCTCCCTCGGTGAGCATGTGCAAATCTTATCAAAAGCAGGAAGCGTAGCTGCCACTGGCATGATTGGGATCCAGCTGTTTCACGGGTTGTTGTTTTTTAGAAAATCAACGCTTGAGCACAGAGAGTGGCATTCTTGCTTGTCCATCGTTAGGTCACAGCTTACTGGGCTGGTCAAGTCTTGTATCTTTCACAAAAGTCCTTTAGGGCAATTTGCTGGGGGAAAGAAATGCAGAGCTAGCCTCAGGGACACTTGAGGGCTATAAAAATGTTTAAGTCTGTAGAGGATCATACATCAGTGTTGTGCAGAGACTCATGGCCTCAGGTCCCCTCCGTTAAAGAAGACTCGGCAATCGTCTTTCAGTAGGAATTGTGCAGGAAGTTGATACACAGATGTGTTAATAGGAGGCAGCTTTTGAAGCGCCATGTATATTGATGGAACTGTGAGCTGTTGTGATGATGATAGACACCCTCCTCTAGGAAAAAAAATCCCCATATATTGGGAAATCACTAACTTAATGCATTTGCTTATCCTTCTTGTAGGACTACCGTTTGCTAGCATAGACGTTAAGGCACTTTATTTCTCAATATGTTTGGAAAGAGTGCATCTAACCAAAGCCTTTATCACTTCCAGAAGACAGCCTTATACATCTGGCCTTTTACTTTCCCATTCCTTAGAATCCACACATCAAATACTATTTACCACATTTACCTACTATTTTTTTATTTCCTTTGGCTGTTATTTAGGATGACGTGTTCAGCTCCCTCTCTGGCACTTTGGGGACTAATTTAGCTGCACTGAGTCTCTTTTGGAGCTTAATTCCCTATTTTCAAAGAGAAACTATTTCCACTTCAGTTGAACCCTTCTTGTACTGGAGTCTTCCAGGCTGCCAGCTGTGTGAAAACTTAGGAGGGCTGCCTGTGCGCACACGCACACACGTACAGGCACACACACACTTTCCTTTTCTCAAAAGCCCCAATTATGCAAACAGATTGAGGGACTTGAAAGTAAATCAGAGAAGCTGGGGAGTTTGCAATGTAAATGATTTGCCATAAGGGACATGACCTCATTTCAATATTCGGAGGAGGGGGATGTGTACAGAAGAATCAAAACAAAACACGATGTTAGTGCAGCTTGAAAGCTGGGCATACATACCACAACCCTAAACACATTTGCTTGAAACTTAGCGCTACTGATTTCACTAGAACTTTTTTCCAAGTCCATCTGAGAGGGTGAAGGTTTATGGCATGAAACTGCCAAAAACCACCCACACAGAGAGAATGATTGGTAAAAATAATATTCTTTGTTTACCGATTGACTTAGCAGATTTATATTCCAAATCTTCAATTCAAAATGTTCCCAGAATGGCAACTATATGTAAAAATATAAAATGAAATATTTAAATATAAAATATCTAAATAATTATCAAAACTCTGGCATCAGACATTCTATTAAGTGATTAAAATGGAAACAGTCTAAGAATGATTTAAACATCACTAAAAAGCTTGAAGCTATTAACAGTCTTTTGTGACATCTAAATGGCATTGCCATAGGTGCACTGGATAAAGGCAATCAAAAGACAAGGTGCCACCACAGAGAGGCAGTCTTGCTTCCTTTTGCCAGCTGCTACACCTCCAAAGGTGGGGTGTGATAACTTCACATCAGAAGTGTAACTCAACTATAAATAGAAACTCAAAAAGTTGATCTCTTAGGTTGATGAACTCAAAGGTGGTACAGGCCACATCACCGCCATGAAATGAAAACAAGCCATCAAAATGAATGGCCCTTCAGTACCCTAACCCTAAGTATCAGCTTGGCATAAAGTTTGAACTTTTGTTTGACTTAACTTTTCACAAGAAGCTTGCCTATGTTCTCTAAGCTCACATAGGACCAACTGTGCAGGTGGGCGTATTACTGAGTCAGTTTGATTAAAGCTGGGCACCAAGAAGGACACTGACAAACTGGAACGTGTCCAGAGGAGGGCAAGTGCTTGTCACGAGACAATGTTTACATTCCACAGTCAGAGTACTGTTGGGTTTTCCCACGGGAATGGGAGACTGGATGTGACATACACTGGTTTCCTGTTTTTCACTGATCTCTCGGTGTTCTTCGTTCCGTGGAGAAGGACGGTTGCTTCTCTGCTCCCGCAGAGGCAAGATGCATGTTTGTAATTTCTCAACATTGAACTGAAAATAAAGCAACGTTAAGCATGTGGCACGTACTGCTCATCATTCCGTTGTGCAAAGGACTCTGCAATCACAACACAAAGGCCTGGAAACGATGCCTTATGAGGAACAGCTAAGGGAGCTGGGCATGTTTAGCCGGGAGAAGAGGAGGTTAAGGGGTGATATGATAGCTATGTTCAAATATATAAAAGGATGTCACATAGCAGAGGGAGAAAGGTTGTTTTCTGCTGCTCCAGAGAAGCGGACACGGAGCAATGGATCCAAACTACAAGAAAGAAGATTCCACCTAAACATTAGGAAGAACTTCCTGACAGTAAGAGCTGTTTGACAGTGGAATTTGCTGCCAAGGAGTGTGGTGGAGTCTCCTACTTTGGAGGTCTTTAAGCAGAGGCTTGACAACTATATGTCAGGAGTGCTCTGATGGTGTTTCCTGCTTGGCAGGGGGTTGGACTTGATGGCCCTTGTGGTCTCTTCCAACTCTATGATTCTATGATTCTAAGTGGCCCAGTAGAATATAAAACAGCTTATTTTATTTATTATTTCTATTTATATACCGCTTACTATCTAAAAGATCTTGAAGCCGTTTATAATACATAAATATGGGTATATATACACACAATAGGTACAATAACACCATGTCATAATACAGAAACAGTATCCATATCCATAAACATAATATAAACATAATATAAAATGGATAAAACCTGAGAGCATTGCAAAGGAGTATTATATAATATAAAAATTGAAACAATACAGCATGTATACAGTCATTTATCCAAACCCATTCATCATCCATTCCACACAACCACTACAACCAACTTCAAGCATCACCTCTATCAACCAACCACACTCAACAATAGTGCAGCCCACATAAAACACTCACTGTCAAGCGTACACATATTATATATATTCCTAATACCAGGAGCAATAATGGATTCATGCCCCACTTCCACTGGACAGTCTAATACTCCTCTCCCTTCTTTCACCTGAGAGGGACCCAGATTTAAATCAGAGCAGACTCTCACCCTGGAGGGTATAGAACTACTAGAGAGCCAGTGTGGTGTAGTGGTTAAGAGCGGTAGTCACGTAACCGGGTTCGTGTCTCCGCTCCTCCACATGCAGCTGCTGGGTGACCTTGGGCCAGTCACACTTCTGTGAAGTCTCTCAGCCCCACTCACCTCACAGAGTGTTTGTTGTGGGGGAGGAAGGGAAAGGAGAATGTTAGCCGCTTTGAGACTCCTGAAGGGGAGTGAAAGGCGGGATATCAAATCCAAACTCTTCTTCTTCTTCTTCTGTCTCTCAGTTACAGAATCACAACATACTGTACATAGTACGACACAACCTCTGGAAACACGGGTGTGATGCTCCTATGTTGGGGACCGTTAACCATGTGTAAAGTAGCTAAAGCATACGATCCAGGGGTTATAGTACCAGAGGTTTGGAAGTACTGAAATACCCAGTCTTCTAAATGAGGAGGTACCCTGTACTAAACAAGGAGTGGTATGTTACCAATCACATGCTAAACTTAGGAAGGATGTTAGTAACATAGATAAAATAAAGGAGGAGGCAAACTTTTTTAAAAAAAGAAAACAGCATGGGGGGGACCCACCTTTCTACATTGAGCTTTTTCCTTTCTCATTTGGGATTCTACTCAGGTCTGCCTGTGCAATGTTCTCATATTCATGATGGGTTATATGTAGAGATGGTGATGATTTGTAAATAATGGGCTCTTGACACAGATGTCTGTTGCTTCTAATATTCCTTTAGTACAAGTGAGGTACTCTTACCTTGAAATTCTTTCTCTGTCCTTGATTAATAACAAGGTGCTTTCTGAGCTCTTCTGCCTATGCAGTCACCATTCATCAGACCAGGCCAGTAAGGTCAGGAGACACCGCTGGCACATGCTCAGAATGTGATTAATTTAATCTTTTGCTTGGACTCAATGAGAAACTGTCCTTTCCTGATTGCTCCATTTTAGTCTAGCCTCATTATCTTCATTGCCAAATGGAGACGTGCTTCCCACTCCCAGTCTTTGAATCACCAAGTCCGGCCAACTACCCTGAGATTCTTCCTTCTCCCAGGGACTTGTGCTGGGTTTTCTTTTACCAGGATCAGGTTCCACCACCACATTGGGAAGAAGACGTTTGCAATGGTGAAAGAAGAGAGCCACTGGAAAACATGCCTTCTCTACAGTAGCAGCTGACACCTTGCTGTCTGCTGTCTGATCACCACCACCAGTGTCTAACTCCTCTTCTGCATTTCAGGGTCCAGGGCGATGGGACTCAGGACGACACATAATGAGCAGGAGTGTCGCACAGCTGCTTAAGCAATGCACTGCTCTTTACTTCTCCACACTACACTTCCAGCACTGTTTTGCTAGAGCATGCATGCACTAAAACATTAGGCCACAATGTAGAATTCTGCATGAAAGATAAATCATTTTCCAGGAAATCGGTAATAGGTGTCCCAATGAGATTAGGGTGGTGGTGTCAGAGGCCATGAATGAGATTCCTCTTCAATGGGTGATGGAGAAAAACACTCCAAACCTGAGGGAGGAGGGCATGGATATAGCACTGCCCTTCTCAAACTCTACTGCAGAAGTTCCAGAAAGACCTGAGGCTGCCTGCTCTGCCACAGTAAGAGGTAACTGGGGAAGGCTGGTCCCTTTAAGTAAAGCAGCACTTTGCAGTGGGGGCAGGATTAACAATTAGGCTGCACCTGCCACTGCTCCTAAGGACTGCATTTCCGTTTCTTCCTTGCTGAAATAACTATAGAGCTTTGTGTCTGCTTTCCAGACTGCACTGTCAGTCAGGAGTAGGGTGTGCCCATCACTTGTTATGGGTGTTGCAGGTTGGAGCCACTATGAGCTGATTGTTTTGGTACATCACCCAGTCCTTAACGTTTCTTGTTGAAGTCACAGCTCACCACTTCCTAGGGTTAAGAAAGTTTTGCAGGACGTCTTGTGAGCTTCAGAGATAACGCACATCTAAAAATGCACACGTGACTTCTGTATGTAACTCTCTGTTAAAGAATGTTATTGTGCATTGGCCATCTGCCTTTCCCAATCAGAAGTACGCTGACTAAGAGGTCTAGGTTCAGTGTCTCCTTTTCTCCAACCTGCAAAATGCCATCAGCTCTCAAGTTGTGCTTAAACAACACCACCCTTCACTGCTGCCTCTAGCCCTTCATACAGGTAGAAAGTTACTAAAGGAGAGATTTTTACTAGTCCAATTAGCAGAGGTTTTTGCAACTTTGTCTGTTTATAGGTTGTTGCTGTTGTTTTCACTTTATCCTCTGGATTTCTATAAGCCGTATTATATAAATGAGCTTTAGCGGTATATCGGAGATGAGGGAGGAGTGAGAGGGAGGTAACTTTTCTACCATCTTTCATGCAGTTTGATCCAGCTTGTTAACGCACTCTGTTGCTATTGGAATTAATTATTTAATCCTTCTCCCTCGGTGCTGTAATATCAGCCCCCATTTCTGCTGAGATTCACAGTTCTTAAGTTTTCCTGTGAGCACTTCATGCTATCTTGAAATGCAGTGTGGACTAGAGAGCTTAGAAATTAGGATTTTAAAGTGACCACTTTGGCATCCGTGGTTTCCTGGCTTTTCTATTTATCTCTTTCTAATGCTGCCAGAGGGGTCAATCAGATCCAGATTGTGATGTGCACCAAATATGGACTGAGAGCTGCAATACAGCGAGCTCTCAGGTGTGCAGTCATTCCTGATGACAGTGGGGAATATAGCAAGTTTTTATTTTATTTTCCTTCTTATCAGTCCATTACTGCACTGTATCTCCAGTTTTTCTAAATTAGGTAAGGACAAAATTCTAACCTCTGAGATTATTACAGACCCTCCAAGTAGCCCTATTTTCCTGAGATGTCCCTGATTTAGAGAAGGCTTCTCGGTTTCTGATTTGATCCTGGAATATCCCACTTTTCCTTAGGATGTCCTTATTTTCATTGGAGAAATCTTTGGGGGCATGGCGTCATCTGACCCCTGAGCTGTCTGAAGGCAATCCTGTATAGGAAAGGTTTTTCATGTTTAATTATGTTTTTTTAATATGTTGGAAGCTGCCCAGAGTGGCTGGTGCAACCCAGTAAGATGTGTGGGGTATAAATAGTAAAATTATGATTATGGAATGGGATGTCCCTACTTTCATCGGAGAAATGTTGGAGGGTTCGTGTTTACTGCAGCCTTTAGCTACTGAACAAGCACTGTAAATAATAGAGTATCCCTGTGCTTTTGATCAAGTCATTAGACCTTACATCCACAGGGGGCCTTGGGCCTTGGCTGTTAAAGCTTTGCCCCTGCTTGCTTCTCCCAAAGGCCTTTGTACTATGTCAGAAAGCCTGTGAACACAGCAAGTTTCCCCTCAGGCTATGTTTGAGGGGGAGTTTCTTTTCTTCCCCCATGCCTGTCAGATCCATTGTAGGCACGCTGCCTGACTTCCAAGACTCTGCTTCTGCAGAAGTTTGTGTGAAATATTATCTCCCAAGGCCTTAAAGCAGACATGGAACCTCTAGAGGCTTCAGCACTACGTACGATGTGTTGAATCACGATGTTCGCACCAGATCTTGTTGTTCAGAGTGGGTGAAGATGCTTAAATCTGGCCCACATTCAGCCTAATAATAACACTAACAATTTTATTATTTGTACCCTGCCCATCTGACCGGGTTGCCCCAGCCACTCTGGGATGTTTCCAACAAGTATAAAAAGTCTTATATAAAAAAACTGGACTTCATAATATTTTGCACTTGTTAAGCTAGTGGTTGTGAAGGGTGGAGCTGACGACCAAAAGGAAGACATGAGTCACTCTTGGGCCCAGATGGGACTCTTAACACAACAACAGGGACAGCCTTATTGTTAGGCAAAGAGTGAGTAGGCTGCCATAATAGGCCGTTGATTTGGGGCATCATGAAATGGCAGGAAATTGCTATTTGTTTTATTTTTATTGTATTTTTCCCCCTGCCAAGTAGGTGGAGGGGCACCTTAGCTTGGATAGGGGTATAGGCAGGAGGTTACATTTACACCTCAGGCAGGAAAATGTCTCGAGCAGGCCCTGAGGGCCAGTAGAAAATTTGGCAGCCATTACTGCTGTTAGGGCAAGCAAATGTGAAGGAGTTGCGTAACTGTTTGCATATTGTGATATAAGTGTGGAAGAAAGCTTGAGCTTCCTGTTTTGCAGAACTGGCACTATGGGGGGAAGAGCTCTCTGCAGCTGATGCCTCCACCAATTTATTTTAGGACCTGATGCTTAGATGGGGGCTACAGCTGCCTAGCCTAACACTTCTCTTCCCAGAGCAGGGCTGAGACTACTGGGCAGCTGGAGCTACACTGCTGCGCTTCCCTGAGGCTGCTACCACCCATTCTCACCATTGCTCACTGTTCCTTCTGCGCACAAGAGTGGTGCTCTGGACATGGGAGGGCGTGTTGCTGAACTGCAAAAACCATCAGCCCCAGCTGCTGTAAGCCAAAAATGGCTTATCTTCTGAGTTTGCACCAATAAAACTCAGAGACAAGAGGAGTTATTAGTCCATTGTTGTTTATTGCCAGGCAGTAGGTTACAGTCGAATTGTTTCGCAAAACTGCAACCCCACCCGGTGGTCCCGGTAGGGGTATTTATAAATTTCAAACAAAGCATTTCAATTTCCACCAATCATATACATCATTACCTCATTTCATGTTTAATACACGTGCACAATAAGCGTTAGCAATTTCTGCTGATTCAGTTCTGATTCCCACTGCTTTCTGTCAAAGTTCTAATTTCTGTTACATTGTGCTAGCATGCATGTTGGGAATCTGTGTTACGCGTAGCCATTTGCACCATTGTATCAACTTATGTTCTAGCTTATGAGCTGTATCTTTGTGATTCACATATTAGCTGTACAGTGGTACCTCAAGTTAAGTACTTAATTTGTTCTGGAGGTCTGTTCTTAACCTGAATTTATAGGGGTTTATAGGGGTTCACATTATCATATTTATTGCGGCCCTTTGGGCCACCACCACACAGCAAACATGGCTAATGGCAAGGGGTGATGGGATTTGCAGTTCAGCAACATCCAGAGGGCCAAAGGTTCCTCACACCTGGTCTACATTGACTGGTAGTGTCTTTTTGTGTGTTCAGACAGGGCTTTCCCCAGCCCTACCTAGGGAGGTCAGTGACTGAACCAGATGCCTGATTGTTACATCCTGATTTGTATCTGGTCATCCTAATTATTACTGCTGTTACTACTTGGGGGATGGCTCCAAGGACAAAATTTGTGCCATGCCAGAACATCACTAAGGTTTGTCTTGTCCTGGTTCCGTGCAGGGCTTTTAGAAGAAATCTGTATGAATTCTTAAAAATCCACACCGTGGTTTGTTTGTTTTTTAAATGTACACTTTAAAAACAAACCAAACAAAACCTTACTAGGTGGTACTAGTTGTGTGTGCTTACGAGGTGGTCCTGAGTCTTGAGGAGGAAATTGAAATGTAAAATGTGCATAGGATTCCCACTTGAGAGTGAGGGAACGTCAGCAAGATTTGTCATTCGCAGGAAAACTTGATGCAAGGATTTCAGCACACATGGCAGCAGGAAACACCTGTTTCACCTTGTCATTGTATACAGGCTGAATGTGCTTTTCAAACAAAAAGAAAAGACAGACAACCCTCAGATCACCTTGTATGCAAACTGCCCCTCTGCTCCAATCCGCACATTGCTGTGGGCCAGGCATAGGCAAACTTGGCCCTCCAGATGTTTTGGGACTACAACTCCCATCATCCCTAGCTAACAGGACCAGTTGTCAGGGATGATGGGAATTGTAGTCTCAAAACATCTGGAGGGCCAAGTTTGCCTATGTCTGCTCTGGGCAGATTAGATCAGCTGCATTCACTTCCGAATTATGGCTTGGCAGATTCAGCCTCCATGTGCCATTGAGTTGAACCAGGGCCTAGGGTATTAATTCCAAAATATTAGAGATTCCTACCCTGGTTGTAACAATAGCACTGCTATAACCAGGACACGTGAAAACATTTAAATGTATGGATAGGCCTTTGTAGAAATGAATCTATAACCCCAGCTGCTTGTTGATTTCATGGCACTGAATATATATATTTACAGCAAAATGACAAAACTCTTAAGTGAGGGTGAGGTTTAAAATGCCAGTTCTGTACAACAGCATTCTGAAGACCTACTTAGAGAAATTTGAAATTGCTCACATTAGTGTCTAAATATTTTATTGCATTTTAATTTGCTTTATTATGTTGTATGATTGCCCTGAGTACCTTGGCTTCATAAATAAAATTAGAGTTGTGCTGAAAGACTTTGCTGCATAAAAATTAATGTTTTAATGCTTGGGGACTTATAAAAAATTCAGCAGAGTTTTTTTTTAAAAAAAATAAAATAAAAATCTGCTAATGATGGGGAGAGGGTCCAAAAATGTATGACTTCAGGTAATCAAATGTGTTAGGTCAGCAATCTCCAGTACACATATGTTTTAAATGAAACATTATAGTAATATTAAAATAGTTCTATATTCCAAAACAGCAACAACAAATATGAACCCAAATAAATTCCCTCAAAATTAAATTTGAGGAAAACATACCCATGGGTAATCATTTGGATTGAGACCTTAGGTCATTCATTCCAGAACAGTCCTATAACCTTCAGCTTTCGAGATGACTACAGTAATGTACTACAGTATTCTGTAGACCCATACTAACAATACTTAATTCTACAGCAAAGTTAACTTGAGTATGGACAGGGGTACTACTTAGTCACATTCCAGATGTTAAAGAGTTCTTGTATCTTTAAATAAGTGCATAGAAAAAGCAATTTCAGCAGCAGCAATTCTCTTCACCCTTGCCTGATGAGCAGCACCTGCTTAAATTCCATCTTCTTCTCCCAAATATAAAGCTGAGGAGTCAGATTACCTGGCTCTACCCTATGCTAGTAACCCCTTTTTAACATGTATATCAAATAAAGCTATGGAAGGTCTCCATTTTCCTATGGCTATCCCAAAGTTGCTGTGGGTTGGAGTATGGAGTGCTGTAGAGTTTAAATACATGCGTATGTATTGCAGTATGTTTGTATATCTAGAAAGTGGGTTGTGGGGTCATCTTTGTTGTTTGCTGTTGGCTGTCAGTGAGGAGGATGGAGATAGTCTCTTGGCTTTTTAAATCTTTCCTTGCTAGTGTGGTCTTTTGTAGGCTCAGCCTACCTGTGTCTACTACCCCAGACCCTCTACACTGTCCCAATTATGTGTATGATCATCATAAATCTCATTACCCTCCAGTGCTGTATTGTCCATTAAATTTAGCGGTTATAAACATTTGGAGAAGTGACAATGCTTGTACTGAGACTTGTGCCAAAGTCCTGTAACCTGGACATGTAGTGAACCCTTTATTTAATTATTTTAAAAGCGTATGAATTTGTTCTTTGAACTGCAGCACTGTGACTTACCTTCATATAAATACGTTACTTTGTAATGCGCTGTGTGGTAAATGTTTTGCATAATGGACCCCCTAAGCTATTTTCTCCTTTCCCCAAGTCTACTGAACCAGCGTTTGGTAATTAATACATGAAGCTCTACATATTAGTCTTGCCTTTGTCTCCCTCACACCTATTTGTCTTGGCATTAGAGCACTCTCCCCAGCAGTAGCTAAGCTGACCTGTGATATTTCACAATCTGCTTAACTGATCTCTGAGAAAGAGTTAATTATAGCTCCCCCACCCCACCCCTTCTTGCTCAAACTTGGTTGGGTATTATAATCAGAACTGTAATTATTCATGCTAATTGCTTGTTTGGGGAGTTGGAGTGAGGAGGGGAGAGCTCTAGTCCTTTACATGGGTGATTAGCTGATTGGACCAGGTTGCACATCAGTAGAGCTGGACCTACTAATCTGAGGGGCTGCCCTGAGCTTGAACGTGGGGAGATGCTGAAGTAACCCAAGTCCTGTGAAGGTGGAACGTGCCAGGTCAGACTGATGTTGCTTCCTCCCCTGGGACTGAAAAAAAAGAGCATGCACTTCTTGCAGACCTTCCTCCGGTGGAGGGCACTCAGAGGTATTTGCACTTTTGACGGGCCCTTTTCTTTTTGTTCTGGTGGCTTAATCACCTTTGTAATGAAGGGATGGGATGAGCTGCTCAGTGTTTTGCCTGAGACTTCTTTTTAAAATGTGCCGCAGCCTCATACTGGAGGGCTGTATGTGATAGGATAATATGCTCCTGAGGTATTGATAAACCAAGGGTGCTTATATTTTGTTGATGAGCATGGCAAATTAGCATGTCATTTGAGCTCATTGAGCCTGTATGAACAAGCATGGGGGTCCTGTTCTTTCATCACGGTAGACATCTGGTGGGCTCCTAATGGTTGTAGATGGGAAAACTACCTGAATTTCTCTGTGACTTTTTTGCATCTCTAATGAGATGATTAGCTGTACGCGTAGAGGAGGAAGGGGGAGAATTTGCTATATTAGTGTAATGAGGTTTTTCTCTCTCTTGACAATCTCTTTATGTATTTCATGGCTGAACACACGAATGTTTCTGTGTATTGGCTAGCATGAAAAATTTGAAAGCTGGTTGACTGTAAAAATGGTAGCTTATTAACGAGAAAGGGGTGGTTCTTCAGGTTCTAGTCAAAAGTGGAGAATCTATGTTAAAAGACTTCCTGCTGGATTTTTTAAATTGAAACACTGCCGTGTGTATGAATAGTACTCGTTTTCTCTTTATACCTCAAACTGAGAATTAGCTGTGCATGGTCTTAAGAATAGTGAGTGGGGGCAAATGTCTCCTGCCCTCCCTAAATGGTTCCCCTGGTAAATAAGTGTCTGCTTCTAGTTGGTACATAGGGACTCTAATGCAGGCTTGTCGTTGTTGGTGGGTGTTACTCTGCCTAAAATGATTAAAGCTACAATTAAAGCCCACGTACCTATTGAACTCAATCAGACATACATAGGAGGGTTAGTTTTGTGTGTGGAGAGAGAGAGAGGTTGTGGAAAAGAAAAATTATTTGGGCATGCATAAAACTACATGGTAAGTCTAACCCTTAAACAGTTTACTCAGAAATAATGATTTTAAAACTGGTGAGAGACTATTCTGGTATGCTTCAAGATTGCAACCAAAGTGTACGGTTTTGCAACCCATATTTAGTCCCATCAATCTCAATGAGATTTAGAGTAATAGTGCTTGTGATCTGCAGCCAATACCTGTTATCTAGAAACTATTTCACGCTTATGGTGATGAAGACGGTAATCGGGGAGGGATATGTAGGACTGGACGCAAGAGGAAATGTCATTATTTGTTTAAAACAAGAAATACTTGCAAACAGGTTGTACTTGCCTGCCTGTGCTTTACCTTTTCTTCCTTTTTAAGGTCTTTGAACTGCCTCTGCACCTTTAGGAAAAGTCTGGTGTTTATAAACTAAGCAGATGAGGGTTTTCTTGACATGCAGAACCAGAGTTGGGGAACGCATAATTTCCTTACCTTTTGTATATCTGACTACTCTTCAAGCACTGAAGCAAGATCAGAAACTTTTTCTTGCAACTGCCATTACTTTCTGACTGCCGTAATTGTGCGTATTTTATGACACAAATTATGGATGTATTCAACATAGAGGCAGGGTTAGTGAACCTTCTCTAAAACAAAATAATGGTGGGTTTTTTCTGTGCTGGAAATGCCTGTGATGCCTTTTTAAAAAGGGATACTCTTTTATTTTCTGTTCATGAGAATATCTGAGTGGTAAGCAATCCATCAATTCCCCCATAAAAATGAAGGGTTGCTCTTCTTTCTAGAGGTTAAGAATTATTACACCTGTCACTCGACTATCCAATCATTGGAGTGACTTGCATAATTATGTGTTAATGTGCTCCATAACTTTCTCAGAATTTACTGCCTAAATAATACAGCCTTTCTTCAGAGTTCTAAGACACTCTTGTCTCTCATTTTCCTAGTAGAAACACTGACTCTCCCAGGGAAGTGTAGAGCAGTGGCTTTGTAAAAACTACAGACAGGAACATCAGGCTGCGTGCAAAGGTCTTGAGGCTGCCTGACACAAATTGTTGTTCATATGGAAAGAGATAAAATGTATAGTTCATGTGTTGGTGGGAGAGCAGGGGATGATGTGTTTGAGAAGCCATGCTGCAACTTGGTTTGCCTTGAGGCAACAGCGTTTCAGCCATATCCAGGCGTTCTGAACAGGGATTAGGTAAACGTACAAGGAGGAAAAAACATGCATGAATGCACCAATTTCACCCCGTCCACATTGCCCTCTGTGTTGCAGGGTGACTTGTCTGCAACAGCAAATCCTCTGGCACTCCTAGAGACTTTCATGTCTTTGGAACACTGATTTTTCCAAGATGGTAAAATGTACAAACCTTACCATTTCAAAGGCGAAGCGCCCTTGTAAACAAAGAATTAACTATGGACTGGTGTGTTACTTTGTTTGTACGTGACTGGCTCTCATCTCATCATGATGTGCCACAGGTTGGCAGTCTGGCAAGCTATCCACCTACGATTAATTGTTTGCATGCCCTGGCTAAGCAACTAATTAACTTGAATAAGGCGAAGCTGTCTTGCTGCTGCTTCTTCGTAATGCCAGGAAATAGAACAAAAGGCTTTATTCCTGGTTGTGTTTGGAGATTGTAGCTTAACATTAGCTATGGTTGGTTTCAACAAACAAGCTGTATTAATGAAGGGTTTGAAGTTGGCTGTGGTGGATGGGGAAGGCCAAGAGGACGTTGAGGCTCATTCACATAAAACTAAACTAGGTCTAGGACACTAACTACGGAGTAGAGATAGCTCAGTCGGTAGAGCATGAGACTCTTAGGCTATTCCATATTGGGCAAAAGATTTCTGCAACACAGGGGATTAACTAGGTAACCCTCATGGTTCCTTTGAACTGTACAGTTCTATGATTATATCTAAACATGATGTTAATATATGGTTTGAAGTTGGCTTGTTTTTAAACTAATTTGTTTCTTGTGCTTGTTTATGGAGTAAGGAGCTCCTTCACTCTGTTACTTGGAAGGAAGGAAGAACTGTCTTGCTTTTTGGAGCAAGAGGTTGAAGAGACTGATTCTTCTATGATTCTAGTTGAATCCCTGCCAGCATTCGCTCTATCTGGAAATTAATCAATCCCACGCTGAACAGCATAGGAGCAAGGAGTGAGCCTATGCCGAGCAGTCCTGTAGGCAGTCTTCTTGTGTCTTGTACGGTGAACTGATGGCGGGTTCTCCTACTGGGCAACTTAGCTCCTTCAGCAGGATGAGAATAGTGTGAGACAAGGCTGCCTTTGCATCCTGTAGCAAATTCACCGAGACAGATATATTTGCCTGAAGATGTACATGAAACTTAAGATATCTCATTGGTCCCATTACGAAGCATGCGGATAAGAAAGCTTTTGCCATGAAATCTTGTGCCAAACTAAAGTTTGCTGTTGAAATATTGAACTTTAGTTGGGATGGGAGGCCTTCTGATAGCACTGATAACCCTTGAAATACTTTTTCATTTTGTGGCACCCCATACAGTGTAAGTTCTTTGCTTGCATGTTGTAGAAATCATAGAAATGTGTTAATCTGGCTGGGGGTGGCAGCTCAGAAGCTGAGAAAGAGCTTCCTTGCCCAATGGCAAAATGGTAGGAAGGTGGATTTTCAGAGTTAGGCTATGTGAAACATTGCAAATGGAAATTGACTCAACTTGCTAAATAAGTCCATTACTAGGATGAATGTCTTCTTGCATGCTAGATCTCTAAATGCACTGCAAAGGAGCCCAAATAAAGCTGATGAAGTATTTTGAATCAACTGGAGCTCTTTACAGAGCTGTGACTTAGAAGAGAATCTACTTGAATTTCATTGGGGTGACACCAAATTTGACACGCACCCTTTACACCTTAATTATAACTATAGTATCGAGAAGGAAGTATTGATGGATCTCTGTGCCTTGGGCTGACATTAAATAGTGCTTTGATGAGTTTTAAGGGAGATGTGACTTTAATTGGAAAGGAATAAAGGACATTCCTGTTAAGTATCTGCAATCCCAAAGCATCCAGTCTATTGCTGGCCTGTTCCTTGTAGTGATTGTAAAGGCTGCCTTTTCAAATAATAATGGAGGACAAACAAGTGGCTTACATCCCATGCAGACATATAAAGTAAACCATAGCATCCTCTTGGTTCAGCTATTAAAAAAGACTGTGAAATTGTAAGTGGTTTGGCAAAGGGGCTCAAGCAATATGGTAAGAAAGTAAGCTACTGCGTATGGGAAGGTACTTCTCAATGGCTCAAGTTCTACCATTAAGAACGCTTTCACACATCAATCATATGAGGTGTTTCCACATGACTATGGGGCAGTGATGCACTAGCCGTGCAGCAAGTCCCACACACTCTTCCACATGTTGGGCATAGCCATATCCCAGTGGGAATCCCGTGCGCTTAGAGTTCATGAGCCGTAGAAACCTATATAAATAGAGCTCAGTGTGTTGGCATCAGGGAGCATGGCAGAGACCCTGGTGACCTCAGTGGCAGGACTTGGGGTGCAGCCCTGCTTGTCCTGTGAGCATGTGGAGACTTCTTTGGGCAATTAACGTGGCACAAATGAGGCTTTGGGTTTTGCTCACATCAGTAAAAAGGGCTTGTTCAAACAGTTTCTCTACGTAGCAAGCAGCTGCAGCCCTCTTTCGGCTATTTGCACACACCTGTGATCTCATGGGGGAAGTGATAATCTGACTCCTGTACACAGATATAGCCAGAGCTATTTCCTGTGATCACAACAGCTGGAAAGAGAGTCATTGGGATCATGAAAACTGATGCGGGCACCTATGCGTACAGCCTGGCTAATATGCCTCCTGGGGCTGAAGGAAGCTGGGAGTCCAGCGACATCTTGAGGCAACCCTGGCTCTTTTTATACACACACACACAGAGAGAGAGAGAGAGAGGGGGGGGGTGTCACCAGAGCTAGGAAAAACCCTTCTATAGGCTCATTCCTTTAGAACTGTGCCATAGAGATTTTATCATCCTGGTAACATAAGGGGGTTAGAAATAATGCTTAAGTGGAACCTAAATAGTTGTCAAAATGCCACAGCATGCACTGCCCAACACAGAACTTTGGTGCCAACATCATCATCTGATCTGTATTTCTTTGTCATCTGTATTTCTTGTTGTCTGGGCAGCCCAAGACCTCCATATACACTTTCCAGGCTTTCGCTTTCCAGGCTTTCGCTTCTGTGCAGCAAAAACAACATGGGAGGCAGCAGTTGCGAGTTACTGGTGTCTGCGGCCACAGCAGGCACTGTGATTCTCCAGTGGTTTGATTTCACCCCCCAAGATGCACTCTATTGTCTCCTGAGACAAACGGATGCCAACAATCCCTTTGTCAGCTGTAGGTCATGAGTGTCTTGTCACCCAAGGAGGTAGGTTGTGAATTCTGGTCCTATAGCAAAAGAAACATCCTAGACTTGTCCATTTGAAATGTTTTGTCTGCCTGCCAACATTCAGTCAGCACCATCTTCAGGACCTTTAGAAGTTATCTCTCTGGTCCTGGGCAGTAGGTGAGGGTGTATTGTTTAATGCACATATATGAATGCACAACTGCTATTTCGCATGGTTGTGAGGCTTATTTTGTAAATTGTTAACACTGTGGGATAAACGCCTTATTGTTGTTGTTGTTTTAAAAAACCACTGGCTTCAAAGTGAATGACTACAACAGACAATAATCCTTGATTTGAGAAGATTGATTTTAAAATCAATGTCCCTGGTTTTTCATCCGTTATATTTTTATGGTATGCTTTTCCATTTAGGGTAGCTCTTCAGCTACCCTAAATTATTTCATTCTAAATTAATGGAGAATCTAGCTGCCATCTTTTGAGTTGTCGGGCAAGGTGTGTATGTGAGAGAGTGGGGTGTGTGTGTCTTATTGTCTAATGGAGGGAACCCTCTGCTTCTGACTTAATCTGAGAATACTGCAAAGTGATTGTTGATGTTGGAAGACAAAGAATGCCTTACGGGTGGGAGAAAATTCCATAGCCAGAGAGAAAAGAGGAGAAGCTGCGTTTAAATCTCCAATGGCTTTTTGCAGTCTTAATTTCTTCCTTTTTCCTGGCAAAATTAATTAGATGGAAAGCTATGTTTGTCAAGAGTTATTGAGTTTGACAGGCCTGAGACAGTGCTAATTTATGTAGTTACTTTTATATTTAATGGTCTTGGACATCTATTTTTAAAAGACAGGAAAACTGTCCTACTACAATGCAGTGGACCAGAAGGGGGGGACGGTGTAGCTTCAGGACTCTCCCCCCCCCTTTACAGCAGCAGTAATCATATCATCTGCTGGAGCCCCAGCATACTTGCTTTACCAAATGACTGAGATGGCAACAAGGCTTTCAAGTTTTACTATTCTTGTGACCAGTTAGCGCTGAGGAAACTGGAGAATAAGAAACGATCAAGTAGGGTCTGGGTGCTTCTTTCCTGTGATGGCTTTCCTACGTAGGTCAGTGGCACTTATGTACTCCCAGGTAGCTACAAATTAGATTGCAATAATGTCATATGTGAATCCTGGGTCTCTCTAGTCAAATTCCGACATGGCATGTATCGTAAATCGTTCTTGGGCACCGCTTGAGAAAAGTCAAAATACAGTGGTACCTCAGGTTACATATGCTTCGGGTTACAGACTCTGCTAACCCAGAAATATTACCTCTGGTTAAGAACTTTGCTTCAGGATGAGAACAGAAATCGTGCTCCAGTGGCGCGGCAGCAGCAGGAGGCCCCATTAGCTAAAGTGGTGCTTCAGGTTAAGAACAGTTTCAGGTTAAGTACGGACCTCCGGAACGAATTAAGTACTTAACCCGAGGTACCACTGTAAACTATATCCAGAAGGTGTCCATGCTGTAGCTCTCAAGGGTAATAATTAGAGATGCATTAATGGCTTGCCCTTTACTTTCTCTAGTCAATTGCAGAAGGCTAGAGAGATGTATCTCAATGGATCTTGGGATGAAGGTCCCTCCTAAGGACATTGGAAAGTGTGCCTGAGGTTCCCAGTGCTCTGCTGTGGCCAACCTCCATTTTAAGGGCAGGCTTCAAAGATTCAATTCTCATGGTTTCTCAGAACCAACAGAACATTCTGTGATATCTCTCCGGCCAAGCCATGTTGTTGTTGTTGTTGTTGTTTAGTCATTTAGTAGTGTCCGACTCTTCGTGAGCCCATGGACCAGAGCACGCCAGGCACTTCTGTCGTCCACTGCCTCCCGCAGTTTGGTCAAACTCTTGCTGGTAGCTTCGAGAACACTAATGTGCATGTATTTCAGTGTCTACGAATTGTTGGCATCAGCCATGCAAAAGTTGAATAAGAGTAATTATTTTGAAATGTGATTGCAATGGCCACCTTCCCAAGAATACAAGTCTTGATAATAATGGTTTTGCAGGTGCAGTGAGGGAGGCTATAAACATTGTGTGTAATGGCAAACTGATTAAATGCTTGGGATGAAGAGTGTGTGTTTGGAACTGAAGATTTCTTATCGTACTTGGTGAATAGAAGGTACTCAATTGCCTTTTTGAGTAGCCAAAAGGTGTAAAACAAAATGGCTTAAGAAAATAAGGTGAAGAAATGACAGCTACTTATTTTCCCCAAAATAATCTTTATTATATATTGATATAAACACCATGTAGAGAAATGGGAGTAAGGACAGAATCCAGATAGTTCAGCACTCTTCAAGTCTCACTTATTTTCAATGGGAGAGTGATGCTGCATATAAGTTTGAGGTGGGAAAACTACACTCTTGACATTTTCTAGATATAATCTTGCTGGTTGAGGGATAAATTTTTTTCTGCCCAGAAACAACTTGGAAGAAAATGCCTTGTGCCACTATGCACACATTCTGAAGCATAACATGAGATTAGCGGTGTTTTGAAAAGGATTTATACATGAACTTTGGTCGTTTTGATCAAGAATCAGACTGCCTCCTGCATCAAGTTCCTGCTTATGTCAGAGCTGTTCATGCACTGCCGTCTTACGTATGTTAAGCACACGAAAGTATCAAACTCCATGTTGTGTTCCATTTCTGCAGCACAATTCTATAAGCATCGATTCATAATAGTTTTTATTCAGTCATATGCACTGTTTGTATCTGTCTTGGTGCCGGTTCCTTTAGGACCCCTGAAATATGCATGCATATATTGTGTATAATACGCGGCTGACTTGTTAGCGGAATGGGGAAAATCTTAACCCTCTTCTCATCGAGATTAAGGAATAAGAACAAAATCCATGTGGATAAGCTTGACATCAGAGCTTTCAGAAAATGCAATCCCTAATGGAGACAGTCGCATGGGAAGTGGTGCCAGGGCTGTCTTAAGTATATCTGGCGCTGTGGTGCAAAGATCCCTCCGGGGCCGCCCCCCCATTTCCCAGAGTTGTTGACCTTTTTTAGGGAGGACAGTGCTGACGACGTGCCCAGCTTCGTGGGGCTGGAGGAGCCGGGCAGCAGCTGGAGGGCAGCTCCTCCGGTGGGGAAGAGGCAGAGGCTGGACGCAGCGGCTCCTGGCTCAGCTAGCCGCTTCGTGCCCTGGTGGCCACAGCAGGCGGCGGCTCTGGGTATGGTGCTGCTTTGGCGCGGCATGGCGGAGAAGGGCGAGGGCGGCGAGCTGATGCCAGGAGGCACCACGTCCAGCCACCGCCTCTTCCCTGGTGCCCTCCAGAATCTGGCACCCTGTACCACTAGCCTCTATGGGTAAGACGCCCCTGAGTGGTGCCTATATTGGGCACAAGCAGCTCTCGGTGTGAGCTGGGGAATGCAACACATGTGTGCAGTCTGCTGCCCGAATCTACTACTTGGCAGAGTTGGAAAATCCTGGAAAGGAATGGGAGGCATCGGTGCTGTTTCCTACCTTGCAGACCCTATAGGGAAGGTTATAGGTTGTGCAAAGGAGGTGTGGATCCTGAAAAATCCCCACGGGCGCTCTGGAAATAGTGGCTAAACTAAAAGTGGAATTTTAAAATGATAACTTAAATATGTGCTTGACCAGCCTGCCTCTTTGATGCAGAAATGTAGTGCAGCATGGACTGTTTGACTCCTTCATATGCTGAATAAAAAAATGGCAATGCATGACCAACTCAGACGTAAACAGGCACCTGATGCTTGATCAGAATGGAACAACCAGATTCAATGTATGAATTCATACATTGAATCTGGTTGTTCCATTCTGATCAAGCATGCCACTGAGTTTCATAGGATGCTTGGCTAGGAGGTAACTAATTTTCCTTCAGGCTACCCAGCCCTACTTCTGTTCAATCACCTTACCATGCTCATGCAGTTAAAGGGAGATTTACATTTCAGGATCTGAATGCAGATGAGCATTTGTCAAAATAAATTTTGGTTTGGAAACGGCAGATGAGATTGCCTATGGTGGTTGTTAAACTCATGGTACAAGCAACTTGCAACTAGGATGGTGGAGAAAATTGCTTTGGTTCTCATTTAAAGGGGAACTTACAGAATTTGCACTTTTGGGGATGACTACACGAACTGAAACATTCGTGCTTGGAAATTGACACTTGCCTGAATTTTAACAATGCTGTTCTCCAGCCAAGTAATGTGTACAGAAATCCATATGCTAGGATAAAGTGTTAATAAAAATGTATATATTAGTTAAAATAACATACAAGCACACGTTATATTAGGGGAATTTGCTTTGCAAATATGCGTACGTTAGGAGAAATTAGCACTCATTATTCCTTTTGCTTGGTTTTCTTTCTTGAACTTAACATTTTACCCAGTGACCTATTTGAGCTCGTACAAGATGGCTGCTCAGGTCACATTCATTTTCACCTCATTTCATGTGTATAATGCATACCCAAAGGCTCTTCGGCTCCTTCTTGCTCATCAGGAGTTCCTCTTTCTTTACCAAGGCTAAATGAGACTGCTGCGTGTCTGTGTGTGGGTTTAAAAACTAGAATAAATCTAATCTCCAGTATAATAACATTAGCCATTTTAATAAGTACTCAGTAGAGTAGACCACTTCTTTCCCAGCTGAAGGCATATGCTGCTCCCTAGTGGTGCATGAAGTACTGCAATGAAAGAAAAACACAAGGGAAGAACTGAGAATCACTTTCTATCATAGGCTACCAGATCAGAGGTGTATTTGGGAATAACATTTTGGCTAGGGATATGAATGAATGACTAATGCAAGCCATCTTCTTTCATTGTTTTGTGGGGAGGTTGGTGGGAGGAGAAACTTGCAGATGGTACGCAGCTTACTTCTTCAGGGTGCTCTTTTCCCACCTGACTAGGTAGCATCCATCTGTGAAGAGAATTTTGAGAGATTTTCCTCTATCCCACAATTCCTCCCATAAGAAATAACATCCCTTATAGAAGGGAAGAGGGAAATGGATCTGGGGAAATAAATGTATGGCAGGCAATAGTAGCCTTGTGCTCTTGACCTGAACTTTGTCACTGCTCTGTACCCAAATATTTGGGCGGGGGGAGAGAGAGAGCTTCTGGGTGGATTTTGCCGTTTGCTGAGGGACGATGCAGCCAGAATCACCACTGACACAGGTGAAGGAGGAAGACAATTCCATCAGCTTTCTCTTCCGCAGGTCAGCTGTCTAAGAGGAAAAACTGTCTTCTGGTCCTGATCTTTTACCATGGGGCGGGGGTTTCCATGGAGGGTTTGCTCTCCCAGATAGAATCAGTGAGAGGGCCATTTTGCTACTGATTTTTATAAACTATTATGGGCATGGTTTTGGCTAATGAGCAGGGTAGGAATGTCTTTATATATATGGCTGAGATAAATGACACTTCTTTTTGTCTTCTTTTTTTAAGCTGCAGGACTATTCAAACTTATTTATCGAATTGGTTGATTGGCTAACACAGACCCCTCTTTACCTAACTTACATTCAAGTTACACAGCAATGCCCTCCAACCCAGAATAGAATGATAAAAAATGTGTACCTTTCTGGGGAAAGATTCTACAAAGTCCCAGCCTATCTGTTAGGCCTTTTAGCTATACCATGATTAAATTGCTAAAGTTCATGGAGAGGAAGCTGCAGACCATATTATTTCTGAGCCTTCTTAGGATTGTGAGCTCATGAGACAATTAAGATATCGGGAATTGAGCCTTATTAATGATACCAAATCTTTATAAGAGAACTGGTCACCCTTTTTTATAGATTCAGACTGAATTGTAACAGCTTGAGCCTAGTTTGAAGGATTTCGGACAAATGTGTTAATAGTCTGAAGATGTAAAGGATTATTAACAGTAAAGATATTGACTGAGACAGGTGTGCGTAGAGCCTCTATTCTGGAACTCATTCACATTCGATTCTTGCCTTATATTACAGAAAATGATTCAAAAATGGAAGTTGGCTAAGACCACTAGTTACTTCGTACGCAACTTTGCAGATAGTACTCATCTTCTCAAATTCTTCAGGATGCTCCTTCCCCATTTCACTAGATGGCATCCATCTGTGAAGGGAACTTTGAGAGATTTTCCTCTAACCCTCAATTTCTCCCATGAGAAATAACATCTCTTATAGAAGGGAAGGGGAAAGTGTGTCTGGGGAAAGAACCATGGCAATCTTTGGGAATCTCTGTTTCTCCAGTCTGTACCCTGGTGGTAGATGATAGTTCTAGTTGCAGTGCTTGCTTATTCCTATTAAGCGAGACTGGTTGGACTTCAGTCCCTAGCAGCCTTCGTCCCAGTTAAGGGATATCTACTGGGGCCAGAGACCAGAATCCACTCATTAGATTTCACTAGTATCCAGATGTCTCCCCTTTTTAGCTTAGTCACAGTGTTCTCCTCATTTCGTTCTTTTGTTTAAACCCTAATAGTCACAAGAGGGCAGAGTTGTCATATAGCTTCTCCAAGTTCTTTAATTTCCAGGGAATCCGCCAGCTATTACCTGGAGCAGTGTTTCCCAACCTTTTTTGGGCAAAGGCACACTTGTTTCATGAAAAAAATCTCGAGGCACACCACGTTACAGCCCCGTGACGTCAGCGCGCAGCGTCACGCCGGGAGGGACGCACGAAGGAGGGGGGAGGGCGAGCCCCGTTCCTCCCCATCCGCCCCTTTCCGTGCAAGGAGCGCGAACAGGTGTGAGAAGGGGGTCAAACCTGCGGGCCGGCGCCGGGGAACCTCCAAGCTTTGGGGGGGGGAGGAGGCAGCAAAGCGAGGCAGGAAGGAGAGCACGGCTTGGCTGGGTGAGCTTTGGCAGGGGCAGGGAATGAGAGCCGTGAGGCGGGCGCTGCGGACGGAGGCGCTGCCCGCCGAGCTCGCAGGCAGCCAGGCAGGCAGACGGCGAGAGCCCTGCGCTGGGCGGCCTCTCCTCGCCGCCGCCGCTCCACATCTCGCCGCCCGACTCGCCCGCCTCCCTCCGGGGACGGCGCCCCAATCAAAAATTTGACTTAAAAAAAATATCTTTCGAATTTTTTAATTTTTCCCACGGCACACTAGGCAACATCTCGCGGCACACTAGTGTGCCGCGGAACAGTGGTTGAAAAACACTGACCTGGAGCATGGGTAGGAAAACTAAGGCCCGGGGTCCAGATCTGGCCCAATCACCTTCTAAATCCGGCCCGGGAATCAGTATGTTTTTACATGAGTAGAATGTGTCCCTTTATTTAAAATGCATCTCTGGGTAATTTGTGGGGCCTGCCTGGTGTTTTTACATGAGTAGAACGTGTGCTTTTATTTAAAATGCATCTCTGGGTTATTTGTGGGGCATAGGAATTCATTCATTCCCCCCAATATATATATATATATATATATATATATATGCAGGTTTTGGTGTCTTCGGGTGTCTTCCCGTGTAAGAGTCGGGGTGTCTGTGCGACGTTTCGACGAGGTCTCACTCGTCATCTTCAGGCTGGTGCTTTCGGCTTCTTGTTACTGGAACAGAGCAGAATCTGGTGTTTGAGTTCCTATAAATACTGTTGAGGGGTGTGGTGTATAGCCTCCAACGTTCTGGGCAGAGAGGAAGTTCCTAGATTAGTGTGCCTCTTCTTCTTTTGTTCCTTAATTACTTGAGGGATATCTTGAGTGATTTCATGAGTGATATTCTGAATACCACTGGGTGGGTCATTAAGTGTAGATTAGTTGCTAAAGCTTTTGTGTATATATATATGTATATGTATATATATGCTTTCGTAGATTTTCACGGGTACAGGAATGCAGGTTTTGGTGTCTTCGGGTGTCTTCCCGTGTAAGAGTCGGGGTGTCTGTGCGACGTTTCGACGAGGTCTCACTCGTCATCTTCAGGCTGGTGCTTTCGGCTTCTTGTTACTGGCTCTGTTCCAGTAACAAGAAGCCGAAAGCACCAGCCTGAAGATGACGAGTGAGACCTCGTCGAAACGTCGCACAGACACCCCGACTCTTACACGGGAAGACACCCGAAGACACCAAAACCTGCATATATATATATATATATATATATATATATATATATATATATATACACATACACACACACACACAAAAAAAAAAAACCCGGCCCCCCACAAGGTCTGAGGGACAGTGGACCGGCTCCCTGCTGAAGAAGTTTGCTGACCCCTGAGGAATTTCTATAAGAATGGCCATAGCAACAGCCAAATGCCATGTTGGCCCCCCAAAAGCAACTTTATTCTCCTTAGTGAAATTTGCATAAAACAATGAAGTGCGGACTAAAATTTTGGCTCTTTGTTTTTTTCCAAATATGCCAACTGATTTTCCTATTGTGTGCACATTCTTGCCCTGGCTAGTCTCCTGTGGGAACATAATGCATAATCCTTATTCACCGCCAGGGCTTGCAGTTGAACTGCACACTTCCACAGTAATATATCCACAATGAAACAGCAGGGCAAAGTCTGCACCTATCCGATGAATGGCTGCTAACTAGAACAGGGTGCTCTGAATATGCTAAGTGGGAGCATAATTGTCTTAGGAAAATCATGGAAAATTCCTCTGCCAGTTCAGCTTCTTTGAACCCTATGCTGCTAGTTCATTTCTCAATTTCGTTAATGTTCTTACTGGTTTCCCCTTGTCTGCTTTCTCAGTTTTTTGTTCTATTAAAGCTTTGTTGTTGTTTATACAAGAGTATAGATGCTAGATAGTTTTGGCGCTAATGAGAATCTGGGTTGTTTTTAAAAGACATTGATAAAGCTTTTGTGCATTTTGTAAAAGCAGCATTGAAGTTGCTTTTTGCGACATCCTCCATGTGTTGCTTGCAGATAATATCAGATAATATATGGAGAGTGTCCCATGTCACTGCCAGACATTTTCATGTAGAATGAGCTGATCATCTACATCCTGCCACAATCAAGGTTTGCCAGAGGGGAGCTCTTGAGCCTGCCTTGTAATCTGTTAGGTTATTTAATGCCTAATAGGAATTGACTAATCAAGTCTGTTCCTAGTTCTTGTTGCTTTCAGATATAATTCACCCATAAGTCTGTCCTATCATGCTTTCTCCCCCCCCCCCTTGATCTGAACAAAATTCCGCATTTAAACAAACATTTGCCGTCCAAGTGTATTTCTAAATATCCCCCCCGAAAATACACATTTTATTTTGTATATGTAATATTAGGCATTTTATTTTGATACAATTGTGTTTTATCCAAGGACTCTGTAAGAACATTTGGGACATGCAAAATCTGGTGGATAACCGAGTTCTGATGGACACATTTAGTCTGGGAGATACAGTGGTACCTGGCAAGACGAATGCCTCGCAAGACGGAAAACTCGCTAGACGAAAGGGTTTTCCGTTTTTTGAGCTGCTTCGCAAGACGAATTTCCCTATGGGCTTGCTTCGCAAGACGAAAAACGAAAACATCTTGCAAGTTTGTTTCCTGTTTCTTAACACCGTTAATACAGTTGCGACTTGACTTCGAGGAGCAACTCATAGAACACGGTGTGGTAGCCTTTTTTGAGGTTTTTGAAGACTTCGGTGATTTTTGAAGCTTTTCCAAAACTTCTTTTAAACTTTTAAAACTTTTTTGGGGGGGTTTTGGATTTTGGCTTGGGGTGTTTGGAATTCAAGGACTTGGTGTTGGGGAGGGGTTTGCAAGAATCTGGACGCTTGTGTGGTTTTTCCCTGCATTTTTATGATTTTCTGTGACCATTGGGCCACTCTGCTGTTTTTTTAAAAAAATCTGGATTTGAATTTCTGTGTGGTGGGTGGCTGGGGGAACAGTTGAGGAGGGGTTTGCAAGAATCTGGAAGCTTGTGTGTTTTTTTCCTGCATTTTTATGATTTTCTGTGACCATTGGGCCACTCTGCTGTTTTTTAAAAAAAATTCTGGATTTGAATTTCTGTGTGGTGGGTGGCTGGGGGAACAGTTGGGGAGGGGGTTCTTCAGCAAGAAGCAAATAGTGGAAGAGGAACCTTCTTCGAGTTGTCCCCCAGAGTCTTAGAAAATGTACTGTACACTTTGTTGATTTTTAAATGTTTTTCTGTCATGTTTAGAAACTTAATTTATTGTTCCTTCAATTTTTGAAATGCTCTTTACAGTATGTGTGACTTTAAAGAGCACTTAATAAACTCTTGTTGTACCAAATTTGGCTTTGTTTGGACGTTTTTTGACCATAGGAACGCTTAATTGAATTTCAACGCATTCCTATGGGATTTCGTGCTTCGCAAGACGAAAAATTCGCTAGATGAAAATTAATTTCGTCTTGCGAGGCACCACTGTACAGATCAAGTCAATTTGTATCACAGTTCTCATAAATCAAATTCCTCAAGGAACCCTAGTGCCTGCTTGTATTTTAAGTAAAATTAGTTATTGAATGCAACATGGCAGAGTAAGATGCAACAGCTCTTCAGTGGGTCCTGCCCTATTCTTGCTCCGAAATGGAAAACTGAATTTGGCTCTTGTGCACCAAATAACTAAATGGTTTCTCTTACCTTGTTTCACTGACTGTTGGTATGGTATGGCTAGGATAGAAGATGCAATTCAGAGATCCTTCCCACCCCATTTGGTTTGTTCTGCAGTTGGGTCTTCTGCTACTGTCACATTTAACTTCAGCTGCCACAGTTAATCTCAGCTGGAGTCTGCTTACTTGGTCCATCTAGACCCAAATGAACCTTGGCATATGCGCATATTCCATCCCTGCATCTCCTTATCACAGAGCAAAGATGAGCATGGAGCTCCTGACGTCTGGAAATGAGAAGTCTATTGGACATGACAGGGCAGAACAGGACACCAAATCGGGGATTCCTGTTGGCAGGCAACAGGCCCCTTTGATATTTCAGTATGCCATTTGCTCACTCATGAGGCTTTGAATCTATCCTCTGAGCTGCTAATGTGCACATAGACTTGGAGTGGATGAAGCCTTTCACATTGGCTCTGAAGGAAGATATGTGCGATGAACCAGGTAGTTCGGAGGGGGGTGGGGGTTGCAGAGGTAAAGGAACAAAATCGGTCATTTGTGTACAACACTGTGCAAATGTGTCTTGAAATGCAATGTGGGGGAGAGGGGACAATCTTGCTGCATTTTAAGCTATTAATTATGTACATAGCCTTCGTGTGGCCAAAGCCTTTCACATTGGCTCTGAAGGAAGATCTTGGATAAATCTGGACAAGTCTGATTAAAACAGGAAAGTGTGGCCTCCAGAACTTCATTCCTAGCAATACCCAAGGTTCGTGGTTTATAGCCTTTTAGACCTGCCACTAATTCAACTGAATCACTTCTCTGATAAGTATCATGGCTTCACTTCGATTGGGGAGGTCTAAATTTGGTTGCTTGGTATGTGTAATGCTTGCAGATAACTGTGCTCCAACTAATCTAGCTGCCAGACTGTCAAACTGGTCTCTGGTGCATTGGTGCTAATCAGGCATAATAAACAGATGAACATTTCAGATTTCTTCTTCTAATGAGGTGACAGTGGATGTATCTTGCCATTAACCTTCTTGCCGCACTGTAATTATTCAGTTTTTGATCAGCTGGATGCTAATCTATTAGAAAGTAGGAGCTGGGGGAGGAGGAAATAAGGGTTTAATAGCATTTTGGGAATTGAACCTGCTTTAAAGCTGAAGCGTTAATCCACTTGCATAAGAAGGGCAGTGTGGCTAAAGAATCCTTATTTGCCAATGAACTGAAGGTAAAAATTAACTTGGAGAAAATGGACAGTTGTTAATTAAAATGTTCAGTATTTCTACCTATCCCTGTTAAAATGCTTATCTTAATCTCCCTTATAATTTCAGTGGAGAGCTTTTGAGCAGTATTATCTCCCAACTTGGGCTGCATCATTCTTCATGTGATGTTTCCTTTCAGAGCTTGGCTTGAAAAACACCATATTTCTGTATGGTGCAAGTGAAGTGAAGTTCCTCTTGTACACTAGAGAAGTTGACTGAAAGTTTATAGAGATCTTCGGTGTCTGGTTCAGTCTTCAGCAATCTGGCACCCTCCAAATGTTTTGGGCTAGAAACAGCTATAGCCAGCACTGGTGCTGATGGGAGTTGTAGTCCAAAAGATCTGGCAGGAGTACCAGGATGGCAAAGAATAACATGGAACACATTTTTATAGCAAAAGCATACCTTGTTCTTCTCATGAACACTGACAGGCTGGACACATTATATTTAACAGAGCCTTGAAATGCAGCAGTTGTTTTAAAACCGCATATTGATATGACTGGCCCTAACTGTAGAGCTTCCTAAAAATAATCTCTACAAAAATTTGTTCCACATATCCCATCCAACTATATTCACCCTACCATGATTTCTTCACTGATTACTACCAGTCTTTGCTGGTCTGTCTTGGTTAACATATTGTTTTCAAACTCTAGAAGGATGCTAGATCATAGCTGCAAACGCACCACACTTTCCAGTAGAATTATTTATGGTAAGGCTAATGGTACATGGTAATAAACCTGACATGTAGAGGATTTTTAATGGCCAGAGGACTAGGTCTGAAGTGCCTTGTCCCTCCTCATGACTAGCAGAAGTTTGAGGTGTGTAATTTTAGGGTTTAATCTGGTTACGAACTTAATTAATTCCGGAGGTCCGTTCTTAACCTGAGACCGTTCTTAACCTGAGGTACCACTTTAGCTAATGGGGCCTCCTGCTGCCACCAGCACATGATTTCTGTTCTCATCCTGGGGCAAAGTTCTTACTACTTCCGGGTTAGCTGAGTCTGTAACTCAAAGTGTTTGTAACCCGAGGTACCACTGTATTTTAAGAGGTGATACAGCAGGCACAGCGAATGTCCCTTTTGTGTCGGTGCACAGAGCTCTTCCATTCTCCCAATCATGCCACACCGGGCCTGCTTTTTCAGGGAGCCATTCTTTGGAAAGCTATAACATGTTACCATTACACAGTGTGCCTGCTTTGTGGTTTGATATGGTGGTCACCTGGGATGAATCATGGTTCCTTCCAATTTGGCAGGCACCATCATCACCCAGAAAGCCACTAGGATTGGTTGGCTGGTTGAAGTGCCGGTAGGCCCTGGGGGGGGCAGCACTTCTGCATGAGGGAAAACTTGCTCTGTCTGGTCTGTTCCTGGGCTATTCGGCCTGCAGCGTCAGCGTCACTTTGCTGTCACCATCTTCCCACCCATCCTTCTTCTATGTTTTCAGTTGCTGTGGACAACTGTTGATCACCAGTTCTCAGAGCTGGGAAAATTTTTTACTCCTACCTTAATTGGCCTTGTGCTTTGAGGTTTTCTCACCTTCCCAATGGCAAGGATGTGCATTCACTTGTAACTATTTACTATTCTGGCGCGAGAAGACACCAGGCAGTTTCCTTAGCCTGGGATCCACTAAGGTGTGGCACCTGGATAGCCCTAGCAGTGGGATCTGGGGCAGGCTGCCACATACCCAGGTTGTAGGCAGGGCCCACAAAGAATGGTCCATGCTTCTGGTTGGCCAGTGTGTGAGCAGGATGCTGGATTAGATTTTGGCTAATCCAGCAGGGCTCTTCTTGTGTTCTAAATAAAAACCCTATGTTCTTAGCAAAAGTCCCATTTTCACTGCTCATGCTTGTGTGCATTATATTTAGCTGAATAAGAACTGAAGGTACTTTCTCCCTCCTTTTTAAAAGGAGGTGTTTAGGGAAAGTTGCCTAGGGATTTAAATGGTAATGTGATGGGGACCTGAAAGGAAAAGACTGTGCAATTAGTAAATCTCTCCTATTGTGACAGCTCTATTATTAAACTGTCATAAATGCAAGTCTGTTAATCAGCTGTCTGCTCAATTCCCCCCACGCTCACTCTTTGCTAACCCCCTCTTGATTTTGCACTCTAAAATATAACCTGCTTTAGCGCTCGACTCTCCTGCAGAGGGAATCCTTTGTGAAGCTGAAATGCATAATGGGGAGCAAGAAGGGGAAAGCCCCATGAGCTGTCAAACTTCTCTCTCCCCTCTGAAGCTTTCAGTGTCTCCCTTTGAAGCTGGAGGAAATACAGTGTAGGAGCCTGGTCTGTTTAAGCTCAAATTAAGCTTTTGCCCTTGAGGAAGAAAGCAGGGAGGAGGGACAGGCTAACAAATTGATGGTCTTTACTACATTATACCTTTTTGCCCGAATGAAATAAGTGAGTTCTACCAAGGCTATGGGTGTTAATAATCAATCTGACTTAATAAAATGTGCTAACAAATCTCCTAATCCCCGGAATAAAAACAAAGCAAAACAGAGGAAGCAAAAACATTCAGCATCATGGCCAGGAACGCAAATGAAATCTCTGGTCTCCTATTCCAGCTGATGGGGGTTATCAAGGAGCATATTACGCCCACATGAAAACAACGCAACTATGCTGGCTTCCGTTGTATTTCTGGTTTCAATTCAAAGTGCTGCTTAGGGCTTTAGAAGTCATTGCTCCTACATACAGCCTGCCCAGATGTTGGGATCTGTTGGAGAAGTTCTCATGTTCTCTCACCAAACAAGGCAGACAACAGGAAAACCTGCATTTATTCCTCACTAATGGTATTTCAACATTGCGGGAGGGAAATCTAATGAGCCTTTGGCCTGTCACTGTTTTGTTTTTTTGTTTTCAGTTTTTAATTATTTTTGCTGATCCTACCTGCTCTTTGTGTGCTATTGGTTTTAGCATTTCTGCTAATTTAAGATGCCTTGCTTTCCTGTTGCATGTCTTGAGCACCTATGGTTGGAGGCAAGATATTAATTGGTAACAAATAAAGAATCAAAGGTGCATTTTAAGAGAAATACTACTACTAATGATAAGTTATGTCCCCTTTCCCCCTTTTTCTCTGAGATGGGTATGCTAATTGCAGCTGTTTTAGTGCCTTATCCCACGGAAAATGCATTAGTCTGGTTCTGCCTCATTTTTGTCTCCTTTTCTTAAACAATCCTACAAAAGACCATAATGGATGTTCTTTGTTCTCATTCCCATGCTTATATAAATATACAAAAGAGCTCTCTTATTTCAGAAACCAGAACTACCAGCATACCTTAGATGGTAGCAAGGTGGATGCAAATGAGTAAATGACTCATCTAAATTGTCCCATGGGGGATATAGTTGCCCACTTAAAACCATTTGCATAGCAGATTACCATACTGAACCTGTGCCATACTGCCTAATCCAGGCTGGCAACTTGTTCAAATTCCATGTAAATGTGAAAGCTGTGAATAAAGTCATGCCAGCACAATTTTGTGACTAATATGTGGGCCACTCGCCCTTGTGTCCCAAGGAAGACCATTATCTACCACTCCATTTCTCACATGAAGGCTTTGAGGTTCCTAAAGATGTGCCTCAAAAATGTTTATGTGAAGCTCTATGCTTGGCAGTAGATGATGCTTCTGTGGGGATTTTATTTTAAGGCCCACTATAAAATAATCGGCGGGACGCGGGTGGCGCTGTGGGCTAAAGCCTCAGCGCCTAGGGCTTGCCGATCGAAAGGTCGGCGGTTCGAATCCCCGCGGCGGGGTGCGCTCCCGCTGCTCGGTCCCAGCGCCTGCCAACCTAGCAGTTCGAAAGCACCCCCGGGGGCAAGTAGATAAATAGGTACCGCTTACCAGCGGGAAGGTAAACGGCGTTCCGTGTGCTGCGCTGGCTCGCCAGATGCAGCTTTGTCACGCTGGCCACGTGACCCGGAAGTGTCTCCGGACAGCGCTGGCCCCCGGCCTCTAGATGTGAGATGGGCGCACAAACTCCAGAGTCTGTCAAGACTGGCCCGTTCGGGCAGGGGTACCTTTACCTTTACCTATAAAATAATGAGATATATGCAGCTGTCCTTAGGGCTCACCCAGGAATCTGTGCTGCCTGAGGCGAAGGGAGGTGTCTCCTTCTCTCTCTCTTCCTACTGCGGCTTCCATATTTTCTCCCCCCGCCCCAGCTGCTTCTTCTCCTTGGCTGCTGCTTCCAACCCTCGCTCTGTCCCCTTCCCGCTTTTTCTTGCAGCTGCAGTAGTGGTAGCGACATCAGTTAACCTTTCTCCTCCTATCTAGTCTTGGCTCATTCTGAGAAAGGACCAGGGTGGGGATCCTTCATTAGAGTGGCAACATACGTACATACATAATTTTATTTGTATGCCTCCTTTCCACAGTATATACCATGCTCAAAGTGTCTTACAACACAAAAATACATAATTACAACATAACAAAAGTATGTTCAGGATGAACTTTACCTCAGGATGAGAACAGAAATCGCGTGTGGCGGCAGCAGGAGGCCCCATTAGCTAAAGTGTTACTTACCTCAGGTTAAGAACAGTTTCAGATTAAGAACAGACCTCCAGAACGAATTAAGTTCATAACCAAAGGTACCACTCTACACACTCTAATTGAACAATTCCCACAGAAATCATAAAAAGATCAAAAACAAAGATGAAAATATCAATAACTGCAACACCCCCTATCCAGCAACAAACTCCCTAGGCCTGTACGATACCAGCAGCCTCAGTTTTTGTAGCTGTTGGGAAAAGACCTGCAAAGCAGGGAGAAAGCCTTCAGGACTCAATGTGAAGGTGTGGTCTCCAGCCTCTTCAGCAGCCTCACCAAGGCATTCTGTTGAGGTGACTAAGAAACCACCTGCCCTGCAGCCACTTTAAATTTTCTTTAAATTTTAATATTTTAAAATTAGTTTAAGCTTCTAGGTACTGCTTTTCTCTAAGGAAGCTCCCATGTGTGCCTTGATTCTATCTCGGGGTGAGGAAGGCTAGAGAGGGAGGAGAAGAGTCCTGCAAAAGCTCATGTGCATGAAAGCCAGATGCTGTGAGGCTTCTTTAGACTTGCCCAAGCCAGTGGTGAGGCAAGTGAATAGGGCCCCAAGTGGGCACCACTTTGCCACCCCCTGAGATGCCCACCACCTGACAGGATTGCCTCAAACCGCCTCATGACTGAGCTGGCCCTGGCTGCCTTTTCCCCACACTTCCCCCAGCCCTTATTTTTAAAAGGTTGTGATGGAAAAATAAGCTGTCGGGCAGCACAGACCCATTGCTCTTCCGAAAACACAAGACTGAGTGGTGGTGCTGGTGATTACAGCTCTAAAAGCCAGTCCAATCAACTGCAGTCCCCCCCCCCCCGTCTGAATTACTGAAGTTGCTCATGAAACTTTAAAAAGATCTTTTCTGGTGGGTAAAAAAGGTAGGAGGCAAAGTGGTTGGAGAGCAGATACTTTCCAGCGACTTATTTAAAGTCAAGATATCATTGCCTTCGTTCCTCAAATGGGCTGGCATAAATCAGCTGTGCTGTGTAAAACACTTGGGTTACATCTGCATTGTGTTGCTATGGTAACTTAACTGAAAGGCATGGGTAAGTGACTCCAGGCAATGCTGCCAAGCCGGAGACTGTCTGGTCAAGGGGAAAAAAGCCTGCTATGTGTTTTGGGTCCCTCAGTGCTAATAAAGAGGAGCTAGTGGCAGCCTGCTCTTCTTTTTCCCCCTCCGCCACCCAGACTGAAGCCTGTGTTCCGCGTAAAGCCCAAAGTTCATCTTGAAGAAAACACAGTGCCTGCTTTCGCCTGCTTTCTACTTGGATCTCATGCTTTTCTGGTGTGTATGGTTTTTTTATATTATTGGGATCGATGCTGATGTCATGTTAAATATTCACCTTAAGAAACCGCAGCTCCGTTTCTACTCCCACACATAATCCTGAAAGTGGTAAGTTTGTGAGGCAGCTGGAAATTCTGCTTCCTCTTGCCTAGGCACTTTCACGAAGCGATGGCTCCCAGGATTCCCAGAACTTGGGGCAGCAACCCTAGCTGTTGAAACATCTTAAATCTGTAGCGTTGATAGGTTACTAAAACTTTGCTTCTGGGAAAACCTGCCACAAATTATGTGGCTATATATTGTGGGCGGGCAGGCTGACGGCAGGATTGTGCCCCTTGGCCCCTGCCCATATGCGTTCAGAGACAACAAATGTTCCACCATGACATGGGGCTTGAAGCCACGGCTCTGAGATTAAGAGTCTTATGTACCACTGACTGAGTTGATCTATGGAACTGGTACTGTAACATATTACTTGTTCCATATTTGTAAGAAACCAATCTTTTAGTGTGGTGGTATCTGCACTTCGGAACTCCTGACTCTTACTGATATCAGGCAGGCACTTTTACTGTACTCTTTTTGTCACCTGCTAAAAACATTTTTTCCCCTTTTAAACAAGGCTTCCCAGATATTTAGAATGCTGGTGTTTTAGTTTATTGCTGGTGTTAATTTTCTGAAGAATGAACAATAATTTTATTATTTTCTATGCCATCCATCTGACTGGACTTAAATTGTTTTTATTAATAATGTCATGGTTTCATTCTTTTTGTAAACCATTTTGAACTTTTTCCTTTTTTTGCAATCAAGCAGTATATACATTTTATGAAATAAGTAAATGATAACTGATACAAGGAGGCCTTGGGCTTCATCAAGCTCCCTCTTCACTTCAGCCATGTGACTAGTTCCCTCTTTGCTAGAGGTCCTCTGGAAGTTGGTCTTAAAGGAAGGTGAAGCTTGTCGGAGGATGGGCTCTCTTGGTCTTGGGCTCCCTGGGCTCTTTCAGGAAGAAGGGCAGGATATAAACTGGAGCAATATAGGATCCTATTTAAAATTTGTATACTGCCATTCATCACAAGATTCCACGATGGTCTACTATAAAGTCAGCCAACGTTACTGAGTATTTAAAACTGTCAGGAAAACCAGAACAGATAAAAGTGATTGAGCTTAAATGCAATAAAAGGTCTGGAGAAATAAAAAGGTCTGCTCCTGGCACCGAAAAGAGCAGTGTAGAAAAGAGACTTCCGGGGTTGGCGCGATCTGGGAATGGCGGATTCCCTCCGAGCTCCGGAGGGAATCGGCTCAGCGGGGGATGGGTCTTTGCCGTGCCGGCGACACGGGGACCCTTAAAACCGCAGGCACGAAAGCCTGCGGACTGAAAAGAGACTTCCGGGGTTGGCGCGATCTGGGAATGGCGGATTCCCTCCGAGCTCCGGAGGGAATCGGCTCAGCGGGGGATGGGTCTTTGCCGTGCCGGCGACACGGGGACCCTTAAAACCGCAGGCACGAAAGCCTGCGGACTGAAGACTCGGTGGGTGCCTTAAGCGCCCCCCCTGATTCGCAAAGAGCCTTTTTAAAGGCTGCGGAGGGGATACGGGGGGTGGCGTGGCACCGAGAGTCCATCGCTACCTCTGCTGAGCGAAGCCGCGAGCCATGACCGGAGAGCGCTGACTTCCTTCCTTGAAATTCGGCTGAGAAAAAGAACCCGTGAGTTAATTGAATTTGGATTCTAAGAATTTTACCTATTGAATTTGAGACGATCGGGGGATGTGTTAAAAGGAAGTCCGCACCCCCCCCCTTGCAGACGATCCAGAGCAACGATAAAAGAACTAAGCTGGAGTGCCTACCCTGTAAAGGGTGAGTTTAAAAAGACAGTAACTTCCAAGATTTGGAAAAGATTTTTTTTTGAGCAGGAGAGAGGAGTGTTGGAAGGGGTATATTTCTGTTGTAAGCAACCCCCCCCTCCCGGGCCCGGGAGTGTCCTACTTTGGAGCTGGTATAAGAAGAGCAGAGTTTGACAGCTGTCAAAGCTGTCAAACGGACTGTTAATAGTAGAAAAATTGCTACTTAAGACCCCTCTGGATTAAAAGGAGTTACAATTGAACTAAAATTGTTGGAAACAAAGAATCAATAATAAGACAGAGGACTGTTGGAGAAAAGAACACTAAGTAACCAGATTCCCTCTAGGGGGAAATCTGTGGAATTACAATGGCTGTGGATGGAAAGATACTGGGAGAAATCGAAAGGATGTTTTATTTGGTTGGAATCTTACAGGAACAGACTACGGCTATGAGTGAACAATTGATGACCTTGAATCCTGAAACAAGTAGTTCTGTTCAATGTAATGAGAACCTGGCTGAGAAAGAATCCACAGCTGAGCCGGAAATGATAACCAAAGAAGAGGAGAAGACAAAACAAGAAAGAGAAGAACTGAAATGGGAAAATATTGTCCAGAAGCTGACATCTGTGGAATATAAACAAGGAGACTATTGGACTGAACCTACTACAAATCTACGAAAGATCCAGAAGATGAAAGTGGAGGCCCTGGGAATTTATGAAATCAAGGAATTTAAAATAAAGAAATATAATTGGGGCCTCCACATAGACTCTGACTTTGATTATGTTCAAAATTCATGCCTTGTGGAAATTCCTCAGCAGTTGTTTGAAAATATGGGAAGAGATTTTGGACTGACTGTGAAAGAACTCTTTCGAGACGTGAAGACCGACATAAAGGATTGCCAACTAGGCCGGCGGAGAGGGACTGAAAGAGATTTGAGAGCCTCGGACGTAAGGAATCCGGGCTAATAATTGCTATTTTGGACATGTTTTTGGAAGGGACACAAACCGGGGAAGGGAGGGAGGGAAGAATCTAGTTTCAACAACACTTAAGACTATGGGATTTAGCTAACAAGATTATTATTTAAGACAAAATGGGAAATCGTTGGAAGGGAACTGAGGTCCAACTTAGAATAAATTTAATTTTGCTTTTATATATATATAAAGGACTAATATTAAGATGGATAAGGAAATGCCAATTTGCTGATACAAATTTGGGAATAGGGATGCAAGGGAGGGGGTGGGGGGAAGTCAATGACCAGGGTTAGAAAATAAGTTTTTTCTGGAAACTATATATGTTTGTTGTTTTACTTTTCTGTTTGTTTGTTTTTATGTTTTTTGTGTTTTTGTCTTTGTCTATATAAAATGTGAAAACCCAATAAAAATTTTATAAAAAAAAACAAACGAAAAGAGCAGTGTAGT
This sequence comes from Podarcis vaucheri, assembly GCF_965113315.1. Lineage (NCBI taxonomy): Eukaryota > Metazoa > Chordata > Lepidosauria > Squamata > Lacertidae > Podarcis > Podarcis vaucheri. Next base: position 93,152,643 of record NC_138760.1, on the reverse strand, counting down.
GAGGCTATAGGCTATATTAAGTGTTGTGTTGAACCACACTTTCAATTCCAGGGCCAGCTCATTGTGGAAGAAACAGCTTCAGCAGTGCCAAAAGACCTTGATGTCTTTATTTAGTCATTCCTTAATTCAGAGTGCTCATTTGCGTTACAAATGTGTCTCCTTATTCTGAAATTATTTTAAGTCTTGTGTAATTATTTAAGTCTAGTGAAATGTAATTATTAGCTGTGCAAAATAATAAGCAATGTGCATCCTTGCTCCATGGCGGAATCAAATGTGTCCAGTGAAGGGGTGGGTGGGATGCATGCAAAATGTCCCCCCCCCAAAAAAAAAGAAGAAAAAGTGCCCAATAATGCAGGGCAGTTGACAGGATGAGGATTGCTTCAAATCGGTGATCAGACTGGCTGCAGAAAGCTTCGTAAATTAATGGAGGGTGTGCATTTCACACACTGAATCCAGGAAAGAGCTAATTGGGTACAGGAACTGTAGACTGCACTAGCTCCACATGCCGTTCTCTGTTATGAGTTGCATTCAAATCTTGTGTAGAAGCTCCCATTGAGTTGGAAGGAGTGGCATGGGCTACCTAGGTATAGAATTCAATGAAAATAGGCCTGCAAACGTCTTCTACCAACATGCTCCAGAGGCGGATTTAGGGGAGCACTACCGGTTCACCCACAATGGATGATAAGCCAAGAGGGTGCCACAGAGGGCACTGCCTGCTCACCTCTGGGCAGGGGACATACAGACAGGGTGGGTGGGTGCTAAATCCAGTGGCAATCTGGGGGGCGCTCTAGTTATGGCCCTCACTTCAAGGGGCTGGAAGCCCGTCCTCTCCAGGGTTACTGGTTGGCTTGTTTGTATGGGCCAATGCCTGCTCGGTTGGGAGGGAAGGGCCAAACATCCCAACCCCCACTGCGCAGGAAGTGAAACATAGTCCCCCGGGGCCATGCCACAGCTGCACCGAGCAGCAAAGGCTACCCTCCCAGTGCCCCAGGTAAGCGGTTACTCTCTTATCCATTTTAGTTATTTGGGTGTGGAGCTGCTACCACTTTCACACTCTTCAAAATAGGACCTAAACGTCTTGGGCCAGTTTCAGCCAGACTAGTCATTATGTGAAAGTAGCCTTTGCTTTCACCTTCACAGGCTTTTAAGAGGTGAAAAACACTTTCATGGTTGGAAATCAGAAAAAATTTAAGGTTTTACTTCTACAGGCACTATATGATAGAATCTCGGGGGGTGTTAATGGAAATGGCAGGAATCTTTCTATTAAATTTTATGTCTTGGACACCGTTCAAGTTTTCCAGTAAAAACCTGTGAGCCTTATACTGTGACTCCATGATCTTGAGTCTGCTTGAAGGATATATTGCTTGCTTTGCCTGTTGCAACTTAAAACAAAAAAAACCAGGGCAGGACAGAATCTGCATTTTAAACTGGTTGGTTTTTTTAAAAAGTATGGACAAAAATGGTTCGCAAATACTTGCTTTTATCTGTGAGTAATCTAAGAGTTATGCAGGCTCTGCAGGCTGATACCCAAGATTCTTGTTTGATTCCCCACCCCACCCTACAAAAGTTATTCTGTGTGCATTTGAGATCATCTTATACCAGGGGTCAGCAAGCTTACCGAACGATGGGCCGGTCCACACTCCATCTGTCGGAGGATGGGCCGGTGCATGTGCACACGCATGCTCCTCTGGGTCTGAGGAGTGCCCATTTGCATGTGCACATGCTATTTCTGGAGCTCCTCCAACCAGGATGTGCGCCAGAAACAGCGAGCTCTTCTCCGTCCCACACGTGTGTGTGCACACACTATTTCTGGCATACATCCGGGTCGGAGGAGCGCATGCGCACAGGTGCCATCAACCCGGAAGTCTGTCCCTGTGCTGCACCATGCCAGTAAGAGCAGGGGCAGCAGGGGTTACCATGGGCCAGGTAGATGAGCCCCGTGGGCCACTACCGGCCCATGGACCTTAGGTTGCCGACCTCTGTTTTATACCTACATCAGTCCCTCTACGTCTCTCTCAAACATTTCACACTGTAGTGATGCAACAGCACAGGAATAAAGGGCCAAACCACACCTTTGCAAGCAGGTGTCAACTTGTCTTCTTTCTTTTCTAAAAAAAGTAGCCACAGTAGTTGTCATTGGATATGAGATGTATAAAATTATGCCTAGCGGAATGAAAATGAATGTGGAGGTGTTTGCCTCTTGTCTTTCATAATTCTAGAACCTGAGGTCATCCAATGAAACTGAATCTTGAGAGACCCAAAATCAATGTCTTCAGTGGGAACTTAAACTGGTGGGAGCTGAGCTGAGCTCCTGTTCAAAAACAGCATCCCACTCGCCACTGTAAAGCATCCAGGAGCCTGGGAAGCAGGCCAGTGAGTGGCTGCTTGTGCTGGGCCTGTTTCTACATGAGAAATAAGGTTGAGTAGTGTCCCTGCTCCTGATTAAAGAGTCTGTTGCAGGCAGAGACCGCAAAAGCGGCATATGCTGCCCTGCACTCATTGCAGCCTGAATACAAAAGAAAACTCAGACCATTTGGCTTATAAAACCTTCAGCAACCTGCTGGAAGATTAGTTGTTTTCAATTAAAGTATTCCAGCTGAAATGATAATGACTTAAAATGTCCATATTTGTCTCTTTGCAGTTTCTTAGCTGAATCTATGGCTTTCATTTTACAGAGTCCCTGCGTCCGTAGAGCTTGCCTAAACCAAGCATACTTGGTTCCCGGTTTCCAACTGCTGCTTTTCACACCACTGCCAGAAGAGATGCTTAATCTGTCTTCCAGTCCTAGTTCCAACCGCAAGCAGTGCAAATGCCACTGTTGTGCATTTATTTTGTTGTTGTTTAGTCGTTTAGTCGTGTCCGACTCTTCGTGACCCCATGGACCAGAGCACGCCAGGCAATTCTGTCCTCCACTGCCTCCCGCAGTTTGATCAAACTCATGTTAGTAGCTTCAAGAACACCATCCAACCATCTCATTCTCTGTCGTCCCCTTCTCCTTGTGCCCTCCATCTTTCCCAACATCAGGGTCTTTTCCAGGGAGTCTTCTCTTCTCATGAGGTGGCCAAAGTATTGGAGCCTCAGCTTCACGATCTGTCCTTCCAGTGAGCACTCAGGGCTGATTTCCTTCAGAATGGAGAGGTTTGATCTTCTTGCAGTCCATGGGACTCTCAGGAGTCTCCTCCAGCACCATAATTCAAAAGCATCAATTCTTCGGCGATCAGCCTTCTTTATGGTCCAGCTCTCACTTCCATACATCACTACTGGGAAAACCATGGCTTTTACTATACGGACCTTTGTTGGCAAGGTGATGTCTCTGCTTTTTAAGATGTTGTCTAGGTTTGCCATCGCCTTTCTCCCAAGGAGCAGGCGTCTTTTAATTTCGTGACTGCTGTCACCATCTGCACTGATCATGGAGCCCAAGAAAGTAAAATCTCTCACTGCCTCCATTTCTTCCCCATCTATTTGCCAGGAGGTGATGGGCCCAGTGGCCATGATCTTCGTTTTTTTGATGTTGAGCTTCAGACCATATTTTGCACTCTCCTCTTTCACCCTCATTAAAAGGTTCTTTAATTCCTCCTCACTTTCTGCCATCAAGGTTGTGTCATCTGCATATCTGATGTTGTTGATGTTTCTTCCGGCAATCTTAATTCCGGCTTGGGATTCATCCAGCCCAGCCTTTCGCATGATGAATTCTGCATATAAGTTAAATAAGCAGGGAGACAATATACAGTCTTGCCGTACTCCTTTCCCAATTTGGAACCAATCAGTTGTTCCATATCCAGTTCTAACTGTAGCTTCTTGTCCCACATAGAGATTTCGCAGGAGACAGATGAGGTGATCAGGCACTCCCATTTCTTTAAGAACTTGCCATAGTTTGCTGTGGTCAACACAGTCAAAGGCATTTATTTTACCTTGATATTAAGATGCACCTTTGTCTTAAGATTTGTCTTAATTAAATATAGTCTTCATCAGTTTTCAAATAACATGCACCAACAGTGACACAATTTGGACCAGCACAACAATGTGTTCTCATGAGATAAGAAAAAAAGGTATGGTCATCTCTGACAAGCAAGTCAGAGCCATTTAGGTTTGCTCATGGTGAGCAGAATGTTTTGGGCAAACAGGTTAAGTACATGGGTTTGTCGTCTGGTGTGGATTCCTTCTGTCACACTGAGACTGTCAAAATAAAAAAAATTGCTTCCAGTAGCACCTTAAAGACCAACTAAGTTAGTTCTTGGTATGAGCTTTCGTGTGCATGCACACTTCTTCAGATACCCTTCCAGTAGCACCTTAAAGACCAACTAAGTTAGTTCTTGGTATGAGCTTTCGTGTGCATGCACACTTCTTCAGATACACTGAAACAGAAGTTGCCAGATCCTTCTATATAGTGAGAAGGTGGGGAGGGGTGTTACTCAGAAGGGTGGTGGGAATGGGAGATAGGCAGATAGCTGAGAGAGCCTGTTGATGACTCTTAATGACTGTAATAGGTCTTACAGGAAAAGGCAAGGGGTGAGAAGGTGAGAAATGGTTTAGTCATGTATAGTGAGATAAGAATCCAATGTCTTTGTTTAGCCCAGGTCTTTCCATGGTTTTAAGTTTGGTAATGAGTTGTAATTCAGCAGCTTCTCTTTCCAGTCTATTTCTGAAATTCCTTTGTAGTAAAACAGCTACTTTGAGATCTTGTATAGAATGTCCTGGGAGATTGAAGTGTTCTCCTACTGGTTTCTCTGTTTTCTGAGAACATTGGACATTGGATTATTATCTCACTATATCGAAGGATCTGGCAACTTCTGTTTCAGTGTATCTGAAGAAGTGTGCATGCACACGAAAGCTCATACCAAGAACTAACTTAGTTGGTCTTTAAGGTGCTACTGGAAGGAATTTTTTTTATTTTGACTATGGCAGACCAACACGGCTACCTATCTACTACTGAGACTGTGTTTGTGGATGCTAAAGTGACTTAGTTGGAGTCAGCCTTTTCCTTCCTGATCTGTTGGCTGAGGCAAGGAAGCACTTTAAAAGCTGCAAACTGGGCATGTCTCTGAACACAAGCATTGAACAACTTTAGACTAAGGGCTCATCCCCACTTCCACTTTTCCCATGCCCCGAAAGCAGGGGTTCAAGTGGTTTTCCGCTTGTCCCAAACTTTTCTCAGCAGGGGTCTGAGCAATTTCACCTTTGCCCCACTGCTTTCCCCCAGAAAACTTGCTCTTTAGCACTAAATCAGAGCAAACTGTCAATTCCAGAGAAAACCCAATGGACGTTTATGCTGCTTCAGTGCTGAAGATAAGGTTTTCCCAAACAGAAATGTAGATGAGCCCAAAGATAATATTAAATCTGAAAAGAATTGAATGTTAGTTTGAGCTTGCTAAAGTTCTGCAGGTCCTTGAGACTCCTTTTATGGATCGAAAGATCAACCTATTTCTGTTCCTTTTTAGTTTTACCTGTGGCCATTCATGAGTCCATTTCTTCTTGTTTCATCATTAATCTGTGATTTATTTATTTTTTAAAGGAAACCTGCAAGAATTGGGGGTGGGGAATCACAGAAAGCACAGGTTTGTAAATATTTTCCCCCCCTAAGATGTGCGTTTTTATACACATTGTTTTCCAAGCTGGGAACTGCATTGCAAAAATTCAGAGAAGTCCAAAGGATGGGATCATTCTCATCCCCATATTAGTCCAAGAGGTGCAGATCTGGCCTGTTCACTTCAGAATGAATTCTTCAAGTGCCCTTCCTCTGTCCAAACCAGCCTTTCTCAACCAGTGGGTCCCCAGATGTTGTTGAACTACTGCTCCCATCACCCCTAGCTAGCAAGGGCAGAGCTCAGGGATGATGGGAGTTGTAGTCCAACAACATCTGGGGACCCACAGGTTGAGAACCGCTGGTCCAGACCCAAACAACTTCCACTGAGGCCAGGTGAAGACTGTAGCAGTACTTTTGAGGTTCCGTCGGAGCATGTTGCTTCGCTTGGGAGGGGACTGGAACTGATGAGAAAATGAGGCTATCATGCCACATTGCAAAAATGGTGCATGCAATGCCATTTTTTCCCATTGGAAATGATATGACTAGGAGCCCTAGTCCCATGGACTATTGGTGGGGAATAACCTTATCTGAATTTGTTGTGCAAACTCCCCCAACTGGAAAAAACCCCCGTCACTAAGCTTCTCCTTCTATACCCACTTGGACTCCCCACACCCCCAGGCCCTAGCCACGTTCTTTTTGTTCTGTCTGTTTCATAAAGTCCTTCCAGGGAAGCTAATGTTCACTTTGTATTGTGAGCTGGTGTGTCATGGAAGCTCTTTATGCTACTTGTGTGTGTTTGAATATTTCTACCTTCCTATGCCCGGGATATTGCCTGCTTTATCATAATGCACACGTTTAATTTTTTATTTCCTCTTTTGCAAAATGTGGCAATCGGCTTTTAAAGTGTATCCTGTTGCAATGCTTATTAAAATTAAGCCCCGGGAAGATATGTTTGCATTTGAAGTAGCTCAGATATAGCACCTTGGAGAAAAGGTGTCTGATGCGCTAGCGTAAAAATGAAGTCTTATTAAGCAGAAACGCAGTGCTTCTGTTGAATATTCCAGCAATTAAATTTTATCTTGATTCGTATGCAGGTCAGGATGGTTTCAAAGGAGAACGAGGAAGCAAAGCATCATGGTTTAATGCTATGCAAATTAGTGTTAACATGCTGTTTCATTTCTCGTTAATGCATTGTTACACTGTTACTCATTGAAAAGAAAGTATGTGACACCTATTAAGAGTGATGACCTACTCACTTAGTTTTCCATTTGGCTTGGCAAAGTGTCCCAGAAAAGATTCTGGTGCCAAGGGATTGCATGAAATCGGAAGAAAAAATAAGATTAGGGCTTTGCTTTCTTTAAAGCCTTGTGTGGGTATTATTTACCATGGTAGCGTATCTTACATTTATACTAGATCATGTAACATGCTGAAATCCTTTCCTACAGTAGACAAAGGTGTGTGTGTGTGTGTGTGTGTGTGTGTGTGTTAAAAAGAGGAAATACTTAAATGTGCCCCATTTGTACCACTTCCCCATAAAGGGCTCAAAATGGCAGTCAATAAGTTTTCCTTTTTGCCATTGCAACAACCCTGAAAGATATGTTAGGCAAAGAGAGAGGGGGGTTCAGATGAATCTCCTGGTGCATTAATGTAATAGGTGAAAGGGGCTGTGGAACAATGTGCACAAACACCCCCCACCAGCTGCAATCTTGAGCACCCCTAGAGCAACTGGCAGAAAGTCTCTCGGTGAATGCATGGCGAAACAGGAATTTGAGCCCCGGTTCCCTGAATGTCCAACACTGTTCACTGACACCATCATCATCATCATCATCATCATCATCATTTATTTATTTATTTGCCCCAGCCTCCCTGGGCAGCCTCCAATATATATATATATATATATATGCAGGTTTTGGTGTCTTCGGGTGTCTTCCCGTGTAAGAGTCGGGGTGTCTGTGCGACGTTTCGACGAGGTCTCACTCGTCATCTTCAGGCTGGTGCTTTCGGCTTCTTGTTACTTTGGTTCCAGTAACAAGAAGCCGAAAGCACCAGCCTGAAGATGACGAGTGAGACCTCGTCGAAACGTCGCACAGACACCCCGACTCTTACACGGGAAGACACCCGAAGACACCAAAACCTGCATTCCTGTACCCGTGAAAATCTACGAAAGCAAAATAGCCAATATCCTCAGAAACCCAAAAGACAAAATCCAGCTGGAAAACCAAGGGGTCTATGAAATACCCTGCAAAGTCTGCCCAGCCACGTACATTGGACAAACAAACAGACGAATAAATGCACGTATCGCAGAACACAAGAATGCCGTCAAAAAAGAAGAAAAAACTTCCTCTCTTTTCCAACACATGAAAGAAACAGGACACGAAATTAATTTTGCAGATTCCAAATTGCTCTTTAACATGGAACATCACCACAAGAGAATAATCATGGAAGCCATCGAGATAGAGAAACACCCTCACAACATGAACAAGCGTGACGACACGTCCCGCCTGCCAGACATCTGGAAATTAGCCCTCCCCACAAAAACCGACACCAGAACCAGAGGCACACAGAACGCCGTCACCAATCAACCACACCAGACCCAAACCCAGACCCTCTCCACAGACATATTACAGACTCCATCCAGTAGCCAAACTATAGTGGCACCTCCGGATGCTGCACCCCCCTGCAATCCCTACACAGATCTGGCTGGCACAAGGCACAAAACCATAGCTCGCCCCTATACACGAAGCCAAGCCAGAGCACAACTAAATGCAGCACAGCCATCTTCTCAGAAAAACTCTTCACAAGCTCAAGAGGTCAAGACACGAAAGCTTTAGCAACTAATCTACACTTAATGACCCACCCAGTGATATTCAGAATATCACTCATGAAATCACCCAAGATATCCCTCAAGTAATTAAGGAACAAAAGAAGAAAAGGCACACTAATCTAGGAACTTCCTCTCTGCCCAGAACGTTGGAGGCTATACACCACACCCCTCAACAGTATTTATAGGAACTCAAACACCAGACTCTGCTCTGTTCCAGTAACAAGAAGCCGAAAGCACCAGCCTGAAGATGACGAGTGAGACCTCGTCGAAACGTCGCACAGACACCCCGACTCTTACACGGGAAGACACCCGAAGACACCAAAACCTGCATATATATATATATATATATATATATAAAATGATAAAACATCAAACCTTAAAAACTTTCCTATGCAGAGCTGCGTTCAGATGACTTTTAAAAGTCATATACAGTGGTACCTCGGGTTAAGAACTTAATTCATTCTAGAGGTCCGTTCTTAACCTGAAACTCTTCTTAACCTGAGATACCACTTTAGCTAATGGGGCCTCCCGCTGCTGCTGCGCCGCCGCTGCACAATTTCTGTTCTTATCCTGGAGCAAAGTTATTAACCCGAGGTACCACTTCCGGGTTAGCAGAGTCTGTAACTTGAAGTGTCTGTAACCCGAGGTACCACTGTAGTTGTTTAACATCTGATAGGAGGGCATTCCACAGGATGGGCGCCACTACCACAAAGGCCCTCTGCCCAGTTCCATGTAACTTCACTTCTCACAGTGAGGGAACCACCAGAAGACCCTTGGAGCTGGATCTTAGTGTCCGGGCTGAAAGACACGGTTGGAGACACTCCTCTAGGTATACAGGGCTGAGGCCGTTTAGGATTTTAAAGGTCAGCATCAACACTTTGAATTGTGCTCAGAATTTTACTGGAAGCCGGTGTAGACCCTTTAGGACCTAATAAGAAAGCATTAGGCCATGAGACATAGAACGGATTTCCTTCTCCAACTCAGAAGATCACTGTGTTCTAAATTTGGTGCACTGTCTGAGGTTTTGGGTGTCTCTTCGTGTCGCATACCACTGCATGGAGCACATAACTATCAACTCATTTGCGTATCTCAGCTATCGGAGGTTGTGTGTGTGCCTTTGAAATTATGTTCCTCTCTGTCCATCTCCTTTTCACAATTTTTCTTAAGAAATATGGAAAGAAAATAGATCACTGTAAAAGCAATTCCACTTGTTATGCTGTGACAGTAGTTTCTCTCAAGTCTTTATCTCTCATACTCTTATCTGATAAATATATCTGGTCCTACGATGCCTTCGGTTTCTTTAAAATAAGAATAAAGAATAATTTTCCACTTGCTCTAAAGTGCTTCTTGGAACTGAATATCAGTCTGTTATCTTGGCTTGCATTCCAGTCTGATTAGGTATAGATGTTATACATGTTGCATAATCCTGGAACTTCAAAGAGGCCGGTGTCAGATTGAGGGTCACTTTGGCGCCCTTTCTCTCCCATTAATCACAATCCTATGTGGTGCTCCTAGCTGACTGATTCTTCTTTTTTAAAGCCTCCTAGCTACCGACTCTGCCAATGCTGCTGTAGCTTTAGTAGGCCCAAGATGGATGTGGTTGTTTACTGAAATATTGTGTAGCCAAACATGTATGGTAATTCTCATTGGATTCCAATTCTGAGGAAGACAGAATGTTAATGAGGACGACTCTAAACAAAAACTCAACGAGAATATTCTCCCTTCTTTTTGTGCACTGGCAGCTTCTATCTCTGAAGTAAGAGCTATAATTGCTTGTTGGAAAGGTCCATTTATCTTGTGCCAATTATTGATGATGAATTAGCTTTTAAGAATGCCTAGAGGAATCCCATCTTTATGGAAAGATACCTAGAGAAGCCCTATGGGTCTGTGTTGTGATGAGATCCTGGTCTTGAAGGAAATATTTTATCAATTCCTATAATGAACTTGCAGGCTTGGGCATCTGCAAGCTTTCCTGACTTTCCTCTTGTGCAACTCCTTTGCAATGCCTTCCAGGTGCCACATATTAAGGGGTGGTTTGGTCAAAGAATGGGGATTGCATTTATGGTGGATAAAATACCTGTGCAGATTAGGTAAAGGTAAAGGGACCCCTGACCATTAGGTCCAGTCGTGACCGACTCTGGGGTTGAGGCGCTCATCTCGCTTTATTGGCTGAGGGAGCCGGCGTACAGCTTCTGGGTCATGTGGCCAGCATAACTAAGCCGCTTCTGGTGAACCAGAGCAGCAAACAGAAATGCCGTTTACCTTCCCGCCGGAAGGTATTATCTACTTGCACTTTGACATGCTTTCGAACTGCTAGGTTGGCAGGAGCAGGGACTGAGCAACGGGAGCTCACCCCGTCACGGGGATTCGAACTGCCAACCTTCTGATCAGCAAGTCCTAGGCTCTGTGGTTTAACCCACAGTGCCACCTGCTGCAGATTAGGTCTATCCTAATTCGAATGGTGCATTCTCGGAATAATGGTTCCCATTTTGGGCATATAACTCTTTTTGGTGTGTAGTTGGTATATGTTTACTCTAAACAGGAGAACGTGTAAGAAGCCTGACTTTTAAATATATTGTGTGTTATGCTTTTCAAAGAATTTGATCTCTGGTGACTCTGGAAGGAAAATATGTAACCGTAAATTGGTGGTTAGGCTTTAAATGAGTGCTGAATGTAAAGCTGGTTAATGAAAGTCTGACTAGCGAGCTGCTCTTCTGTAATTGGAAAAAATCTTCAAATAAGCAAATAATTATATATACACACCTTTTCACATTCTAGTACAGGTGACTCCTGAAAGCTGCACTCCAGTCCTGCTTCTGGAGCAAGCATGAACCTAGAGCTTCACCCTGAAGTCCTACACACGCAAACGATGGGGCAGATCTGAATGCAATTGACTTCATATGTGTAAATTCAGAAATAACTTCTCAAAATTATATTTAATGTTTAAATAGAAATACAAGAAATCTCACCCTTACAGACCTGCTTGGTCTGCTGCCCAGGTGGTATTTGCTGAAGGGCCTTTGTTCTCCTTCTTATTTATTTTATCTTTCTGTTTTAGCTGGTCTTGGACTGGACTGTCATTCAAACAGAACAGAAGTGGGGAACTTGTGGTGCTTGAGATGTTGTGGGACTTCAACTCCCATCAACCCCAGTTAGCATGGCCAGTGTTAAGTTGTGGGCGAACATAGCAGACGACACAGCGATTTCTCCAGAGCAGCTCTTTATTTGTAAGCTGGACAGAACTGAACAGCAAACAGCTCAGCCGGCCTGCTTTTATAGGCAGCCAGCTGTCAGCAATGTAGCAACAACAACCCAGGGTTTCCCGCCTAAAATAACTGACGTGGACCTGAGTGAAAACTACATACACAATACTCCTGGTGGCCAGGGTGAGAACTTCAATACATAACAGCCTGTGGTCAGGGATAATGAGAATTGCAGCCCATCAACATCTGGAGGGGTACAGATTTCCCATTCACAATGTGCTGTGTTGCTATAGCCTCACTCTGGACATTCATTATACAAAAGTTAATTGCAGGGCTAGTTTGAGGTATGCTAGGAAAAAAACATACCTACTATGTTTAATCCAATTACCCTGATGGTTCAGGTTTCTTAATGCATATATTGGGTGGGTAGGTGTGTGCAAGATTAAAAAGGGTACACTATTAATCAGCTTCATTGTCATTTTTAACTAATGCATTGTACCTACTCCAAATTAGCAGTTTCCAGCAGTATCCTTTTTTCTGAAAAATTTCCAAAGCTCACCCAATGATTTTTCTTGGGAAATGCTATGCAGTGTGTGAAGGGATTCTAATTGCAAACTCAACTCTGTTACTAATTGCATTTATCAAAGACAACTGTGGTGTTTTCCCCTTAATAACAAATTACAGGGTATAATTCTCCTTTGTGTGCTTTGGTTTTTTGATTTTGCTAATTTTAGCTTTCTGCTCAAGGCACTTGAACCCTAAGCAAGTGACTTTGTCCCAAGGTAGAGATGTTACTGTGCATAAATCATAGTGTCGTGGTTAATTTCCACTGTCTGTCACAATTGTCTGTTTCATCTTCTTTTTTAATGGGTTCCAGGGTATGACCTAAAAGCATGTGAAGACACTACCTTGCTGAAGTTAAGCAGGTCTGATTCTAGTCAGTCATTGGATGGTGACTGCTTGAGAATTTTATGCATGCTGCCTTGTGTTCCATGATGGAAGAAAGGCATGATATGAATGTTAAGAGTAAATAAATACATAAAGATTCATTAGGTCTGGCAAACACTTCACAACCCTCATTTGGAGGCAGGTGTTACTGCATACATGTGGGTTATTCTGTATTTGTATCTCTCCATTATACTGAAATTAAATATTAAGGCAAATTGCAAAAGAACAGAAGCCTCTGGTGGCATAGCCCAAATCATGTCATGAGACTCATTGCATGATGATTACCAATATTTGGAGCAATTTAAAGCCATAACCTGCTATTTTTAGGTTACCAATGATTGTGCGAGAAAGGGAAGTATCCACATCACCATAGAATTATAGAATTGTAGAGTTGCAAGGGATCCCAGGGGTCATCAGGTACAACCTCCTGTATCGCAGGGATCTCAACTAGATCATACATGACAGGTGGCCATCCAACCTATGCTTAAAAACCTCCAAGCAAGGAGCCTGCCACCTTCTGAGGGAGTCAGTTTCACTGTTGAACAGCAACAGCTCTTACTGTCAGACAGTTCTTCCTGATACGTAGTCAGAATCTCCTTTCTTGTAACTTGAATCCATTGGTTCAGGTCTTACCTTCCAGAGCAGGAGAAAACAAGCTTGCTCCATCTTCCTTGTGACAGCCCTTCTGATATTTGAAGGTGGCTATCGTGTCTCCTCTCAGTCTCCTCTTTTCTGGACTTAACATACCTAGCTCCTCCAACCATTCCTCATAAGGCTTGGTTCCCAGTAGGTTTATCATCTTGACTGCCCTCCTCTGCACATGTTCCAGCTTGTCAATATCCTTTTTAAATTGTGGTGCCCAGAACTGGACACAGTACTCAGCACGGTTCTTCCATTTCTCCATTTTGTTAAAGAGACTTCCCATGTCTAATGAAGACAAAAATTTGCACCTCCCATTTGTGGCCATTGTCTTGTACAATCTCTATCACTAGCTTTATTTATTTATTTATTTAAATACATAATACAACATTTCCACTGTTCTACCCATGCTAACTTTCAAAGGGGAAACTTTTCCAGTTATGCAATCAAGCATCTTCATCGCCCCATTTTCAGGGTCTTCTCCCCACACCATTTTATTTTTAGCACACTGCATTGGATTCATTAGCATGAGTTCGGGCATATTGGTGTAGCGTTATAAGAATTCAGTGTTATTAAAAACTCAGGCATGCCGTTCTGAAGCATATCATGAATGGGAAATGCTTGGGCATGAATAGCAGGACAGTGAGTGTCAAGAATGTTGGGCTGGGTAATCCCTGGCTGTCTGATCTTTAAATAAAGAACTGGCTGGAATGTACCTTCTTGAACCTCTTCCCCTCAAGCCTATCCTAAGGGAAGACGAAAGGGGCAGTCGGATAGCACAACGTCCAGCCATTTATTATAGACACAAGCAAGCCAAAGTCGAGCAATTTTATGTCACTCTGGTTTCAGTGAGAGATTTTAAGTATATGCTCGGCTCTCTCAAAAAATCAATATGACATAAAAAGTGTTAACTTTGGTCAGATCGTGGCCAATATGTTATGAAGTGTGGAAAGACAGGGTCGTGCAGGGTGGCCTTGTGGGCTTGCCTTGGATCTATGCCTTCCTTTTGCAATATCAACTCTTCTCCAGAATCTGCCTTGCTACTTTTTGTATGTGTAGCAACCTCAAGGTTTGCTTTCCTTAAACTGGGCAGTAAGAGATCATAGAATCATAGGATCATAGAAGTGTAGAGTTGGAAAGGGCCCTGATGTTGATCTAGTCCATCCCCCTGCAATCCCATATGTGGATCGGACCTGCACCCTTGGTGTTATCAGCACTACGCTCTAACCAACTGAGCTATCCAGGTGCCAGATTTCCAAATACACTTGTTGGGCTGAGAGCACTTTTGGTCATTCTGTAGAAGGATCATTGCTGAATAATAAGAGCATCTGCTTTGCATGAAAAAAAACAACCCAGATTCAATCCCTGACCTCCCCAGTTCGGACTGGGAGAGGTTCCTGCGTGAAATCCTGGAGAGCTGCTGTGGGTCAGTGTAAGCAATACTTAGCTAGATGGACCAATGGTGTGCCTCAGTATTAGGCAGCTAAATATATTTCTACATGGGCATTGACTCCTAGGGGCCAAGGTAGTTTCGACCCCATGAATGTATTGGGGCCAAATTGGGCCCCCTCAATTTTCAGAAGGCGTTTGACTCCATCTGCTGGCTCCTTGCGATGGCACGTCATGCCCCCCCCAATCCTCTGGAGAAGCCAGTGCCTCTGTATTCCTGTGAAGTTGTGGCAAGCAGTCAGGTAGAAAGTTCATCTTTTCTTCTTCTTTGCATGTCCATGACATTTTAGTACTGAAACCAGTTCAGCAACCCAGTGCAGCGTTTTCTCCATAAAGATTGCAAGCATTTGCAAAGCCATAGACTATGGGCATATGCAGGTGGAGTGGTGCGCAACTGTCCGGCACACTGAATCAGTGCATTGAATATATGTAGCTCAGTCAGTAGAGCTTGAGATTCTTAATCTCAAATTTGTGGGTTCAAGCTTTACATTAGGGGAAAGATTCCTGCATGACCCTTGTAGTCCCAACTCTTAAGACTAAAATGAATTAGTAGCCTCAGCTTGAGTGACCACCGCCAGTTGGTACTTCTAGGGAGAAATACTGCTACTTCCCTAAGGTTCAACACTGCAATCTCTGTTGTCCAGCAAGGTGCAATTGTGTCTGCTCCTTTTCCCTCCTTCATATTAGAGTCCATATTCAGCTTTTTGGTGCTTATTATAAGTAATAGAAGGGGGGAACAGACTCTGCAGAGTGGTATTCAACTATGTTTTACTCAGAGTAGGCCCATTGAAATTAATTAACATTAATATCAATACATTAGGTGCATTGATATAAGAGGATTTATTCTGAGTAAAACTTAGCTGCCTACCATCCGAAGTCCGCAAAGCAGGCAATGCGAATCTTCACACGGCTGGCCAGTTTGCCCTGTGAAGAAGGGTTAAATTGAGTTATCAGGCGACAGAACTGCTGCTTCATGCTCCTGTGCCCTGGCTCTGTGTTTAGAGAAGGGAGCATAATGCTTTGGCAGCAGCTTGACATTGCCTTGAAAGGTGCTGGAGGCCGTGCAGTTGTCGGTTGACAAAGGGGGTGGAGAGAGAGAGAGAGAGCGAGCAAAGAGTGGCGTGGAGCAGTATTGCAGCACTTGCAGTCTTCTCCCTCACTCTGACAATGTTGCTGCCTGCAACTTAGAATATTTTTCTCCTTCTCCTTTACCTTTAAGTCATCGCTGCTGCCTTCCAGCTTGCACTTGTGCCGCTGGATTGAGCAAAGGGAGGGAAAGCATTTTGGCTTAGAAACACAAAGGAAGAGGTTTAAATCCAGCCTTCTGGGGACTGCTATGGATTTTCTTTTCCTGGGTGAGAGCAACAAAAGGCTGCCTGAAAGACGAGAGCGCACCACCCATGTGGGCTGATGGCTGCTCTCCCCCAGCGTGCGCTAAGTTGGAATGCAGTGGGAGTGAAGTGTCTGTTTTGCCTTCTCTGCGGAAGCTGGGGAGCCAGTGTTCAGTTTTGTCCACGCTGCTTCACCTTCAACCAGAATTTCTTTATTAATGCCTGCGTTTAGAAACTCTTGCCCTGTTCTGCCTCGTGGCCAGCCAGTTTGACAGATCTGTTGCTGGATTTTCTTAAGGGAACGTATCAAGATCTGTTCACCTTTTTAAAAGAATAATAATAATTATCTGCATTCCAAATCTAGAGATCCCGACTGACATCGCTTTTAAATTTTATTTCAAGGGAGTGTGCCATTTGTTGGGTGTCAATCTGGTAGAGTCAATAGGACTTTGTTCCGTTTAAGTGGAGGAGTGCAGTAAAGCCCTACTCTCTTGTGGGAGACAGCCTGAGAAAGCGAGGCTGCTGTAATGTGATTCCAGTGCCATCCAAGGCGGAGAGAGAGGAGTGCCTCTTGCAATTTAGCTGAATGCTTTGATAGTTAAATAGCAGACATGCTTTGCGGGCTGAAAAAGGATTTGCAGTCAGACTTCGGTGAGTGAGACTTAAAATATTACCTTCCATTTCTTTTCATCTGATCTGATCTTCTCTGTGAAAGTAACTTGATCCTTCGAACTTTATTTCATTTCAGTTTTTATTTTATTTTTTACAAACGTGATGCCCACCTTTACTAAAAGTCTCTCAAAATCTGCTTTGCTCTTTCGCTGTGGTTTCCATGCTTTTGTTTTAAGCAGCTGTGTTTATGTGTTCACTTGCATGTAATTAATTTGACTTTGTCACCTTGGAAACTGTGGGTGCTATACTGAACACCTCTTTTAAAAGTCCTTTTGTAGCTTTCATGTCTCCCCCCCCCCATCCCGTGGGGGATTTGTGTGTAGCTCCGTGTAATTTTGTATTTTCCCTTTTACTATAAAGCTGAGCTTGCATAGAAAAGATTTAAGGAGCAGCTTTTCTGAGTAGTAAAGGAGCATGCTAAAAATAGGCAGCCTCCTAACTCTGTGCAGTGGTCTTCCTAAGATCAAGCAGTCAGTCTAGTGTAATAATATAACACACTAATGATTCTAATTCACTAGAAAATTGCCTTATGATGGAGAGCTGTTCTGCACATTGCAGATTAAGGGTGTGTACACAGGTAGACCCAATGTACACCACCACATTTGAAATTGGCTGAGTGCATCTATTTTACCGCGTGTTCACACTGAAGCCATAAGCTGCAGGGTGGCCCTCAGGAACTGCACTCTATGGTAGTTTACTTTCACAGAAAATGACCACACTTATTTCTCTCTCTGTTTCTTTTCATCTCAGAGAAGAGGGCTAATGAGTA
The DNA here is from genome assembly GCF_965113315.1 of Podarcis vaucheri. NCBI lineage: Eukaryota > Metazoa > Chordata > Lepidosauria > Squamata > Lacertidae > Podarcis > Podarcis vaucheri. The sequence goes on along the minus strand of NC_138760.1, from coordinate 93,135,284 downwards.
TTCATTCTGCTGTGACTTTGCAAGCTGAATAGATTTTACAACAACCTATTGTTAGAGAGAGCTGGCGGTGATAAAATGTGATTCATGCTTAATTATGCTCAGTGAGTTCTACTATCACCCTTGAGTTTTTCAGCTGCGGCAGGAAGGTTGTCTTCTTCTGACTTAGGTGGTCTCCTTGTAAAGAAAAGAAAGAAAAGTTCAGCACTTTGAGAAAATGGACTACCCCCATGTTAGTTTGTTGTAACAAAGCATCAAAAAATGACTCCATGTGTGTGCTTGGACACACATGTGGGTTCAGGCACATACTTGTAACCAACCCAAGTGTGTGTGTAAATGTGTGCATGTGTGCACATCTTCCAACTGAGGATAACACTCTGATGAAGTGAACTCAATCCAATGACAGCTTATGTCACATTAAACTTGGGCACTAAGGTGCACTAGACTCTTTATTAATCTTTAAAGGGTAACTTCTTCTTGACCTGCCTCTCTGATCTGATTGAATAAATGAAGAAGGAAAGGCTGTGTAATAATCCTGTGTTGGCTTCTTCCAAAACTGCCCTCTTAACCCTGTTTTATATGATAAAAAGATGCAATTTGGATATATTAACCTAGTTTTGTCTGCTCATGCATTCTTTACGGCAATTAGCCATGCTTTAGGCTAGCTACTTAGTTTCATAAGAGAACTTCACCCTTTGACTAGGAGAGGGCACTGAAAACCCAGGATAGTTTGGCAAAAACTGATACTGTAGACTTGTCCCTGTTACTGACAGACTTTTTAAAAAGTCCATCCACTTCTGCATTGGTATGTGAAAGTTTAAAGCTGCATAAACTCCACTTCAGGCAAAATAGAAAGTTAAGGTATTTTTAAGCTTGCTTCTCTTCACCTGTATCAACATTCACATGTGAATGCTGATAATCCCAGATGCCTGGCCATACATATCTGAAAATGGATATTTTTGAAGAATTAATAGGCCATCCTGCCATATAAATACTTCAAAAATGGCTTACAACTTAGTTTCTTCACATTTTGTTCATATACCAGTGAATATCGACTGAGCATATTTCTGTTCAACATTCACCAAGGTGCGTCTCAGTTTTTAGACGTTTGCAAAACTGATCTGGAATTGTAGATATTTAATTGTTAATAATATCACTAAATTTTAGACATTCACTGTAGGCACATGTATGTTATAGGCAAATATTTATATATGTGGGAGCTTTCAGCTCAGTAAAGATTCCACTGCCTTTTGTAATTCCCAGGACCAATATGACAACCTTCTACCAATTTCCCCATTACTGGACCATAAGTTCTTTATCCCCGCCCCCACTCCCACTTTTTGTGAATTCTGTTGGCTGTTTTGTTCCTTATTAAAGTATAGTTACATTAAAATCTTTTATATTTAGATGTATCATGTACAGGCATAACTTTTAAAAATAATTAACCCAAGCTTTTTTGAATTAAATTCTTAAATATCATCCACTGATCATCTTCTAGTTTTGTGCTCTTATTTTAAATTTATCACTTTGGGTGTATATTTACTGCTTATTTTTCCTTTTCTGAACACTGCTCTGATATGTTATAATGTGAGTGCTTTATAAATATTTATAAATAATCACATAGAGATTGCGTTTGGAATTTGTGTAAGATAAACAGTGGAATAGCTACAGAAATCATGGTGACAGGTAAAAGACAAATGTGTATTGCCTCCTATTCCATTGACTGCTGCTAAGTCCTGTTACCACACACACAACTCCCTCCTTCCAAACTTAATCATAGAATCATAGAGTTGGAAGAGACCACAAGGGCCATCGAGTCCAACCCCCTGCCAAGCAGGAAACACCATCAGAGCACTCCTGACATATGGTTGTCAAGCCTCTGCTTAAAGACCTCCAAAGGAGGAGACTCCACCACACTCCTTGGCAGCAAATTCCACTGTCAAACAGCTCTTACTGTCAGGAAGTTCTTCCTAATGTTTAGGTGGAATCTTCTTTCTTGTAGTTTGGATCCATTGCTCCGTGTCCGCTTCTCTGGAGCAGCAGAAAACAACCTTTCTCCCTCCTCTATGTGACATCCTTTTATATATTTGAACATGGCTATCATATCACCCCTTAACCTCCTCTTCTCCAGGCTAAACATGCCCAGCTCCCTTAGCCGTTCCTCATAAGGCATCGTTTCCAGGCCTTTGACCATTTTGGTTGCCCTCCTCTGGACACGTTCCAGTTTGTCAGTGTCCTCCTTGAATTGTGGTGCCCAGAACTGGACACAGTACTCCAGGTGAGGTCTGACCAGAGCAGAATACAGTGGCACTATTACTTCCCTTGATCCAGATGCTATACTCCTATTGATGCAGCCCAGAATTGCATTGGCTTTTTTAGCTGCCGCGTCACACGGCAGCTAAATCATCACATATTGAACTAATCATCACATATTGAACTAAGTTGGTACCCCATGATTGGACTTGTGCACTCCAGGTGCTGATCCCTATGTGGAAATGCCTCTGGGCAAGACCCCCCCATCTTTTAAGTCTGAGGATGGGATGTTCCCTATCGGGCAGTGTAGGATTATGTACTATACCTTGGTGCCTTCTTTAGGCATTCCAGCCTGTGCTGACTTGGATGCCTCTGAAGATACCATTGCCCAGTTTGGTATGATGAGGGAGGTGAGCAGTGAGGTGGGTCCAGGTCAGGCAGACGTAGCAGCAGCCATGGAATGGGAAGATATGGTATCATCTGTGGCTGCAGGGATGAAAGAGAATTCCAGGTAACTGGTACTTGAAGAGATTCTTTGTTTCCTCTATCCCCACCGCCTCATGATAAGCACAGTTGTGTGCTCCACGAAATGTCCCTTCATTCTCCGTTCATCTTCTCAGTAAGTCTTATGCCATTGGCACTCTAGCCATCGTCTGCTTTATAGCTTCCTGGAATAGCAGGGCATGCTGCAGATTCCACAGCACTTTCATAGATTCCTTGAAAAGAAACAGTAACACCTCAGTACAGTGACACCTCTGGTTACATACTTAATTCGTTCCGGAGGTCCGTTCTTAACCTGAAACTGTTCTTAACTTGAAGCACCACTTTAGCTAATGGGGCCTCCCGCTGCCGCTGCGCCAGCAGAGCACGATTTCTGTTCTCATCCTGAAGCAAAGTTCTTAACCTAAGGTAATATTTCTGGGTTAGTGGAGTCTGTAACCTGAAGCGTATGTAACCTAAAGCGTATGTAACCCGAGGTACCACTGTATTTCCAATTGACAAATCCTCCACCACCTTGTATTTAAGCACCTTTTGACTGAACTTTCCTCTTGCCTTCTGATCTTCTTCTCCCATTAGGGGCCACCAGTCTTAAGTAAGACTCTCTGTACCTAATGGACTAAGGTCTTGACCTGATTGCCCCTTGCACCCGTACCCAACCACATATGCGTGCATGTAACCAACCACATATGTGTGCATGTAACAAAAAAGGCTTTTATGGGTATGTTCGTAGCAAAAGGAAGAACAAAGAAACAGTGGGGTCACTCAGAGGAGAAGATGGTGAAATGCAAACAGGGGACACAGAAAGGGCTGAACTCCTCAATGCCTTCTTTGCCTCAGTCTTCTCCGATAAAGAAAACAATGCCCGACCTGAAGAATTTGGAGCAAATGATTCAGCAAAGGAAACACAGCCCAGAATAACTAAGGAGATAGTACAAGAATATTTGGCTAGTTTAGATGTATTCAAGTCTCCAGGGCCAGATGAACTGCATCCAAGAGTATTAAAAGAACTGGCAGATGTGATCTCAGAACCACTGGCAGTCATCTTTGAGAATTCCTGGAGAACAGGCGAAGTCCCGGCAGACTGGAGGAGGGCAAATGTTGTCCCTATTTTCAAAAAGGGGAAAAGAGAGGACCCAAATAATTACCGCCCAGTCAGTCTGACATCAATAGCAGGGAAGATTCTGGAGCAGATCATTAAGCAAACAGTCTGTGAGCACCTAGAAAGGAATGCTGTGATCACCAATAGTCAGCATGGATTTCTGAAAAATAAGTCATGTCAGACTAACCTGATCTCGTTTTTTGACAGAATTACAAGCCTGGTAGATGAAGGGAACGCAGTGGATGTAGCCTACCTTGATTTCAGCAAGGCATTTGACAAGGTGCCCCATGATATTCTTGTAAAGAAGCTGGTAAAATGCGGTCTTGACTATGCTACCACTCAGTGGATTTGTAACTGGCTGACTGACCGAACCCAAAGGGTGCTCATCAATGGTTCCTCTTCATCCTGGAGAAGAGTGACTAGTGGGGTGCCACAGGGTTCTGTCTTGGGCCCGGTCTTATTCAACATCTTTATCAACGACTTGGATGATGGACTCAAGGGCATCCTGATCAAATTTGCAGATGACACCAAACTGGGAGGGGTGGCTAACACCCCAGAGGACAGGATCACACTTCAAAACGACCTTGACAGATTAGAGAACTGGGCAAAAATAAACAAGATGAATTTTAACAGGGAGAAATGTAAAGTATTGCACTTGGGCAAAAAAAATGAGAGGCACAAATACAAGATGGGTGACACCTGGCTTGAGAGCAGTACATGTGAAAAGGATCTAGGAGTCTTGGTTGACCACAAACTTGACATGAGCCAACAGTGTGACGCGGCAGCTAAAAAAGCCAATGCAATTCTGGGCTGCATCAATAGGAGTATAGCATCTAGATCAAGGGAAGTAATAGTGCCACTGTATTCTGCTCTGGTCAGACCACACCTGGAGTACTGTGTCCAGTTCTGGGCACCACAATTCAAGAAGGACACTGACAAACTGGAACGTGTCCAGAGGAGGGCAACCAAAATGGTCAAAGGCCTGGAAACGATGCCTTATGAGGAACGGCTAAGGGAGCTGGGCATGTTTAGCCTGGAGAAGAGGAGGTTAAGGGGTGATATGATAGCCATGTTCAAATATATAAAAGGATGTCACATAGAGGAGGGAGAAAGGTTGTTTTCTGCTGCTCCAGAGAAGCGGACACGGAGCAATGGACCCAAACTACAAGAAAGAAGATTCCACCTAAACATTAGGAAGAACTTCCTGACAGTAAGAGCTGTTTGACAGTGGAATTTGCTGCCAAGGAGTGTGGTGGAGTCTCCTCCTTTGGAGGTCTTTAAGCAGAGGCTTGACAACCATATGTCAGGAGTGCTCTGATGGTGTTTCCTGCTTGGCAGGGGGTTGGACTCGATGGCCCTTGTGGTCTCTTCCAACTCTATGATTCTATGATTCTATGATTTTATACCCCATAGTCTGGAACAGTACCATACTCTACCGTGCGGTGTACACTTCTTGTAGATTTGGTGATAAAGTGGTTTATTTTTCTCTCTCTCAAGAAATAAGATAAACATAGTGTGTATTGCAAACATAACATAGGCAGAACATTCGTAATCCTCTATATAGGATTTGCTTACCACAACGTCTGAAAGCAACCTTGGAGGACAAATGCTAGTGTACAGGGCCATGGATATAACAGTGGCTGAGGAAGAATGCAGTTGTGCTCATGGCCTCCTTGTGAGCTTCCCAGAGGCATCTGGTTGGGGAAAAGAATGCTTGGCTATATAAGCCTTTGGTCTGATCTGGCAGGGCTCTTATGACTGAACCAGGAAGTCACTGGTTCAAACTCACAAGAATGCTTTCGGCAAGCTGCTATTTCCCAATCTCTGCTCCCCTCCTGCAGCAAGTGAGTAATACTAGATACTCTGTGGGTTGTTTTTTTTAAGGATAAAATTAATGTAGGTGAGGATAAGGTTAACATTGTTTTTTATTTCAACGCTCTTATAAATTTCCACAAAATTGCTTAGGGTTATTTTATTAGGAGAATTGGAAGTACTGAAAATATGACCTTTATTTTTGCCTGGTTCTGACAAGCCAGATGTATGCTCTCCCCTAAAGTGTATTCAAGGGCTTTTTTCCATTAGACTGCTTTCAAACTCTTATGTGCTGTTTGACTTAGCAAGCATCTGATCTTTGTACAAAGGCCATCACCATTAACCCTACTGACTGTACTTAGCATGGCTAATGGAACTGTTGTCTTGTCAGGGCCAGCAGTTCAGTAATAACAACACAGTTCAATTTCTGTTCCTTTCCCCGCTCCCCCTGCCACCTTTCAGCAGAGGAAAATGTACTTCTTGACTTCCCTCAAACTTACATTTCATAGGCAGTGCAATTTCAGTGATGATAAGCCATTCCTAAGTTTGCCTGTTTTGATATTTAACAAAATGGGAAGGGGTGGGTTTTATCTTGTCACTCTGGTGATAAGATCTATACTGGAAAAAGCCATGAATAATTTTTTGCTCCTGCAGGCACTAATCTTAATGATACTACTGTACTGAGAATCGTGATCTTGATTGTCAAACGCAAAAGCAAACAGTTCTCTGCAAAGCTTAGAGCAAGTATCTTCAACCTTTCCAGACCCAGGACCCATGTTTAACCCAAACATGCATTAGGGGATCCATTCCTTAATCTTCTCCCATATACTTGAATGGTGGTAGTGCTCCTCTTGCAACCCACGTTGGATCAGGCCACAACCCACCAGCTGAGAGAGTGGTGACATAAGAGTATAAAAACACTTCACTGTTGGTGAAATGGAGATAATATTAGGAGGATATTATTTTATCTTTTGATGTTATTTCTGCAAGGCCATCTTCAGTTTATATACATGAATCTTTGCAAGACTCCAAATTTCTCTTTTTGGTTCAAAAACCAATATGGCCTTGGTTCAGTCACATCTTCCATTTTCTAAATGTGTTTCACTTTTCCACACCATCTTGATTTTTTACAAAAGAGGGGACCACTGAAGGAAAGTTTGCTCCTATGTTGACCTGCCTGTCTGCTGTGGTCATCTGCTGATGCTCGTCTCCAACAGTCCCTGTTAGTGGTATAACATCTTAAAGGTGGTGGGTGGCAGCCAAGGAGGGCTCCTCGGCTGTGGTGCAGTGGTGGCCTGAGACATGCTTGTTTGCATGAGGCAAAGGGCAAGATGGCAGCACCATCATCCCATTCCACGTACACAAATTGACGAGTCTGAGAGTTGACTTTTACTTCAACACTTGGGATAGCATCTTCCACCACACCTGAGGACAGCGGATTGGATTAGGGGATGCAGGGCCCAACACTTTACTCCTCTCTTTTGTCACCACCCCTCCCAAGTTTGCTGCCGTGATGAAGCTGCCCATAATCAGGCCAGACCAGCCTGGGACCCTCTCTCATTTGGGGAGCTTGGCTGGCGTTTACCAGCACTGAAAGGATAAGAACATAGTTAAACTGTGGAACTGAAAACTCTCGCAAGCCATAGTGATGGCCACCAATGCAGATGGCTTTAAAAAGGGACCAGGCAAATTCACAGAGGAAAAGGCTATCAGTAGCTACTAGCCACAATGGCTATATACACTTTACATTTTTGGCAGCAGCATGCCTCTGAATCCCTGTTGCTGGGACAGCACTGTTGAAGTCAGGCCCTGCTTACTGGCCTCATACATAGGCGTCTGGTTGGCCTTTGTGAAAACAGACTGCTGAACTAAATGGGCCTTTGGTTTGATCTGGTAGGACTTTTCTTTTGACTCCTTTTCCTCCTTCCCAAGTTTTTAGAAAGTCTTTCAACTGACTTTTTTATTCTATTTATACATAACAGCTGCTGAATTTTAGGCTGTCTTGATTCTGTTCTTTGTTGTTGTTTTTGCACTGATGTGTTTTTTAATTGTAAGTAACTCTGGAAACTGATGGTGAAGGATGGTATAGAAACTTCTTAATGAGTAAAAAATAATAATAACTTTAAGCGCAATAGGTTTCGGTATATTGGGCCCAACAACGTTGTGAAATTTCCTAATGTCACCTCAGTATGACTAACCTATGTACTTTAGGCTTCTCTAAAACTAAATTGTAGTTCCAGCCACAGTGGTGGTTCCTTAATGTTGCAACAGGAGTGCATCCTCCAGGCCCCCAGTTATGGAGGACATCATGTGTTCTGTCCAGCCAGAGAAGAAGGACCGTGTGCTTTGTATAGCTGCAAAAGAAAGACACAAAAAGGATTCCTTTCTCTTTGTGCTTGTTCAGGCCTGATAAAAAAAAAAGTTAGAAAGTGTGGATCAGAGATGGGTTGGGTGCTAAATTTAGGTCCTCCGTGATGTTGAATGCCAGCGTTTTATCTGGCAATATTACTTCCCGTTATTGGCACGTCCTGTGCTTTTTTTGTTGGGGCAATTCAGATAGCAGTGATACACAAAGTTGCTCTCCTGTGCTCTCTACCACAATTGTAGGCTGGAACCTAGAGTCAGGGGGAGCTAGTTTTCAAATCTGCATGTCAGCAGGAGTGAAGTTAGCAACTGCCCATACCACACCATCCTTTTCTTGTTGCTTCTTCAAATTTCCTTTCCTTACTAGTTTTATTTTTCAGTGCCACATAATACTGGTACATTTTTTCCCCAAAAAATAAATAAATTGCTGTGTTTTTTGTAGCCTTGGGTGTTTACCCTTCCAGCAAACCCTTCATCATTTGTTATTCAGATCTTATTTATAGGAAATTGTGGGCGAGGTAATTTCCCAAGGCTATACAATTATAGGGAGCTTGGTCCTAGATCCGTCAGAACAAACCCAATTTTCTATCCTCTGAATTGCACTGGCTTAGTAACTTGTGAGCATCCCTTCTGCCTAAGTGAGCATCTCCCTTCTGTGGAACAGAAGTTGCTGCCTAAAATATATATATTATAGAGTTCACACAAGTATCTACTGTCAAAACCCATTAAGCTCACCCCCATTTTTATTATATTAATAAGAATAGAGCTTTCTCCCCCCTTACTGGCTCTCTGTGTGTGATATCTATATAAATAAATTGTTCAAGGCTCTAGTAATTATATGCTCACATATGAAAGCTTTTTAAAAAGTATCTTTTCCCAGCCATTTTCAGCTGTAGATGCAGATAAAAATATCTTTCTCCCAGATATTTTTTTTAAAGAAACTAGAAGTCTACAATTATGCGCTCAGCCTTCACTCAATTCATCCTGAAGGAAGTTGCTTCATGGGAAATTTATATCGTAGCTTCGGTAGATGCCAACGTACTTGGCAGATGTGGGCTTTTAGGAAGAAAGAAATGAAAATTGCCTTGTAGCAAATTGGGCCCCCACACCTGGGAACCATGAAAGGCTGGCATGCAATTTTTTTTAATCACTGCTAATTTGCCTTGCATATTTTTGGTTCCTGAAATGGACTCATGAAAGTGATTAGCCTTGTCAAGATGTGAAGAGATGTGCACACTTAATCATGCCTAGCAATTGATGTGGCACTTAACTTGCAAGTTTACGAAAGGGCACACGCAACATGAAAGGATTTGTCTTTCTCCCCTCAACAAGTCATCTGCCCTTTTCACCCAAGGCCTCTGGTAACTACCAACCATGTCCCTGAATGAAACCAAGGGATAAAAGGAGAGGCGAAGCTTCAAAGCGGTGCTGAAAAATATATTTATCAAATAATAACAGTCCTAATGAAATGAAATGAAACCTATTTTGCCTGATGACATCATCCCTCGGAGGAACAACACAATGGATTTCTGGTGAAGGCAATGACTCTCTTGTTTTATTAGGACTCTTTTTTATTTAACAGTTGTGTTAAATATCTAGCAGTTGTGAGGCTTTGCTGCCTCTTTTGCTTCCTCTTCTTCTAAATGTCAGGCTAGAAAAAGGATAAACCTGTGTTATGCTGGCTCTTTTAACATGAATGAAATTGTTGTAATTCTAAATTTTGACTGCATAGTTTTTAGTGTGTGTGTGTGTGTGTTGGCCCTGCCCATTATAGCATTGACTCCACCCGCTTCCACCACCATGTAACACCCCTCACCTGCAAGGTTAACCTAGGGAATGCAGTCTTCAGGTCCTCCACAGCTGCTCTAATACATTTATTTAGCCACAGTAATATTTGAGATTTGCTGAAAGTTCCCACTATAGTTTAAAAATAGGCTGAGAGGCATCGACTAAAAGGATTGTTGCAAGGATTAAAAAAGGAGAGGGAGAACCGTGTACAAAAGGTGGGACATCATAAACTTTTTAAAAGCTAGTGGTCATCGTCACCCCATCTTTGAACAATGGGTCCTTTGTTGACATTTCACCTCCAATCTGGGGGGAGGGTGCCGCCACCTGACCCGCAAGAAGCCTTATGCTCTTCTTCAAACTTCTTGTGATTCTACAGCTGCTGTTCCAACAGAGCCTTGTGAAGCCACAGAATCACCAAGCCCCCATCAATCTCCCTAGGGACCCCCCCCCCCCCGTTTTAATCTCCCACACTTCAATAATCCAATCCTCTGGCATGCTGTGTTCCTTTTACAAACGAAGGCACCTAATTCTCACAAGTGCAACAATTATTGCAGTTATTAATAGCCCACCTTCTAGGATGCAAATCCTTCCAAGGTGCCTTACATGCTGCATCCATGCATTTCTTTTATTTCAAAGATTATTAAGCAATATCAAGATACATCAGGTCATCAGAATGCTTCTGGCAGAAGATGGCTCCAGGGATCACAGGAGCATTCCTGGTATCCTTCCCAGGAGGCCATTGGCCCTGTGGCAGCAGGGAAGGCAGTGCAGCTGAGGGAAACTCTGGTAACTTCTCTCTCTGCCCTTCTCACTTGCTGCTTTCAGTCTGACAGATGCAATGCAAGTATAATTTGCTCTCATCTCTTTTTGTTTAACAAGTTGTGTTAAGAGCTTTCCTTGTTCACTCAAGTTTATAGTCAAGGGTGTTCACACTCCCTCCTTCTCTCTCTCTCTCCCTCTCTGAATGAGGGTAGTAATTAGGATGGAGACCAGGATTACAATGAGAGTCTAGAAAGAAAAATACAGTGTAACCTCGGGTTATGTACGAATGCTTTGGGTAACAAGCTCCTCTAACCTGGAAGTAGATGCTCCTGGTTGCGAACTTTGCCCCAGGATGCGAGCAGAAATCACGCGCCAGTGGCAGCGGGAGGCCCCATTAGCAAAAGTGCGCTTCATGTTAAGAACAGTTTCGGGTTAAGAACGGGCCTCCAAAATGAATTAAGTTTGTAACTGGAGGTACCACTGTACTTAGCACTTATTTAAACTGGGTTGTATCAAAGCCATTTCACTTGCAGAATGACTTACGCTGGCACAGTGGAACATTCCCTTCCATGCCTCCCCCCAATTTGCTCTGAAGAATAAGGAGAATTTCTCTTATTTCCTTCAACACCCCTACCCTTTCCCCTCAGAAAAGGAAGACTTTCCTTTCTCTATCCACCACCTTGGCACTATTCCTACTGAAATGCTATGCAGCCCATCAAGGAGCCTGGGATCCCTCTCAGTGTGGTGTAGTGGTTAAGAGCGGTAGTCTCGTAATCTGGGGAACCGGGTTCGCGTCCCTGCTCCTCCACATGCAGCTGCTGGGTGACCTTGGGCCAGTCACACTTCTCTGAAGTCTCTCAGCCCCACTCACCTCACAGAGTGTTTGTTGTGGGGGAGGAAGGGAAAGGAGATTGTTAGCCGCTTTGAGACTCCTTCAGGTATTGATAAACCAGGATATCAAATCTAAACTCTTCTTCTTCTTCTTCTCCTCCTCCTCCTCCTCCTCCTTAGGCTGCTACTAGGCAACAGGGGCTCATGCTAAGCACACATGTGAATTTCTATATTGCTTCTGCTAAACTTGTAACTAACTCAAAATATGTAATTTATTATCAATTCTATTAAAATGCAGCAGGGAACATCCTCAAATCTTCCTCTGCTACACTGCCAAGTTTCAAATCAACCAGTTGAACTATTTTCTAACTATAAGCCATCTGCTGCCCCCACCAATTTTCTCATGAGGGCAGGATGTGGTTCACCCAACTCACACTTAAGTTGGGGTCATGACTGGCTCTGTAATTCATATTTTGCTTTGATCTGCTATTTCCACTGATAAAAGAGTATTCCACTTGCACAAGGAATGTGTTGCAATGGGCAAACGTGCCCAAGACTTCTCTGGAATTCATCCAGAAAATTAATTCAAGGTATAATAGGGATGAATTGAACCTGTCGATTTTAATTTCATTCAGTTCGCCACATTTCTTCATTTTGTAAAGTAGTTTAAACTAGGAAATTTGCTTAGGGGAAAAAAGCACAGAAATTAGTCAGCATTTTAGTGTGCATTTCTCCTAATATAAACTGCCCTGAGATACAGTGGTACCTCAGGTTAAGAACTTAATTCATTCTGGAGGTCCGTTCTTAACCTGAAACTGTTCTTAACCTGAAGCACCACTTTAGCTAATGGGGCCTCCCGCTGCTGCCACGCCACCACAGCACGATTTCTGTTCTCATCCTGAAGCAAAGTTCTTAACCCGAGGTAATATTTCTGGGTTAGCGGAGTCTGTAACCTGAAGCGTCTGTAATCCAAGGTACCACTGTAATGCATTTTTGTATGTTATTTTCATTAATATGTCTTTTTAAGATCACTCTGCCTCATATATGTATTTTTGTATATGGAGAATTGCATTATAAAATTTGATGAAGTGTGAATTTTGAAGGATAACTATGTTTTCATTGTATATTAGTTTTGGAAGTGTGAATTGGGTAGGTTCTCATTAAAATCCAAACACCCAAATTCGTCCCCTCCACCCAAAACTCTATATTACATTGCCCCGTTTTGTATAACTTACTTGAATGAGGGAGGGAGAATTATGGGATTGCTTCCAGGGATTCTGTAATTGTGATTTTCCACCTGCTATTGCCTTACTTTTTCTGCCCAGTTTTCAACATCTTTGTGCAGATGTCCTTGTCCCAATGTAGATGAAGCGGTTCCTGTCCAAGCCATGTACCATTGGGCAATGGATGGTTTTGCTGTTTAAATCTACAGATGTTTCTATCAGTTCTGAAGTGCTAACATCTGTGCTGTATGCTTTCATTTTCTAATGACTCCTGTTTGCTTGGATGCATAATCCACACACAAGCTGATATTTATTTTTTTGAACTACAGCTACACAGCTACTTTGCTGAACACTGGTGAGAGAATCATATTTTGGGAATTAAATCTTCATAAGGTTTAGGATTGATTGAATAAAAAGGTAAAGGTAAAGGACCCCTGACAGTTAAGTCCAGTCGTGAACGACTCTAGGGTTGCGGCGCTCATCTCGCTTTACTGGCCAAGGGAGCTGATGTTTGCCCACAGACAGTTTTTCTGGGTCATGTGGCCAGCATGACTAAGCCGCTTCTGGCAAAACCAGAGCAGCGCACGGAAATGCCATTTACCTTCCCACCGGAGTGGTACCTATTTATCTACTTGCACTTTTTTGCATGCTTTCAAACTGCTAGGTTGGCAGGAGCTGGGACTGAACAATGGGGGCTCTCCCTGTCGCGGGGATTTGAACTGCTGACCTTCCAATCAGCAAGCCCAAGGCTCAGTGGTTTACACCACAGCACCATGAGCTTTGCAAATTTGAAAGGGGTGTGTGCAGGATTGAAAGGCTGTAAGAACCCTAAAGGCAACCATTTATATACAACTTTTAGACTATGTTGGAACCTCCTTATGTTCTTCATCTCCCATTGATTTAAGCTCATTATCAAATTCTGCCATAATCCTTTCAAAATATTTTTATGCGGCATCACCTACTGTAGGTATGGTTCTGTTCACTCACTGCCAGTTTACTTGTGCATAAGGGTGGGGGAAGTTTTGGCAGGCTCACTAATAACCTCAGTCCTTTTTAATACTGTACCTCTCAAAAGGCATTGGAGTAGTAGTTTAAACTTGGAAATTGTGCTTTCCAAGTGCAAAGACACTGAGGCATAATGTTTGCAAAGATAGGGTTGGGAGAAAGTATGAACTTGATTAAGTCTACTTCCATTGTGAGCCATGAACAGGTGCTCCTCAGCCCCAGAAGCAGGATAAAGGGCAGCCAGACCAATTGTGGGGGAAACAGGCCACAACAAGTGCACAGGGTTTGCTTGGCATAGGGCATGGATCAGTGATCTGACAACTTTTCTGCTGCCCGATGCCTGGCCCAGCCCAGTTTCTGCTCCTCATCACACTTTCTGGGGGTTGCCAGCTTAATGGTCACCACTGTGGTGCAGGCAAAGCACATGAGTTCCAGTTTGCAACCTGGGCTGAGAAGTGAAAGCCAGTGTCACACACTGCCCCCAAGGCCTCATAAGGCCTGCCTTGGATTAAATGATTCTGACTTGTGCCTTGCCCACCAAAGTTGTGCTAGAAATAGAAACGCCTGCTGATAGTAACTGCTCTCACTAGGGGGAAGGTGAAAACCTCACTCAACATGGGGTGAGTAAAAATCCTTTCCGGCCCTGTCAATCAGCAACCAACCATGTTCCAGCAGAAGGCCTAGCAACCAAAGGAACATCATTTGGTGGGCCACCTTTTAGAAATCTTAACAGTACCACCTTCCCTGGCGGATTTGCAAAACTTTGGAGGCTCCTGAGGAAGCCTGCAAGACCAGCCAGCCAGGAAATGGTTGTTGCCTCTTAGGCGCTTTCCACGCAAGTTGCACAAGACAGCAGCAAACTGGGAGTTGTCCACTGTGGAAGGTGAACAAGAAGCAGAATCGTAGGATGGGAGGTTAAAATGTGTAGCCTTGTTCTCATGACATGTCCAGGGGCAGGTTCAGAGCAGCATGCTGCCTACATGCTTTCACTTGAATTTCTGTATGGCATCTACACATGGAAACGCATGAGGCTTTCTCCCTAGTCCTGTTCACTTGTTCTCCCACACACACACACCTTGTGGATTACAAGCTTGTTGGCCCTGCCCCCAGATTGCTGGTTTTCTTCCTACAGCCCCCACCCCCAACATGTATCCTCTGAGTTCCCTGCAAATCTATTTTTTGCACCTGGCCTCGGAGAACACGTTCAGAAAGCTACAGAAGTTTGTCTTTTCCATAAATGCGATACCACCTGAGTTGCCCCTGATGAAGGATTTCCTTAATTCCAAAACACGTTGGGCATAATAAAACATCTTGGCACTCCCTGGGCTTTTGCTGACAAAGGACTGGCACCAACTAGCTTTATTCACAACCCTTAAAAGCTTAGCTGGGCAGCTACTTAAGCTTGCTGAAGTTGCTTCCTTTGTTGCTGCCAGTGCCTCCTGGTAGGCACGATTATCTGCTTGTACCTGCGCTTGGTCATATTCAGGGCAAGATTTCCCCCATTTTCACTCCGGCCATTGTCTGGCCTGCTTTATTATCCATAGCTCAGCAGAAAGCCATGAAGCTGCCCAGGTTCCACAGCAATGGAAAAGATGAGTAAGCGTGGGGGAGAAAGTTGTTTCAGTTCAGATTTTAAAGGCAAATCTACCTGATTTGCACTTTCTGAAGTGATATGTGAACTGAAGCAAAGCCACCCTTTGAAATCTGTGCTTATCTGAATTTGGTAGCGCAGTTCTCCAGCCAGGTGTACAAAAATGCATATGCTGAGGTAAACTGTGCATAGAAATGCATATATTAGTGAAGCTAATACACACAAACACATTACATTAGGGGAAAACGCTTGCAGAAATGTGCATGTTAGAAAAATGTGTGCGTTAAGAGAAATGAGCATTAAAACGCTGACACATTTTCATGAGGGTTCTTTTAACAAAAGGATTGTAAAGAGCTGTGGATATGGTGTAGACCTGAATTTAAGACTCAAGAAAAGACCACCTGAGAGAGTGACTTAAGAGAAGCCCTATTAATATTCATCTCCCCATTCAGTAGAGTGTGAGTAAAGCTTCAACAGGAGATCGTGTCCTCCCTAAAAGAGGGCACGTGTTGCGGTGAGACCTGGAGACCGGCCTCCTGTGTTGTGGGTGGGTTAGATTGGTCAGCCACAACACCCGATTGGTGGGTCCCTCAATGTTGGGTTCAATCTGGCCAATGAGGCACAGTCCAAACGGATTGAGGGACCTATATATACCCATGCACGTGACCCAGAGCTTCCTCTTTCGGCTCGTGCATTCAGAACACCCTCCCACCTCTCCCTACCCTTAGGGCATTTTTTGCGATTGACCTTGCTATGCCGTCGTGTGTCGTCTTTCATTGGGACAGGGGCACAGCAGGAGTTTCCCCACTTGTCTGATTGGCTATTGCCATTTGGGTTTCGTCTGCCACGTAGCCGATCGTCACAACTTGTAAGGTTGTGGATAGGCACAGGTTCAGGTGATAGGGGTGGGGGAACACTCTCGCCATTCCTATGTGAAGGGTATTCCGTTAAAGGAATTCAGGGACTCAACTGGTTTGGTCAACCCCCGAGAGGGGGTTGTGCCCGTGCCTGAGTCCAGGGGAGCATTTGGGGGGTGAACATAGTCTGTTCCTGGCTTTTCGCCTGCCCAGGTGTTCACTCTTGGCTGACCTATGCTGGTGCCCTGGGTCAGTGCTGCCTGCAAGGGTGCAGGGAGCTAATTGAACCAGAGCCTATGCAACCACTCACTTGCTGTAATCAATGAAGTTGTGGCCTTGTTGTTGTTTAGTCGTTTAGCCGTGTTTGACTCTTCGTGACCCCATGGACCAGAGCACGCCAGGCACTCCGGTCTTCCACTGCCTCCCGCAGTTTGGTCAAACTCATGCTGGTAGCTTCAAGAACAATGTCCAACCATCTCGTCCTCTGTCGTCCCCTTCTCCTTGTGCCCTCCATCTTTCCCAACATCAGGGTCTTTTCCAGGGTGTCTTCTCATGAAGTGGCCAAAGTATTGGAGCCTCAGCTTCAGGCCTAAATTCTGCCAAAAACCAAAACTAAAATTTGAGTCAAATGTGTCTTTATTTAGGGGGGAGGCCTCTGGGTCTGAACATGCAACTGTGTAGCTAGAAAAGCATTCAGGAATCTCTTGGATTCCAGAAGTATCCATAATGTTGCTGTCCTATTAATTTAGCCTGCAATTCTTTGCCCCAGGCCTATACCTTTTGAGGGGGGGGCATTTCAGGGCAAGACCCCACTACTGGACCAGACTGGCCCCTGTATGTAGGCCAAGAGTGGTGATGGAAGGTGATGGGAATCAGGTAGATAACTGTGCCAGCCTGAAACTGGTTACAGATAGGTAGCCGTGTTGGTCTGCCATAGTCAAAATAAAAAAATTCCTTCCAGTAGCACCTTCCAGTAGCACCTTAAAGACCACTCTGTGTATCTGAAGAAGTGTGCATGCACACGAAAGCTCATACTAAGAACTAACTTAGTTGGTCTTTAAGGTGCTACTGGAAGGAATTTTTTTATTTAGCCTGAAACTGGTTCACCATCTGGCAGCAGGGCCAAATTGGGGTCTCCCGCAGGGCTCCCCACGCTGCGAATGTCTGCCCGGCGGGCAGGGCGCTCTGCTTCAGGGCGCTTCTCGCGCCGGGCAGCAGGCTGCTATCCGCAGCGTGGGGAGCTCCCGCAGGGAGCCATTAACACAGCGGTTTGACTTCTACACCCAGAGACGCACTCCATTGTCTCTCGAGACAGATGGATGCCAACAACAAAAAGTTTCGATCTTTTCAAACTAGTTCAGTGAACCGAACCAGTTTATCCTAAACACTAGTCTGTGTGTGTTAAAGAAAGCAGGCTCTGTGTGTTGTTATCTCTCGGGTGATGGTATTACGTACCTATCTCTAAAATGGATGCTCGTTTTTCTATGGAACCTTCAACATAATTCATTCCTCCTTCAAATGAATTATGTGTGTGTGACAATCTGTAATCTGCTTTGGATCACTTTCTTCAGGTTTCTGCTCTCTATGTATATAAGTGAAATCCTGCTTTCTTATTGTAGCACAGCTGTGGTCTGGATTATGTTGATCTTTGGAGTCTCATATGTGTGGATGGATTGTATTGTTTTAGTATTGCAGGGGGGTTAATAATGGAGAGGATTTATAAACAGATGCACTGTTTTTCCCAGTTTATAGTCGCAGTGGAAAGCCTTACCTGGAATCTGTTTAGGCGAAGGTTTTTTTGACAGAAACAAAATCCACAGGTGTGTTGTAGGAGTTCCCACTCAGTTCACAAATTTCAGAATGTGTTATAGTGGAGGGTGCAAACTATAATAAACTGGAGGAATTTCTGGAGCCTCATTTAAAAAGAAAATCCTGGAGACAGCCTGGTTGAGAGTGGGCCCTAATGAAATCAGCGTGACTATTACTTCTGAGCAGACTTGCATAGAATTGTACCTGTATTTTTCAGGTGGCCGAGGAAAGGATTTTGAAGGATGGGAGGGATGTAAATGCCTTAGAGGCCCACCATCCAGTCTCAAAGGCAAACAGAGGAATAGGGGCATTGGTACTCACTTGGAGGCAGAATAATCCAGGGTGCTTGCAAGCCTGTTCTCCCTCAAGAAGAAGATGCTATAAGCCCACACTGGACTGTTTCAAGCAATAAGATGCTACAGTGGTGAGCCTCTGTAAATAGAAAGTTATAAACAATGGCTATTTTAGTTTTTAGTTTTAGTGCTGGGAGGGAGATAGGCAAAATAAAGAAGGATATAAATACGGTGAAATAAAGAAGTCTATAAATATGCTATCGTAAGACATTGCCAAATAAAGAAGTTCTTTATTTGTTTGGGATTGCCATCCAATTTCTCCTCTTATGTTCCCAACGGAGCCAGTTTTGGACTCTGCCAGACATGCATAAAATAGCTCCGCTTGGGAAAATAATATTAATCCTGATAAATCAGAGATGCCAAGTGGTCTTCATGGAACAAAATGGCTTCCACTAGTTGCAGCTGGGTTGCAAGTAGGGATGAGTGAACCTACCAACCTCGATTTATAATTTTTCAAGTCCTTAAATTCATTTCTCCATATTTCAGCATCAGATTGTGATTATTATTATTATTTAAAATCCTCACGAACATTTCATCAGCGTTCCTTCGTTAGGGGAGAAGCAAATTTGTCCACAGCTGTCTCCCTTCCTTCTGCAGCAACATTACAGGTGTAACATCCATTATGTGTAGTATGTTGTTGGCTTTGACTTGGGACTTGCAGGTCTGTCCAAGAGGAAGGGGTGGCCTTTGAACCCACACATTTGGATACGCTCTGCCTTTCCTGACAAAAGTGCTTCCATTTAATTCTGCAGCAGGGACCCAAATTTGGCAAGGGGGTGATTTTATATTGTGCTTGAAATAATAGTTAATTCAACTGTGCTTCCCACACAACCTCTGGGTTAGACAGGGCACATTGGACATGCTGAGCTGTGTACTTTGCTACAAATGCCGCAAAAGATTCTGTTTGTAGCAGGGTCAAAGGGCTTGTCGGGTGGCTAAACGATGGGTGCATTAGCCTAGTAGCAACTTCATGGAGAGTTTCTAGCACCTCAGGAGAGGTTAAAAGGAAAAAGTAATGTCTTCTGCTTTTAACTTTCTTACTCAGGGGTGTGCATGTGCATGTAAGGGAGAGAGCGCAAGGTGCAGAGCTTAGCAGATAGAAACGATTAGGCATTGAGGCTGTAATAAGCCAAAAATCTAAAGCACTGGAAGGAAAAACCTCTAATTTCAATTACGATGTGCCCTGTTGCAGCAGGTGGAACTTTGTCAGCATGAAGGCTTGATCAATTAGGCAGCCATCTGGTGCCTAATTGCTCTTAAATCCCATTGATTTTATTTTTTAAAAAATGGAATTAAGTACGTTGCGACTGCAGTCTCAGAGCATTTTCACACATGGCGGGAAAAAGTGGATTTGATCTGCTCTCATGGTATTTGTGCCACATGAATGTCATGACTGGAGGATGGAATGCCAATGAGGACTTCAGCGTGCACTCAAAGTTCTTGATCAGCAACTAGTTTTAACAGGGGCATGTTTTTATATAACCTCCTGATACAGCAGGGAGAGCTTAGCGGTTGCCTTGTATTGAGTTGGACCTTTTGGCCATTCCACCTCTGTATCCTCCATGCCTGCCTTTGCCAACCTGGAGTCCTCTGGATGTTTTGGAATACAATTCCCATCAGCCTTAGCCAGCACGCACTAGCTGGGGCTGATGGGAGTTGTAGTCCAAAACTATCTGGAGGGCACCGGGTTGGCAATAGTTGGTCTACACTGATGGGCAGTAGTGCTTCAGAGTCTCCCAGTGCTACGCAGAGAAGCTGGAGACTGATCCCGGGACCTGCAAAAGTACAAAACATGTTTTCCAATTGAACTATGTTCCTAGTAGCATAGGAAGCTGCCTTCATGCTGAGTAAGCCCAATAGTCCATACTGACTCAGTATTGCCTATACCAGGAGTAGCCAGAGTGGTGCCCGCAGGAAGGTTGTTGTACTGAAATGCCCAACATTCCTGACTATTGGCTATGCTGGCAGGGACTGATGGGAGTTGGAGTCTAATACCATCTGGAGAGCTTCACATTGGCTGTCTGGTTTACACTGTCTGGCAGAAACTCTCCAGGGTTTCAGACAGGGAAACTTTCCCAGCCCTACCTGGAAATGCTGCAAACTGAACCTGAGTCTTCTGCATCCTAAGTAAATGCTCTTCCACTGGGCTGTGGCCTTTCCCCTAAAATTTAAGGGCCTAAATCTAATCAATGATATATATATTTGTGGGGGGGGGGGGAAATTGGAAACTTTAGTAGAGATGCAATGCCATGTGTCAGCTGTTGAAAGGGGTGGTGTTGTGTCCCCCCTCCCTTGCTTGCTTAATACAACTTTTAATACAAATTGAAAGGAGGGGCAGTTCCCTTTGATAAATCACCGCGGATTAATTCCTTCTTTCCCTTTACCAAATTTGATAGAATATGTGGCCGGTCCTCTTTTTATAAAGTAATTTCCCCTCCTGTCTGCCTCTTCTTCTTTTTAAACGTATTTTTAAAATCTATTTTGTGTAGAACTTGATAACTTTTAATGAAAAATGTATTATGTATTCTACGAGATAGGTTGATTAGATAAGTGTGGCTGCTCAGGGGGCTGCCTGGACTTCAAGGCGATAGCAGACTTCAGTGTATTCTGGAATGGTTATGACATGTAGCATTATTCCGCGTTCCAGGATGTAGTGCTGGCTGTAAAAATTGCTGCAGCAATTCTTGGGGGGGGGGCAATGGAGTGCTACAGGGTTCTGTCCTGGGCCCATTGTTGTTCAAGGTCTTTATAAATTACTTGGATGAAGAAACTAAGGGGATGCTCATTCAATTTTCAGATGACACCAAACTGGGAGGGGTTTGCTAATGCCGCAGAAGACAGAATCAGAATTCAAAATGCGCTCAACAGTTTGGAGAACTGGGCCCAAGCTAACAGGACTCTTCTGTAATGATGGGGTCTGGTGGACTCAAAGTGGTAATGTGTTCCAGAGATGCAGGGTTCAAGCCCCCTGGTCTTCTAGAGAATTCACCAAGAACTTGCCGACTTGCATTTCTCAAAACATTAAGCAGTGTCATGCCTCTCATGTCTTTTTATATACTTTCAGAATGTGTGTGTGTGTGTGTGTGTGTGTAAGTAAGTAAGTGGGGGGGGAGAGAGACTTTTGCCCCCTTTGCTTTCTGAACAGTGCTACACCCGTCACTAACCAAGTTCCTCTGATTTCCCCCCTCCAGAGTTCTTCTATAATTCATTATTACAAATGGCTGCTTATATCAAATCTAAATGCACCCGGAAGTCAATTTTCTTTTGGAAAATCTCACAAAAGAGATTTCAAGTGCACAAAGAACCGAGCTCTTAGCTGAACAATGAGCGGTCGTGTACCTTACAGATCTCTTTCTCATGAATAAAGCAGCAGGTGGTTATGAAACTTGCATGCCTCGGTAGGGTCCTTGGGAAAATGGATAATGGTGTCGGAATTGATGGGGGGGTGGAGGAACCTAAATGTGTGCTGCATGTACTGAGAAACAGAGTCTTGAAAAGAAGCGTAATGTGTGACTGAAGTTTGCTGGTCAGTGAGAGTGTGGGGTTTTCTGCCTCAGGGGCCCTGGTTAAAGCTTGAGATGGGACTGTGAAGTATCTGAGACAACCCCACACACCAGTTCCCTGCAAAAATATTAATACCTGAGGACATCAGTGAGGTGTCTGGTGAAGAAGTCTATATACAATTGGCTTGAATGCTTTATTTCTTTTTAAGGGGCAAGATTATGATAAGAGGAGTGAGGCAATGGAATGCAGTGAGGGACATTGCAACACACTGTTGTAACTCTTGGTTTCCTAAGCTGTTCTATGGGCCACCATTGGTCCATGAGCTTCATGCAAGTGGTCAGCAATGTGTTTGTGAAGAATGACAGGCAAAGCAGTTGCTCCATCCTTTTGCTGAAGATGCACCTCTTTAACCTGGCCTTTTGACACCTTTAATGCATGTTTTTAGGACTCCGAACTGTTCATTTGATTTTAAATTGTTTTAACTGGTGTCAATACTGTATTTGACATTGCTGTAACCTGTGACCTTAAAGTGAAGGGCAGGTAAGAAATCCAAGTAATAATAAAATAAATAGAAGGAAAAATTGAGATCCCCTTGCCATTTCTGGAAAATCACAGAATCACAGAAGTGTAGTGTTGGAAGAGACCACGAGGCTCAGCTAGTCCAACCAACTCCCTGCAATGTAGTCATTTATTTTTATTTTATAATATTTATATCCCACTTATTCTTCCAAGGAGCTCAAGGGGAGCATACGTGGTTCTCCCCCATCTCCATTTTATCCCAACACCCCCACTGTAAGGCAGGTTCACCTGAGAGGCAGTGACTGGCCCAAGGCCACCCAGTGAGCCTCATGGTCAAGTGGGGATTTGAACCCCCATCTTCCAGGCCTTAGTCTGACACTCTAACCACTATGCCACACTGATGAGTCCGGACTAGTCTTGCCTGTGCTTCCACCCTTATGTACAAACGGTGAGAGGGGCAAAGAACAAGGAAGCTTATCAGAGACAAATCCTTAGGATATCAGAGAAGCTTTGGGTTGTGCTCATTCTCCTGCCACTTTCAGTGAGTCGAACCCATGCTGTCCTTTTGTGCTTGAGTGGGAGACTGTGCTAATATTGTGCAGTGGAGTCTTTTAGAGAGGGTGACTTTTCATGGTTGCTTGGTTCATTGATCCACCAGAAGAGCTAGCATTCCTGCTGGTATGCTCATTGAGTTCTGGCCAGTCTCTGTGGCTCGGCAGAGGGGCACAGGTCCCAAGGCTGTGTGCAGATGATAAATTCTCAAAGGTTTGACGGTATTGATGGGCTGTAATTGCCTGGAGTCCAAGTGTTGATTTCCTATATCTCACCATGGTTGCTGTTCAAACATCTTTTTACAAGTTTTGTTTTTATTCCCTTAGCAAACTTCCATCCCACCTTCGGGGAAGCTCACACACAAAAAAGAAATAATAATAATACATGTCAAGGGATGGTTAGCTGCTTGTGCTTAAAATTGTGCCCCTTCAGAGTTTGTGCGACCCCACAAACCTCTGTGTGTGACAGAGCTCCTCAGACATGTCTGCTCTAGTCACTAGTAGAGTCTGACAGTGGCTGTCTGCGGAAGCGCTTCCAGCAAAGAAGTTCCTTAACGGAAACACGTCTCCTGGACTCACGACGTGGCAGCTTCCGGCGCAGCATGGGTCTCCCTGCAGTTGCTTCTGACACCTCCCCGCTATTTTCGCTCGAAGTGTCTCTCACCCCTTTCTCTCCCCTGCTGCTTCCTGCCTGGGCTGCTGCGTCTCTCTCAGCATTACTGAGATCCTCCTCCAGAGACCCCGCGCTCCCCCTGCTGGTCCCTGCTTTGGCTGTTGACTCTCTCCCAGTCTCTGGGAGCCTTACCACTTCCCTTTCCTCCGATGTCAGTTCCCTGACATCCACCTCCCCTCCAGGGCCCCCCTCTCCCCCGCCCCTACTTTCTCCTCTGGGCGGTGAGGAGCTGAAACCCCTAAAAGAATCCTCTTCATCTTCAGACGTCTCGAACAATTCCCTCCATCGGTCTTCGTTCCGACTCGCTGAATCCTCCTCCACCTCGGAATCAGCGAACCCCTCCAAATCTTCTTCGTCGTCGGTGGTGGCGAAGTATTCCCTCCGGAACCTCGCCACTGGCTGGGGGTTTTCTAGGGAATCTCTGATGAAAAGTTTCAATCAAAACCTCGTCATCTACCTCCTCTGCCCTGACCCAGGTGTTTTCCGACTCCGGCTCCCCTTCCCACATTACCAAATACTCTACTTGCTCTCCCCTCCACCTGGAATCGAGAATCTCCGCTACATGGTAGCTGTGTTCTTTTTCTTCCATAGCTGGTCCCCTATTGACCCTCCCCTCTCTGTCCCCTATATACGGTGACAGCAATGATCTGTGGAACACTGGGTGCAACTTCATGTGGTTCGGTAACCGGAGTCTGAAAGCCACTGGGTTGACCTGTTGCGTGACTTCAAATGGGCCCAGTCTTTTGGGTCTTAACTTCTTACAACCTCCTTTAAATGGTAACCCTTGGGTGGACAGCCACACCTGGTCCCCCACCCTAATGCTTTCCCCTTCCCTTCTGGTTTTGTCTGCCTGCCTCTTATATTCCTCCTTCGCCCTGTTTAAATTAAGTTGGAGCTGGCGATGGATCGCTTCCATTTCTTCAACGAACTGTTCTGCGGCAGGAACGCTCCAGTTCTCCCCCTCCCCCCCTGGGAAGGCTCGGGGATGACACCCGTGATTGGCCAAAAAAGGGCTCATCCCCGTGGACACGTTCTCTGCATTGTTATAGGCAAATTCTGCCAACGCCAGCTTCTCCACCCAATCATTCTCTCTGTCATTCACATAACACCTCAAATATTGCTGGAGGACACCATTAGCTCTTTCCGCCTGCCCATTGGTTTCTGGATGACGGGCAGTGGAAAAATTTACCTCTACATGCAATAAGCTCATGAGCTTCCTCCAGAACCTGGAAGTAAATTGTTTCCCTCGGTCCGAAACCACCCTCAAGGGGGCACCATGCAACCTAAACACATTTTCCACAAACAATTTAGCGGTTTCTTCTGCTGTGACCGCATGTGAGCAGGCTATAAAGTGGGCCATCTTGGTTAACAGGTCTACCACAACCATAATGGCTGTCTTCCCTTTGGACCTGGGCAGATCAGTCATGAAATCTATTGCCACTGCCTCCCATGGTCTTTCCGGCGTGGGTAGTGGTTCTAATAAACCTGCCGGTGCCCGCCTCTCCCCCTTGGCTCGTTGACATCGGTCACACCCTCTCACATATTCACGCACATCTTCCCTGACCTTGGGCCACCAGAATTCCCTGGTAACCAGCCACATGGTTTTGTGTTGCCCAAAATGCCCTGCTGTGGGGCTATCGTGCAGTTGCTTGAGTACCTTTTCCCTCAATTCCCCTTCAGGTATGTATAACGCTCCCTTGTAGTACAACGCCCCGTTTCTCTCCTCAAAACCCCCGGGTTTGTCTCCCTCCCTCCTGAGACCCCTGAGTTTGTCCTGGGCGTCTTCATCCTGCACCGTTCCCTCTACCAGTTCCCTTTGCCCCACCAAAGCCGCCCCACACACCCAGCGGTCCTCGGGAATAACATGGGTCTCTTCGGGTGCACCCTCTCCCTCCAAATATTCAGGTTTGCGTGAGAGAGCGTCCGCCCTAACGTTCTCCGGGCCTGGTACGTAACAAATCTCAAAGTTAAATTTGGAGAACTCCTGGGCCCATCTCAACTGCCTTTGGTTGAGCACTCGCGCAGTTCTCCAATACTCTAGATTCTTATGGTCCGTGCACACTTGCACCTTCTGTTGTGCACCAATTAGTAGATGCCTCCATCTCCGGAAGGCCTCATAAATCGCAAGAAGTTCCCGGTCGTGCACCGTGTAGTTTCTCTCAGATTTGTTCAGCTTTCGCGAAAAGAAGGCACACGGTCGCCACTCTGACCCCTCCTTCCCCGGCTGCAGAAGAAGCACCGCCCCTATGGCTCTGTCCGAAGCATCTGTTTCGACCCTCAGCTTTTTTTGTAAATCCACATGTAGAAGTTGTTCGTCAGAGGCGAAGGCCCTTTTCAGTTCCTCAAACGCTCGCTCCGCCTCCCCCGTCCAAACAAACTTCTTTTTGCTGCTGAGACAGTCCGTGATGGGCGCCGTCAGGTGGGCGAAGTTTCGGATGAACTTACGATAAAAGTTTCCAAACCCTAGGAACCTCTGCACATCCTTCTTGGTCTTGGGTGTTTTCCATTCCAGCACCGCTTGAACCTTGCCGGGGTCCATGGCCAACCCCTTGTCTGACAAGCGGTACCCCAGGAATTCCACCTCCTTGGTATGAAACTGACACTTTTCCAGTTTCACCCACAGTCTGTTGGCTTGCAGCCTGCTCAACACTTCTCTGACGTCTCTCACATGTTGCTCCTCATTCTCCGAATACACCAACACGTCATCTAAGAAGGCCACGCAATTCTTGTAGAGCAAAGGCCCCAGTACATGGTTCATAAAGGCTTGAAAACACGCGGAGCCTGTTTGTAATCCAAAAGGCATAACGAGGTATTCAAATGCCCCCAAAGGGGTGAACATGGTGGTCTTCCATTCATCCCCTTTCCTTATACGTATCAGGTTGTACGCCCCCCTTAGGTCCAGCTTTGTAAAAATCTTTCCTTTTCGCACCCTGGTCAAAATATCATCAATCCTGGGCATAGGAAAAGCCGCCGGCTCTGTCACTGCATTTAGGGCCCGAAAGTCACATACCAGCTTCGGCTTGTCCGTGTTTTTTTTATCCACAAAAAACACTGGGCTACCCCCCGCTGCCTTGGACTCTCTGATGAAGCCTCTCTTCAGGTTCTTGTCAATGAACGCTCGCAACTCCTGCATCTCCCTGTCTGACATGGCATACAACTTGCCTACAGGAAGCTGTGCTCCAGGGAGTAAATTGATCTGGCAATCAAAGGGCCTATGCGGGGGTAGTTGGTCCGCTTCCTTCTCGCTGAACACGTCGCTGAGATCAGCATACTGTGGTGGCACCTTCCCCTTCTCCATCACTTCCGTCCCTGCTAGGGTGGCTTGGGCCCCTGCTGACCCCTTTTCCGCCCTGCAGTGTTCTAAGCAGTGTGCGGAACCGAAGGAAACCACTCTTTGATGCCAGCCCACCAGCGGATCATGTAGGGCTAGCCAGCTCATTCCCAAAATAATGGGAGCGCCTCCCAAGGTGGCCACATTAAACGCTATCAGTTCTGTGTGCCTTGCCACCCTCATTATCATTGGGACGGTCTGCAAGCTGACGCCTCCTCCCAACAGTTCCCTGCCATCAATCGTGGTCACCTGCAGGGGGTTGCTTAAAGGGATAGTCTGTATCTGGTGTTCAGCAGCAAACTCCTTGCTCATGAAATTGCAGGAGCTGCCTGAGTCCAACAGCGCCTTTATTTTTAGGGGGTGTCCATTTTGCAGCTCTAGCGACACTTCAATCACTAGAGCAGGTCGAGGAGCTTCTGGCACTGGCACTTGGGGAAGGGGCACTTTCACTGCTCTTTGGCCTGGCTGCAGTGCCCTGCTGGCAACCAGGCGTTGGCTTTTACCTGCTCCGTTTCTCCCTGCTCTTCCCCCTCAACAGCTCCCACCATCCCTTGCCATTCCTTCCTCTGGGGGCAGACTCTGGCAAAGTGGCCTGGCTGTTGGCAGAGATAGCATTTCCGGGCTCCCTTTCCCTCCTTCTTCGCCCCCTCACTGGGCTTTGAAACTGCGCGCGCGCGGGCTGTTCCGATTTCCATCGGCTCTGCCGGCGGGAAAGCTGGCTCAGGAATGTCTGGAATGCGTAACTCCTTCCAACGTTCCCCTCTCCCTTCCCGCCTCTCCAAGGCTCTTGCCTCCTGGCGCGCTCCAATGGTCAGCGCAGATTTGGTCAGCTGATCCATAGACCCCGCCCTGGGGCTCCTGGCCAGCTCGTCTTTCACAGCTGAAGAAAGACCTTCTTCAAATAGCATCTGAATGGGTGCCGCCGATAAATCCCACCCCAATCTGTGAATCAGCATGGTAAATTCAGTCCAGTACTCACGGACAGATCTGCTTCCCTGCTTGCAAGCCATTAGCTGTCTGCGTACCAACCCTTCCTCAATATCGCTGGAAAACATGATATCCATTGCACGAAAGAATTTCATAGTGTCCTTTAGGATATCGTTGTGCGTTGCCATCAGGGGTCGAACCCAGTCCCGCGCCCCCTTCTCAAGATGCCCAATTACGAACGCAACTCGCGATTCCTCATCAGGGAACTCATCAAACTGCACATTCAGAGCATATTGCATCTCAGTCCTAAAGGCATGGTAATCCTTGGGGTCCCCCCCAAACTTCTGCACCAATCCTGGTACCTTTCTGGGGAACTGAGTGGTTCTCCCCTTTTTGTCAGCATCCTGAGCCCTTCTCTCCTCGAGCCTCGCCGTCTGCAGCGCAAGTTGGACCTCCAGAGCTTGATACCTTTCTTCCAAGCTTGGACCAGCTCCAACCCCTGCGTCTCCGGTTCCGACTGGGTTGCTCATGATGCTTTCTCCTGCACAGGCAGCGTACAGAGACTGTCAGACTGCTGTCAAGGGATGGTTAGCTGCTTGTGCTTAAAATTGTGCCCCTTCAGAGTTTGTGCGACCCCACAAACCTCTGTGTGTGACAGAGCTCCTCAGACATGTCTGCTCTAGTCACTAGTAGAGTCTGACAGTGGCTGTCTGCGGAAGCGCTTCCAGCAAAGAAGTTCCTTAACGGAAACACGTCTCCTGGACTCACGACGTGGCAGCTTCCGGCGCAGCATGGGTCTCCCTGCAGTTGCTTCTGACACCTCCCCGCTATTTTCGCTCGAAGTGTCTCTCACCCCTTTCTCTCCCCTGCTGCTTCCTGCCTGGGCTGCTGCGTCTCTCTCAGCATTACTGAGATCCTCCTCCAGAGACCCCGCGCTCCCCCTGCTGGTCCCTGCTTTGGCTGTTGACTCTCTCCCAGTCTCTGGGAGCCTTACCACTTCCCTTTCCTCCGATGTCAGTTCCCTGACAATACAATACAATATAACGCAATAAAAGTGTCAGGATAAAACAGGCTTTCATAGTCTTTAGAGTGATAATCTGGAAGAGCCAAAGCAAACACCTCCATACATGAACAGTACTGCTGCAAAGAGATATGAACTCCTCATGTTGTGGTTGCCTATTGGATTAATATGCTATTCAATTCTACCTGGCTCAGCAGACTCAAGGCAGTGATGCCAGGTGATTATTAGTCTAGCCTAATGGGTTTTCTCTGCATGGTCTCACACGGTAGTTTCTCATTCTTCCTTTGCACATTTTTAAATCATCATCATCATGAAAGTTCATCAGTATTTTATAGAATCCATTTCTCTGGATGTACACATTTTTGCAGACTGCTTTGCACATCAATGATGCGTTTTTCAATGTTGATTTCACCAAAATACGCATTTTTTTGCAAACTTCTACTGATATAAGCATTTTTGTAGAAGAATGCTTAAGGGTTTTCTGGTTGGAGAACTCCATCAGAAAATCTGGGGAAGTGCGACTTTTAAAAGCTGCTTTTCAATTCCTGTATGTTTTCAAGAAGTATTGCAGAGGAAAGTTCAGTGCCTTTTTTTCCAGAAAAGGGGTGCTGGTACTCACCAACAGCTCCCATCATGAGCTCTGCCAGCAAGTTGACCAGAATGCACACGGCCAGAAGAGCACAGTGCATGGCAGAGGAAGTGTGCCACACACCACTTTCCACTCTCACACTCCTTGGGGAGCAGGACTTGTGGGCTCTGGCCAGCCCCAAGGAGACAGTGGTAACAGGGCCCTGGAGGGGCTTTGCTGATGCCATGGCTGCCCATGCAGTTGAGCATCTCCGGGTGGGGGAAGAGTACCGCCAGAAAAATCACACTGGGTATGTTCCCTTTAAAATGAAAAACTGAACTCCCCTCTTTATCCATACAGGAAAAGTCCCTTTTCTGTAGCTGTTTTCTGTTTGCTATCTCCATGATGCTCACAGACGTTGGAATGCAGTATCATTTTATGCTGTTGAAAACCAACTCGGTTTGGTTTTTAAAGATAGTATTGTGAAATTGGCCCAAAATTCAGTTACTGAAAAGCGACTGCCAAAAGGTCTAGATAAAGGTTAACAATTTAGGCTGGATCCTGATAAAACAGAGGAAGTGGTGATTTGGAGTTGGGCCCAAGCAAGCAAAGAAGTATCTCCTGGCCAAAATGAGATAGTGCTTCCCCCAGGTTAGTGTGTTTGCAATCTGATAGTGCTCTTTTGCTTTTGGGGGGTGGAGGAGGGCAGTTACACCTGACATGATGGCTGGCACTCTTCTTTGCCACCCTGATCCAGGCCTTCGTTGACTTGAGTATTGCAATATGTTTTATGACAAATATCTTTTGAGAACTGCCAAAAGCAACTAGTATAAAATGTCAGTGTTTAACTTCTGATAGGAAGTTAGCTTGACAACAATTGGCAACAGAGGGCACACAACTCCATTACTTGGCAACAGCCTTCTCTTAGCTTCTGGGGACAGTTCAAGGTGCCAGTAATTATTATCTGTAAGGTCCTTCCAGCCTGTCATTATTTTGAGGTGGGACTCAATCACATGCTGGCAACATTCAGGCTACGCAATTAAAGTTGATTTGGCACCCTTGTTAGGTGGAAAAAGGAAAGAGTTGCCATGTCCTCCCCTCACCCTCATATTCAGCTGAGGAACTTTTAAGTAGCTGTCTGCTCTATCAGGCAGCAAAATAAACACAGCAGCAGAGAGACAATTCCCATATTTCTTCCTCCTCTACCACCCCCTTTTTTCAAAAAGTCCCTCAAGTCGCTGCCTGCCACATGGCGGTCAGGCAGCAAAATGAGTGATAGGCGAATTCTACACTTCCCTCCTCCAACACACACATTTTTAGTAGCTGCCTGCTGTTGCGCCATGTGACCAGCAGGCAGCAAAACAAAACAGATAGAGCAGCAAACAGATGGATACTGTGCTTCTTCCTCCACCAATCCATACACACACAAGCACCAAAGAAACAAACAACTCTCTGTGGCCAGAGCAGTTGCCTGCCTCGTGCTCCACAAGACCAGCAGGCAACGAGGATGAAAATAGGCCCCACACTACTTCTACCCTCCTTTTTCAAAGAAAAGCCCCTCTTTTCTAATGTCCCCACTTTTAAGAAGCCCTTCCATGGGCAGCCAAAGCAGAGGAGGAGCTTTCCCCACCCCCCAACTTTCTCCCAATTCCAAAGGGATGGCAACCTCTCCTTGCTTCTTGTAACCAAATTACACTGATAATCAGTCTACTTTTTTTTTTAGTTCTCATGCATGTGTGTGCACATGCATATTTTCACAAAACAAGCATACATTTTTACACCTCAGTAGTAGATGTTGCCAATTTTTTTGAGAAAGGTGTGTGTGTGTGTGTGTGTGTGTGTGTGTCTGTGTGTGTGCACGCACACACACACACCATTTCCAAAACCTGCATCCTTCTCTTCAATTTTCATACCTGGTTATATCAAGCAGAAGGGAATAGTTGAGAGAATTATCAGTCACAATTTTTCTCCCCTCCTCACACAAAATGTAAATTACTAGTTACAACTCTTCTGTCTCACCCTGCCCCCCTCCAGTAAAAGAAACCTCTGGAAATGGCTATTCATTTTGTCCTAAGCAATTGTAGCTTCTGAAGGCTTTTCTTTGAGAAAGGGGTGGGGGGAATTCTCTTTCAAAACACCAATTGAATCTGGACAGCTTCCAGTGGGAGAATTGAACTGATAAACACCTGCCTGAGCTTTGAGTGTGAAGGCACTTTCTGAATATAATTGTATATCTAAGATTTGTGTACGGCCCCTCTTTGGAGATGGCAATAGCCCAGTGACGCTTTTAATTCTCCCAACATTCCGCTAGGGGTAAAAATACTCACTTCCCCTCCTAATTTCTTTCAACAAGTTTTCTGATGTCAAGAGCAAAGAATTGGGGAAACAGGATGAAACTGCCCTAGAATAGCTTTGTGATTAAATTCCATATGAAACTTCAGGTAGAATCTAGCATACTCTGTTGGAACAATCAATATACTTTTAAGGTCTCTCTTTTAGTGGTGCTGCAAAACCATCAGTGTGACAGTGATTTTTCTCAAGGATAGAAAAGCGGGTTGCTTCTAGCAAGACTAGGAAGCCGTACAGAATTATTAATCTGCTGAGAAGAATTGTTTTTGGAAACTGATAAAAGCAAATAAATGAATTTGGACTGAAACACAGGCGATGTTTTAATGTGGATGCTCTGGAAGGCATGCCATCCTATATATTCCTCATCTTTACTTAGCATAGGAAGCAAGCCAAGAATACCACTGGACTGCTACTTTGCTTCCTGGTATGTGTCTGCGAAACGGGGTGAGCTCCCGTTGCTCTGTCCCAGCTTCTACCAACCTTGCTGTTCAGAAAGCATAGTAGTGCAAGTAAATAAATAGGTACCACTGTGGTGGGAAGGTAAATGGCCTTTCCATGTGCTCTGGCACTCATCACAGAAGTGGTTTAGTCATGCTGGCCACATGACCTAGAAAGCTGTCTCTTGGCCTGAAAAGCAAGATGAGCACCGCATCCCATAGTCGCCTTTGACTGGACTTAACCATTCAGGGGTCCTTTAGCTTACCTTTACCTTTTATGTCCAGGAAATATTATAACTCCTCCCCTGTTTTCGTCCTACTCTTGAATTTTGCACATCAGTGCAGGTTTTACTATCCTGCCTATTTCCAGGAGTGGTGCAAAAAAGATCAGGGCTCCTAGCTTCCAGCCAGCTTCAACCAGAAATACAAAAGCAATGCCATTGCAATGCTCATGGCGATTTATCACTGGCTTGAGATAAATGTTATGTCTAAAATATGTAGAGGTGGTAAATTATCAAAGTAAAATTCAAGCCAAGAGTTAGGAGGCAAGCTCCGTGTAGTAACATCCTCAGTGGTTTTGCAGGCATCTCCATTGTTTTGTACTGCTTTTAATGGGCTTTAAATGTTGTTATATTGCTGTGTTCTGTCGCTGCCCATATATTTTATGAGAGGGTGGTGCATATAAATACTTTTGTAAATACAAATACTGTAAATAAGATACTCAACAACATTTGATGAGCCGATGGCAGATCCGTGTATTTAAACACTGTGGCAACCCAATTGTGTAGAAAGAGAAAGAACAGCAGATCATTATTGACAGTGAAAATGGCACCGGAGCACAGACTGTCCTCTCTTCTGCCTGTCCCTCACCCACACATTGTGAGGGTGTGTTTGACCCAGGTGAGCAGTGCTTGGCAAGAGGGCCTGCAGGACGTTAGCAGTGGGTATCAGGGGGCAGGCGGGGAGTTCCATACTTCGCAGTTGCAGATCTTTCTTGCTGTTTGGCTTCCCATATTAAACTATTGTGTTAAAGATAAAATAGTACTGGCAGTGGGGAAAGGAATATGATCAATTGTGTTAAGTTGTATGGGGCTTCCAAGAGACACGGTGCTTTACAGTACAATATAGTGGATATAATAGAGAATTTGAAATGGAAGGATCTGAGTTAAAATTCCAGCTCATCCATGAAGTTCACTGGATGGTCTTACGTAAGTGTTTTCATATGTATTCATATTCCGGAGAACTTTGCTTGGAAGGGTGGCGCACAAATGTAGTTTTGAAAATAGTGTGAATCCAGTACAGGAGCAGTCATTGGGGTACCTTCCAGATGCTGTTGGACTTCAGCCCCCATCAGCCCTAGACAGCATGGCCATTGGTCAGAGATGATGGGACTTGTAGTCCGACAATATCTGGAGGGCACTATGTGATTCTGAACTGGTGAAGGTATTGTTTTTCCTGTTGAATGTCAGCAACAGCAGCCTCTTTATCTGGCTGCCTGTTGGAAACAGAACAAATTTCTTCTTAATAGGCTAAAGTCCTGACAGTGGTTGCTGTTAGCATTTGGAGTTACTTGCACAAGATAGCTTTCTTAATGTTCATCCGCTCTGACAAACCTTTTTTTTAAAAAAAGAAAGAAAATCTGAGCTTGTGGATTAATAAGACTTTCATGTTACAACTTCAGTATGGCTCAGATCATGTTCCCTTCCTAACAGTCTTTCTATTTAAGAAAAGAGGTATGTATTTTATTTTTTTATTTTTTGCAATAAGAATATTGCGCTAAATATACATTCCCATGAAGCAGTCTTGTCTCATGGCCTTGGTGTTTTGTTTTTTTCAAACTGCAGCATGTAATTATTCTGAAAGAAGCATTTTGTAAACAACCTTATTTTATGTGTGTATGTTTTAAGGAGAAACATTTTTACCTCTGCTTTTTCCCTCTCTCCACCTGGATTAATGGATTTACCTGTTTATCTTGCACTGGACTCTACAATAAATCCAGGTTTCGTGGGGTGTGTTTTTTTTTAATAAAAAAGCCCAGCTAACTGCAGCTCTTTAATGGGAACTTTAGAAGTGACATTTTAATAGTCAGATAAGGAAATGCCAAGTTAGTGTCATCCCTAAATGAGCTTACTCCTTCTCAATTGTTGGTCTGATAAGTAAGCGTGACAGGAGGTTTCTTTCCCCAAAGGCTTAACAGTAAGAATGTTAGGTGGTTCATTTTTCAGCCCTTTCCTGTATTGTGTTAGGAAGCCACTTCCTCCAAGGCATATTCTCAGAGTACAGCTCTTTTGCTTTCAGTAGATTTTTTTTCCTTTGCTACATTTCTCAACAGATCCATTTGCATGGGGCTTCGTCCACTGGATAGCGTGGGGCTTCTTCTTGTTGTTGTTGATGATGTTTCATTGCTGTTGTCTCGTTGTTGTAGTTGTTGCTATTTTATTTATACCCCACCAATCTGGGCGGCTTCCAACACACGCAAAAATAATAAAAAAACATCAAACGTTAATAATAACAATCAGATCCTTTATAAAAAGTCACAGTAACTTTAAATTAAACAACTTATACCAAATAAAGTTAAAAGCCCCCTTGCTGCTGCTGCTGAGGAAGCAAGGGGAGAGGCAAATGGGAAGGAAGGTGGTCATTTTTTATTATATCTAGGACATTGCTGACAAGGATGTAGCCAATGTCTACAGAAGTAAGTCCGATCTATGTCTGACTTTATGGAGCCTTAACCTGAGAGACACTTGCAACTCCTTGCAAAAAGCCTCCTTTGCAACCAACCAAGTGTTGCTGATGCTGCTGGACTCCTCTCTAGCAGCCACCCACAATAATAAAAAAATGGCATTGGGATGCAGAGAAATGCCCAGAGTGAAGGGATAAAGTTAACTATGTCCTACAACTTTATAAGCTGCGTTGATTTGTAATAAATTCTTTGTTAGGAAGATGTCGGAGCAGCAAGCTGCCCTCTTTATCACACAGTGCAAAAGATGTCAGGTTTACAAAAGGCAGGCAGACTGCTTAATTTGACTCATTACAGAATCAAAGACTATCTGGTTTGCCAATTGCAGCTGGCACACTCACCACAAGGGTCTGTCTTTCAAATGGACTTTGAGAGCAGGATCTGCTCAATGAGGGAAATGAATTGTTATGTGCTTTGGCATTTTTTTCTCTCTCATTGGTCTTTCCTAAATGGTCTCTTGCTGGCTGAGTGATTTGTCCGCTGATTTAACGGCTGTGAGTAAAATTGTTCTTGCTGCCATAAAAAAGGCTAAAGAGACGTGGTGCAACTCTTGTTTGCCGCTGACCATTTATATAGCCCTCCATTTGTTCTGACAACAACCTACTGTAGGTCACTGTTTCCCCCTTTTTTAACCTTGTAAGAACTGAGAGAACTTTCCTGAAGCATTCAGTTTTTGGTACATGATTTTAAAAAAAGGAGCACTTGAATGTAGGCCTGCATTCAGTTTTAAAACTGCTGGAAAGTTCGGCTGCCCCAGGTCCATTTTCTTGGCTCAGATAATGAACAGATTAATTTTGCTTTATGACAGATGGTGCCCAGAAGTTGCTTTGTTCTGAGTCTTTGTCTTTCCCAGGCCTGGTTCTGGCTGAGGTGGAAACCCTATTTGTTTTAATTCTTTATTTAAGGATTTATAAGCATAGATAAGAGTCAGAGTGTATACATAACAATCTAAATAAAAGGTAAAGGACCCCTGACAGTTAAGTTCAGCCGCAGATGACTCTGGGGTTGCAGCGCTCATCTCACTTTACAGGCCGAGGGAGCCGGCATTTGTCCGCAGACAGTTTTTCCGGGTCATGTGGCCAGGAAATGGAACATTCTGGCACAATGGAACACTGAAACCAGAGCAGCACACGGAAACACCGTTACCTTCCCGCTGCAGTGGTACCTATTTATCTACTTGCACTGGTGTGCTTCCGAACTTCTAAGTTGGCAGGAGCTGGGAGTGAGCAACGGGAGCTCACCCTGTCGCAGGGTTTCAAACCGCTGACCTTCTGATTGGCAAGCCCAAGAGGCTCAGTGGTTTAGATCACAGTGCCACCTGCGTCCCTAACAATCTAAATAGCAGATCCCAAAAGCTTCAAATTATCTATAGTATATGTAGTATAAAATGGCTGATAGCTCTCTTCAACATTTAAATTTCCAATAGCTAACTAAAAGCAAGAACGCTAGGGAAGGTGTTCAACATCGCTCTTTTCTTGTCATTCCATCAGCGGAAGCATGTCACCTTGCCAGACAGAACAATCCTCCCTCTTCTTCCCCTGGGGGCTATTCTGAGGGTTCCCCTCACCCGCTAGAGCCCATTTCTGTAGGCACAAGGGGCAGAGGAGAGGGGGGAATGACCCGTTGTGCAAGTGGAAGTCCTTGCACAGGGCTTCCACTGACATTAGTTGAATCCCAGGCTAGGCATTCATCCACGTTTGATCGGTAGTCGATTTCACAGAGCAAAACCAAAGGTCTGGTTTCTAGTATGGCAGGAGTACCTATGGGGAATACTCTTTTTAAAAATTATTTTTATTGATTTTCCAAATTATTACAAATCAAACCAAATTGCTTAAATTTAATACAGTTTCTTAAAATCAGGTTCCCCGCTCTCGTTGCAATCATATGTTGAAGATTTTCTCCCATAGCTCTGGGGAATAATCTTAACCATGGTCCATCAGAGGATCACTGTTCCCAGCTAGGATATGTGGGGCAAGATGGTCCTTCAGGTAAAGTTATGACTGGGCTACACCCCTTCAGAGGATTGAATGGGGGAGGGGTTCCCTTGACCGCATGGTCCTCCAACCAACTGGGAGGAAGGGTTGATGGGAAAGCATCTGTGTGTGAGGTAAATTTAGAATTATTTCTGGAAGAAAGAGGGGGAGACTTGGAAGGAAGCAGAGCATGAGTGCTAGAAGGCACCTTTGTGGGTTCAAGTAATTCTTTTTCCGAGGTGTTGAAGAGGGCCATCTGTTTTGCTGCTTGTAGGAGTACTAAGCTACTTATTGCCTCCTGTGTTCTGCTTGTGTATATTTCTAAATGAATGAAATAATACAAAAACAAGTATCCAGTCGTCTCTCCTCCCCTTGAACTTCTTACAACTCAGGGAAGTGGAGGTAAAGCTTGCTCATCACTTAACAGTGAGAAAAGACACTGGATTTTTAGCAACTTGAGGACTGTCAAGGAAAGTATAGAAGTGTGAATGTGTTGCTACTACAAAGGGCAGAGTACAATGGAATTGTAGGATTTATGCTGCCTTCCGTCTTCCTCCTTTTTTAAAAAAAAATTAAAACATTAAAATGCAAAGACACTTTTGGTACTGCCAGTTTCTGAAACACGTACCTGAATAATGCAACTGTTCCTCTCTTTTTGAGATTCTTCTGTATACCTTGTGTTACCAAGTCAGGTTCCACATGAATTTTTACAGATTGGGGAGGGGTTTTTTGCCAGTGTTTTAACATCAAGCTTGCAATTGGATTTCTTGATGTTGCTTATGGTTTCACTCAATGCGGATGCAAAACTTCAGGAGCTTGTCAAATGGAACAAATAAGACCATTTATTGCACAGGGTAGGGATGTTGCTGCTATCTACACAAAGCTGTTATTCTTCCAAACACTTAGCTCTGCATAAGTAGACTGTAACGCTATTGAAAAATATTCAGATGATTGGCACCTGAGGATGTAGTTGTGGGACAAGAATGCCTTAACAATGGGCAGCTCTTCAGTATGAAAAGCATGTCTGCCTCCTGGGTGGATCTTCCTTTCTGAAAGCCAGTTCTGACAATACAGCTGATTTATTCTGTTACCATTTATTTATACACCACCTTTTGGCCCAGAGGCCCTCTAAGTGGAGAACAGTATCATAATACAAAAGAAACATACAATAAAAAAATACAATAAACACAATAAATCCATCAAAACGATATAAAAATCGCAAAATACCTCTCAATCGTGCTGAATGTGTGTTGGAACACTCCTTAACCCCCTCAAGCAAGGGAACAGGAAACCTATGGATCATGATACCCCTATCTCTCACCTAGGGTGTACACACTCTCCTCTCATCACTCTCTTCGAAGTGGGGCAGGTTCCATCCTGGAGCAGAAACTGCTCTCTCTCCCTGCTGCCAACCTGCTAGTATTATAATAGCCAGAGCGTGAAGGAAAAAAGAATTCTTACAAACCCTCATGGTCACAAAAACACTTACTTCCTGTCCCCCTTGCCAGCAAAACCCCCAAACTGCTTAGGTATGCATTCTATTCACACACTGTGATTCTTTACGTCGAAGATGAGCTGCTATCCCATGTGAGTTTGTGCCTCCAACATTAATTACGCTTGTATAAACATCATATTGTGTAAGGAAGTCAAGCAACTGAATCTGGACTGAATTGGGCAAGGTGTTCCATGTGGAACACAGGAGGGGGGCACCTTTCATGGGCTGGAAATCACTGAAATGTCTGATGTTATAGTTGCTAAAAATGCCATGTTCCTTGTGGCTGGTTATCTCAAACAATCAGGCAGGCTCTACCATTAGGTAGAGCAAGGCTCCAGTGATGTGATACAAAGAAGCAGAGCTCTGTGTGCCCTTCAGCCTGCCCTGCATCCCTTCAGCTAGCTTCTCGCCCTTCAGATGCAGTGGAGGAAGCTACCCTATTGAAGTAAAATTCAATTGCCATAGAACCAGGGAGGAAAGTTGCCCTCATGCTGTTCACCTCAGGTGGAAAATAGTCTTGGGCTGTTCCTGCAAGCAACCACAATGCTCAGAGAGGTTCGTACTGGAGAAGACACTCTGTTGTCTCCCCGTGCAAATCTGTTCTTCATCAGTGACCATTTCCAGAGCTCACCTTCCCTTTAAACAAAACAGTTTCAAACCAGTGGATGTCATAGTTTCCCAGCCAAGAAACTAAGGGCATTGTTGCTCTGTTGGCATTGGGGAATTTCTTGACAGCCTGCACAAGAATAGTAGCCATGTAGGCATATTGGAAGGGAAGTGGGTGGCGCTGTGGGTTAAACCACAGAGTCTAGGACTTGCCAATCAGAAGGTCAGCGATTCAAATCCCCACGACAGGGTGAGCTCCCATTGCTTGGTCCCTGCTCCTGCCCACCTAGCAGTTCGGAAGCACGTCAAAGTGCAAGTAGATAAATAGGTACCACTCCGGCAGGAAGGTAAACGGCGTTTCCATGCGCTGCTCTGGTTTGCCAGAAGCGGCTTAGTCATGCTGGCCACATGACCCAGAAGCTGTACGCTGGCTCCCTCAGCCAATAAAGCGAGATGAGCGCTGCAACCCCAGAGTCGGTCACGACTGGACCTAATGGTCAGGGGTCCCTTTACCTTTACCTAGGCATATTGGAAGCTGTCCATCTAGATCAGCATTGTCTGCAGCAGCTGACTCTCCTGGGTTTATGGGGAGGGATATTTCCTGGGCTGTCTGGAGATGCTGGGGATTGAACTCAGGATCTTCTGCATTCAAAGCAAATGTGCTACCTACCACTGAGCCACAGCTCTTCCCCTGCAGAGGTAATATATATCTACGTAGCACATAGTATCTTTTTGTGCAGGATGTCTGATGTGAACGCTCCTTTCTGCACATCTCGTGATATGCTGAAGTTATAACCATCACAAAAAGAACTTTTCAGTGGTAGACATGAGCACACATGTCCTAATACACAGTGCACTTTTAGTTGGAGGTTAAAATTTGGAGAGGTGTCAGATCTCTCTCTTTTTTTTTATCTCCCACTTTCTTTTTCTGGAGGGAAAGCTCTTAAGAGCCTATTGTTCCCATGAAGCTCCTAAGATGACATGCTAAGAATGAGGACAGGATATTAACACACAATATAAGAGACTTAATTGAAGATGGAGTAGAGAAGGGAGGAGGGAAATATATCTAATAAAGTAAACCTGATTGACAAAGCAGGAAGCCAGCCAGATATGAACAAAAGGCGCACAGCAGGGAAATGAATGCAAGCAAATGCCAATTCACACTTCAGCAGGCACCTTCCTTGACTGCTCAAACATTTTCAGTCAGATAATGAGCAAAAACAAACACTTTAGCATCCTCCCCTCTGCTGGGGAGAAGAGCTCAAAGGGGATGGAGGGGAGAGAGGGAAAGTCTTGGTGCTAATTGTTTGCCATCTGAACTGTCAGTGAAATGCCAGAGGTTTTTGTTGACTGGCACCTTTGTTGAATGATGGCTAATTGTGAATGGTGAAAGTGGATTTATTATTGCTGGCTCAGGCCATTTAGCTGTTTTGCAAAAGGCTCTTGATGATGATGAGCTGGTTTACCTTGGGCCACACTCTTGAAATGCTAGCTTAGCTGTCAAGCTTATTTGTTTCTCTGCACCACTTGCACTTCTGGGGCAGGGTGTTACTGATGCTGAGGGTGTTACATCTGATGTTGCTTTGGGGTTACCAAAAGGAAATCTCAACACTCTCGCTTGGTGCTGGGGAAGGGATTGCTGAGGTGTCTGTAATGAGAAGCAGATGGCTGATGGCATGTCTGGGGCATCCGTGTAATTGTGAAGTCTGCTTCCGTTGCTCCCTAATGTAGTCAGTCTCTGCTTCTGGACTAGGAACTCACAGTGGTGAAATTGTGTGCCTGCCTGTCCCATAGAAATGCTTTAGGTAATTTCTCACAACAACAAAAAATCCCCCTTATATTGCCAGATGCCACCCTGAGCTCACTATGGCACCCCAAAAGATGTTACGTCAGTTTTTATTTTCTTTTTTTATCTTGGAACTGTTAAGGCAGCGCTCTGGCAAGTATCCAAGGCATGGTTTGAAATAGGGATGAGGGGATAAATTTGATTCACTTCACATTTAAAAGCTAACTTACCTAATTTGTACAGCATGTGAACTGAAACACAGCCAGCCTTTGAAATCTGCACCTTTTTTGTATTTTGCAGTGCTGTTCTCCAGCCAAGAAATGTATACAAAAATGCATTATCTTAGGTTTAAATGTGCATGGAAATAAAGATAGTAGTGAAAATAAAATGCATTCTATTAGGGGGAATGGTTTTGCAAACAGTGTGTGTACATTTGGCAAAATAGTGTACAAAATGTGTATATGAGGGTAAATTTGCTGATGAATCTTCATGGAATTGTAGTGTTGGAAGGGACCACAAGGGTCATCTAGTCCAAATCCCTGCAGTGCAGATATCTTCCACCCAACAGGGGGCTCATGCCCCTGAGATTAAGAGTCTTGTGCTCTACAAATTGAGCTATTACCTGCGTAATAATTTTTTTAAAAAATCACAAACTGATAAGAAAATATGGAGAACTGAACTTGTGATTGGGAAAACATGAGAAACTGAAAGGGACCTAAATTGACAGATTCACCCACCTGTAGCTTTAAGTGCTTGGGGAGGTGCTTTGGAAGCCATTATCATGTCCAAACTTTTGTCAGACTACCTGGATGGTTGAAATGAACGTCATTATTATCATTATTTTATACTCATATTGGGCAGGCTGTTTCCCGACTAAACGATAAAATTTTAGACCATTAACCGTATGCATCTTTGCAGTTTATTAAATTAATTTGAATATGAAGTGAAACAACAATAGCTCTGAAGCAAGAAGCATAATTTCTGTATGCCTCCAAATACCACTTGCTGGGAACTGTAACTGGAGAGGTCCTCAGGTCCTACTTTGCAGGCTACTGATTGGTTGACTGCAGTGAAAACAGGGTGCTAGCTTCATGAGCCTTTAGCCTAATCCAACACAGCTCTTTTTATGTTGTTAGTTGACACATATTGTCAAGCAGGCCCCCATCTTAGAGACATTCCAGAAAGGATGTTTTTTAGTTTTGATCGTACTTTTCGTTAAAAAACAACAACATTGCTACCAAATTTCGTTGGGGGGGCATCTTTTGATGTATGGA
Organism: Podarcis vaucheri; assembly: GCF_965113315.1. Classification (NCBI taxonomy): domain Eukaryota; kingdom Metazoa; phylum Chordata; class Lepidosauria; order Squamata; family Lacertidae; genus Podarcis; species Podarcis vaucheri. The sequence goes on along the minus strand of NC_138760.1, from coordinate 93,093,285 downwards.
ATCCATCTGGTCAATGGATATATATATATATATATATATAAACTTCACGGTCCTCTTTCTATCCTATTTATATGCTCCTGTGTTTGGGGTGGGGAAGTTTTTCCCAGAGCACGTTCCATCCTGTTCCAGTGTTGCTAGGGAGGCAAACTGCTTGCATTTGCTGATCCAGTAAAAAACAAACAGCCAGCTGACTTCAGCAGGGGTGTGTTTGTGTGTGTGTGTGTGTGTGAAGAGCATTTGCTGATGCCATTCAGAGCATTGAGGTGCTTCCATATTTTCTCCCGCCAAAAAAAAAAAAATCAGCACCATCAACTACTGCACTCCTCAAAATCAATAACAATGGTTCTGCCTTAAACTCTGCTTGTTTTCCCAGGGAGTGGGCAGAGGTGTACCTCAGGATTGGCAAATGTGGGGGCCCAGGCCTGGAGTGTGTGTGCAAAAAATCACCTATCAGACTATGGCATGTGTTGTGTACTGTATGTGTGTGTAGCGACACAATGCCGCTGTCGCAACAAGATCAAACACGGAAGAAGTTTCCTGTCCTTCTCAAACTGCAGCAGAAACACATGCACATTTTTTCACCCTTCCTCCTCGCCTCTCCCTCGCTCCTGATGCTTTGAGCACTTGGGTTGTGTAAAATGTAGTGATTTCTAATGTGCCTATTGCAGCACAGTGATTTTTTTGTTTCCAGGTGGGGGCACCAATACAGCTGCCTGCCAAGGGCACAAGGAACCCTGCCTATGCCTTGGGGAATGGGGCATGTATGTGTACAGGGCTCTGGTAGATTAGCATTTTCCCTAAGCCCCGCAAAAGAAATACTGTACTATGAATTAGGTTTAACTTTGACGCATGCAGCTGTTCTCCAGTATGGGTTCCACAGTTACGGTATGCAAAGTGACTGAAATTTAATAGTGCTTCCCAAGCATGTTGCATTTAAAACTGGTATTTCTGTACGATTCCACCACTCTCAACTATGCAGCTGATCAGGTTGATTTTTTATTTTATTTTTTACTTTCCAGTACAAACCGAATATCCAGTGGGTGCTGCAGTGATCAGATACTTGATAAGTACCTATTAGACACTGAGTGGGTTTGGGACACTGGGAGTTAACTCCTTCTGTGCAGTAAATTATAGGCTGCAGTGAGATGCATTGCAAGAATTGTACCCTTGGGTTCCCTTAAAACTGTTTTCGTTCTATCAGTATTGAAGTTTCTGTGATTTGATACAGTCAGTAAATGTGGGAGGAAAAGAGATTTGAGAGTTCTTATTTCCTGGCAAATAAGTATCTCCTTGGGGGGGAAATGCACATAAGAAGTGAAATCCATATTTAATTATACCATTAGCATTTTAAGCTGATACTCTTTTATATACTGTTTCTGTGCCGCCACCCCAACCCCCACTTTGAAGTTGCAACAGGGAGAGGTGACTTTGAAATAAAAGGATGCAAGGGAACAGGTGATTGAATTCAAGTATAGTGATTTAGTGCTCTGTTGGTATCCTGATGTATGATTCCATTTCTGAGGACCATGAGTTTCTGCGCAAGTATTATGGCATGCTTAAAGCCATATGGGAGTGATGTTCTTTCACCCTTAAAGGGTTATCTCATGAAAAATAAATCAGATTGTCCTTTTATCACTGCTGTCCTGGAAAAGTGCTACTGAAGTAGGGAGGTCATGTTTAGTCTTAGGTATAAAGCAATCTTCCACATGCCTCACAGCATTGCCCTGCCACAACATTATGTGGCCCTTATGCACACTGCACACTCCTGCAATGGAACGTCCCCTTCCTCTCCTCTGTGCACTCCCTGCACCCTTCAAATCTGCCATGACGATTTCCCCAACTCTCCACAGCAGATAGAGGTGTGGGAAAACGTGGCACACAATGACATTGTTGGATTTGACCCATTGTAAGTCGCTTTTGACTCTTCCACCAATTGCCAAAGGGGATGGAGCTTTAGTAAGGCTGCTTACAAGATGGCAAGGCCAGCCTCCAAAGGACTGTAAGAAGCCTCTAAATGCTATGGTGGGTGGTAGAGAAGTCACCATGAATGCCATTTTCCGCACTATCTCTACAGCCACAGTAACATGTACGCTAATTCTAAAGGTTATAAAAGGACTTTGCAAGGAGGTTTACAGAGCCAAAATTCAGATAACCAGAGTTCCAAACATTTATTTGTGAGGGCCCTATTACATGAGGATTCAGTGAGCTGATGTTGTTGTTTTGTATGGAGAGACAACTTTGTGTTAGCAGTAACATCACTCAAACTTCTCTGATTCTTTCGCAGAAAAGTAATAGTTAAATGTTGGTATGTATCTGAAGAAGTGTGCATGCACATGAAAAACTTATACACAGGACAAACTTAGTTGGTCTCTAAGGTGCTACTGGACAATTTTTCATTCTTTTTATTTAGTTAAATGTTGGGTAAGGAAAAATTGAAATCACCCTTAGCTTAACACTGAGGGTTGTTCTGAGTGACTATTAAAATTTACCTGTGATGCTCAGGCACTGCCAGCCAGCAACGTGGAGTTCACAAGTGTTAAAATGTGTGAGACATTTTCAAATGCTTGGTATCAACACAGCATTATAAAATGTCAATGAAACAAAAAGTTATAAGAAATATTTGTCATACCAATTAAGAATTAAAAGCAATGATTATTTTGGGCTTGCTTATAAAGCCCTCAGACCACTCGTGGGTTGTGACCTACAGGTTAGGAAGCACTTGTTTATAATTTGCACATCAGTCTGTTGTGATTTTTGTTTTGGTAGATGATGGCCCTTACTCGAAAGGGAGCAAAGACTCAGGTGGACTGGATACAGCCCTGGTTTCAAGAAGGCAAAGTATACCAGGTAAATGACATTTTCTTTTAGCCATGTATACCTTTTTGAGGTCAGTTAGGTTTCATTCTTAGTTTGGTAACCACCAAAAGTGCTTTGCTGGGTGTGGTAGAGCCGCTTTGCTAACTTTCTGGCAGGTGGGTTGCTTATTGGAAGGGATTGGTGCAGTGCTCACATCCCAGCAGAAGTTGGGTGGGTACTCCTGGCCACAGGCTCACCTGGTAGCTGAAGTCGTAGGTTTTAATTTAAATATTTCCCACTGTGTCAACACTACATCAGGGTCATAATGGGAAATTAAAATTGCTGCTGCCAGAAATGCATGTGTCTTGGGGGGGGCAGGGGCATGTTAAAACAGGGATTAATGTTGCTGAGCTCTAATGGGGGCACTTGAGCCCTGGAAGCTGCCTGCAGATGCTAGTTCCTGATGCAGTAAACTATGGTCTGCACCAATGGCAGTAGAGATGTGTTGCTGCACCAAGGTTGGCTCCAAAAATTAAAAGGAGGAAAAATTGCATCTGATGAAAAGGCATGCAAGTCCTGCAGCACTCCTGACCTCATAGCCATAGTTAAGAGATGGAGCAGCATTAGGCTCAGGTAATTCCTGTAATAATAATCACCATCATCATAATTACAAAGCCAAAAGGAGGAAATGGAAGAAAATGTTGAAGGTGGGGAGGAAGAGGAGAAAAAAGCTATTGAGGAGCACATTCCAACTACTACTCATTTTTATCGTTCCTTCAGTTTTGATTGATCAGTCGCATGAGATGCGATACATTCTGTAGCAGCTTGAGCCCGTAATAGTGAAGACTTGTAAAACATGCTCTACTCGTATGCATTACAAGGCTGGAGAGTGATAAATATTTATAGGGGGACCATTATGCAGCACTTATTCACCTTCATTCATGCATTAATGTCAGATTATCATTTAAATGACACAGGTGTGATATTCTTCGTTCTTCCATTACTTGAGTGTCCTTGGGTTTAGGCCCATTTGCAGTCACCTGTGGATACTGTGGCACCTACACCCGTTTGCACCATGGAGAAGTTCAGAGTCACCAATGCAATCCAAAGCAGAAAATGCATAGAAGAGAGAGGAGTGGATCCTGAGCGCTTAAATTGACACATAACATTATACAAGAACTAATAGACAGCAAGCCTTTTCCTCTTCTGAAACAGAGAGCAAGTAATAAGACTTCAAACAAAACAAAAAACCAGCCTGGCACACTATCAACCTTATTTTTGGAAAGATGTGTGCCAAAGATCTTGGGTAACCCTTAGCAAAGACCCACCTAGCCCCCCCCCCAACATAGGCAGCTTGGGAAAAATAAAGTAGGAAGGACTGGGGAGTTATTAAGCACTTTGAACATCTCCATTGTCTGTGATGTTGTATATAAATGCTGAAATGTATTTTTCACTGTTTTACTTGCGAGATGTGCAGTGTAACAATGTCTTCTTCCTACATTTTCTCCACAGAAGAATTCAGAGGAGTCACTATTGTGGAACTGATTAAAAAAGAAGGAAGCACCCTTGGCTTAACTATATCTGGTGGTACAGATAAAGATGGTAAACCAAGAGTTTCCAACCTGAGACCAGGAGGGCTGGCAGCAAGGTAAACCAATCACATTATCAAGGATAGACCAGCAATTGGTTTAAAGCACTTTTTTGCATGTTAGATAGCTAAGGAATAACGTCTTTCAGCCTCACCTCCTAACACAACTTTACTAGTTATGCTTCAGTGGGTGCATATTATAAACCTTTTTCTCATTTCCCTGAACCTTCCTTATTAAAAAATAAAGAAAAATGCTTTTGTGCATGGTTATCAAGTAATATCTGCTGTTACTTTCCATATGGCGTTTAAGTTCACCTTCCTCATTATGCAGGTAGTTCTCTCTATTTAATAAGCCAGTAAGGATGTAATCGCAGATCATGCGAATTATGACAAGGGTCTGGAAAGATGCAATTGAGATGTTTTGTTGCGTTTATTGCAGGAGCGACCAGCTAAACGTTGGTGACTACATCAAGTCAGTGAATGGGATTAATCTGACGAAACTTCGCCATGACGAAATCATAAGCTTGTTGAAGAACGTGGGGGAAAGGGTGGTGCTAGAGGTAGAATACGAGCTGCCACTAGCGGGTTAGTACCTCCTAGATGGAGTTACTGCTGTTATGTTTCAAGATGTAGGTGGCTTCCCCTTCCCTCCTTGCCTCTTCTACAAAAATTGATTTGAACCATCAGATCATTCAGCCATCTTGCTCCAGTTAGTCTCCATTGACTGGCGGCAGCAGCAGCTATCTGTAACATTTCAGGCAAAGGTCCCTTCCAGCTTTGTTCTAGGAAATGCTTTTAACTGGAAATGCCAGTGATATGAAACTGGGATCACTTCCAGTGACTAGGTTGGATCCAGAATTCTGGATGCTGTTGCTTGTAAACATTTAGCAATCCACAAGATTTTACTGGCAGTAGCAGATGGAGAAAACAAACTGTTTCCACCTGTAACTGGTGCCCCAATTCTACTGTCTATGGATATTTTAGCAGATGACCGATCAGATTCTTATTTACTCACAAACTGAAGCATATGCTCTTGATGGTGATATTATTACCATTCTTTGCATTAATGGCCCATCTTTGCACCAGGGAGCTCAAAGTGGCATTTGTTTTTTTATTTAGGTAATAAATTTTTTATACCACTTGGTAGTAAAAAACAACAAAACCCCTTCAAAGCAGTTTTAAGTATCACATTTCCTTTAGGAATGTTCAATACAGGCAATCTTCTTGGCCCTGCGTGCATCAGCGGAGCATGCATAAGCCTGTCCCCCCCCCGCCCCCCATCCTGTTCCACCCCATTCTGCCCTCTTCTGGGTCCAAAATGACCCACGCATCAGTGGTCACATGTCAATTGAATGTGCACAGGATGGTCACTGCCTGAACTTTAACCATGCTTTCTACTTTATAATCAAACTATTATTTTAGCTGTGAAGATTTGACCATAGTCATCTAGGGTTGCCTGCAGGCCTTTTGCCTAAGATACCTGACAGTCCAGTAACCACTGCCAGCTTCTGAAAGGTGCAATCAGATCTGAAGCTTCCAGGAAAAGGGCAATGGTTTGCTTTAGTACAGTATGCATTAAGAGAGCTTGAGGGCAGTCTAGAAGATTGGATCTTGATTTAGCCATATTTTTAATTCTGTTTAATAGCTTCATATACTTAAGGCAAGCATTCTTTTTACCTGCTTCAAAAGCCCCTCATATTGCAAGATTTATGAATGTGATTAGGCAAATTTTCGTATCGGATGAAGAATGTTTTTTTAAAAAAGAAGTATGGCAGGTTAAGGATGTCAATTCACCCCTTTTCTTCCCTATCTCTAGCCCCGGATAATAGTGCCGGCATCATTCCAAAGACCATTGATGTCACCCTGTACAAAGAAGGCAACAGTTTTGGATTTGTACTACGAGGTCAGATTCTCTTTGGTTAATGATGATAAAACTACATTGCTGGGCCATGTGAAAGTGAGGGAGGGGATAAAGCCAGCTATTCTGTATAAATCAAAATCTTTAGCTAATACAGCACAATCTTCGAAGAATGCTGACAAATACAGTTTTGGGGTTCCGTCTTTATTTCATAGGTTCTTTGGGTTGCATCCATCAATGTCACATGGCTTACAGAATGACTTCCGCTCAATGCAACAGAATGTCTTCCTTCTGAACGTCCCTCAGATCTGTTTGTGAGAGTTGGGGCAACCCCAAGATCAGATTTGGGGGTGTGCAGTGGGAGGAGAGGGAAGGCAATTTCCATTAACATTAGCAGGTGCCTTTCCATGCACATAGTGACTCATTGGACTGAATCCTTTAATAACTGGGGAGGAGAAGGGTTCGTGTCTTCTGCTGTGGTACAGATTTTTCCTATCTCAGCATTACAGCATTTATTTGTGTGTGTTTTTTTGCAAATTTGTTACAGGAGGAGCCCACGAAGATTGGCACAAATCCCGGCCATTAGTACTGACATATGTTAGGCCAGGTGGTCCAGCAGACAGGTAATGTTCACATTTAGCAACGGAGCTTAAACAAATAGATGTTTTGCCAACCTACCTGAAGCTCCTAGTACAGGCACAGGCAAACTCGGCCCTCCAGATGTTTTGGGACTACAACTCCCATCATCCCTAGCTGACAGGACCAGTGGTCAGGGATGATGGGAGTTGTAGTCCCAAAACATCTGAAGGGCCGAGTTTGCCTGCGCCTGTCCTAGTAGGTCTGCATACCAGCTGTATATCTAAGTTTGATATCTGGGCGTACTCTCTACATGTCTCTTTTTCTCAACTTTCCCCCAAATGATCACTAGCTAGTGTTTCAAGAGACTGAAAATAGTTTCAGACCAAATTCAAATACTGATTTCCATGCTTACCACTAATTTGTGCAGCTGATTTTAAAAATAGCTGCTATGTATGCTCTAATTGAGGCTGATGGTTGATAGATTGTTGCAAGACCCCTTGTCTCAGCCTTTACCAATATGGTGCCCTCCAACTGTTTTAGACTACAGGCGATGGAGTAATTACTACTACTACTACTACTATTATTACTACTACTAACAACAACTACTACTACTACTACAATTTATTTATATGCTGCCCATCTGACTGGGTTGTCCCAGCTACTCCGGGCGGCTTCCAACAAACACAGTAAGACATCAAACGTTAAAAACTTCCCTATACAGGGCTGCCTTCGAATGTTTTCTAGAAGTCAGATACTTGTTTATTTCCTTGACATCTGATGGTATGGTGTTCTACCTTGGTCCAAAACAGCTGGAGACCAGTATGGGGATAATTGTTCAAGCAGCAACATCTGTGCCATTAAATCTACCTGGAAAGGGGGCCAAAGAAATATTTGTCTTGGTAAGCTAGTTATGAACTGACTTTCCCACTTACTCCATTTGAACGGCTTCCCAATTACACATGCTCCCTGGGCGACTCATAAGAATGAAATCCAACATAATACAAAGCACTAAAGGTAGCAAAGAAACATTGTTCTTTCCGGCAGATGTGCAATAAAAGTCAAAACACAAGCTGTTTGAAAAGCTGGTTTTCTGGTCCACATATGCTTCATTTGGGGGGGGGGTCTGTCTGTCCTGGTTTTGTATGTGTTAAGAATTGTGTGCACTTTTCCCACAGGGAAGGGTCTCTGAAAATTGGGGACAGGCTGCTGAGTGTTGACGGGATTCCCCTTCACAGTGTGAGTCACGCTGACGCATTGAACATCCTTCGCCAGTGCAACCAAGAGGCACTTTTCCAGATTGAGTATGATGTCACCATAATGGGTAAGGGCTTTTGGATTCCCTCGGGGGGGGGGCGCACAGGCTTTGGCCATGGGGAGGGAGGAATTCATTTGCATTTTCTCCTCACCCAGTGCAGAATATATTGATCTGTGGGCAGTGAACATTTAAAAGTTTAAAATTACCGCAGCGGCCAAGAGGAATGGGCTAAAACGTTGTAGTTTTTTAAAGCAAGCATAGGATAGATAATTGGGTTTGGAGGTGTGCTCCTGGAGTCACACAGTAAATCTAAACTAGATATGCTTTCTGAGGAACATTCAGTAACATTCCCGAGTTCTGCTTCCCAAATTTCATGCACCAGCTTTCTTAAGCAACAAGTGCATAGGCTGAGACAAGTTAGCTGATCGTTAGCAACATCACAAATTAATACAAAATGATGGAGTAGCAGACAAGTACTTTGGTGCAAATGTTACAGTTACTACTGAGCAAGAGCAGTGAGGCAATGCATTGTCTTCTCTAGGAAAGCTGTGAGATGTTTTGCAGAAGACATATAGACTTGGAGGTGGTTATAGACACAGAAAGATTGGCTCTGATGGAATGAACCCTGATATCATTATGAAACATGGCTTGATGTTTACTGTATAGCAGAGAGTGTAAATTTCCCCCAGAAATTTAAACCTATTAAGCCTTCCATTGTATGTTAGGGGCAGGTGACACAGCTGAACAAAGAGAACATAAGCCAAGCTTGCTGGATCAGGGCAATGATTTAGTTCAGCATCCTGTTCTCACAGTGCCCGACTAAATACCTGTGGGAAACGCACTGCACAATGCATAAAGGTCCCAAATAAAGTAAAAAATGATTTGAAAAATAGAAAATTATGCTCTTTGGCACATGAACATTAAACTATTGCAGGGTAAAGGAGAGCAGATAACCTGCCAGGTGAATATTCCAGACAGGAAGATCTAGTCTCCTGTCCCCATATCCTTAAATCACCTGAAATGCCAGTAAATGCAAGAAAATATTTGTTTCTAGGTTTTAATATATGCCTTCATTCAGATCACATTCTTCCATCTATGTTCAAAGAAGAAGAAAAAGGAAAGTGCTTTGTGTTCTCATGCTTTGTATTCACAGACCGAACAATATAATTGAAACATTCATTTATAAATTGTTATCTATAGTCATCTGCCGCTTATCTTGTTAGCAAAGGAGAAATATGGGAGTAGAGAATATGCAGAAATTGGCTATAGGAGGGAGCATAAACAAGGGATTTTATGGTGTCCTTAGGAAAGGATGTGTTCCCCTCTCTCTGGCAAAATTGTTCAAAGACAAGAATATAAAATAGTGCCTATTAAAATTGACGGGGTGCTTGAGACTTGCCTGAACTTAAATCTGCTGCTAGCCCCTTTTGGACCCTGTTTCCTACCCTGCACAGCCTGTATGTTTTCTCTTCTCCTGGTTTTCCTAATGCTAGAACACATACGTTCAAAAGACCCTCAGTGTTCGCGTCTCTGGCTTCAGAGCTGGACATCAAAAACCAAAAATTGAATCTAGCTGTGATGAAGTTACAGTAAATTTTAGACTCTGAACTTCATAATCTTACCCTCTTTAGATCTGCATTACTTCAAAATGTGGCAATGTTAGCTGAGAGGGGGTGGCTTCCTCCTCCTGCTCATTCTGCTGGATTGGGGACTGAACTTGTGCCAGAAAGTCCTGCGCTGACACGACTTCAGTGGTTCCTAATCTCTTCCTGGTGCATGTTGTAGCCAGAAAGAGCTAAAGCCCCTTGCTGATGCTCGATGAGAGAGGCAGATTTGTCTTATTTGTGGCTATTCCCTGAGTAGAAGACAGGCAGTGGTGGCCTGGCCTGAGCAGAAGAGGAACCCTGCTTGATTTGTATTGTAGGTCACTGCTTCTGCTGGAGTTGCAGGAGCCCAATGCAAAGTGGTTTTTTTTCGGCACAGCATCTATTCAAGCCTTTGAATTTCACGGAATTTGTGTAGGAGGCATGTAGCTGCTGTGTGGCAAATTAGAGCAGTTCATGCCAGAAAATACGGAACAGAATGTGCAGATGATGGGTTTAAGGGTTACTGCTGAGTCCAAAGCTGTGCTGGCTGCAGAAGCGCGGTGAACTGTCACAGAGTGCAATGCCTCTCAGGGGTGGGGGAACAGGCTGGACTGCCTATTTTTAAAGCCTTTCCCCCTGCACTTCTCATTGTAAACCAAGGAACCACATCACCCTGTTTAAGCTCTGGAGCAGAGAAAGGTGGGCGGAGGGAGGGGAGAGAATGGTACCCGGTTATAGTTTCATTTTAGTAAATTCTGGATTTCAGAATGCTTCAAGTTGTGCCTAGGGACTGTGGAACGGCTCCCCACCCCTCAAATTGAACACTGTCAATGTGCAGCTAGATTGTGTGTGTATATATAAAAATATTGGAGAAGCTTTTAGATATTTTGTCATGCAATATATTCCAAACTTGGAGGGGGGGGTCAGAACTAAGCAATTTTTGACCTTTTAATGGAGATAACAGCATTACTCTAACCCAGAGCTTTCCATACTTTTCATGCTGGTGACACACCTTTTAGACACGCATCATTTTGCATCACAGTAATTCAGTTTTACTATCCAGCCAGAGGTTAAACCTAACACCTTTCAAGCCCCAAGAGGAGTGTGAGGAGCATTCACACAACACACCTACAAACTGCAGTGGACACACTAACGTGTCACGACACACACTTTGGGAAGCTCTGCTCTAACCAAAATCAAGGGCCAATTGATAACTCAGATAACTCGGATTATGTGTCCTTGAGTTCATGTGCAGATTTCTGATCATCAGAGAAGGCAGGAGAAAGCAGGCCCATGCAAAGGCCCGGGGTGGGAATTTGGTTCTTGACATGACAGTGTATGTCTGGCAGGCCCCTGGTGGATCGCCCTCCCCCTCAGACAGCTTTCTGAGGCCTGGGGCAGGTGTACCCGGCTGCCCCCGCTCCCTGCACAGGCCTGAAATAAAGGAACTTAACCCTTTCTTCCCTACTACAGTCCTGAGTGGAAGCTGATATTTGCTTTTGAGAGGCAGGGAATCTCATATCAATTTCAAATTTGGGGTTTTACTCAAGAAATCAGCTGAGGAACAAAGATTTAATTTCCCCATCTGCACCTTTTCTGATCACATTAAGTACTACCTCATAACAGGTTTTTTTAAAAAAGCTTGCAGGCTTTGGGGGAGGCGTGTACAGTGGTACCTCGGGTTACAAACACTGGGGTTACAAATTCCACTAACCCAGAAGTAGTAACTTAGGTTGAGAACATTACCTCAGGATGAGAACGGAAATCGCGTGGCAGCAGCAGGAGGAGGCCCCATTAGCTAAAGCGTGCCTCAGGTTAAGAACAGTTTTGGGTTAAGAACGGACCTCCAGAACGAATTAAGTTTGTAACCCGAGGTACCACTGTAACATTATTTTCTTGAGCTTTCAAAACTGGTCACACACAGAAAAAAATACACAGCATCACACTACATCTAGGTCACTGTGTGTTAAAGTGGACTGGAGCACATCATGGTGTAAGCAGGAGAGGACCATGTTTTGCTTGGTTCCTCCTTTGAGGGGGTAGGAAATCCTACATATGTAAAACTAGCATGTCACAAAGAAGGCTAGGTGAGACCTCTTCTCCTTGATGCGTGGTGGAGCAGTATTTGATCATGCATTCCCACTTACACGTTCTGATGTGCTGCAGTCAAGTATTACTCAGATTATAAGTTGTTTGTCTGCACCTTAGGCCCTGATATAGTGGCCATGTGTCCTAATTTACAGATCCCAGTTCTCTATTTGAAGGGTTGTCCACTTTAAAAATAAAGAGCCAAAGGAAGGGAGAGCAGGAACCTGGAGTTTGCCCATTGACAGTTGGTTACCTGCATAGCAGACTGAGCAGACATGCAGGTCACAGCCTTCCACACTGTGGTGAGATGTATCATGTTTCTATTTTAAATTATAGAAATTGTTTCTAAATTTGCCTCTGTACATATAAATAAGCACATGCAAATTGGCACCCAGCCTGCATTGTGGTTTGTGCAGCGCATCATTGTCTTGGGGTTCTTAATTGCCAATCTGTCCAGCAGACCTTCATCTCGTATCTACAAGGGAGAAACTCCCCAGCCCCACAGTGCAGATCAATAAAGTACAGGTGTGGCAATTCAGCCTGGCTTCTGAACTTGGGATTTCTGCTTCCAGAATCTGTGTTGTCTCACATCAAAATGCAGTGGCGTAGCGTGGGTTGTCAGCACCCGGGGCAAGGCAAGTAATTTGCGCCCCCTAACCCTAACCCCCAGATGTTGCGCCCGGTGCGGCCGGGCCCCCCTGCACCCCCCCCACGCTACGCCACTGTCAAAATGTAGAACATGCATCTCCACCCAAGAGGCCGTGATTTAAAGCCGACTTTCCTTCACCTTCCTGGTGGCCTCCAGGCAGTTTTGGACTACACCTCCCATCATTCTCTGCCAACACAGCCATTCTGACATGGAAGGCACCAGGTCATCAAAGGCCAGAGTCGCTCTGCATGCCAGTTTTTCAGTTGAAACTCTGATCTGATTTGCAGTAGCTCCTCAATGATACCTGGAGTTGGGGGGGGGGAGCACTGCAGAATATAGAGCAAATACGCATTGACAGAAATGAGGAAAAAAATATTTTGCAGATTGCAAACAACTGACATAAGAATAGTCTTTCGAGACATCGGTCTAATTCATGTTTACTGCATATGGTTGGGTGATGCTGATAGGAGCTGGCTTATTGAAGTAAAGCGCATCAGAGTGAATTTTTCCTTGCTTTTCTGCCTTGTAGGCACATATATTTCTTTGGGTTTGCTTGCTTCTTTATATCCGCCAACATGTATTCCCTTATTGTGACACTTTTATTCCTGAAGTTTTCTGTCCGGGGTGATGGTGGGGTTAGATGCCTCATGCTTCTAAGCTTTTGTTCGTAACACAAGAGCTCTTGACATATTTTGAACGGGACAGAAAAAGTGCTGGGAAGCTGTTCCCCGTGAAGGAAAACTTTTTCGTCTCTACTAGAAATTCTTGGTTGTACAAATTTCATGGATAATTTGGGGGGTTCTGATCTGCAGAGCTGGTGCCATAGCTGGCAAAGCTCTTTGAAGAAGGACCAAAGAATGCTTACAGCCTTCAAATTTAAAACAGAACTCTTACCCCAGATTTGTTCCAATTGCCTTTTCATTTGACTTTTCCCAGTATATCTGAAGGGTGCATACCTGCTTCTCTCTCCTAGCTCCTATGTGTCCACCCCTCAGTGGACACAAATTAAGTACTTAGTTTTAAACCAGTCACTCAACTGATAGCTCCTAATCCATATATTAAAAGGTGAAATGAAAAGCTTCCCAGCCATTACTTTGAGAATTAAAGTGAGAGACGGCTCCTGGTGTGTCTTTGATCTGGGAACACAAATGTTCAGTTAACCAAGTAATCCTTCCTATACTTGAGTGAGAAAGCTACATGTTGATATTTCCCCAAATGGAGAATGTTGCCATTTGTCTTTTTTAAAAAAAAAATTATTAATTTTCAACCGTTTAAACACAACAAAATAGACAAAACAAAAAAAGCATAACAAAATAAGACACAAACCATTTAACACACAAACAATTTCAATATCTTATCTTTCATTCCCTTATTTCCACGACCTCCTCACACCTCCCTTTTTGTATTCCACTTCTATTAATTGTTTCAGCAATTCCTTTCATCTTCCTCTGTTTCTATCCTATAATTATCTTAACATATTCTGAGCTTATTTTTCCCTTTAATACTCTATTAATCTATTTATACTTAATTCCTTATAGCATTTCTACTAGAGCCATATAACTTCATTCCAACATTTTTCTTACATTCATTATTTTTACAGTATTTCTATAAATAGTCCTAAACTTTTTCCAGTCTTCTTCCACCGACTCTTCTCCCTGGTCTCGGATTTCTGCCAGTTGTTTCCGCCAATTCCATATAGTCCATCAACTTCTTCTGCCATTCTTCCCGAATAGATAAATCTTGTGTCTTCCAGTACTTCACAATGAGTATTCTTGCTGCTATTGTTGCATACATGGAAAAAGTTCTATCCTTCTTTAACACCAATTGGCCAACCATGCCCAGGAGAAAGGCCTCTGGCTTCTTCAAAAGGGTATATTTAAATGCCTTTTTCATTTCGTTATAAATCATCTCCCAAAGTGTCTTAATCCTTGGGCATGTCCACCAAAAGTGAACTCTAATCCTCAAATTGGTCTGTTTTTCTTTAAGTTCAGCCATAGCAAGCGTCAACTTAGGTTCATCAAATTGCCTCTGTAGGGCTGGGGCTCTCTTTCTCTTTCTCTCCAGTTGTGTTACTTTACATTCAGCAACAACAGCTTTTTCCCTGGCTTCCTCCGCAGTTTGCCGTATCAAAGTAGGTTCCTGTATCAATTTCTGGGTGGTTTCTGTATTAGTATTATTTATACTTTCTGTATTTAGGTTGATTTTAGTAATTGAAACATCCATTTTCGCATTTATCGTGTCCATTTTCCTGTTAAGCTGATCCAATGAGTCATTTATCTTATAAAATGCAGCCACTAAAGCCTCTTCTGTCGACATTCTTCTTGTTTTTAAATATGCTGGTACAAAGGCAGCAACAGAAGGAGCAGGGTAGCCTGATGATGGACCTCTTCTGGATTGTTGCCAAGTCCTTCCAGACCTTAATGTTTTCTCAGCAGTTGACTGGTCTGTTTTTCCTCTTCCATTTACCATAACACTTAAAAGATTCAAGGTCAGTCCCACAGTCTCATGGTTTTTAACCTGCAGCTGGAAATTCCCCTATCCCAGCTCTTGTAAAACAACCGGTTTCAAAGGCTTCCACTAGGGGGAAACAGTTTCTATTTGTAATAGTCAATAGTATCCTCTTTTCAACAATCCAAAATTAGTTTCAAATTAGTTTCGATTTTCAGTTACTTTTACTCCTTTTTAAAGCAGCCGGAGACAGTAGAAACAATGTATTTCTCTTGTTTAACTAGCTGTCACTGAACGTTCTAAACGCTGTCAATGAACATTCCAAAAGACACCAGTCCTACTAGCAGCCCGTTTCCAGGGTCAGAGCGGCGGTGTTTTAAATCTCTTCACTCTCTCCCACAGGCATAATCAATCCACAACTTCCCCCTCTCTTCTCCTGCCTCCAAGAGGGGGTTTAATGTTCTTTACTGATGGAAATTTAATCTTTTACCAAAGACTTTCCAGGACTCCAGCTTGCGACTTCATTGCCTCAGTCTATTTACAAAAGGGGAAGGCGGACTTCCTGTTTTGAACCTCCCTGTTGCGATACCAAATTAAACATTTAGAAATCCAATTCTTCCGTTTCAGATCTACTCACGGGTAATTACTTTAAAGTCAAATTGTCCACAGGAAAAAGGTCAGCGCTCTCCGGCAACAGCTGTGCAGCTTCGCTCCGTGGAAGAAGCAGACAATTCGATGCAACGTGCCACTCACCCCACGTCGCTCTGGAGCCCCAAAAACCGGGGTTCCCCGCGAGTGGGGGAGGCGCAAAAGGTGCCCGCCGAATCCCATGCTCACAGGCTTCTCCCACCTGTGATTTTAACGGGTCTCCGCCTTCACCGTGGCGGCCAGACCCAGATTCCCACGGAGCAGATTCCTCCCGGTCAGAGGAATTCCGCCATTACCGGAGGCACCTCCCCGGAAGTCCTGCTGCCATTTGTCAAGGATCTCCAAAGTGTTTTGTGGCGGTGGAATAATGGGGCATGTTCACATTACTGCCTTAGAGCACAGTGATGTTGTTCCTTCCTCCCCCAGTGTTATTCCACATCAGCACAGCTTCATTGGTGTCAGATTTGTTTCTGTTTGTGTACACACCAGGGGGCATTGATGGGCAGGGATGTTGTTGCCCCATGAAAAGGTGTGCACGCCGTACATCACATGCCCTCTGTCATGTTGCATGAATCTGGTCCTTCCATCAGAAGCCTATTTTTTGGCAGTGGGTGATCAGTTATTCTGAGCAACTGGGTTGTACCTTGCAATGGATTGTATGGCGCATCTCCTGTGTTTATATGTATCCTCTGCCCATACCACATGCATCTGGTATAATATTGGTTCATTTTATGAATTTCGAGGGTCATGTAATGGAGGCATTACATGATCCTGTCTAAGGCACAGAAGAGGCATGGAAATCTGAATCCTCCCACAGAAATCTGAGCCCTCCACCCCACGTCAACATCAGCTTTAGCTGGAGCTCCAAAACAAGAAGTGAGGTGACTGAGAGAAAAGTAGGAAACTTTATGTTTTGGGGTAGCAGACAAATGTCAATAAATATTATAAGTGTGCAGTGATGAAAGGGCTTTAGGGAAGTAAAGCCAAGAAGGATTTACCTCCTCTCAGCTCGGTGCCCCTACTTTTTCCTTAGGTAGACTGCGTTTTCTCTTCCTCTCCCACCTCACTTCCCACATGATTGCAGTAGGATTTAGCGCTGTCATGTCTACCTTGGCCTTTAGAGAGAGAAGCACGGGGAGGAATGGCAGCTTGTTGTCTTAAGTTGTTTGGTGGAGCGACGGAATCAAACATGAAGGATGCAGAAGTTTGTAGTATCCTTTCCAAGGGAACTTCGGTGCCAAATCCAAAGAAGAAGAGAGATGTGTTTGTGAGCAGCAAGAGGAACATTTTGAGTGCATGTATGTGCAATATAGGGATGCGGGTGGCACTGTGGTCTAAACCACAGAGCCTAGGGCTTGCCAATTGGAAGGTCAGTGGTTCGAATCCCCATGATGGGGTGAGCTCTCGTTCCTCGGTCCCTGCTCCTGCCAACCTAGCAGTTCAAAAGCACGTCAGGGTGCAAGTAGATAAATAGGTACTGCTCTGGCGGGAAGGTAAATGGCATTTCTGTGTGCTGCTCTGGTTTGCCAGAAGCAGCTTAGTTATGCTGGCCATATGACCTGGAAGCTGTCTGCAGACAAACACCGGCTTCCTTGGCCTATAGAGCTAGATGAGTGCGCAACCCCAGAGTTGTCTGCGACTGGACCTAACGGACAGGGGTACCTTTACTTAGGTGCAATATATTGCTATGCAACCCCTGCTTCTCTGAAGGATAAGAAGGTCCAGGGAACAATGCTTATCCCAGTGGTGTTTCCTCTGGAGGCAGATTACTAGAGGTTTATGGCTTTTGCAATATTCCAGTTTATTTTACATAATAAACAGGTTGGGCATAGGAGGGATATCCTCCTATTGTTTGCTTTGATTCAGCGGTAAAATGTGGGTTTTCCTCGGGATAGTGCCAGAAGAAACAAAAAAACAACCACCATTTGGGCACGGAACTCCAAATCCCAAAACTCTGCCTGCACATGCAGCACAAAGGGAAGTTCAATGGAGCCCTTTAACACACCAGCGGACAATCAGAGATTCATTGCTTTCACATTAGATCTCCAGAGACTGAATTGGATATATGTGAGTGGTGTCTGAACTGCTTGTCCAGCTAAAGGGGATGCCCTGTCTGTTTTGGGGACCTGCAGAAATAGTCCTGCTGAATGTCACACAGCAGGACTCCCCTCCCTCAGCTAACCTTCAAGCTGAGTTGGCAATGAGAATCTCACCTAGGTGACAAGGTTCATGTCAAGTGGTGTTGCCCAAGACCAGAGATAAGGGACCTGGACCGGCATGCCCTCCATTCTCCATGCCAATTCCAAACATGCACTTGTTTGTTGCGTCTTCCTGCAGATCTTTAAGCATCTTTAATAAAGCACACCAAATACACTTCTCAGAGTCTTTACTTGGGAGTGGGGTTGTGCGTGTACAAAACTACATCACAGCAGTCCATCACGAGACCATGGGGAAATGATTGATATTGGAGAAACGTAAACAGATCTCTTTTCCCAGCTCCCCATTCTTCTTGTTGTTGAAAGCTGGGTGACCTTTAGGGGCAAAGTATATTTCTGTCGGAGTGGTTTGATCTTCCTTTGACCCTCCTTTGCCGCTCCTAGTATGTTTCTGCTGCAACTGTTCATCTGCTGCTTTTCCTGTTTGTAATTTGCAGGCAGACCCCTACCCTTCCTAATGGTGCTGAGAGGCCAAATTCATTGCTTGTAAAGCATTTTGCAATTCCTACGGTGTAGTCAATACAATCGTGCAAGATATTATTACCCTTTCAGGGCTAGCTTCCTTTTATTGATTATTTCTACATGAATTATAAAAGCTGCTGCTATGGTGGGGTGGACAGTTGGGGGGGGGGGTTAGCTGTACATCTCTGCCCTTAGCTCAGCAGTAAGAGATGTCAAGCTCTTGATCGTTCACAGTGCCATATTTAAGCAGACCACTGTGCCTGAAAACAGTTGGCTGAAGCTTTTCAGTAAGAATTGCATGGACAATATGTTAATATGATGTAGCTTAGCTGTGGCTTCTCCTGCTTCCTTCCAGTGTTCCTGTGTTGGAATGCACCATTTAAGAGTTCATGGGGTCTATTTAGAGTCTGTTACTTCCCACTGGCCTGTCCGCACTGATGGATTTATGTACTGCCAGTAGATCTTGAAGTCCCTGCCCTAACACCATTGCTCCACCTTCCTCATCCCAAATAAGCAAACTGATACAGACTTAACTCAATTTGCCTTTAAAACAACAACAACAATTTCAAAATAGTACTGGCAATACACCTTGCTTCTGCTGACTGGACCCTAATTTGAGCCAAGTCAGAGATGTGTCTTCTGTAAATTCAGAACTCTATATTTAAACCTGGCACAGAACTTACCCCACTCTGTGACCTCATTCAGACATCACGGTTAACCGTGGTTTCCTTCACTGGGAATGAGCCATGGCAAGCCTCATGGCAAGCCTTATGCTCACACAGCCAGCTCTCTCCTTTCCTCTTCTCCTTCTCCTGTGAGGTGTTTGGAAGTGGTTAATACAAACCACAGTTCCCCATTACATCCAAACTCAGGGAATTCATTCAACCTCTACTTAGGGAACAAACCAGGATATGAAACTGTGGTTTAGCCCTGGCTCATTTTTGCTTGGTCACATAGTGGCAACTCACGGTTTCCCATTATGTCTGACTTCTGATGGCCTCTCCCCTAATACAAGACAGTGTGTGATGCCATTGCCTTGTGCTCGACACTGCCCTGGTGCTGACGGCTGATTATGTGAGGCTGTGCTGGGGGAGCAGGCAGGAAGTAAACAGCATTATTGTAGCCTGAATCTGGCTATTGGTTCCTCTACTCTGACTGTCAATAGCTCTCAGAGGTCTCAGGCAGACGTGTTTTCCAGTCCTGAATAAACCAGAAATGCTAAAGATAGAACTCTGGGCCTCCTGCATGGGAAGCATCTGCTCCCTTCTAAGCGATAGACCTTTCCCTAAACTATACTAGACGTTAGCAGGAGAAAAAGACATGGAGAAGAGCAGCAGCTCGATGGCACCTGGTTCTGCCCTCAGTGAGTGCTGCCCCCATTTGGATGGATGATCTCTGCTCAGCATTGCACATGGGAGTCAGAGCCAGAGGAAGAATAGCCGCCTGTTCACTTTACCTGATGTCAGCAGCATGTGGTGTCTGATACTCCTGGCTCTTGGCAATGTTGCTAACACAAACGTTGCCAATCAGTCTGGATCTTCTGGCTGGGGGAAATGAAAGCATCTGACGCCTTTAGGTTTGTTGCATATCTTTCTATATTCCTCCCTGGAGCTAACACTTCTCTTTTTTTAGTTCCCTCTTAGCTTTTCAGTGCAAGCTGAAATTTTAAAATAAGACTTGAATTGGTGCTGTTTTTATTTATCCGGCATCTTTTCAACAAGACAGCTTGCAGCATTTTAAATAAATTTGGGGCCTTTCCAGGCAACCAATAAAAACCCCTCCATCCTTGTTTACAGTTACACCAGTGATAGCTTTGGGTTGGGTGCTAGTGGTGGAAGATCTTGCAGGGAATTAAGTAGGGTTGCAGTCTGGAAGAAGATTATAGCCCCCCTGCAGGGCTGATATTTGCATTTTTTAATTATTATTAAACAGCAGAAGTAAGTGCTGAAACATCGGAGTGGGGAACTACAAAATTCATTCAAAGCATTGGAAGAATGGTAGGGAGGCCAAAGGAAATTCACAAAACAGTGAACCAATGCAAAAGGGGAGGGAGGTAGCATGAAGAACTTAATTCAAGCCCTCCTGGATCAGTCTAAAGACCTTCCTAATCCCCCAGTCTGTTTTCATAATGGCCAACCAGATGCCTATGAAAAGCCTACAAGCAGGACATAAGCACAATGGCACTTTACTGCATTGCAGACCGTAGACAATAGGGGCCCATGGCACACATGTCCCCGTGTCATTCACAACCATGATTGAAGTGCTGGAGGCAGTGGGAGAATGCCACGTTCTCAACAGCCAAAAATATCCAGGTTTTGGGTGATGAGAAAATGGGGCTTTCCTGCAGTGCCAACATTGTGGTGGGGAGGTTGCCTGGATCCCCTGAAAACAGCTGAGCACCAGCTGTGCCTTTATTGCTCAAGACAATATTCTGGGAAGGCCCCTAGAAGAGGCAGCAGGGCCTGACCATGCAATGCTTTTCTGATTTATGGATGAGGGAGGTTTTTTTTTACTAATTATTAAAATGCTAGCTTAGCTCTGTAGTTGTCATGAATAACACATTAATTGCATGGCTGCCATTCCCCCCCCCCTCTGCCCCCGTAATAAACTCTGAATCCGTATTGTAGAAGCAACATAGATGCATCTTATGCCTTTTGAACTATATTTGTAAGGTACACAGCAAAATTGTGCCTAATGAGCAGTAGTTACCATGCTCTGAGCTCTGCATATTTTGTATATGTACTCACTGAGCCATATGACATGGAACCTGGAACATGAGACAAAGTAAAGGGCGCCTGTTAGCATGTAGGACAGGGATGTCCAACAGGTCGATCGCAATCTACTAGTAGATCCCCGGGAGGTTTTGGTAGATCGTGGTCGATCGCTGGGTCCCTTTCCTTAGCGTTGGTAAAATAGAATTCGCCCCCACCCCCTCACCCAGCTCTCCATTGTTGCACGATCTGCAGAACGGAAGACGGGGTTTACTTGGCGAGGTTGTTTGTTTCCCCAGCAATTTGTTGGTGAGTGGTTGTTCCCCTTTCCCCCTTGATCTTAGGCTTGAATTCTCAAAAACTGGGGCTTTCCTTCTACCTAAGAAACGTTCAACAACTTTCCCCTGCACCCCTAAAAAATGGGGTTCCCTTCTTTAAAAAAAGCTCAGGGAAGGGGGTAGATCACTGCCAGTTTTTAATTCTGTGAGTAGATCACAGTCTCTTGGGAGTTGGCCACCCCTGATGTTGGATGTAGTTTTGAGACGCATTAGCCCAGGGATGGAGGACCTCAGGCCTGGGAGCCAAATGCGACCCTTCAGGCATCTCTATCTGGCCCTCTGCATACTCCCCAGGCCACACCACTTACTGGTCCTGATTTGCACCCTCCTGGAGTTCTTTTTTAACCTGACTGGAAAATGTCGTCCTGGTCACCTGGATGGAGGATACAGAGTGGGGAGTGTGAGTAGAAACAAGCCTACTGTGCAAAGGTAATGCTTTCCTTCTTTGCTCTGCCCATGTTGTCTCTGGCCCTGCCTACAACTGAAGTACGCCCAGAAGGAAATGTGGTGGAATTAAGTTCTCCATCCCGGGCTGGGATGTAGGCACCAATGGAGCTCTGAGTCTAACAGGTGCAGCACACCCTGCAAATAGGCACAAATTTTTAACACCCTAATTCCAATGTCAAGGATTGCTTTCTGAACTCCTACATACTCGTTGCTGCGCAGTGGCTGGC
This sequence comes from Podarcis vaucheri, assembly GCF_965113315.1. NCBI lineage: Eukaryota > Metazoa > Chordata > Lepidosauria > Squamata > Lacertidae > Podarcis > Podarcis vaucheri. Next base: position 93,071,389 of record NC_138760.1, on the reverse strand, counting down.
AAAAGCTGTGCTGTATCTCCTGTCTCCTGTATTCATTTCCTCTACAATCACCCGATTGAATAGTTTGCTCTTTTGGTTAAGCAATAATAACTTATAAAACATTGTTGGAAGCAATATGTCGTCGACAAAACGGTTCAAAACATAGCTGCAGTGTGGCGAAATGCCAGGCTGTGGGCACTGCATAGTGCCTGAGGTTTCCTATGCGTGCATTTACATGGATATGTGCCCTAATGATAGGAGTCGCTCAGGTGAGGTTTAACTCTTATAACCCATGAAGGGAAGCAGCTGGACCCTGAGGAAGGGCAATGCTAGCAGCTCTCACTGCAAACATTTTCACAAAGCATCGGGGGGGGGTGTACCAAAAACAGGGACCGGCTGTCCTTGATGAACAAAGTCTGTATATACCAGCATTTTATCAGAATGGAAAGGAAATAGGCATGGTGGTGTGGGAGTGAAAAGCCTTGTTCTGACTCATCAAGAAGCAAAGAAGGGACTGCAGGATTTCCTTGAATTGATTCCATCAGCTTTTCCTTTGAAGTGACAGAACAGGTTAATATAGCACTTGCTGGCCTCTCTGTATCTGAGGTGCTCTGAACTTCCTGATTGCAGGCTATGTGGTGATTCATTCATTTTTTATCTTTTTAATGAATACTACTGCTTTGTGATGAGTTTCTCCTGCCTTGAGGGGAAGAGGTTTTATGTTTCTAGGCTGATAGGTATTTCCTGTCTTGGGGGTGTTCCTTTATCTGCCCCCTAACTACCTTCATGTTAAAAAAAAAAAAGCAATTTCCTGTATTATTGAAAGGTATTGGATAGTGATGTGTGCCAAGTCATCTGTCCTTTGATTTCTAAACATGCACTTATTGAATAAGTTCCCACCTAAGGTGGTAAAAGGTTGGCAATGACATACAGTTTCAAGCACATAAATTGAACGGTAATAATTTTGCAGAACAAGGGGATCACAGTTTCATTTTTTCTGCTCACAATAGTTTTTTTTTAGATGTGCAAATGTGCCCCTTGGCCCAAAGAGGCTGGAACTTTCTTGAATTCTGAAAGTTTTCCTTTCCTATCTGTTGTCTCATGGAATAGAGTTAATTGCCAAAGAGCTGAGTTGCACTTACTAGGTCAAAGCAACAATCACTTTCTGCAAACTTTGAAGCTCATTTGCATGCCAGTGTAAGCTAACTTTACTAAATTTGAGCAGCTGGAAAGCTCAGATCTAAAGTCTTGCAGAGCTTAGTCTGATGCTATCTTTCTAGCTGTTCGGCTTTAGCTTAAGTAATACTTAATTAGATCATTTGAAACCAATCTAAACAGGAAATGCCAAGATTGCAATTTACAAAGAGAAGAGAATTATGTTTGTATATACAGCTTCAGTCTCAATACTTAATCTCATAATGTGAGGCTTTAAAAATATGTTTTCCTATAGCCTTCATTTAGGAATGTGATCTGAATGAATATTAGATGTTCTTGTTTCTACTTGCATAATAGGTGAAGTAGTGAAAAAGAGAAATAAAGAACTATAGGAAAACTTGGAGCTATAAGAGACAGAAAAACATAGAAACAAAGTGACATGAGGCTTTCGGGGGCCATGAATTGATGGGGGAGATTGACATCACACTTTGACTTGGGGATGTGAGAAAGCACCCCACTTGACCTTGTAATTCGTCCCCCATGCAAAGCTGTTTGCACACCCTAGTGGATGTTATATCTGGCTCCCAGTACACATCTAGATAGCAACATGGAAGAAATGCTGTTGGGAAATCTCTGTAGCCTTGGTGAACCTGCAGTCCAGTCTGTAAGTCTTTCTTACAAAGATGTGTGGACAAGCAGTCCAGACTACTGAGGAACAACCCCACCAACTCTCGAGGGTGCCATGTTCACCTCAGTCCTTCTTGTCTGAGATGCCAAGAAGCCACAGGGTGCCAAAGAAATGCTGGATTCAGGGCCAGAGCATGACTCCCCAAACCCCACGTGTCTTTTTAAAAAAATAAATAAAAAAGAAGCAAAAAATCTACCAAGGAGGGATAAGACTTGGTTCAGACTTCTGAGCAGTACATCAGAATAATAAAGGCTCGGTTTAACTCTAGCAGTTGATCTGTCCTGGAGCTATCCATGGTCCTAGCATCTGGCTAATCCCTTGGCCCTGAACCCTGCTTGCTCCAGCTGTTCTACAGCAGCTCCCCTGCAGTTTGTTCAGCTTCTGGTTTCTGCTCCCTGTTACCTTAAGCCTCTCTGCACTGCTCCATCCCATTCTCAGCAGACATTGTCTTTTCACTGTTGACCTCAAGCCGTCAGGAAAGGACGACGGCAAAGATGGAGGGGTGGAGGGGGACACTGCAAGCACATTTGCCATATCGTGTGAAACAGCACCGGAGGTACCCCTTCCTGTTGAATTTTCAAGGGTGGCATAGATGTATAAAGGTTTGGCAACAGAAACTTCTGAATAAAGTTGGGGATATTGATGTGCCCTGAGTGTCCATATGTGTTTGAGCAGAGCATGAACACAACAGCACACACTTTGTAGCCTGGCCAGTGTCCTCGTTGGGACGACTTGAGCAGAAGCAACTTTAAATGTTTTTGATTGTTTGTTTGTTTTATAGATACAGTAGCCAATGCTTCAGGTCCTTTGCTAGTGGAAATTGCAAAGACTCCCGGCTCCGCACTAGGAATCACATTAGCAACAAACACCCATCGGAATAAGCAGGTCATAGTCATTGACAAGATCAAGCCAGCCAGTGTGGTAGACAGGTATGAAGCCAAACTCTGTTGGGTCTTCTCCCATCTCTACTTTGTTTCCCCTTTCCTCATACTTTAAATCTTTCCATCTCTTGAAACTAATGGGGCAGCGGAGTGGGGGGGGGTAGGGGGGTATTTGAAAAATGCATCAATATAAGGAATATGTGCCATGAATAAGGAATATCCAGTATATTCAATGGAGTTGGGGTGCTCAACAGCATAGGGGCAGGGTTTTCAAACTGTGTCCTGGCGAACTGTGGATTTCTGGATGGGATGAATAACAGTAGGCAGGTTTCTCTGAAAGACCAGAGTACCAATTTTCTAACACTATGTGCAGGGGTATGTTTTAGGGCACTAGTTTTCGACCCTTTCAGTTTTGGGACTCACCTTTTAGCCTAAACAAGTCCTTGGGGTCCCACCTCATGTTTTTTTAAGCCATATAATTATGTGGTGGACAGTGTGCTGCAACTTGGTAGTGGCTCCCAACCCATCAGTTGAAGACCAGCGGTCTAGAATGCTTACTCAGGTAACATAGGACAATGGCAAGGCCCAGCAGACCCAGGCGAATATTCAGTGTATATGCCCCTAGTGTATATTGCATTTCTTAGCAGGCAAGTTATTGCGGAAAATTGTCGTTTCAAGACTGAATATTTGCAAACCACTGACAGAAGTCAAAAAGAATAAAGAGTCTTTTGGTACCGTAAAGGCAAACACCCCCTGCCTTTCATTTTCCTCTGACCTCAGTGCTTTTTTTCTAAAAAAAGTTTAGATGTACTCTCATTTTCCTACTCATATTGAACTACTGCCCCTCAATGAGGCCAAACTTAAGATTCACAAAATGTGTAGGGGTATGCGTGCTCTGGTCCATGGGGTCACGAAGAGTTGGACACGACTAAACGACTAAACAAGAATATGTACCCCTGCGTCCCCCCAGAAAAAAGCACTGTCTGACCTCATTGTTGACACTCCCACTTGCTCAAAAAAAACCCAAACCCATGAGTGTATACACACTTTAACTCAGGATAGCCCTTAATCAGAAGCATGAAGTTGACTTCACTCCATGGAAGCATGGAAGTACTCTTTCTTCTTTCCCCCTTCTATAGCAATGATTTTCAGCAGTTCCACCTTGAAAGAACACTCTTTCTTTTTTGCTGCAACAGACTGACACAGCTACTGCTCTATAAATTGATATAAGGCCAGCACTGTGAGACACAAGCGCCAACAGAAGCATGTGACAGTGCTGTTGCAAGTGAATTCACCATACCATCTTGTTAAAGATAACCAAATTCAGTTTGTTGGAGATTGAATTGTTGTCGTTTAGTCGTGTCTGACTCTTCGTGACCCCATGGACCAGAGCACGCCAGGCACTTATTCCTATTCAGGAGATTGAATAGGCCCCGGTGAATGTGTCTCTATGAGCATAACATTAAAAAATTAATTTGGGAGTTTCTGTTTGAGATCCCAGTTGATGCATGGAACAGTGGTTTCCCGGCAAAGACTGAGCTCCCATTTAGTATGTCTTCTTGTACACTTTATTTGGCCCTTTGCGGGTGTGTTTTTGTTTTGTGTCCCATAAAGAAACTCATCATTTGTTGTTCATGTTTCAGAGGTCTTGTCTCAAAGTATTTTAGTGGGGGAATAATTTGTTTTCCCAGTGCTTCACACTTCTTTACCTTTCCCCCAACTTTTTGGTGAGAAATACCATTTCCCCAGCTACCACCCCTTTTGCTGTTTTGAATGCTAATTGAAATGTGGTTGTGTGAGTATACAACCCCTGCAGCCTGGGAGTGCTCCTCTATAGCCCTTTTAGGCAACAAAATGTTAAACACTATCTAGTACCAGCGTGTGTCATTTCACAAACATTTTGTTTTCCAAAACGTTCCTTCTGAAAGGCTGTAAAAGTCCCTATCTCCTATGCGGAACTTGTCTGCCCTGATCACTCAAACTCTTTTTTAAAGTGCCAAATGGCAAAGAATAAAAGCAAATGAGGAGAAAGTTTAGGATATTTATTGCCTGGAAAAGACCCTTGGATACTTAAAGATAATTCTCAGACTCTGTTTGACACATGAATGTTTTCGCTTCAGTTCATAGTGAAGGGTAACTTCATTTCGCAGCCAAACCATCTTTGATAGCCTTTTGGATGAAATCTCTGTGCTTTCATGTGTGTCCAACCAGATGGATCCAAGGCTGGACCCCTGGCATTCTAAATTTGGACTTCAGCTAAATCCCAACAGAGAACATTGCAGGAAGCAGGTTTCACGCAGTGGTAAACAGGACTTGGGTGAGGCGTGTGTGTTTGTGTGAATCAGTTAGGTTGTGAATTGTTGTAGTGGCAACCACAGGTAACTCCTCTGTTTGTTTTGCTCTATGTCTTCTCCTGCAGATGTGGGGCCTTGCATGTTGGCGATCACATTCTTTCCATTGATGGCACCAGCACTGAACATTGCTCCTTGCTGGAGGCTACCCAACTGCTAGCTGCAACGTCAGAAAACGTCAAGCTGGAGATACTACCTGCACACCAGAGTAGACTCCCCCTCAAGCCTCCAGACACGGGTGTGTGCCAAGATTGATTGTAAGATATGACACAACACTGCTCCCTCTGGGAACTGGCGTGTAATAGCCAAACTGTGTCCGTCTGGCCTTTGCAGAATATCTGTTAGGTTGTGAGAGTTCCTTGGTTGGCATTGTGATCCCATAGAAACATAATAGACTATATTGTGCATTTTTATGGATTTAACTGTTTTATTGGTGGTTTAAAAACATAAAGCCAAACAATACAGTCATAAAAAATTAAAAACAAGTTAAAAGCTAAAAGAAATTAAAAACAAATATTAATAAACCATTGTAGGGGCTGTACTCTTAACTGCCCACCTCTTTTCAGCAAACATTTAAAGATGGCACAAAAGGTACCTGCTGAATGTCATTACCATCATGGGTGAAGCTGCGTCATGAATTAAACCAGGGATACAACTTTAAATGATAAATCACTTAATTCATATATCTTTTAAAAAAGTTTCCCTGAAAAGATGCTTAGATTAATTCAGCAGGCAACTTTTTTGAAAATTACTTAAAGAAAGTGTGGGTAGCAACCATCATTTTAGAAGGAGGATTGCCCACCCACCCCATTTCACATACAGGAGATCATGCTTTTTCTAAGATGCTCCTACCCCATGTTTCCTGTGCAACATCTAAAAACAAATAATTTATGTCTTTTGCTTCAGAACTATTGTGTTTATTCACATGCAAATTTAATTAACTAAAATGTACCGTATTTTTCGCCATATAGGGCACACTGGCCCATAGGGCGCACCTAGTTTTCAGGGGGGGAAATCAAGGGGGAAATATGATTCCCCACCCCCCACCCGCGTCTCTGGGAGCAGCGCACAGGCTGCACGCAGCCTGTGCGCTACTCCAAGACCTTCTTCCTGCTTTTGCAGGAGGTGGCGGAATTCCCCCACCTCCCAGAAAAGCCAGGAGAAGCCGTGCAGCCCTTTTAAAGAAATTCCCCCATCTCCCGCAAAAGCCCACAGGAGGGAGAAGGGACGGACTCGGCCAGTCAGTCCCTTCTCCCTCCTTGGGGAAAAGCCCCCAAGAGTGGTGCGCTCTTTAAAGGCTGTGCGGCTCCAGGCTTTTCTATGAGGTGAGGGAATTCCCCCACCTCATAGAAAAGCCCGCAGAAGCTGCGCACCCTTTAAAGAGTGTGCGGCTCCTGTGGGCTTTTCAACCCAGCTTGTGGGGCTGGCGATGGGGGGAAGCGCTGCTTCCCCCCACCACCAGCCTCAAAGAGCAGACTCTCCTGGCTTCAGCGAAAGCAACGTGAAGCCTCCGGAGCGCAGGCTTCCTAGGCTTCGCGTTGCTATCGCTGAAGCCAAGAAGCCTGCATTCACCCCATAGGACGCACACACATTTCCCCTTCATTTTTGGAGGGGGAAAAGTGTGTCCTATAGGGTGAAAAATACGGTATGTAAATCTAGATTTATATTTATTTAAGTGAGAGCTAGGCCCTTGGTCAAAGTGTGTGCCCCCTGCATGCTAAAAAGGACTTTGGAATCAGGACCAAAAATTCCTTGACAGGACTAACACTAATAAAAACAACACCCAAAAGCATAAGGCACCAAAAATAGAGTGAAACCTAGTTGTTTATGTATTATTATTATTATTATTATTATTATTATTATTATTATTTATTAAACAAATGCTTTTCGAGATGAGAGGGTGTGTCTCAATTCAGTTCTATGTGCATAAAAACAATTTGCGGGGGAAATAACAAAATGCCAAGTGTCCAAAATTGAACCCCATTTGAGCTGGAGACCCTGGGCTAAATGGCCCCTCCTGCCTGCCCCACCCTCTCTGATTGGCCCTATCCACTGGCTTCTGGTTGGCCACTGTAAGAACAGGATGCCATTGGCTCTTCTTATGTTCTTAACTTTCATCATCCCACACCATTGGCCATTATGGCTGGGTCTGATGGAAGTTGGAAGGCCAGAAACATCTGGAAGGCCACAGGTTCCCTATCCCTGACCTATGGAAATCCTGGCATTTGGGTGTTGTGTCCAAGGTGAAAGTTCACACTTTCCCATTCCTCTTAACAGTACCACTTCTTTGTGTGCTAGTGGCATACTTCAGAAGTATTGGTTTGTCAGTTTATATGTGCAGGTGCTTGCAGTCAGCTGGGAACATTATTATAGAAGTTATTTAGAAGTATGGCTTAGTAAAAATGACTATAGTTTCTCTGGCAAAATTCTCAGCGATTTAGGAATAAATTTCCACAAGTCCTGCTTTTCAGCTGATATTGCAGTGAGCAATCTCTCTTAGCTATGGTTAAACTCCAGTTCTTATAACCTTGCACAGTCTGATAACCATCCTTCACGGATGAGATACTCGGCTCTACAAATTGAACTTTCAGAGGCAGCTTAAATGCTGGCAGCACATGGAGGGCATGGAGTATTTTGGAGGAATAGCACCCCCACGACAAGTGACTCCGCTACATGCCTCTGACCTAAAAAGCCATTTCCCTGCGTGACTCTAAACATCAGCAGTCTATTTTCCCTTCGTCCACTCTCCAGTGGATGCTAAGCTTCTGTGGCCAATTTATAGAAATATAATTGCCTTGAGTCAGGTGTTTGCAAATGTCTTTAAGCTCTTGTTTCTGGTTACACCAAGACACACAGGCAGCTGCATTCACTATGAAATCAGCAAAAAGAGAATAACCTCAAGCATTTTTATTTTTCAATGAAATGATGTTGAAGAACACTCTGTTCCATGTGTGTGTTGAGAGAGCATTCACATGCTCTTCTTTGCTAGTTTTAAAAGTAATGGGGTGGGGATCTTTAACATGGGCAAATAATGTCTGTTGCCATGAACGATATCTTTTAAATTCAGGCATGGTAAAGATTTCTTCAATGGCCAACGAGCCAGAGTTGCTGTTTCAGGCCTTAGCTGATAAGCAAGAGAACGGTATTCAGCACCTTGTGTGGCTCAGGGGTGGAGCACATGTCCTAAATGCAGAAGATCTTATTCCTAGCTCCCTCACTTAAAAGGAACATAGGAAGCTACCCTATACATAGTCAGATCATTGGTCTGTTTTGTCCCCACTGACTGGTAGCATCTCTCCAAGGTTTCAGAAAGAAGTGCTTCCCAGCCGCACCTAGAGATGCCAGGAACTGAACCTGGGCCTTCCGGTCAGGTAGCAGAATTAGAAAGGACCCCTCCCTAGAAATATATTGATGAGTTGGGCTACAACTCCCATCATCCCTAGCTAGCAGGACCCATGGTCAAGGATGATGGGAATTGTAGTCCAAAAATAGCTGGAGACCCAAGTTTGGAAAACTCTGGGTTAGATGATACTGATAGTACAGTAGATAATATGAGAGCCAAGGGTCTAATGCAGTAAAGGCAGCATCATGAGTCATGCATGTGACCTTGTGATTTCCATTTTGAGTCAGCAGTGACTTCTTGCTTCTTGGTTTGCCGAGGATCTCTTAACTGTATAACTTCCTGATAATTAAAGCAATGATTCTCCCACAAATGCTATCCCCAGTGACAAGTTCACATGCCCACAGATGAGCAGCAGAAATATAGCAGAGGGGATGGTTAAGTCTTTCCCTGAGGAAAGGAAGTCATGTGGACTGGTCAATCTATGCTGAATCTGGTTAGCCCTGCAAGGGGCCCTGTGCTCTAGGTTGAAAGTCACAAACAGAACTTGTGCAGTCTGTAGACTGCTGTAACCTCTACCAGGATCTTTGAAGCTGTGTGGCTGGGGGGGGGGAGGCTTTTAATAGCATATACTTTGTCCCCCAAACAGACAAAGACTCTGTCCTGATAGAACCACCTGCCCATAGTCTTCTTGACCTTTTTTTTCAATAGTGGGATAACCACAAATTCGCTTTGCATGCCATGTATAATTACGCTGTCCTTTTTTCTTTTTTGGTCATATTTCCTGCATCATGCTGGACAAAGTCAAAGTGCAGAAGAGCGACCACCACCACTGCTGGGATCCCTGCGTCAGCTATTGCCACACTCACCATCCAGGGCATTGCAAGACACCCACCTGGAACCAGACATCAAGCCAGGATTACTGCAAATGTAACACTCTCTTGATTTTCTCTTCTCTGTTGATCTGCCCAGCCACAATTTTGCATTCTTTGCAAGCAGCACTGAATCTGCCACATTTCTTGCTCCTGTGGACAAGCCTTGGCCCCTCTCCATTTGTCAAGACATCTCATACTTCTCCTGTTCCATCCAGTAGACCCATGTCTTCAAACAAAGCTATTATGGAAGTTGCCTAGTCTTCCGTCAACTTCTCCTGACTCTACCCTAGCACACCCTTGGTATTCATGGTCATCTGTCTCTCTTCTACTTTTACCTGTCTTGTCCACTGAAAGGAGATTAGGTCTTCAGCCAGGACCCCTTCTGTGCTCCATATGAAAGCACAATGAACCATGTGGTGTAGAGATGCAATCTTCCACTTAATTCTTTCTAAAAGAATGTGAGTGAGGAGTGGGGGAGTCCCTAAGTTGAAAGCTCCGGAGAAACTCCTTCAGCAATGTGGAATTTGGCAGGTTTAGCAGTTTTGTAGGCCGGCAAAATACGCTGGCATCCTGCGGAGGGGTGGGGTGAAGTTTTAACATAACTATTTTTTTTAATGTGTTTTGGGGAGGGGAAAATAATTACTAGTAAGCTACACATTTTTGGTATATGTTCAGGCATGTGCGTTGTACACAAATAGGCACGTGTAAGATAAAGGTTGGGGCCAACAATGATGGCAAGAAAGGCTGATTTCTGACACTAAGCCTGTCTTTCTACCCAGCTCTTGTAGCTGCCAGCTTTGCATCTCCCACGATGAACACGTCAGCATTTGCCTGCCAGAATTCTAATACTCTACCTCGAAGCAACCATCCCATGAGCCCACGGGCCACCATGTTGAGGAGAAGACAAAGGAAGAAGGAGCACAAAAGCTCATGTAAGGGTCACAGGCAGTTGACTAATGGGGGGTGGGTAGGTAGGTAGGCCTGCTCTGCTCGGGGTTACTTGGAATTAAAGTATTCATTACTTAAACTACTGTTGCAGTTCTCTGCTCTCTCTTTTTTAAAAAAAGTAAATAACAAAAGGCGAATGCATGTCCTTTCAATTCCTCCAATTTTTCTGTTGGGGGTCCCTTGAGTTCCCTGTGGAGCTTTCAAATCCCCCTCAGAAATTGCTAGAAACTTGATGTTCCCGCCCCTTGCCTCAGTGGTTCCCAGAAGCCCAGAAGTTAGAGACATATTTTTTAATGACTGGAAGGTGCTCAGAGTTAGTATTGGGATCTTTTTTGTCCTTTCACCTTTTAAAGAGGGTGTATCTGGATTTTGTTGTTTCCAAATTGTTGAGCCCTATTTCCTCCTCCATCACGGGGCATGCATATCAAGCCGAGGCCTACTGACTGTGTTACTTAGTTCACACACTCCATTACATGCGCAGTAGAGCTGAACATGTGTTTCTGTCGGCCCCCCTCAACCACAGTCTTCAGCCTAGTGAATGTGCAGTTGGGAACGATCCCAAAGCCATTCATCAGTTCATTTGTATGGTAAACAGTTTATCTGATGTTAGTTTTCCTCTCTTCAGGTTTCCCTTCCCTCTTTGAGCTGATCTTTCCTACTGCAGCTAGTCGAGGAGGATGTTGTAACCACAGCACTTCTTATATGTTCTGCGTGCATCTCTTTTTGAGCTCAAAACCTGCCTTAGCTGCATATTTCATCTCTCTGGGCCACATGGTAATATGATGTTGCCCTCTATAGACTTTCTCTGCACCGCAGACTAGGATTGAAAGGGGTTTGACCAAACAGTTAAGAAACTGGGTTCCAGTGGCAAATTTCCAATGGGTGCAAGCTTCTGGGTTGTTCAGTGAGGAATAGTTCTGGTCATGATAGATATAAAACTCATTTGGGGACTGCAAAAGCCTAGTGCTCCGGTAGCAAATAATGTACAGTGGTACCTCTGGTTACATACTTAATTCATTCTGGAGGTCCGTTCTTAATCTGAAACTGTTCTTAACCTGAAGCACCACTTTAGCTAATGGGGCCTCCCGCTGCTGCCACGCCACTGCTGCGAGATTTCTATTCTCAACCTGAAGCAAAGTTCTTAACCCGAGGTACTATTTCTGGGTTAGCAGAGTCTGTAACCTGAAGCATATGTAACCTGAAGTGTATGTAACCCGAGGTACCACTGTACTTCAAAATGGAGGAGGGGAGGTGCTGTTTGTAGTAAAAACAGAGCACAAATTGCAGATGTTCCGAAAAGAGTGTATTGCTACCTTGACCCTGTCTCTCTTTCAGTGTCATTGGCCTCTAGCACTGTGGGACCTGGAGGGCAGATTGTTCATACGGAAACAACAGAGGTGATTCTAAGAGGAGACCCCTTGAACGGCTTTGGACTGCAGCTGCAGGGAGGGATCTTTGCTACTGAAACTCTCTCTTCTCCACCTCTCATCCGATTTATTGAGCCTGACAGCCCAGCAGAGAGGTTAGAGACCTTGCTCTTGAGTTTCAAATGATAATGATAGCGTTCCCTTTTGTTAATAGAAGTGTCTCCCCACACGCAGAGGTCACATCTTTATTACCTTCCTCGGAATTCTAATTGTTTGTGACTTTGGGCTGGCACATCCGTCAAGGGAGTAGTAATAGGAAGCCCGTGCCTGCCACAAATTATCTATCAGAGAGACTACCTATTTGTGCTCCGTTTCGACACAGCTTGCTCTATTTCCTCCTCAAGATGAAACATCATCATTCTAGAGGTTTGATGATTTCTTGCTGTGTTATTCAACCTTCTAACAATCAAAAGCATCTTACCATGAAATGGTTACAATCCATTAAAATTGCACTGTAATCATCTTGGTGAGCCTGCAGTTTGATTAACCCAAAGGGCACACTCTGCTTTATGGTCTAAATTTGACCACCCCTCATATAGCGCCAGAAGGAATAGATTCCGTTGATGTTGCATCTGCCATCTGAGGAGCAGCAAAGAGCTTGCATATTCTCTGGAATAACAATTCATTTCGTTCTTCTCAGAAAAGGCACCTGTCCTCATATTGGGTGCAGTTCCAAGAGGCATTAGCCTGCAGGTGAGGAACCTCAGGCCTAGGGTGGAGGGGGAAATGTGGCCCTCCAGATATCTCTGCCTGGCCCTCAGAGCCACATTCCTTACCAGCCCTGCTTGTGCCCTCCGAGAGTGATATTTGCCTGGCTGGAATGTGTCCTTGGACTCTGGTAATGCTTCTTGATTGCTTCTTGGGTGGAGGATAGAGAAAGGTGTGTAGAGGAAGCAGCCTACTGTTTAAGGGACCAATTCTCATTCATTGTTCCACCTGCCTATGCCTCTAGCCTTGCTCACCACTGGCACGTGGCCCCCAAAAGGTTGCCTGAAAGCGAATGCGGCCCTAGGGCTGGAAAAAGTTCCTCCTCCCTGCATTATCTGAACCATGCACAAATATATTTTTGCTTTGCATTAGATTGATATGGGTACATGAACAAATAGAGACATGCTGAATAAACGTAGGCTGAAAATGAGAAAGGTAGCAGCATACAGGCAGCGACCGATTTAGGCGCATTTGATATGTCTGTGACCACGCACGTGTGCATCATGTCAAACCCGGAAGTGACCTGAAAACATCACAAAAAGGGGGGAAACAGGGTGTTTGCAGGCTTTCTCAATGGGTGTTCTGATTATATGCGATTTCACATAAGTGTGCAGTGCCTCAGAACACAAGCCCCACATGAATCGGTCGCTGCCTGTACCTAAGTAGTAACCAACATGATGCCCCTCTCCAGATGTTGTTGGATTAGAACTCTGATCAGCCCCAACTTTGATCAGCCCCTGCCACCCTTGTCAGTGGTGAAGGCTGTTGAGAGTCAAAATATGGAGAGTCACAGATTTCCCCACCCTTGCTTTAGGAAATCAGTTTGTATGTGTGTTCCTTTTGTTATCCATAGCTCCCATTTTGCCCAAGTAGCCAACTTGGCACAGGATATCGTTATCAAAGTCACCCACCCACAGTGCTAGCGAAAGTGTAGTGTAGACTGTAATTGCGGTATAGAATGTGGTTGCATTGTGTCACCTGTAGTTGTTGGGTGAAAGGAATGAAATTTGAGCTGGTTGGTTTTTGCTTGTGAGTTAATTTACGTCGAAGTCAGCCATTGAACCCCAACTGCATTTTTATCACACCTTTCCTTGAAAGAGCTAAGACCAGCAATAAGATCTGAAAGAAAAGAATGGATCCAGGTATTGCTGCTTTTACTCCCGGCAGTTTGGGTGGACTTCATGGTTACGAAATCACCAGTTTGTTTGCTTTAAAACAACACACAAATAAATAAACAGATCAGGCTTCAACAAAGCTTGCAGTTCCAGGGGGCTTGGAATCAGCCCAGGTTTTTTTATGCTATTGCGAAAGCTCCAAGCAAAAAAAAGCAATGTGTTGCTGTATGGACTTGCCTGAATTGAATGAGTCATGCATTTAGCTTTTTCCTTCCACGCCTGCCCGGCAGGATTCGCTTTGTTAGTTGTTTGTTCCCTCCATTCATGTGGAGATTGACAATATCTGCCCAGCTAAGCTGGGTACAGTTTTACCTGGGGTCTGGAACATCACTGGTAACCCCAAAGGGTAGCTTCTGTAAGTTACACTGCACCACCTGTTCAATCAATGCAACATCATCCTTTGGAATTGTTCATTTGGGACATATTGTGTAAGACTCCTGAGTTTTTAATTGAGGTTATGCCTTGTGGCCAGCTACATTTGGCAGCACACAGAAGGCCCAATCAATTTCTAGGTTTTGTTACTTGTCCAATAGATTGTTAAGCACAAAACCCTTAAATGGAGGGCCATTCTCTGCGTTGTGAGTCACACATTTGCACAGGAGTGGTTAATATTCATGCCAGGTGACTTCAGACCCCAGACTCATCAGCAGGAATCAGACTGGAGGTTGGGATGATTAGATTCATTGCAGAGGGCCAAGGAAATGTTGCCACAGAAGTGTGAGGTGGGCGGATTTTGCTTTATGCATTTGGGGTCTGGCTGCCATGTTTGTTTGTTTGTTTCATTTATATTTCACTATTTCTCCAAGGAGCTCAAGGTGGCAAACATGGTTCTCCCCCTCCTTATTTAATCCCTGTGAGGTATAGGTTAGGCTGAGAGGCTGTAACTGGCCCAAAGTCACCCATTGAGTTTTATGGCTGAGTGGGGATTTGAACTCCAGTCTCCCAGTTCATGGTCTGGCACTAACCACTACACCCCATAATGACCAGGTTTCTAGTGACCCTGGATGGCTTTGCTCATTTTCTTGCTCTACCCACACTCCCATTTCTTCTACCTTCTGGATAGTGTAGTTGAACAATACAAAACAAAAAACAAAAAGACCCCTAACCATTAGTGTTATATGTAGTTTGGTAAACCTTTCCTTCATTCCTCCCCTAGGTTAGCCCATATAAAATCCTTTAAAATCCAGATTGCAGCAGACACCTTGAATATTCTTTTTTTATAGGAAGGCAGGATAGAAATATTGAAAATCAATTAATAAATACTTTTATCTCTAAAAGACACATTCTGCAAATACTGACCTTTCACATCCTGCGAATGATTTTTTTTTCCCTTGAGAAGGATTCAAACAAGATAGAGTAGCCGGTTTGCATCAACAAATGCTGGTTAAACACAGAGATAAAAACAGGGCAGTATCAGAGATGAAAGAGATTTACTCACAATTTCCCCATCTCCCAATTCCCCTTTGCAACTTTTGATATTAGCACTCTCCAGAGAAGTTACTAGGTAACTTTTTTTTTTTTTGCAGTTGAACAGTTAATATATCTTTTGCAGACACTGTGTTTAGTATTTTGGTAGTCCAAACTGGTTTACTCTGGGGTTTCCCAGATTGTGTCTTCTTCCCTGCCCCTTTCGAGGGTGGAGGGTGTTGTAATTTTGTCATAAAAATCAGTGCATTTAACAGTAACTCATACTGGCTTTCCCCTCATGCTCCCTGATGCATAAGCAAGGGAAGGCACTCCATATTAACAGTCACATGCGTGCATGCTATTTAAAACCCTATTTTGATGCCTCCAGCTTTGCTGTTGAACTCATCCCACCTCCAGGAGGTCAGTTTTCTTCTTCACCTTCAATGCTACCATCCCTTGACTGTGGCCTCCAATTCAGTACGGATGCCATTATGTGTAGGAGCATTGCGCACATTTCTGCCTATGGAAACAAATCTGTTGACCCAATTTTATGCACAGTGCAGAGAGCTTGTTCTGGCAGTCACTATTCATGCGTGGTGGTCAGCGTGAAGACAGCAAATGTTTGAATTTAAAAGGCTTTCATTTTGAGAGGGGGGAGGTAAACAGGCCCATTTCTCAGCTTATGCTTGCTGAATGAGAAAACTGAATATTTCCTTTCAAGATACTTCAATGAGTCTCCACTTCAAATTCTCCCCTCCTAGTCAGAATATGAACGCTTATTCTACCTCCTCTTTTTCTTTTTAATAATTTTAATAATGTCATATTGTTTATAATTTGTAGCCAAAAAGCAGTAGCAGACTGCAAGCATTGTCAAATCATATAGAGGAAAAATAGACTCAAAGTGTAATAGAATCAAAGGGGTTCTGAGAATTTCTGGATCACACAACCGAGGCTTCCCTGAGTCTTTGTGCACCTGGGGAGTCAACAATCATCCGTTCTATAGCAAGATACTAACCCTTATTTCTCTCCCAGAGTCAGTTGCAGTTTCTGCTCACCAGTTTTGATGGGGACTTATGACGCTGCCATTCAGCTTGCTTGATCTATCAGTTCATCCAGATGTTTTCCAGTTTGGGTTGTCCAATATAGGGGAGGGGGTATTGTTTTACACGATGCCTCATTGAGCTTCAGAGGTGATCATATCACTTCCAACTTGCAGCAAGAGGCTTGCGGTGGCTCAGGAGGAAGACTGGAACTCATCTGTTTCACATGGTGCTCCTGAGGTGCTTGGAGTCTCTCCAAAGCAGAGCGCAAAGCAGATGAGTCCTACTGCCCTTTCCTGAGCATGGAGTCATCTCCACAGTCATGTGGTCCCACTAAAGCATTTGGATCACCTCCAAAGCAGTGTAGGCAACCCCTCGGCTCCTTCCCCAGCTCTGAGCATTAATCACGCTCACTACAGCAAGGATGAAAGCTTGCCATGGCAAGTCAATGGAGCTCTTGCTCCATGTAACCTAGTGCTATCTATTTAACTGGAAGTGGCTTCAAAGCATGTATTTTGCTGCCGAGCGACAGCCTCTCACCAAAACCATGTAGAGCCTCTGATAACACAGGGTGTGCTTTCAAAACACAGTTTACATTATGTGGAGCTATGTCCTAAGCTTTGTAAAGAGGCTAATATGTTTTGACTGGAGGTGATTTTTTACCTCAGCCCACCACAAATATGGCTCCCATTTTGTTTCAGTTGCGCTATAGTAATAGGTCCTTAATTCTTTTGCCACCGTTTCCTCTCCCCTTGACTTTGCTTACATGTAACAGACCAGAATGTATATTATGTGAGGTAATTCAGAGATGACCACAGAGCAAGAAATGCTCCTGTCGCTGGGTAACCACTGAGAGCCCAAACAGAGGCCATTTGATTCCTTTCTCCTCAAGGGTACCTTTGTTTCAGGTCATTGCTTGCAATGATGAGGCTGTGGTTAGAACTAATTTAGTGTGCCTTCCAGTTAGTAAAGAGAGGAGGCTCGCCATCTTATTTTTCCTGCTATCTTTAGAAATTAATTTGTGTCCCATCTGTTGTCCAGTTGGAAGGGCTGTGTGGCTGCCCTTTTTGAAGAAGAAAAGGCCAACCCCCGGCCCCTTTCCCAGCCAGAAGCACCTTAAAAGTGCAATTATTTCCTGCTGCAAGCTTGCAAGCAAGGGCCAAACTAGATACCATTTGCCCTAACAGCTTGCGTTTTTAAATAAAAACAAGAGCTTTCCCTGCCATTCCCCACTTGAAATCCCCTTTCCACCTTCTTTCCAATCCATGGTAGAAGAGAACCAGCATGACCAGTGGTCAGGGATGATGGGAGTTGTAGTCCAACAACATAGGGGACCCACAGGTTGAGAACTGCTGCTCTATACCATTAGCCAGCAGAAATAAAAACTGCTTTTTGCTATTTAGTTATTTTTTATGTACATGACTTGTAGAGTTTCAGGTGCCATATGTGCAATTGGCTCATCAAGTAGTTCTTCATTAATAGAATCATAGAACTGTAGAGTTGGAAGGGACCTCAGAGATCATCTGGTCCAACCCCCTGAAATGCAGGAATCTCAGCTAAAGCACCAGTAAGTTTTTCCCATCGCATTTCCACAGCAGGACCCTGACTTTGCATGAACTAGACAGAACCAGGCAGAGGGCCTTCTCGGTAGTGGCGCCCACCCTGTGGAACACCCTCCCTTCAGATGTGAAGGAAATAAGTAGCTATCCTATCTTTAAAAAACATCTGAAGGCAGTCCTGTTCAGGGACGTTTCTAATATTTAATGTTTTTAACACTTGATTGGGAGCCGCCCAGAGTGGCTGGGGAAACTCAGCCAGATGGGCAGGGTATTAATAATAATTTTATTTTATTGAATGTTGCTTTTCTTTAATAAATAAAAAAGGCTGCAATTTATCCACCCACCACACAAGCGCAACTTCCCACTGTTACATGTGGAATGCATGTTGAGCCGCTGTCGCTAGCGAAAGGCTCCTATGAATATAGTCCTTAAAAGTCTCAATTTGTGTGTGTTATTTTAATTTTATGGATTCCACAAAAGCCTTAGTGAAAGAACTGGAAACAACAAAGGAAGAGGAAGCCAAATGCTTGATTAAAAAACTAACCAAAGCATTTTTTTTGCAAGAGCTGGTCACATTTTCAGACTGTCCCTCTAACAATGGCAAGTGCTTCGTGCACATTCGTTCCCATGAACTTTGCACTTGAGAACCTCTGGGTATACAAGCCATTATTATTATGAAATTGAAAGGGAGTGGTAGGTCTCAAATTCCCCAGGATCACAGAAAAGCAGGACTTGGTTGGGCTCATGTTTTCCATGAGTCTAGTACAGCAAAGGGAGGCCAAGCCGGGGGCAGAGGGGAATTCATTGATTTGAATTCTGAATTTACTTTTGAAGAAGTTAACTGCGGCATCTCATGCCAATGCCTTTGTTAGGCGATCATGGTTTCATGTCACAAAATTTTATAAACCTGCAAGATTTGAGTGTGAAACATCCTGTTAACTCTGTTCAGAGAGATAAAAAGCTTTTGACTCGGCTTATTAAAACTATCTAATGCATAGAGCAAAAGGATGTTAATATATATAACCGACTTTCTCCTACTTATCTGTACTCCACAAGATGGTTTGACAATATTGCCTAGAAGCACGGTGCAGTGGTTATAAAAATAGCAGTTAAAGTAATGGATCCTTCGCAGTCCTGGATGGATACTTTAGAAACGTCTCAAATTGATAAAAAGAGCAGCTTCTGCAATTCCTCAAATACTTCTCCAGCCATTCATAATAACTACTGGACAGAAGGGAGTTTACGAAAAGGGAGGAGTGTGACTGTTGTCTCTTTAACCAGAAAATAAGAACCTCTGGATTTAAGCCAACTAAGTGACTGCATGAGTGGAACAACCTTTGCTCACACAGCTGAACTTCTTCTCCCTCACCTGCACCCACACCATCCACAAATCTGCTCCAGAGGGTTGGGGAAAGCCTCCGAGCTCATTCATTAAATTTGTTGTATGCCACCATGGTGTCAGTACATAAATGACAATTAACAGATTGATGTCTTGTTTCATACCCAGATCCTTTTTGCTCAACAGTTTTTATTTTCTCTTCATTTCTTGCTGTGCTCTGCCTGTTGCTTGACTCCTCCTTGCTCTCCTATAACATCAGAGTTAGTTGTTGCAAAACACCAAGCAGCAGTTGCCTTATGCCAAGTGCGTGCCAAGGCAATCCTGGAATTGTGTCTTATAATAATATTGGCTTTTCAGCACTGTTAAGCAGCACCCATGTGTATTTGGCTTCAAGAGAGGAAATTACAAGGGATAAATGATTACCCAATTTGTTGAGACATGGAGGTGAACCCACAGACTTGTAGCTTGTGCTATTACCCACATATTAATCAGAGCAGTGTGTCATGTTCAGTGCCATTAGTCTGGGCACCAGTGGGCTCCAGCATGCTTAATGTGACTTTTGTAGCATTAGACATGGTTTCAGAGCAAGGGCACCTCTCGGTTTTTCTGTCTTCAATAAAAGCTTTGATCTTGATTGTAGTGAGATACATAATATGTACACACACACAAAATGCATACACACACACACACACACACGGAGAGAGAGGGAGTATATATATATATATATATGGTATCAGGAAGATATTTAAGAATAGAAACAATTTCAGCAGGAGCTGGCATTAATTTGCAGAACACATCTTAAAATTCTCCAAAACATGTCAGGCTCCAGCATCCATGTGCAAATATGATTCTGTGTTCTGTTGGGGCATCTCAGAACTTCACACCAGGAGTGGGGGACCTCTTCAGCCAAAGGAGCACATTCCCTTATTGACATCCTTTGGGGGTGGGGCACCTGCTAGTAGTGGGTGTGGCCAGAAGCAACAGTGGGTGGAGTGATGAATGTGATTCATAGCTTTGCACAAGAAGCTGCATTCAAGCCACACAGAAGTCAGGGGTTTTGCATACACACAGACATGTCCCTCCCTCCAGGCGAGCAAGAGACATCATTATCACTTTCCAGCCAGGCAAAAGTACTTCAAGGTGTGGAGCCAGCTTGCGAGTAGCATGGCCTAAGAGAAGAGGTGTGGCTTGGGGAGAGTCCCAGGGACCAAACATAGGCCTGGGGAGGCCAGGCCTCACACTCATATTCTGGTTGCCCATCTTTATTGCTGCTCTGACTGGCTTCTTTGACATAGGAACCTGAGAGTCTCTGTGAGTCTCTCGCCTTTCCTGATCTCTCCCATGTTTTTCCTCCACTCTGGACTGCAGGTGTGGCCTCCTGCAAGTTGGAGATAGGGTGCTTTCCATCAACAGCATTGCAACAGAAGATGGGACAATGGAAGAAGCCAACCAGCTCTTGCGGGATGCAGCACTTACTAACAAGGTTGTGCTGGAGATTGAATTTGATGTAGCAGGTATGGAAACAATTGTTGGATACAGCCCCAAACTCCCTTTTAATGCTGCTTCTTTGTCTTCAGACAGTGTCTTAAAACTGTGGATTTAATGGATTTTGGAGGCAGCACCAGGTTGTTTTCAGCAATTGAGAAATTAGATCAGGCTCATGAACTCAGTTGTTTCTTAGCAAGTACTCCTTCTTGAAGCTAGAAACAGAGGGTTTTCCCCAAGCTTCTAGCATTACTTCAGTATATTTTTGGAACAGCCTTTGGGAAAACCTCAAACATACCATAAGTGGTATTGCAATTTTAGTGGAACTTAACTAGGAGAGGGACTGTGGCCCAATGGCAGAGAACATACTTTCCACACACACACACACACACACACACACACACACACACACACAAAATACCTGGTAGATGTTTTTAGATGTTTTAATTGTTTTACCATTTATGTGTTGGCTACCCAGGGCTCCTTTGGCAGGAAGTCTGGGATGGAAATAAATGAATGAATACTATGATCTCCACTTCAAATACCATCTTTGTGTTAGGGATGGGATGTTTGAAATAGCTCTTAGCTGTGTGCTCCCATCCCACAATTTATCTTCACAAGTTGTGAGTGACGCAGCACAGCTCAGCAAAGCAATGTGGAACTGCATTATCCTTTCTTGTCTGATCTTCTTGGTTCTGCAGAATCGGTCATTCCCAGCAGTGGCACCTTTCACGTGAAGCTACCCAAGAAAAGAGGTGTGGAGCTTGGGATTACTATCAGCTGTAAGTATGGCTCAGGTTACAACTGCTTACTTAAAAGTTGTATTCATGTCAGGTTTTCTCCAGCTCCACCGTATGTGTGGTGCTGCCCCTTGAAAATAGTTTCAAGCTGCAACTGCTGCAAAATGCTGTGGGTGTCACTGCTTTTTATTTATAAACTCAGTATTCCAAAAGATATGGGACGCAGGTGGCGCTGTGGGTTAAACCACAGAGCCTAGACTTGCCAATCAGAAGGTCGGCGGTTCGAATCCCCAGGACGGGATGAGCTACTGTTGCTCGGTCCCAGCTCCTGCCAACCTAGCAGTTCGAAAGCACGTCAAAGTGCAAGTAGATAAATAGGTGTGCTGCTCTGGCAGGAAGGTAAACGGTGTTTCCGTGTGCTGCTCTGGTTCTTCAGAAGCAGCTTAGTCATGCTGGCCACATGACCCGGAAGCTGTACGCCGGCTCCCTCAGTCAATAAAGCGAGATGAGCGTCGCAACCCCAGAGTCAGCCACGACTGGACCTAATGGTCAGGGGTCCCTTTACCTTTTTTTTCCAAAAGATAGTAATTTCAATAAATCCTAATAGTTTCACATTTTGATATTTATCCAAAGTTCACACTTAAATCAGTCAAGGCATCTTAGTAGAATTACATCAGATTAGTTCCTGGCTGCATCTAGTGTTGTGACCATTATATTTAATATTCAAATTCCAGATGAGTGCATACTTAAAAATAAAACTAAATAGCCTTAGCTACATCACCACCTCTTGACTATAAAATGGAATCAATAGTGGCTGGCATCATAGGGCTTTTGTGAATATGAACATAATTATGAAACAATTAAGAAACAATAATGTAACTGATGATGGTATGTCAAGTGCAGGTGATCAAAGCATCTGATACTTGCTGCAAAACAGATACTTGCTGAGTTTTGCAGTAAGTGGAGTAAACAACTGGTCCTTTTAAAATAAGTTGTGTAATATGTAATGTGCCTCTTCTGGCCTCAGCTGGAATACTTTAATTCAAATACTTTAATTAAAGTCTTAGTTAAAATAGCTTCTCCAAGGATTGCTTGAGAGGGTTACATCTTGCAAGACATCATTTTGTCTAATCATGATTAAAACTCTTCCTGTACTGTATAAGTTTCACAAAATATTTTGAACTTGTAAGCAGTTCAAGATCAATTCATATGTTTCCTTTCAATGTGATGAAAACTTTTTCATTTGGGTCTACGTTTTACCATGTGGAAGAGTCTACCTCAGGAGTTGGCACAAGTTTGAAAAGGATCTGTGATCTCGCCAAATGATTTGTGGTTGACACCAAATAGTTTAGTAATAGCAATGTCAGAAAGTCCTTTTCCTCCTTGGTAAATTAAAGTGCAATCCTATGCATATCGACCCAGAAGTAAGCTCCATTGAGTTCAGTGGGATTTATTCCTAGGTCAGTGTGTTTAAGACTGAAGTCTGAGGCAGCTGAAACCAGCAAAACTTGGAGGGGAGGAACACCAGGAGTAGATTTTTATGTGAAAAGACTGTGGTTTTAAGACTAGCACTGAAAACCATGTTAGAAGCCCTGATCTTACTACCGCAGACAGGGGAGACTTTCAACACATGTACATTGGTAGTACGTGAAGCGGAATTTAACCCTCCTCAGAAATACCTTTGTGAATCATTCTGTTCTGTATTCAGGATTTGGAGGAGAGCTTGAAAGGAATACCCTGCTAGAACAATGTTTAATTTATAAACCCTGTCTTAAATTAATGGATTCTACAGAAGTATTCTAGTAGTAGTAGATTTTTATTCTGACTGCTCCTCTTTTGTAATTCAGACCTGAAATGTATTTTGTCCTGTGTATATTTGTGTTCCCCTTTGCTCAGCTATCCTTGAGTTCTCGTGGCTTTTTTAAATCATCTCTCTCCCCCCGCAAACCCTTATGAACACTTTGTTTCTGAGATGTGGCTTTATAGCTGTATTAGACTTTGTGTAATTACACATTTCCCAAATGCTGCTTTGTCTCAATCAATAGTAGAAGGTGTTTTATAACTGGCAGAGTCACTGGTGCATGTGAGTTATGTGCTCAAGCTCCTCTGAGGGGAATAATTTCCCAGTCCAAGTCATTATGCATCCTATTAAAAACACAAAATGGACATGTGTTTTGAGACACTTCATCTATCATACCATAAAGCAGAAGTAGATAGGCTCCCTGCAGATATTGTGGGAGCATGCCTACGAATCAAGAAAAGTAAATAAGAATGCCGAATATCCTTCCTCTTTTCTTGTGCTGAGACATGAGCTGGTACCCTCAAAACGTGGAATCACCCTTAAATGCCCCTTAGTGTGAATACTGTGATCCATACAAAGGCGGCCAGCTGGCCGAGTTGTGGGCTCAATTGGTGCAGTTACTAGCAAGACTGAGATCTCTTTACTTGCCAGCTGCAACAACGAAGGCGAACGGGGCGCAGGAGGGGTAGCTTGTGATATAGTATCAAGTTGGTTTGAGAACAGTTTGCATTTCTGTTGTCAAAATGCCTGGTTATTGATCTGCAGAAATGTCACAAAGCTAAGCGTGTTTAATGTAGTAATACCTAAGAAAGAGAGTGTTTGATTGAGGTTTGGTGCATTCTCCAGATTTCTTCTGCAGAGAATATTTTAACTTCTAAGCCTCAGACTACAGTGAAAACTTTGGATCAGAAGCCGTACATATGCAGACATACATACACATGAGTCTTCTGGTGCAATGGAGCATTATATAAGGAAGTTTCTTTTTTAAAAATAAATTATAATTCCAAACAGGTGATTAGCCTGTAGTTAGCAATTGGTGGGGTGGTGAGCCTCAATCATATAGACTGTGTTCAGACATCACACTGAATTTTGGTTTAGCAAGATGTGAACAAAGCTAGCCTTCTTCCAGGCTGACTCCCTTCTCTTTCCTTCTGTGTGACCAAAAGTCTGCAAGCTTTAGCTTCTTCTCTTGGATAGCCGTAGTTTGTTATGTTGAATAACTTCAGTTTGTCAGTCTGGGCAACCTGACAAGCCATGGGGTGCTCAGTGGTACAGCTGATCCCTGCAGAAGACAGCTTTGCTAGTACTACGCTTTGCACTTGGGAAAGTCATAGAACCATAGAGTTGGAAGGGACCACAAGGGCCAATCTAGTCCAGCCCCCCGCAATGCAGGAATCTTTTCCCCCAATGTGGGGCTCAAACTCACGACTCTTGAGGTTAAGAGTCTCATTCTCTACTGACAGAGCTATGCCAAGTTCCAAGCAGAAAGCCTGCAAAGTCGCTTACACTCTGGTTCTCAAGCTTTGCGCAAGGGACTTTTACAAGAGGGCGAGACAACCCACCTATCAATCATCTGATGTCATAACAACACCTAGTGATTGACATGCAGTTTGCCCCACCCACCTGTAAAAATTGACCTATGGGCGTGGGATCTGCCTGTCAGGCCAAAATGGTTTCCCACCCCTGCTCTAGTACATAGCACCATAGGAAACAAGGACAATGTCGTTTTCATTCACAACTCAAGAAGGCATGGTGGAGTTCTGGTAGAATAGAATGGAGATATACATGAAGCCTTTAATATGAATTGCCAGATAACAAGCCTGAGCTGCATATAATGGCTCCATGAATTAAAAACAAAGCAAACCCATTCTAATTTCAGCATTGGATTAAAAGGCCAGCTGAAAGAAAACCTGAGTGGTGAACAGGAAGAGGTGGCGCTTGCCCATGAGGATTTAATTTGGCTAATAAGATCTAGCAGGGTTAATTGAATACTAATTGACTGCTGATCAGTAGTCCCCTAAATTCGTTTGTTCTGTGATGCTCCTCCCAATATGCAAATCATACAATCAGTATGATACTGAATTACTTTTAAGAGGAGAGTTTGCCTTGTTTAATATTATTAAGCGTTGTTGTTTTTTGTAAAGTGTTCTAATTATATGTGACTATTTAAAGCAAATTGAATTGTTACCAGTTCTGCTGAATTCTGGGCTGAAAATTCTTTTAATTACCGGTATGCAGCACAGCTTCCTAGACCTATGTTGCTACATTCAAATTAAATATCATTAAGCCTGTTTTGAAAAGCGTAATTCAAATTTTGCCATTGACAAACCAGCTCCAGAGACCAAATTATTTCTTCTCTGATGGTATCTTCTTTTGTGCTTATTAGTGAGTGGGTTGCTGCATTCAGCAATAATGTGTGTTGTACCAGGATAAATGTAGGCCTAGCGTGCATATCTAACTTTGATGAGAGCAGTGTAGTTTGGGGCAATTACAAGGCCAATTCATGGAGAGTTGGATTATTTTATGCCTCTGCTATCTGTAAGAGCCCTTCAACAAGTTAACCTTAATAAATGCTGGGAAATGGCTGGGAGTAAGATCCATTGGACTTGGCCAGCTATGCTTCTGAGTACATGTGTAGAGAATTGCAGTGCTAGACCTTTCTGCCTACTTCTACCATTGCTGAGATGATCTAGTAATGGTTGATTGGACTATGCATAAAGGTAAAGGTAAAGGGACCCCTGACCATTAGGTCCCGTCGTGGCCGACTCTAGGGTTGTGGCTCTCATCTCATTTTATTGGCCGAGGGAGCCGGCGTACAGCTTCCGGGTCATGTGGCCAGCATGACTAAGCCGCTTCTGGCGAACCAGAGCAGCACACGGTAACGCCGTTTACCTTCCCACCGGAGCGATACCTATTTATCTACTTGCACTTTGATGTGCTTTCAAACTGCTAGGTGGGCAGGAGCTGGGACTGAGCAACGGGAGCCCACCCCGTCCTGGGGATTCGAACCGCCGACCTTCTGATCGGCAAGTCCTAGGCTCTATGGTTTAACCCACAGCGCCACCCGCGTCCCTCTAGGTCTATGCATAGGTACTGACTAATTGTATTTTTATATTATTCAATAGAGGCGAATTTGTTCAACTAGGAAGGGGGGAAAACAGGAGAAAGATCTGAACAGCTTTGGAACTGATTCTTGTTATCTCCCTCTATACCATTTCTGTGGTAAAAATGCCCTTAGTTTTAAACAGGTATCGGATGTCCTGGTCTGCTCACAATCAGATGTGGCTGAGAAAAAGATAATGAAGTGAAATTCTTCCTGGCAAGAAGCCGTACTCTTGGATTCCCTCTACAGTCCTATGTGACAGGGCTGGGGAAACTTCAGGCCAATGGATTGAATGTGGCCCTCAGGCCTGCTTGGGATCTGTCCGTGAGCTGTGATAGTGCCTGCTGCTTGCCTGGAGGGAGGACGCAATGGGTGGACATGTGTGTTGGAACCTCTGGATTTTGTGTGACTGGAACGCAGCCTGCTGTGCAAAGATAATAGTCACATGTGTTGCTTCATCCACTTTTATCTCTGGCCTTCCCCACAACTAGCATGCAGCCTCGGAAAGGTTGCTCACAAGGGAACGTTGCACTGGAAAATGTTCCCCGTCCCTACTCTATGGGTACATCATCTTGTTGTATGTCGAGTATGTGGAATCTCTAGGACATCTGCTCCCTCCCCTTTTACTCTTGAGCTATCTTTGTGGATCTGTCCGCTGTTATACTCCTGCCATAGGAGAAAGAAAAGGTTGCACCATCAAAGATAGCTGAAGGGTGGTGGGTGTTCCACAGTATTTCCTCTTACCCCCATTCACCACCTCCCCATCTTTTGGTCACTTTGATTTCTTTGTTGCTCTCCTAATAATGGTTCTTGCCACCCCTTTGCTTCCTAAGCCTAGTTTTTCTGGAGCCATCTGCGCTCACCCTTTGTTAGGGATGTTGGAGGATTCTGACGGGAATGGAAATTGCTTCTTTTTGTTTATTCGTCCCACGTCTGGAGCAGAAATCAGTCCAGCAAATATGATCAATATTTGCTTCTCTTGTTCTTTTCAGTCTGCATAATCGATAACTTTCCCTCCCTGAGTTGCATTGCGTTTCCTTTGCATTGAAATGAATGGTATTTGTGTTTAAATAAATGGTGTGGAGTAACGTGATGATAAATTAACCACGTAATGAATTATGTAAGATTCCACTGTATCAGACAATTCGTGAGAGGAATTGTATAGTTTCTGTTGGCAGTCAAACTGCAGTGGAGCAGAAACAGTGCTGCATGAGACGAAACACAGGCCTGAACAGAAATCGATGCCTTTTTACTCTTCTCTTGTCCAGGTCATTGGTCTCTGTGAATATGACTCAGTTGTTTGGATCATAACATAAATCAAGTTGTGGTAGTTCTCCCCCCCCCCCTCACTCTCCACAGCTGATGGGGGATTCAAGCCTGGGTCCTGCAGTCTAACCATTGCACCACACGGGCTTATATTGTTGCCATAATCATGACGCCATGAAAGTCCAGAAAGAAATCTCCTGTTTGGGAATAAGAGTGTAGAAATGTGTTGTTCTTAAAGTGCCTGTCAATGCCAATGCTTAATAAACTTTAGGCCAAGTGTTAGGCTTTCTCAGCATGAATCTTCCATTCAATTTTGAATTCCAAAGACTTGTATAATCTACTGTTTCCTACTTTGTGAAGTTAGTGTAATGCTAAAGATTATCCTAGAGGTACAGATTGAGTTTTGACTCTGTGGTATCTCTCTCATAACAGCAAGCAGAAAGTCTGGGGAGCCTTTAATTATCTCTGATATCAAGAAGGGAAGTGTAGCACACAGGTAAGTGAAGAATCTAATTTTCCACTTACAAGTCTCAGACACTAAATCAGCTGAACCCAGTTATCCAATCCAAGGTCCTGTTCATACAGTTGCCTACCAGATGCCTATAAGATGCCAGCAAGCAGGGCCTGAAGGCAACAGCAAAGCTCTTTCTCAGACCAGACTCCTGAGATCTTTTCAGCTTAAGATGTTGGGGGTTGAACTGGGTTCGTTGTGCAAAGTATGTGTGCTCTGCCTCCTTCCCAAACATCAGGACCAATGAACTGTAACACCAGACATTTTCCATGTCTTCTGAAGTTCTCAGATGTTTGCATATTCTCATCCTGTGCGTAATTAGAATTGCTGAAGTTATTCACATAGAATCATAGAGTTGGAAGAGACCACAAGGGCCATCGAGTCCAACCCCCTGCCAAGCAGGAAACACCATCAGAGCACTCCTGACATATGGTTGTCAAGCCTCTGCTTAAAGACCTCCAAAGAAGGAGACTCCACCACACTCCTTGGCAGCAAATTCCACTGTCGAACAGCTCTTACTGTCAGGAAGTTCTTCCTAATGTTTAGGTGGAATCTTCTTTCTTGTAGTTTGGATCCATTGCTCCGTGTCCGCTTCTCTGGAGCAGCAGAAAACAACCTTTCTCCCTCCTCTATGTGACAAGGTGTGCCGTGGCCTGACATTTCCTTTGGCCTCAGTATAGAAGTAGGTCTAATTAGAGTACAGTCCTGGCTTTAATAAATTAGTATTTTATAAGCATACTGACTCCTGGAATCTCACTTAAGCCTACTTGATTCCAGTACAAGCAGTGTTGCCAGCACTGCCTTGTTATATAAAAGTAGAACATGCATGCATTAAGAGTTTGCTCTCTGAGTTATGTGCAGTATAAACTGGTCTATATTATTTTAACGTAGCCAACATGGAAGCTTCCAGATGTTGTTGGACTACAACTCCCATCAACCCTAGCCAGCAAAGCCAGTGATCAGGGCTGATGGGAGTTGTAGTCAAACATCTGTAGGGCAACACGTTGGCTACCTCTGCTCTGGATGGCACACCATGAGAGATGAGGAGAGCCAATAACAGCACCTCCCTATGTCCTTTCATGATGTATGGAGAAAAATGTAATTCACAAAACGGTTTCTTGACACCAGCTTCCTTCACCTGTGACTCATTTTTTTTTATTTTCTCACTTATTTAAGGTACCCCAATTGAAATGTTGAAAGGCTGCCTAATTTTCACCAGTTGAGGGAATTGCTACTAATGAGGTGTATTCTCAGGCTGGATTTTAGTTATTTGAACCTGTTTCTATGCAGAAATATCTTGGGGTTTTTTTTAATCATGAACCTGGGCAAATTCTCTTCTGCAGAAGAGTTGCCATACCACCCACAGTACTGCAACAGCTCTTGGAGAAGAACAAAGTATGCAGTTATTTGGAATGTGTTAAACACAGGCTTCGTTTTTTCCCGTTACTCACAGGACCGGCACCTTAGAGCCCGGAGACAAGCTGTTAGCCATTGATAATATCCGACTCGACAATTGCTCAATGGAGGATGCGGTGCAGATCTTAAAGCAGTGTGAAGAACTTGTCAAATTGAAGATCAGGAAGGATGAGGATAATTCTGGTACGAAAGCACTGAATCAAGCTGTTTCTGAGCCACACTCCAATACTTAAGAAAAGCCTGGCAGAGAAACTGGAAAACCATTATTCAAGTAATGAGTGTGTACATGTGCCTGTGCACTCATGTGTTGGTGCGCATGTGCACACAGCAAGTGCCTACAAACCTACTCTAAGGCTTAAAAGTTACTTACTCTTTTGCTAGGAAATACTTTGAGGTTTGATGCATACCATAGCTGTCAACGTTTTCCATTTTTTAAGGGAAATTCCATTATTCCAAATAGGATTCCTCGCAAGAAAAGGGAAAAGTTGACAGCTATGATACATACCTTGAAGATTCCTTATCATTATTAAATAAGTGTTTATGCATTGAACAGAGTACCAGTATCTAAATGGCCTTATTAGAAACATAGGTATATTAATGGAAACAAAATTGCCTAGCTAATAAATGCAGTTATGTACGGTCCAATACTTTCAGATTCCACCTGTTTTCCTTCCCTTATTGTTTTTCTTTGTGACATCGTTTTTATTCATTTTCATCTTTAAACTGTTTTAACATGGTTGCATTGAGATATATATTTGTTTGAATTACAGCATGTGGCACGCAGCAATTCCTTAAAATTAAAATCCAAACGGCAATAAACACTCAGATAATTGTTTCTGGATATATTAATTAGCAAAGTTGCATCAAAGCATATATACCAAAATTAATTACAAATACAAATTGATGCATTACTTAGATCAGTGACTACAAGTTAAAGGTATTTTGTATCAATAACAATTAGAATTCATGGGAAATTGTAGGAAGCGGGGAGGAAAAAAATTAAAATATGCACTTCATTCCTTCCTGTATTATAATGAAATTAGTAATCACATGCTACTAGCTGTTAAGCAATAAATGATCATTTCCCAATCCTCTTTGGCGGTTACTGGGTTTTTTTGATAACTGGAAAGAACAAGCAGTAGGTCTAATGGAAGTTTATAATCAGCCTGTATCTTCTAGATGATCTAGGACTAATCTCAGGAGTTCCTTTAGTTTAGGGTGATTTCTATAATCAGAGCCCTCCTTTCCTCTTAACAGATGAGCAAGAAACAACTGGTGCTATCATCTACACAGTGGAGCTAAAGAGATACGGTGGACCCCTGGGAATCACTATTTCAGGGACCGAGGAGCCTTTTGACCCAATTGTCATTTCAGGGCTGACAAAACGAGGGCTGGCGGAAAGGTGAGTTGCAATTTGCATCCTAATAGGCAGGCATGATATAATGATACTCCGAGTGTAATACACTGGGAAGCTCTTCTGCTCATTTGTACCACCGAATTAAATAGAGCCTGCATACGTGGGTGGTGTAGACCTTTCTGCACAGTTACGTGGCTGTGCGTGTAAGGAAAGAGAGGAGAGAGAACTTGGTTGCACGTGATCTTGAGAGGAGACATGAGAGGTTTGTGTGCTGAATGGCTGTCACAGTTTCTGAGCTCCCAACGGGCAATTTTGTGTTGCTTGGGGAAACTGTGAAGCTTCTTCCAGGTAGTATATTCAGTGCTATTATGTTTATGCATTGGTGGATATGTTTGTGCAAGGTGTGTGTGTGTGTGTGACAGTTACAAGCAAGGAACCAATCAGGAGTGCTGTGTTCAAAATGTGCAGCCACATAACCTTAGAATCATAGAGATGGAAGGGACCCTGGTGTTCATCTAATCCAACCCCCCGCAATATAGGAATACGTAGCTGTAGTATATGGGGATTGAACCTGCAACCTTAGCATTATCAGCACCATGCCCTAACCAACTGAGTTATCCCACTTGTAATTTGTGGACTGTTTGTTTACACGCTTGTGAAATTGCTGGGGGTACATGACATTTCCCCCCCACCTCAGTTTTTCCTGTGGATCCTTTGTTCTTTTCACCACCATCACCCCGTTCACATGTAACCACTGCAAACTGGTAACGTTTGTCCTTGCAGGAGAACCCCTGCAACTATCATTCTGAAATTGGGCAGGCTTCATTTCCTCGGAAGGGGCGGCCATATTTGCAAACAGCACCCATTTTTTATATTTCCCAGTTGTAATGAATGGAGAACGCAGAACTTCACTTGTATACAGAATGGCTCGGAACCTGGAGCGCAGATCGAAGTGTAAAAAGCATAGTGCAATTCAGAAATTTGTTTTGTTTAAAAACAAAATAGATACAAGGTGAATCTTTGGGCCCATGCACATTCCCTTCCCAGAATTTTTGAGCCATAATTTATACCAATCCATTCAGCTGCTATTGAAAACAGAGGAATTTTATAATTTCAGTTCACTAATCCACTGTTTGGAAATAAAGTTAACTTTGCTATTTAAACTGGCACCATAGTGACCTCTAGTGGATAGTTGAGAAATCAATCCTGACTCAAAGGAAAAAGCAGGGTGGGGGGGGGGAGAGAGCATAAAATATAAAGAAGTTGAATTATATCCCTATAAGCTGCCAACAAACAAGATTTCCAAAACTGATTGCTGTTCTGTGTGCTAAGCTTTTGTTTTCTGTGACTGAAAATAGACAGCATTCTTTTGTTTGGGAGATCTGCAAGCAAAAGTAATTTACTCCCGGAAGGGAGTGGAGTAGTTAAGACAGACTCTTCTGATGGGAAGATAAAATATGCTTAAATGACAATTCAGCTGATGGCTAGAACAGCAGAAGCACAAGGAAAACGGACATGGGTACAGCAAGCATTCTGAAACTGGCCGGCCATTGGTCTCTGTGTACTTAACCAACGCTTGAGTTGTAGTGCAATTTAGAGCATGCAAGGAAATGAATGTCTGTTGCAGCTGTAGCTTAATGGAATAACTGTGATCTAAATGGAGGATATGACACAATTGGCCTTTGCGTCCACTGGAAAACAACCCACAGTTGAGCTGTACCTTGAATTCCACCTGTGAGCTGGATGGTGTACTTAGGTCATGCAAAGGCAGCCTTTATTATTGTGGTCTCCGTGTGCAGCACCCCAAGGGTCAGGTGAAACTCACTCAACCCTTTGTAGTTCACAGTCTATTTAGATGTCTACTAAAGTCAAGCAAGCCTGGATCAAACTGAATGGGTCACTTCCCTGAGGAATACTCTTTCTTTATAGAAGAAGAGTTTGGATTTGATATCCTGCTTTATCAATACCTGAAGGAGTCTCAAAGCGGCTAACATTCTCCTTTCCCTTCCTCCCCCACAACAAACACTCTGTGAGGTGAGTGGGGCTGAGGGACTTCAGAGAAGTGTGACTGGCCCAAGGTCACCCAGCAGCTGCATGTGGAGGAGCGGAGACGCGAACCCGGTTCCCCAGATTGCAAGACTACCGCTCTTAACCACTACACCACACTGGCTTTATACCATCTTCACTGTGTTTTGTATGTTTTGTAGTGTTCATAGGTGAATCATATCTTTTATTATGGGCACCATACATTCTGTAATGCAACTCAAAATTAGTCTATTCACCATAGCCAGACAAATGACAAGGAAAAATATTGGCCTCACCAAACATTTGGATGATGTTCTGCTGCTTGGCACATTTTTGTTCCTCTGCCTGCTACTCTGAGGCAATGTTACCCCCCCCCCTTTCTTATTTGACATCGCTGTCTTCTGCCTTCTTTGACTTCACTGCCATTTCATCTGATTGGCTATGGCAACCCATTTATTTTTTTTTTACAGGTATTCTTGACATCATGATGTCAGACATTGGCTGTGGCTTCTTCCCATGGCAGTGAGGGCAAAGGGACTTCCCACTTGCTGCTCACATGGCATCATAATGACTGCAGGTGGTTGAAACCTGTCACAGTTCAAAGGCGGTCACTGATCAGCAGATTGGTGGTTCCAGCAAGCCATTCTGAATGCACCCTCTAGCACCAATCAGCTGACTATCGCTGAAAGGGCATCTTCAAAGGAGATTGCTGTAACCACCAAACAGCTGATTGGTAACCACTTTGATGTCTCTGCAGAAGTATTAATAAATGGAGCATTTTCCCCTCTGCAGATGATGCAGCTTGGATTCAAAGCCCAATGGGGAGCTCCCTAGTGAAGCTGATCCCAGCATGGCTCCCAGTCAGCTGGCCAAGGGGCAATTGAGAGCTCCCTTAAATCCACATCCATATGACATATGATGTCAGGTGTGCAGATGGTTTGTGAGAAACCACTCCATGGGCCAATTTGGGATCTGTGCTGGGCCTAATGGGGCCCAAGAAGTGAAGGTTCCCAAACCCTGGCAGATTGTGTATGCAGAGATATGCATATACAGGTCTGGGAGTTTTTGTTTGTTTGTTTCAATTGGAATTCATGGATCAGCCTTTATAGATGATTGAGAAGCATTATGTGTAGAACGGGTGAAGGCATGGGCTTCTCTTTCCATTATAAATCACTGAATTTGGAGAAGTGCCTGCTAATCTGGAAATAGTTGTGTATTTGTTTTCATGTTTTTCTTCTGATTACCACAGAACTTTAAATCTTGCCACACGTGCATCCATCAACTGAACATGGATATCTTTATTTATGGGCCGGTTTAATGAAATTACTGTCTTGCATAACAGTTGGAATTTTCATTTGCTTGTTCTTTAGGACTGGAGCGATCCATGTAGGAGACCGGATATTAGCTATTAATAATGTAAGCCTTAAGGGGAAGCCTCTGAGTGAAGCCATTCATCTACTCCAGATGGCTGGAGAAACTGTAACTCTGAAGATCAAGAAGCAAACCGAAAGTAAGTCCTCATTCTAAAAATCTGTGTGTATCATCTGGCACACCTGGAGCCAAAATCAGTACAGATCAATGTAGCAATCTCCACTTCTTGGACAAGGTTCTTGGGCAGTCACTGGCCAAATCCAGACTCTCTTGGAAGACACTGGTTGTCCCAGATCTATTTCGATTTGGGTTTAGGCCTGCTTTTGGTGCAGACATTGCCTTGGTGGCCCTTTGTCGAAAGAGCCGCAGTGGGAATGTGTCCCTGTTTTGTTACTCTTGATTTCTCAGTGGCTTTTGATACCATTAACGATTGTCTTCTTCTGGAGTGGCTGTCCACATTGAGAGTGGGCACCACCACTGTGATGATTCCAGTCCCACTTGGGTGGCTGTTTTCACAGGGTGATCCTTGAGGGATATTGTTTGGCCTCATGGAGCCTTTCTATGTCAGCTTCTGGAGAGTTCTGTATTATCTCCCATGCTATTCAGCCTCTACATGAAACTGCTTAATGGGGTCATCTCAAGTTTTGGAGTACATGGTTAGCAATTTGCTGGAGACACACATCTCTGCTTCTCCTATACATCTTCAGGGGAGGCAGTGGGTGTGCTAGATCAATATCTTGCCTCGGTAATGGATTGGATGAGAGCCAATAAACTGAAGCTTAATCAGACAAGATTGAGGTCCTGTTAGTGCAGCGGTTCTCAACCTGTGGGTCCCCAGATGTTGTTGGACTACAATTCCCATCATCCCTGAGCCTTGCTAGCTAGGGGTGATGGGAGTTGTAGTTCAACATCTGGGGAAGCACAGATTGAGAAAGGCTGTGTTAGTGGGTGGTTCCCTAAACCAGATGGATGGGATGTAACCTGCTCTAGATGTTGTTGCACTCCCTCTGAAGGAGCAGGTAGATCCTATAGCTTGAGGATACTTCTGGATCCATTACTGTTGCTTGAGGCTCAAGTGAACTGGGCAGCCAAGTCTGCTTTCTATGCTCTGGTAACCTCAAGGCTGGATTACATCAATGCATGGGGCTGCCTTTTAAGACAATTTGGAGACTGCAGCTGGTGCAGAATTCAGAGGCCAGACTGTTAACTGAGGCAGAGTGGTCCAAACATGTAACACCAGTTCTGTCATGACTGCACTGGCTACGATTAGTTTCTGGGCTGTATTCAAAGTGCTGGTTTTGACCCATAAAGCCTTAGGACCCAAACCTTCACTGCCTTGCAAGATATCTTTGGGAGAAGAAAAGGCTAAGTAGTAAACCCTACACAAATCCAGAGTGGAGTCCCTAAGAGATTGGATGGCGCCTTGTACGCCTCCTTCTGGCAACTCCTGCAGCCAAGCTGGTACCAAATGTATTGCTCTGCTCAAAGGCACCAGCTTCTGAAGGAGAATTGGGGGGAGGCGATGTCACATGGTGCATGATGCCATATGCGTGACATAAGGACAGCTGGGGGACCTTTAAAAATATATGAGGTCAAGGCATACATGCATTGTATACTGATTGCATTCTGTCTACATTATTAAACTGCTGTTCCCTTTAATTCTATTCCTGCTAATACCCCTGTTGTGTTGGACTACTGGATTGTGGGGAAATGTGTTAGTTTCCTTGGGAGACTTCTTTAAAACAAGGAGGAGGCGAAAGCACCAAGATCAATAGGTGACTCCATTGACAGGTATAATCTCAAGCACCCACTTGAGATTCTGTTTAAGAAGCTGACTAGATTTTGAGCTGTCTGCTTCCCTTTGAAAAACATCTTCAGACCTGCCAATGTGGAAAGTGATTTTTATTTCTCCTCGTCTTCCTTAATACTGTTCGAGCAGCCCCACTTTGACGCAGCATTAAGTTTCTGAAAGAATTCCTGAAAAGCCAATTGGGGGAAAACTTAATCGGCATCCTTCACTGCCAACCACCTGTCAGTCAAGCATCTCACATCAGACTCTGTGTCTCTGCAGAGTCCCTTACTTTTGAAATTCTGATGCAGCAGCAACCTTGCCTGCCAAACTAAGGAGCTCAGCCAATGTCTTGAAAGGGCTGAAGTTCACTTTAAAGTCCTGACTGATGTTCATGTGTAAAATTGAGAAATAGGCCTCTGTCCTTCTGTTCTTTGCTTTTAATGAAGACAACTTGACAGTGTAACCATGCAATTTAATTTTCATGCTTGAAGGGACCATTAGATTTCAATCACATCCATTTTCCTCCCTCTCTGATTCAGTCTTTCAGCTCTTCATGAACACAGAGGATTTTCCGGGTGCAGTCCCTCCTACTTTCCTTCCTAGCCACTGATAAATTAGATCTCCTACTTGCTCAGAGTGTAGTTATTCCTCTTGCTTTCTTAGCACTTTTTACTCTGGCAGAGATAAAACACCTCCCTCACCTTTAAGTCTCTTTCCTGCTGCAAGGAGTTGTACTGACATCCATAAACAAAGACAACTGCAATACGTTATTGTACTTCTCTCCAGTCTCACTCACTTTTCTCTTTTTTTCTTCAAAAGACCTGTGATCTGCCTAGAGCCAACTGGGGAGGGGGGAATTGAAGTGTTTGAGGAGAGAGGTAGTTCCCAGTTTCTGCTGGAAGCAGAAGCTACCACTAAAATCATTGTGCTTTAAAAACACTCTTCTGCTGTGGAACTTCCTCAGGAGGTTGCAGAGGCAGCACTTTTCAGGTTTGACTTGCTTTTGGAGGAGACCAAACTTGAGACTGTGGTGTTTCTAAATATATTTAATTTTACAACTATAAAAGTAAAGCCGTGTGTGTGTGTGTGTGTGTGTGTGTGTGTGTGGAGTTGAGCAACTCCTGACAGGTGGGTCACCTCAGATCCCCAGAGAGAAATACCTGCACCTAAGGATGGTCAAATCTGTCAATTTCACTTTTTCACTATTTTAATCTTAAATTCAGTTTGCCATGTTTCTGCAGCAATTTGCAGTTATTTTTTTTTAATCCCCATGAAAATTTCTCCTAATAACCTTTTTGCATGCAGTTTTGACTAATGTACACGTTTTTGAAAGCAATTTTCCCTAATATGATGCATTTTTGTATCTTTTTATTAATATATGCATTTTAATGCATTCTTTCCCCTAACATATATTCTACACATTGTTTGGGATGGAGAATTGCATTGCAAAATTCGGAGAAGTGCAAATTTCAAAGGATAGGTGTGCTTTGATTTGCACATTTCATAGAATTGTAGGGTCGGAAGGGACCTCAAGGGCCATTTAGTCCAATTTCTCTTCTTAAGAGGTGCACATTAGGTAGTGACTTATTAAAATGCAAACTAAATTGAATTTCTCCTCCATCCCTTCATGCTCTCCAGCGTGCCTTCCAATCTCCATGTCAGTGCTCTCATTCCTGCTCACTCCATCATCCTAAAAAACTGCAGTTTCTTTCACACAGAGACCCAACCTTAGCTGAGTCTGGGAATCACCATCCCCCAACGGCTCTCACAGTCCAGAGATGATCTCTGTACCTCTCAACCATTAGCTATTATGGTGTGAAACACGTTAATAGTCTTTCGCAGAGCTTTCCCCAAGAGAGGATATAGCTGGCACAGCTCATCCAGCAGTCATAATGATATTTTTACTCACAGAAGCTCTTTGGAGCACTTTCTGCGTATGACACATGAGTCAAAATGAACGGAGGAGAGTGAATTCCTATCAATCATTCTAAGCCTGAGCTATTTGAAATTGGAATTCCACAGCCATCTCAAGTACTCCATCACAAGCAATTTAACCCATCCTAATTTGGGGAGACTATAGTGGGCTCCCCCCTTTCTTTAAAGTACAGTCTTTATCTCAGGAGATGTTCTAAGGTGAAAGAGAAAATTGTCAAGGTGATGGTGGTTTTAAGTGTTGAGTAAAGAATAAATCACTTTACAATCACTAAATCAGAAAAGCCACTTACTTGGAAATAAGTCTTTTTACTTGATTTCACTGAACTTACTTGCAAGCAGATGCACTTAAGATCACATGCTGGCAGTAGTCGTGATCTGTGTGGTTTTTATGCCTGGAAAGCCGCTCCCCCACTCTTAATTTCACATTTGGTTGTTGCAACTTGAAGCTGCCATGGGTCAAAAAGGCTTACAGAATGAAGGGGAAAGAAGGGCAGCACCCCCTTGCTATAGGGCTAAGGCAGCATCAGTGTTCTCCACACCAGACACTACATCTTCTGGAAAACACAACATTGGGCCTGCAACCTGATGTGAGACTTACCAACCATTAAGGTAAAAGTAAAGGGACCCCTGACCGTTAGGTCCAGTCGCAGACGACTCTGGGGTTGCGGCGCTCATCTCGCTTTACTGGCCGAGGGAGTTGGTGTACAGCTTCTGGGTCATGTGGCCAGCATGACTAAGCCACTTCTGGTGAACCCGAGCAGTGCACGGAAATGCCGTTTACCTTCCTGCTGGAGCGGTACCTATTTATCTACTTGCACTTTGAAGTGCTTTCGTACTGCTAGGTTGGCAGGAGCAGGGACCGAGCCACCGGAGATCACTCCATCGTGGAGATTCAAACTGCCAACCTTCTGATCGGCAAGCCCTAGGCTCTGTGGTTTAGACCACAGCACCACCCATTAGCTGGTGATTATAACGTGACAGAAAGAGAGCAGGCGAGCTTCACAGAAATGTCTCTAACATTTTGTGCACACCTGTGCATCTTTATTTTGACCCCAGGGACTTACCCGAAACAGTCTGGGAGTATAAATGAAGTGAGCGACCCAGAAGATGACCTGACTGATTCCCAGAAAACTAGCAAACTCTCTGAGATTTATTCCACCACAATCCCCAGTGTGGACAGTGCAATGGAATCCTGGGACGGTTCTGGCATTGATGCTGGTTATGGAAGTCAGGGTGAGTCGGCCTTTAATGTGCGAATGCATAAGTTTGTCTCCTCTCTCCCAATTCCATTTTGAATTGCTGAGGGCCAGTTCATACATTTATATCTGAGGGGATAAAGGTTCACACAAGCGAACATTGCCATGGGGTCAGTAGTTACAGCGAGCCCCTTCAACATCCATTTACAGGTGTGGTTTGGATTCAAACCTCACCAGCAAAAGGACAAAGCAGGGCGCTTTGTCCATCTGGTTGCACTATTAAAATTCCCCCTAGACATATAGGATGTCTGCTGCAGAACTAGAAATGGGAGACAGACTTCCCATCCAGTTAACTTACCCATAAGATTGTCTTTCCTCAATGTAGCCATGTAAAAACGACCTGATCCTTCCTGTTTGTCTCTCTGCTCCCCATCGGATCCCAGTAGGTACATACTTGCCTCAAGCTGTTGGCATTGCGCTTCACCCACATGAATGGAGATCCAGCAGACAGAAGAACAATACCCCTCCTGGTGATCCCAGGAAGAGTTACCCCTTTATGGATGGCAGTTTCAGTGAAGATGACTGGGAGAAGCCCAGCAGGTATGTGAGGCTTGTAAGAAAAGGAGGGAGAAGGATGGGTGTGTGTGTGTGTGCACATTCATATGGATCTCAAGGACGAGGCATGCCTACATGTCTTACCTGACTCCGTTCAATTTGTCTCCCATCCTTCCTCCCAAAGGAAGGGGTCAATGTCATCTTCAACTATTCCTGAAGGAATTTGACATGAAAACATTCAGATCTATTTATTCGTCCACATTACAAAAGGGATATGTCGTACAGAGAGCTCAGGCCTCGCCTGTGTTTTTAGAGAAGAAATGGAACTGCAAGCGGAATGCTGGGCTAGTCTGAGGAGTGGTCATTTTATTAAGTTGGATTTCTAATTGGAATGAAATAATGCTGGCATTTAGAAGTCGGCGTTTCACCTTTTCTGAACGCCCAGGCTTAAGTTTCATTACAGCGGGGTGTCATCTTAACAATGGCGTTCAAGTGATGGAGAGAAATTAAAAAAACCTTTAATGTGTGGCCCACATGTGGTCTTTTGGGTGTTGACTCAATGGCAGTCCATAGCTTCTAGGTATGTGTAAGGCCATATATGAAAGCAGTCTAGGGTGGATGCTTATACATGACGCTGATTTTTATCTCTATCCTATCTATTCTCTGTTTGTCTGATTACCAGTAGGTATACAAGATTACATGCAAAAGTGTGTCCTGGTGATGTTGTCACCAAAAAGTCATTTCTAAGTTCCTTTTTCACTGGTGCAATGTTTTTACGTGAGCAGGAATCCAGTATTGCAGATCTGGAATCTGATCTATGCATTAATGTTGTTGGAAGAGCTGTGTGTGTGTGTGTGTGTGTGTTTGTGTGTGCGCGCGCACGTGCATGTACGTACACACACACACGTAAAATGGGGTTAAAATAATACTAAGGTGCAGCATGATAGACATCTGTAAGTGTGTGTTTGGATGAAGCCCAGGGTTCAGCATTAAATTAGCAAGTATTACATGGGAATGGAGGGTGAGGGGAGAGGTACCAATTCCATAAGGTTTTGAGTGGCCTATGCAGCCTGAACTAATCCCACTAATTTTCCAGTTTGAACTAGAAGGGATTGGCATAGTCCTCATATGGCTTGTGGGTGCCAAGTGACCCGAATCAGTTTGCTGTGGTAACTCAGGAATCTACCACCTGCAAATGGCCTAAACTGCTCATCATTCTGCTGTCTTCCACACCTCAGCAGTTCATCAAAGGCTGCCCAACCACAGACCTTGCAGGTTGCTTTGACCTTAGACTCCTTGCCATTCCGTTGGGTTACCTGAGTTGCTGTGGTTTGTGATGGAATTCTGAAGTGCTGGCTACATCTGGGTTGGCAAGCAGCTGTGAAAACAAAGGCAGTCTTGGTCCAAACAAGACGCTGTCCAATGGATAAGGGAAAGTGGGCGAGGATGGAAGAAGGCAACTGCATAAAATTAAAAACACGAACCTTCAACTCAACATTCCCTCTGTTTGTATCACAGTTCTTTGTAGTGTTGATTCATTAAAACAATAATCATTTCCTTGGCATGAATTTCCAAAACCATTTCATATGACTTTAGTTCATTTTTAATTGCTGCTCTCCCTTTAGCGATCTAAGAA
This sequence comes from Podarcis vaucheri, assembly GCF_965113315.1. Classification (NCBI taxonomy): domain Eukaryota; kingdom Metazoa; phylum Chordata; class Lepidosauria; order Squamata; family Lacertidae; genus Podarcis; species Podarcis vaucheri. The sequence goes on along the minus strand of NC_138760.1, from coordinate 93,030,328 downwards.
GTGACATGGAAATGTCCACGCAAATGAGAAGCAGGCGTCGCAGTTATGCACTTAGCCATTTTTTAAGTGCCGACGAATGATAATAACCTATCAAAATGCCCATTGCGAGAATAGCTTATTTGTGTGTGGAGAGAGGCATTGCACTGCTCTGTGGTCTTCCTGTCAGGCCATTCAGTGTCAGGGTTGGAGAACAGACTTCGCCTTCCATACCGCAGTGGCACTAAGTGCAGCGGTTTGGTTTTCCCTCAAGGGAAGAAATGGCAACGAATCACAGAAAGTAAGGTGGCACACCAGTAGGCTCACCCACTTCTTGTCTCAAGTGAATGGAGCCATTTGAAACTCAAGCCTGCTTCACTCAGTGGAGCCACTGGCAGAGGAAGAGGAGTGCGGGGGGAGCGCACCGCCCCTGGCAGTGTGATCCCGGTGGGGTGCCATCGCAGCTGCCCCCCTGCCCCCAGGACGCACGCCAGCCCTGCCCCTGCCTTCTCTCCGCCACTGAGTGGAGCCCCAAACTGAGTTCAATATATCTGGGTTTCCCAGGAGTGTGGTTGAATGTTAAAAGCATGGGGCGGAACGTGGGGAACTGACTCTTATATACAGGGGGAAAGGACTGTTTTGCCCCCTTTTTACCCCAAAGAGAGAGGGTGGTGTGGATATCAGCAAGCACAAACCTCTCTACTTCTTCAAGGGAGAAGTATATAATGAGCAGGGGCTACTGTATAACTACAGACCCGCGCAAATGAGAGATATAGGTCCTGTTGAACCCTCTGTATATTTCTGCATTTAGTGTTTAAATTGCTTGCCTAGTCTAGGGGAAGCCATTTTATATACATCATTTTTTACATTATATACTCCCACAGATACCTGATGTATTTCTCATTTTCTCACCACGTCTGTTACCCTCTGTGTTTTTCTCTCTCTTCTCAGGTGTTCTGTGTCTCAGATCTGAACTCTGTCCCATCCGCCTTTGTACTAACAGTCTCTGAGGCTCCTGGTTTACCCATAATGCATCCTTTTTTTCTTTTACTTCTCTATTTCACCAAAACGTCTTCCTAAACCTACAATCTTCCTACAGGCACTTTTTATTTTACCCTTTTGAACGTGGCATTACTACACCAGTGTAATTCTTCCTCTTGAAGGACTTTTGCCCTGTTAGTGAAAGTGCATGGAGGTTTTGTATTTGGACTCTCTCTTGCCTGAAAAGTTCATATTGTTTGCTTTTGTATATGAAGACTCTGCCAAGTCTCTGCTTTTACTGGCAAGCCACTTGCTGTAGCCTTGCGGCTTCCACCCTGCTCCAGAAGAGTGCTGACAATCTTTGGTTCCTACGTTACAACAGATATCCCAACCGCCAAAATGGCCTTGAGACCGCACATGAGGATAATTTTTGGCGTGTTTTTGGAGAAGCTTTGGAGGACTTGGAAACATGCGGCCAGTCTGAGCTTTTGAGGGAGATTGAGGTAAATTAACCTTTGAAAGCAGACGGGGTGTCTAGCTGTACCACTTCTAGTAAGTTCCCCTCTCTTGGTTCTTCTTGAGCTGCGTCTTTCTGGTTGTGACTGAGGGGAGCTGGAGCTAATGGCAGGGTGAACAGAGCGCTCTATATTCCCCCTTCCCTGCGTAGTCAGAGTGTCACCCTTTATAAAGTGTGCTTCCTTTCAAGGTAATATCACTAGAAGCTTATAGTACACATCTTGAGCAGGCTGAGCAGGTGTTACAAGGGTACAGGCACACAGGAAGGTTAGACCTGTTTCCCCCAAAATCTATATTGGCCTTTGCCAGCCTAATCCAAACTAGCACTGCTCTCCCAAGCAGAAAATTGGGATTTTCATCCTTTTTCTGTTTGTCAGAAGCATGGCTCCTGCATTTCAAGTGCTTGAAGCGGTCAAATTATCATCCATGTGTAAGGCTAGGTACACATAGCAGTTTAAAGTGGATTAAATGTTTATTGCATTGAACACATAACATTGTCCCCATCTAAGTGGCACTTCCCCTGTTTAGTTCAGATTTTCCCAATAATGCAGTAAGGAAACAAAAATCCTACATAAAATTGCTTATTGCCCAACTGTGGACATACTGAAGCACATGATGGAGTTGGGTTGGATCTTTCATGTGCCTGGTGACTTTTCTGGGTGTCATCTATCACCTGACCCCTCTACTTCTGTCGGTGAGGTGCTCCTTGGTTTGCTGTTGATGGATCTGTCATGACACACACTTCATTTGTTCTTAACCCACTGTTTTGTGCAAGTCTGGTATATCAGAAAACTTGGATCTCAAAAACAAAATTTATAAAAGGGTGACAGGTACAAGTAAACAAATACCTGTCTGCATGTCCAATATGGACCTCAGGTTTTTCAAACTCAGAGAGGGTGAGTTGCTGGTGGGGCTCAAAATTCAACTTCTTTTTTAACCTACTCTTTTGTGCAAATCTGGTGTATATGAAAACTTGTAACAATTTTTGCTAATGGCCACACATGCAGGTAAACAAATAATTTTGTGCACGTCCACAATGGGCCTCATGTTTCCAGAACTCTGGGAGGGCGTGGAAGTATTAATGGAGGTGAGGGAACAATACCACACACTGTGAATTCATCCCACCAAGCACCACCCACTAGCATGGAAGGGAAACACTGAGATAGCATTCAGTTGAGAATGCTTATGTATGGATGGACAAGTACAAAAGTGCACATAGAAAGAGCAAATCTGTTTCTATGGTGTGCATCTAGCATTGGCCAAAAGGAGAATCATAATAGGGCAGTAAGTCTTGCCATGATATTGTGGTGCTGTGGCCAGTTCCCATAAATTGCAAGTGCACGGCCAAAATTTTGTTGTCCATGGGGGCTGGCATTTCTCATATATGCCAAATCAAGTGAACTCATGGTGAATCCTGAGCAGGCTTTGCAATTTGGCAGCATCCCATAGTAATGGGAGTCCTGAATCATCCTTGAGCGATGGCACCCTGTTCTCTCTCTGAACTTTGTCTTGCCAGCATTTGTTTGGGTGGGAGGTTCTAGAGCAGAGGGTGCAGGAGTTGAGGAGTTGGGACATCCATCTTGCCCTGAACCTTACTGTTCATGCTGCTTCTTGCTTACTGTGTTCTCTCTGTGTGTGTGGTTGTTTTTTTACTTACCCCTCCATAGGCATCCATCATGACAGGGAGTGTACACAATCTAGACCTTGACGGGGGCAAGTTGCTCATGAACTCTGTCAACCAATCAGGACTGAGCCCACCAAGGAAAGGGAACACCAAGAGCTCAGGTGAAGGGAAGGGCAATGCCAATGTCACTCCCACCAAGAAAAATGACAGGAATTTGGAGATTAAGATGATGAAGGAAGAGATCCAAGAAATCATGTCTCCCACCCCTCTTGAGCTGCACAAGGTTTGTGCTGAAGAATGGTCTGGTTATGGGTTTTAAGACTGTGGGGCAATGATAGGATAGAGGTGGGTAAAGGACTGAAAAAAGAATAATCTCCAGAGGCGGATTTGCCCCATTACTAAGTTTCTGGATAAACGTCTTTGAGCACAGGATGGCAGGGCATGGAATGTTCTACTGATGTTAGTAAGCAGCTGGTGTCCTCTAGTGGGGACAGCGCCCTCTTCCTGCCACTCCCTTGCAATCCACCCTAGCAAAACTGCAATGGGGTTCAGGGGTAGAGCACATTCTTTGGATACTGAGGTAGGTGGACCTAATGAACTGGCTTAGTAGAAGACCGCCTCCTATAATAGGATGGCTTTGCTTTTTTTATATAAAATTTTTTATTGGTTTTTCACCTTTTATATAGACAAATACACACAAAAAAGACAAAAGACAAAAACATGTATAATTTCAGAAAATCCCAATTTTCCTAACCCTGTTCACTGACTTCCCCCCACCCCCTCCTTGCATCCCAATTCCCAAAATTATGTCAGCAAATTGGTATTTCTCCTCTTAGCCATCTTAATATTACATCTTTTATAAAGGAAAATAAATTTTTTCTAAGTTGGACCCAAGTTCCCTTCCATCGATTTCCCATTTTTGTCTTAAGTAAAGGTCATATTAACTAAACCCCTAGATCTTGAGTGTTTTTAAAATTCCATTCTTCCCTCCCTCCCATCCCCGGTTTTTGTCCTTTCCCAATACATGTCCAAAATAACAGTTCTTAGCCTGGGTTCCTCACGTCCGAGGCTCTCAAGTCTCTTTCAGTCCCTCTCCGCCGGTCTTGTTGGTATTCCTTTATGTCGGTCGTCGAATCTCGAAAGAGTTCTATCACCATCAACCCATAGTCTCTTCCCACAAGGGCATTTGGAGACAGCTGCTGGAAAATTTCCACAAGGCCTGCATCTTCAAAATCAGAGTCAGAGTGGAGGCCCCAATCATATTTCTTTATTTTAAAATCCTGTGTTCCATAAACTCCCGGGGCCTCCACCTTCATCTTTTGTATCTTTCGCAGATTTGTAGTAGATTTAATCCAAAAGTCTCCTTGCTTATATTCCACAGGTGTCGGTTTCTGGTTGGTACTCTCCAACTTTACTTTCTCCTTTTCTTGTTTAGTCTCTTCCACTTCTTTAGATATGATTTCCGATTCAGCTGTGGATTCTTTCTCATTCAAATCCTCAAAACATTCAGCAGAGCTGCTTGTTCCTGAAGTCAAGGTCATGAGTTGTTTATTCATAGCCAGAGTCTGCTCTTGTAAAATTCCCACCAAATAAAACATTCTTTCGATTTCCACTAGTATCTTTCCATCCACAGCCATTGTAGTTTCACAGAATCCCCCCTAGAGGGAATCTGGTTACTTGGTAATCTTTTTTCCAACAATCCTCTAACTTATTATTGTTACTTTATTTCCACCAATTTTAGTTCAATTGTAACTCCTTTTAGTCCAGAGGGATCTTAGATAACAATTTTTCTATTCTAAACTGTCCGTTTGACAGCTTTGACAGCTGTCAAACTCCACACCTCTTACACAAGCTCCAAAACAGGACGCTCCCGGGCCCGGGAGGGGGGTTGTTTACAGCAGAAAAAAAAACTTCCAAAACTCCACTCTCCAACTCCCCAAAAAAAATTTTTTTGCCAAATCTTGGAAGATAATGTCTTTTTTAACTCACCCCTCAAAGGGTAGGCTCTCCAGCTTAGTTCTTATATCGTTGCTTTAAATCGTCTGCAAAGGAGGGGGGTGCGGACTTCCTTTTAGCACACACCCCGATCGTATCAAATTCACGGGATAATGTTCTTAAAATCCAATTCCGTCTTACTCACGGGTTATTCTTTTCAGCCGAATTTCAAGGAAGGGAGTCAGCGCTCTCCAGTCATGGCTCGCGGCTTCGCTCAACGGAGGTAGCGATCGACTCTCAGCGCCACGCCACCCTCCGTATCCTCTCCGCAGCCTTTAAAAAGGCTCTTCGTGGATCGGGGGCGCTTGAGGCGCCCACCGAGTCTTCAGTCCGCAGGCTTCCGCGCCTGCGGTTTTTAAGGGTCCCCGCGTCGCCGGCGCGGCAAAGACCCATCCTCCGTTGAGCCGATTCCCCCCGCAACTCGGAGGGAATCCGCCATTTCCAGATCGCGCCAACCCGGAAGTCCTCTATAATAGGATGGCTTTGGACTTCCGGGGTTGGCGCGATCTGGGAATGGCGGATTCCCTCCGAGCTCCGGAGGGAATCGGCTCAGCGGGGGACGGGTCTTTGCCGTGCCGGCGACACGGGGACCCTTAAAACCGCAGGCACGAAAGCCTGCGGACTGAAGACTCGGTGGGTGCCTTAAGCGCCCCCCCTGATTCGCAAAGAGCCTTTTTAAAGGCTGCGGAGGGGATACGGGGGTGGCGTGGCACCGAGAGTCCATCGCTACCTCTGCTGAGCGAAGCCGCGAGCCATGACCGGAGAGCGCTGACTTCCTTCCTTGAAATTCGGCTGAGAAAAAGAACCCGTGAGTTAATTGAATTTGGATTCTAAGAATTTTACCTATTGAATTTGAAACGATCGGGGGATGTGTTAAAAGGAAGTCCGCACCCCCCCCTTGCAGACGATCCAGAGCAACGATAAAAGAACTAAGCTGGAGTGCCTACCCTGTAAAGGGTGAGTTTAAAAAGACAGTAACTTCCAAGATTTCGAAAAGGAATCTCTTTTTGAGCAGGAGAGAGGAGTGTTGGAAGGGGTATATTTCTGTTGTAAGCAACCCCCCCTCCCGGGCTCGGGAGTGTCCTACTTTGGAGCTGGTATAAGAAGAGCAGAGTTTGACAGCTGTCAAAGCTGTCAAATGGACTGTTAATAGTAGAAAAATTGCTACTTAAGACCCCTCTGGATTAAAAGGAGTTATAATTGAACTAAAATTGTTGGAAACAAAGAATCAATAATAAGACAGAGGACTGTTGGAGAAAAGAGCACTAAGTAACCAGATTCCCTCTAGGGGGAAATCTGTGGAATTACAATGGCTGTGGATGGAAAGATACTGGGAGAAATCGAAAGGATGTTTTATTTGGTTGGAATCTTACAGGAACAGACTACGGCTATGAGTGAACAATTGATGACCTTGAATCTTGAAACAAGTAGTTCTGTTCAATGTAATGAGAACCTGGCTGAGAAAGAATCCACAGCTGAGCCGGAAATGATAACCAAAGAAGAGGAGAAGACAAAACAAGAAAGAGAAGAACTGAAATGGGAAAATATTGTCCAGAAGCTGACATCTGTGGAATATAAACAAGGAGACTATTGGACTGAACCTACTACAAATCTACGAAAGATCCAGAAGATGAAAGTGGAGGCCCTGGGAATTTATGAAATCAAGGAATTTAAAATAAAGAAATATAATTGGGGCCTCCACATAGACTCTGACTTTGATTATGTTCAAAATTCATGCCTTGCGGAAATTCCTCAGCAGTTGCTTGTAAATATGGGAAGAGATTTTGGACTGATTGTGAAAGAACTCTTTCGAGACGTGAAGACCGACATAAAGGATTGCCAACTAGGCCGGCGGAGAGGGACTGAAAGAGATTTGAGAGCCTCGGACGTAAGGAATCCGGGCTAATAATTGCTATTTTGGACATGTTTTCGGAAGGGACACAAACCGGGGAAGGGAGGGAGGGAAGAATCTAGTTTTAACAACACTTAAGACTATGGGATTTAGCTAACAAGATTATTAATTAAGACAAAATGGGAAATCGTTGGAAGGGAATTGAGGTCCAACTTAGAATAAATTTAATTTTGCTTTTTTCTTATATATATATAAAGGACTAATATGGATAAGGAAATACCAATTTGCTGATACAAATTTGGGAATAGGGATGTAAGGGAGGGGGTGGGGGGGAAGTCAATGACCAGGGTTAGAAAATAAGTTTTTTCTGGAAACTATATATGTTTGTTGTTTTACTTTTCTGTTTGTTTGTTTTTATGTTTTTTGTGTTTTTGTTTTTGTCTTTGTCTATATAAAATGTGAAAACCCAATAAAAATTTTATTAAAAAAAAAATATAATAGGATGGCTTTGCAGTGAAGCGGATGACACACACAGGTAAACACAGGGAGTAGCACAATGGCATGCAATCCATGGACACACGCCCCACCTCCCTTGCAGAAGAATGCTTACCATTGCACCAAATTCTCCAAAAAGGCTTTTGGTGGTTCGGAAGTCTTTCAGGCATTTTGCTAGAAACCAAACATTCCTGTTTAAACAGCAGAGCTTCATTCTCAAGGCTGACGAGGTAGTCGATTTAAAGTTGGAACAGCGCCTACCTCCCCAAGCAAACAGGATTGCTGGTTCGCACGGAGAGCCTGAATGTGTGCATTGTGTCTGACCAAATGACCTTTTCTGATAGCAGTGTTGATGCTCTCCCAGTAAAGATTAGTAATTAAGACTACAGTACTAACCCCACTTACTTGGGACTAAGCCCCATTGAATTCAGTGTGGCTTGTTTCTGAGTAGGCATGGTTAGGACTGCGCTGCAAATGTGTTCTGTTCCTGACCCCACATTCCAACTAGGGATCATTATTGGGAGGGGTGTTAGAGCAATGTTATCACCTTATCCTTGTTTGTCCTGTGCCCTAGTTCTGCTACTGATGCTTTCTTGGAAAACACTGGCCATTTTCCTACTTCTGTGCCACATGCCCACACGTTCACTCTTGTCGCATCAGCATTGCACTCGGTTCCTGTGGCTTACGGTGCCGCTTGAGGAGAACACAGACCTGAAGCTGTTGTTTTACATTCACCATAGCTACTCAGTGACCGAGTTTGACATTTTAGGCTGAAACAGCTGAAATTTGCAAAAACTTCAGAATGAGACCCTCATTTATTCTTGAATCACTGGGGGGGCACTTTCTCCTCATGCTTTGTCCTCTGTTTTTGCTGTTCATACCAAATTAGACTTTCCTTTTCCTTTTAAGATAACTATTTATAAGGATCCAGAGACTGAAGACTTTGGATTCAGTGTCTCAGATGGCTTGCTGGAAAAAGGCGTCTATGTGAATATGATCCGCCCAGATGGGCCAGCTGATCAGTGTGGACTCAAGCCCTATGACAGAGTACTTCAGGTAATAGCTATAAATAACAACAAAATGTTTAAGAAACCCAAATGGGTCTGTTTCTTGAAGAAGAGCCTGCATCTGGGGCAAACCACCTGGGTTCATACTAGTGGCTGTTGGAATACTCTGTCTAAAACGGCACACCCTCTTTTTCTTTCTGTCCTACTGCTGCACAATTTCACTGATGGAAAGGTTTCTGTTTTCCTTAACCCAGGGGGTGCCACCCTTTTTTGGGCCAGGGGGCACATTTGGAATTTTGACATAGTGCCATGGATGCCTGTCACAAAATGGCCACTGTAAGATGGTGCAGGAAAGGGCAAGCCCAGTGCAAACAGGAACTGTGAGCAAGAGGAGCAAACAATCTCTCATGCATTGTGGGCTTTTATAGAGACCTTTCATGGGCATTACAGGATGTACTCGCAGGCACACTGGCAGCCAAGGGCACTGTGTTGGCCACCACTGCCTTAACCTGTCCTCCAGCTCTGTGGCACAAGCTATTCATACCCACATATTTTCCCTCAGACCTTCAGGAGCCCCAGTGAAGGCTCTTTATTAATGCATTGGCACACCTCGCTGGCGTTTCTGCTGGGGGTAGGAAAAGAAGTGACAACTTGAGGTCCAAACTGTTTTGTCGGCCTCTCCTGAGGCAGCTGTTCAGACCAGAAATGCTGGAGGCAGTTGGTACAACCCCCCTCCCTGCTCTGCATGCAGTTACATTCATTATTTTAGAAGTCTTGCAATTCCCTGAAGGATTCTTTTGCTGTTCCCTTCAGCATTTTAAAAAGACTTTATTGGCTGTGCCACAATTAACTCTAACACATGTAGGGTCAGTAACTGAAAATCTGGCAACAATAAGGGGAGGCTCATTTGTGCTTGTTATGGTCCGTAGCCAGTTGGCCTGCTGCACCGTTGTTCTTTCTCAGCCTCAAATGAAAGACCAGCAGAAAGAAGGAATTGGGGGAAGAGCGGAGAGGGGGGACAAAAAAAAAAGTAATTAGACTGCTGGCCACGTTTCTGCAGAATGTTGGCAATGTCACAGCCTGCACAAGCACCAAAGTGTTCCCCTTGAACGCACACTAGACCCAAAGAGGAACCATGAGAAGAGGACTTCAGTATCTCTGCATGGGACACCACTGAGGAGATGACCTTGTATGATGGTCATCAGGACTGTAGCTTGAGGCGGTGGGAAGAGAATCGGCCTTGCATACAGGAAGTCCCAAGTACAGGGGTGAAGCAACCACCTCAGGCATTGTCTCTGCGGGCACCCTGTCCACCCAGCTGGTGGCAGAGAAGCAGTGCTGGTTTGCAGCAAGATCTCGCTGGATTTTTGCGAGATCTCACTGGAAACCACTGCCGTTGTCACCTCAGGTAAGGGAGGGCATGACAGCATGTTTCCGTTTGGCCTCAGGCATTGAAAGGGACATTGCCCAAGTGCAATGCCAGCATCTCCAGGTGGGGCTGGGAAACCCTAGTGCACAGCTACCGGTCAGTGCAGATAGAACTGAGTGAAATAGATCAATGGTCTGACTCTGTAGCATCCTAGTTAGAGGAAAGTGTTGAGCCGGCAGTGATCCATAAAGAGCTTTCTAAAGGTCAGAAAAATATAGATGGATTTGTTTGACCTATAAATTCTTCATCCAGATGCAGAGGGATGGAAGAACTAACCCTAGAGCTGATTAACCTTCCTTGGCCTTGGGGTTGCGCTCAAGGTTGGGCAGCCCTCTGGGGGTTGTGTGCCGTTTTCAGATGCACCCACTTGCAGACACTCATCGCACAAACATCTCACAAAAACCCACATCTGCAGATCACACAGAGACACAGAGACACACAATGCGTTATCTCTTACACCATGCGCGCTCTCTCTCTCTCTCTCTCTCTCTCTCTCTCATATGCACCATGCACTCTCCCATGTGCTGACATACCATGCTCATCCCCATGGCAGCACTGGGCTGAGAGGAGCTGGGATGGAGAGAGCATCCCTTGTTTGTCTCAGAGGCTACAGAAACAAAAGGAGTCATCCTGCCTCAACCACTTGGGGCTTAGAATATAAAGTAGCCCTTCATTGTCTCCAGATGCTGTTGCTTCCGAGTGTGTGCAGCAGATCTTAATATCCACATCTGTGCTTACCGTAAACTTAATTTAAATCCCACCTGCCAGTTTGACTGATTGAATACCCCACCTTACACTGTCAGCTAAATGCAATGAATGTCAATCCGTGGGTTATCTGTCCCTGGTAGCCCTAATGAAACTTTAATTGAGTTAGGATAAAAGGTTTGTCCACAGTTCCATCAGGGATGAGGAAAAGGTAAATATTTTTAAGACAAAGAAATCAGAGAGGCTCCACCCTTAAACAACCTCATCATAACCGGGGAGCCTTTTCTGCAAGATGAAACCCAACTGTATTATGGCGCCTGACCACTTGGGTTTTACAAAATACATTTCTGGCCCCCAAATCATTGGCTGGAGAATAGAGTAGCCCCACAAGGATACAGCAACAGCTCACCATCCCCGACTTAATGCTTCTGGTTAGATTTTTGTCAAAAACTGTCCCACAAAAAGAGTACTGTTTGATCGGATGTCTTTTCCATTCTCTCACATAACTGAGGAATTGAATGGCTCCAGGAATGTGGTTTCCTGGATTTTTCTGCCATAGCATAGCATAGCATAGTTTGGTTTGGCCTATGTTTTATATGTAGCAGAACAGCTCCCAAATTGCAATCTATTGAGTGTTCAACGTTGACACAAGTTTAAGAATATAAGAACACAATATGAGCCTGCTGAATCAAGCCAGTGTCCCATCCAGTCCAGCACCCTGTTCTCACAGTGGCTGACCAGACAGATCAGACTACAAGCTGATGTAAATGCAACAGCACTCTCACCACCTGTGATTTCCAGCAAGCGGTTACTTTTTAAAAAATAACAGCACAGTAAAATAAAATTGTCTCATTTTCCTGTTTTGTTTTGTGTGTGTGTGTGTGTGTTTCCCATAATCCACTGTGAGTTTTCTCTCATCCCTTCAGGTAAACCGCATTCGAACCCGGGACTTTGACTGCTGCTTAGCTGTCCCTTTGATATCTGAAGCAGGAGACAAACTGGACCTGGTAATCAGCCGGAATCCCCTGGCCTTCACTGCCAAAGCCCAGCTCGATGAGGATTTGCCAGGCCGGCAGACTCCTGGTGTGGAGGTCAAGGCAAACACACAGACGCTCTGAAAGCTGGGTGGGCTTGGCATCAACACTTCTTGAGGTCCTGTGGGGGTGGGGGCAAAGGGGTTGGTGGGTGTCTGTAACACTTTTTTCGGTTTTACTTTTGCACTGGTATTGTGATTACTCTGTGTAATGTAACTTGCCATGAAGAAATGGGTTTCCCTTTTGTCGCATCTTGAAGCCAGTCAGCCTAGGCCTTGAAGGCCCAAGCTGAGACAGACCAATGGAAATGGTCCCGCTTTGGCCAACACGGTGGGTGGGATGGGCTGCTGTTGCCACTGAAAGCAGGAAGCAGTGCCCAGCACAACTCACCTGGGAGAGAACATCCTTTGCTCATGGTATGAGCTTCTCCAGCGAACGGGGTCACAGGGCACCAGACTATCATCTTTGCCCCTGTCTTCGAAGGGCTTGGGTACATGGTGCTATTTCTTGTTGTTTGCTTTGTTAAATCATGTACAGTGAAACTAAATATTTAACACACACACACACACACACACACACACACACACACTGCTTTGTTTCTGTGAAAGGCCACCCCTGCACTACCCCATAGCTTTTCCTTAGCCCACGGCAAGAAGAGCCTTTTCCCAATTCACAGCCACACTCTCCCAGATCACTGTGGTGCTTGGGATCAACCGAGAGCAGAGTTTCACCTCGCAAGTTTTATGAATTCCTGAGCCATTTGTCACAAAAGACGGGGCTCAGGGATGTAATTTTTTTCTCCCTTGCCACATCTCAGGCACTCATTCTTTGGGGTGCAGCCTAAACACACCCACCACTATTTGACTTCAAGGCAATGTGTGCTTGTTTTCTTCCTTTCTTCCTACATCTACTGTGTTTTTCTTAGACAGCACTGATGATACCATACACAAAGGGCAGGAAACTGGCTTTTCTGGGTCACCAGTAACCTTGTGTGTGCCTCCCCTACACACACACAGCACCAAGAATCTTTCTCTTGGTTGAACCATGAGTCTGTGAGTGGGCAGCTGAATGTGAGTCACTCACATAACCCTCTTTGCCCTGACCCTCGTTTTTCCCCCCTATGGGAGTGGGGAAACCCTTGTATCTCCTTGTCACTGTTAAGCATGAGACATCCTCTGCGAGATTGGTATTGTGTCTCCCAGTGCACCCCCTGTGGGTCGTCCTAGTGCAAGTGCGTGCGTTTGTTTGTTTAAAAAAACCCCACTGATGATGAGGGTTGACGCCCTGTTGTAACCGGTCATAGCAGCAGCCCCATGTTTTTAGTAGTTACCTTCTCCTCCCTGGCTTTCTGAGCACGATGCCTATGTGACCCTCTGCCTTCCACAACTGAATTCCGTTGTAGTGATCATGGATGTGATATTCACATTCTTTGGATGATCTGCCTGCAGCAGGTGAGATGGACTTGCAACTTAAGGCCATGATCTCTTCCTTTCCACATGGCAAAAATGCCGGGGCTTGCAAATCTCGCTCCGGCCAGTCCAATGGCCTGTGCCAGGGTTTCTGGAATAGCACTTTATTGTGGTGGTTTTTTCGACTGTCCCCCTACAAGGGAACTTGAGTAAGACCCTGGAAATGGGAAACTGGCTCCTCTCTTCCTTTGTATGCCCTTTGTTTTCTTTGGTACTGTTCTGATGCAAATTAAGATGCCATGTTTTGGTATGGGTAACCTTCTCCGGTAGATCAGTAAACCACGACTGGTTTTCAGATCTGAGCCCAGATTAAGCTGTGATTGCATCTACTTCTCTCTTTTCCTCTCTCTCTCTTTTTTTAATTAAAAATATGCTTATTCATTTTCTGGGCCACATCAAAGTTTCTGTGCTTTCCTTAAGATGTGCATGGAGTCCCTTTGGGGCTGCATCTAGCTGTAGCCATTTTCTCTTCTCAAAGTATGCAATATTCCATACCATGGCTGCCATATAACCTAGATAATGTGCCATAAAAGAAACTGGAGGGTATTGACAGTTGAGCAGAAAAAAATGGGTTTTATATGCAATATTCCCAAAATGGCGGAAGCTCAGCGTGGCTTCAAATAGGTTTTTAATGAAGACTTTTAATAAGGCTTTAAAAAAATGGTCCTTGTATCCCTTCCTATGCATTTTGAATGATACGAAAATGAAATGCATTACTTAAATGTGTATTTTTATCCATATACTAGAGTGTATTCCTTGTAAAGTATTTTTATACGCTAATTTTCTTATGTATCTATGAAAGCACAATATTCAAAGAATATTTTAGTCCTGTTTTGGACCTATTTGTAAATCTATGTATTTAAATGGTATTGCGATTACTTAGATTTTTTTAATTAAATAAAAGCAAAACAAAACAGGTTTCCTGTTTTCTTTGAAAAGTTGGCATCTAAGTGATACTTTGCCTTATCTGTGGTCTATCTCTGCTTGCACTTGGATCTCTGCCAGGCTGCCTGCTTGAGACCAGAAAGTAATCTCTGCATCATCTCAGAATCAACAGAAGAGAAAAGCAAAAGCTGAGGTTAACTTTAGCCAAAGGAACCACTTTTAAATACTTGTTGATTTTGAATGTGAGTTTTAGTGTGCAATCCTCTACAAGTTTACTTGCAGGCATGTCTTATTGAGTCTGACAACACTTACTCTCAGGTAAGTGCTTGCAGGATTGCTGCCTTAAGCACATGCTGAGGTGGGCAGCTCACCTCCTTCACTGACAGTCTCCAGCTTCTTCTGCCTCCCAGGGAACAAGAGCAGGCCTCCAATCAGAACCATTAAGACATAGCTGACTTCACGTAGTAAGTCTGGGGTTGTCTCATGCTTGTGGCTGGATGGAAGCAAAAATGACTGTACTCTACCTAATTTTGTATTATGCCATGGTCCTGTGACAGCCATTTTGTGACTGGTGCCCACAACACATTCTCAAAATCCAAAATACATTTGCTGGTCCAAACCAGCTGGCAAACCCTTCAGATTTTACATTTGCTTTGTCCTGGTAGCCCTGGGTACATTCTGAAATCTATCTTTCATCTCATGATACTGTTCTAGTTGTATCTGTGCAAGCCCACAGCAGACTCTGGGGCAGCTGAGCTTCTGCTACATCCTTAACCTTGTTTTGTTTAGCATCCAGCCTGATTAGCTCAAAAGCTTGCTCACAATATTGTGACACTTTGGTTGGGTCCCAGTAATGCGATTTCCATAATATGCATGTAAACAAACAAAACACAATACTTTCAATGCATCAGCACTGCTACCCAACTTTGAACACTGATTTTGAATGCTCTTTGTTATAGAATTTAGCATAATAGTTGAGATAGCATTGGAAGAAATGAGTAATTTTTTGTTGATCTTCCATTGCCATCAGTGGTATTTTAAACACTTTGGGTTGTGGTCAACAGTCTTCCATGTAGCACAGTAGTGGTTTTTTAAAATAGGGAAGGAACCATTCCTGGTCGTTGTATAACTCATTCCTTATAGAAGTTAGTAACACAGAGGCATTCCATCAATGTTTAGATATGTGAGACTATTTGTATGGTAACTATGAGGCTGTAAACTCATACACAAAGGGGCAATAAAGGGGGGAGGGAAGCCTCTGTGTTGGACACACACTTTCTCTCTCACCTCTTTTCCCTGACCTCAACACCCTCCCGCTCTTCTGGTTAATGTTCAACAGGGAAGATTTCTACTTCCAGTAAACAACTCTTTATCTGTGATCTTTGGCCTGCTTTCTAGGCTGGTATTTGTAACTGAGCAAAGACCTTTGGAGGTTTGGCACTTGGCAGCAGATTCCTACTGGCCTCCTGGAGAGCTGTGTAGAATGCTTGTCAACAGTTAACGTGCAGCAAACATGGTTTCAGCATTCGTGGAAGGTGACTTGCTTGCTTTCGCAAGCACTGTCTACAATCCTCTACAAGCAGAGGATTGACTGACTTGTGGTACAATAAAAGCAGAGTGTGTTGCACAACAAGTACAAAGGCATTTTGCTGCAAAATGTATAGGCAAGGTCACTTAAGGACTTCCCAGATCGGAGAAAAAATGTGAGATAGCAGAGATGTGAGATGCATTGCATGGCTTCAACTGACACTTCATCACCCACTAAAAAAAACCCTGGTCTTGCTGCTGTAGGATTTATTTATATTTTTTTAAAAAATAAAAATAGCCAATCCGGACTATGCAGGATTTCTAGACTGATAGCTACAGTAGTGTTTTTTTTTTCTTTTTTTAAAAAAAACCCTAAAGGTGCTCCCTGCATATGCAATATGTGCTTTAAATTCT
Organism: Podarcis vaucheri; assembly: GCF_965113315.1. Taxonomy (NCBI): domain Eukaryota; kingdom Metazoa; phylum Chordata; class Lepidosauria; order Squamata; family Lacertidae; genus Podarcis; species Podarcis vaucheri. The sequence continues at coordinate 93,014,419 of NC_138760.1, read as the reverse complement.
CCCCATCCAAATGTTCAAGTATGTATTAGGTCAGGGATTGGATTTGGTGCAAAAGCTTCTCAATGCAGAAATGTGAGTGCCTAGCACTAGACAGTTGACCAATTGCTGCCTTGAACATCTCAAACTGCTTTCCATGTCTGATAACAGGAAAATTGTGGCATTACCACTGATCAGAGATGGTCCCTGGGTAAGATCCAGCAGAATTCCCTTCTCATAACTGATAGGCCCTAAAAGTAGCAGGTTGACATGAAATCTTCTGTAGTAGGAGCTTCATTCTTCTGTTTTTGCATCATCACTGCAATATATGACTGCATCTATTCACATGTGATGTGTAGTGCATTCAAGTAATTTAGAAAGATGAGGGTAGAATCACACTCTCCCTTTGGAAGGTGGTAGGAATAATCATTGGAGGATGGTGCTTGTGGCACACAAGCAAAGGCTGCTGTTGGAAAACACACACCACTGAATTCCAATGGGAGAACATTCAGGGCTGGGGGGTGCAAGCAACAGCAAGCTGTTAGCTTCAGGGATAATAATAAATTTCTTATATCCTGTCCATCTGACTGGGTTGCTTCCAACAAAAATACAGAAGGAGTAGAGAAGGAACCAGCTTTGTCTTTAAAGCTGCATTTCTTTTTACCGTCCTTTTCACCACTGGGAGGAATGTTTTCATGTGCTTGTAACCATTTTTATGTTTAAACTTTTTTCCTAAGAACAGGCATTGTGGGGGTTTTTGTTGTTGTTTTTTGTCTCTTTAGTGCATGCTTCAGTCATGTTTCATGAAACTTGTGTGTTCTGGAACATACCACCCCGTGTCTAGTTCTATGCTACCCTTGAGCTGTTCTCAAAGAAAACATGGGATTTTTAGGCAGGATCATAGAAGTGTAGAGTTGGAAAGAGCCAAGGTTATCGATCCCAGTCCTGCTATGCAGAAATCTTTCGCACAATGTGGGTATCGAACCCACGACTCTGAAATTAAGGGTCTCATGTCCGACCAACTGAGCTATCCAGCTGAATCCAGCCGGCTGGTGAAAGGCAGCCTTGTTAAATGCTTTCCTCTGGTGGCAGCAAAAGGCCTAACAGGCAGGGTGGGCAAGCAGAGGGGCGTGCCCAGTATGCACCTGCGGTACCATGACAACTACCTTGATGCAACTTCCTGAGCACAGAGCAGCTTCACATAAGAAACAACTGTCTATCAGAAACTAGTTTGAACCTCTTTGACCATCTCACTGCTATGTCTGCTCCTCCCCACTTTCTTCTCCCACACCCATAAAAAATCAGTGGGGCCTTTTGTGGGGAGGAGCAGAAGAAACTGCTTGGAGGCCTGCATCTCTGAGAACTGGGGTTAGACACCATTTTAGTTTACTGGCAGTGCTATTTTAAATTAATTGCATATTAAAACAATTTTCCAACGTTCAGTATATAGAGATAGATCCAGGTGTTCCTGAAGCCTGAGTGCATGGTCTGAAACATGCGAGGTGGGGGTAGGGGTGGCAGCAGTGACCCACTTTTTCTGATTAAGTAGCATTCTGGTGAGGCACCGGTGTCATTAAATGCTTGTCTCCCCAGTAGAAATTCAACTAGTAAGGTGTTTCCTGGCATGCTGGTGCAGTGGTAAGTTGCACCAGAGAAATTTCCACATGTGTTGCGAAGTTTCAAAAGGTACAAAAGCCCTGCCCAGGGCAGGATCAAAAATAGATGACAGCAATTTGTACTGCTAATATTCTCCATCCTGTGGGCTGAGGAGCAGGCTTGGAGACTGACTGATAACACTGAAGACGTTTGGCCACAGGCCCAAGTTGCTGTGCTGGAGAGGGAGAGAGATTTTCCTCTGAAGAAATATCAGCAGGCCACATAAAAGGCTGCATAGGTACCTGGCTTATATTTTATGAATTTCAACAATGAAGCACTCAATAGAAAGGTTTCGCTCATTGCACTGTAATATTGGTAAACTCTCACCAGAAGTTAGAAATAACGAAGGCTTGTTCACTTTATAAAGGAAAGGCTTTTTTATTTTTCTGTTTGTGATGATTACAAACTCATCTAAAAAAGCAAAAATGACTTTTAAAATATCAATATACATTTTCTTTATCTAAAAAGCAAAACAGATAAAACTGCAAAATACAAACATTTACGGTATACACAAATAAAACCTAATTTTTTTCTGGGTTGAAGTACACTCCAAATTCTTATTCCTATACAAATATTCCTTTCTGGAACAATAAGAATGACAAACGACAACAGGTTTAAAATGTCTTCTTAAAAAATTATTCTCAAAAATTATTTTTTAAAAGGAGGAGAGCCTGGTGTCCTCTCCAATCCACGTGGCTACTCCTGACAGATGGTAGTCACAAGTGTGAATTCAAATAATAATTCCAAAATGCTCACCACTGTTTTCAGTAGACTAAAGAGGCTGTCATGTCTTATTTTTATAACTGTAGAGCCCCTGGAGATGCATTCCTTTGAAAACCGCTACAGCACAATACAGCAACAACACAAACAATGTTCTATTACAACAGTGAATGTATCAGAGCACTGCACTGACTGCTTCGAGGGGAGGTGGGAAGAGACATTTATGAACAGCCTCAGACTGTCCTTTGGTTCCTGCCATCTAACCTTGTCCTTCCTTAAAATAAGTCACACGCTCACATACACACAGACTGCCCTTCTGCAGCTGACGGTTAGCCATTTGGCAGCTCATCTGTTACCTTGTCCTTCCAGAGAGTTTTTCAACTCAGTTGCCTAGCTGCCCATAGGAAGGGGTTGGCTTCCAGCCTTAGGCCAACTTGCTTCCGCAATGCATAGGGCTCAGCAAACGCATCTGAGCTAGAAAACTCCTTCCGGCCCCAACCCTAACTTAACAATATTCCAGCTGCAATCCTAAGAATATTTATAGGAAAATGAGCTCCCTTGAACATTTTGAAGAGCAGGCTGCGTGTCTGCGTATCTGGGTTCATCTTTGAGCCAGCCGGCTACTAAGTAGATATCAGTTAAGTGGATTGCAGAACTTGAAAATATCTTTTTGTGTTAAAAAAAAAGGAAATAAGGGGTTAATTTTCTTTTAGCACATTTTACTTCTCTTCCCCCCCAAAAAATAAACTGAACTTATCATAGGAATTTTCAGATCTAGTTCCATAGCTAGTATTAGTGCTGTCAGTGGAATTCCTAAGGCTATCGTTTAAAAATAAGCTACCACATTTTATTTCCTGACAAAGGAATGCACATCTTATCATTTTTGCCCACCCCTCCAGCCTTCCATAAAGTACTAACAGGCAACCAACAGCCTAATCCACAACTTGTTCATGCTGTAGGACTGGGACTTCTATGGATTTAGTACCATAGAAGACGAGGCAGAATTGGCTTAAATCAAAATACTTTGGCTTAACTGAATTGCAGACTAGGCTGTCAGCAGATACTTTTAGAGATTTAGATAGAGACAGGTGGAATACACAGCTCCTTTCCAGAAGGAACTAGGAAACCAACATGTGGTCTACAATTACATTCTTCCTGCCAAGTGTTTAGCACAATTAGGACTCCCACTCTAAATTTAAGCAAACCAATGTGAAACTGTAGAGCTTGAATCTGGATGATTTCCAAGCTTCCTTGTCCATTTTCAATATTCTTTAATCATACATTGGAAGGAGGTTTCAAATTCTAACCATGGCTGAGATTGAGCTCTGGATAAAAGTGGTACAGTTCAGAGGCTGGCATCTGAACATTTGGTCAATTGTGTGCAGAAAGCTGGGTTGTGCTCCTGGATTTCAACTTGGATTTGGGTTCCAACCCGCCTCCAGTCCCAAACAGATGGCAACCAAGTTTGGGTTCATCATTCCATATGATAAAACAATTTTTTCCTTTAGTGTACAGTTCTTGCAAAAAAATCAAACACGGCAAGGTAGTTCAGAACATCACTACCTTTTCCCATACAGGAAAGCACCAAGTTTTTATTCTACACTGATCACTATTAAAAGAAAAATAATGAAGAACCATTGTGCCTCAGTGGAGATGTGATTGTTCCTTTAAAATCTTGTTTGAGCTTCTGTTCAGCACAGTTTCACCAGTCAATATGATTTACTCAATACAGCATGGAAATCACCTTCAGTTTATAACAGGCTAGCAACTACAGACTTCTAAAAAATGCTACAGAGGAAAGGTGTTTTTTTTAACTAAATGCTTTGAGTTCAGGTCCTCTCAAGCAAAGAAAGCTGTGCAAAGCTTACAACTGTCTAGTGTCCTACTGGCTGATGGACAGAGAGGCAATAATGGCTGAGGGTTGTACCCAATGATGTCCCTCTGTAGATGGAAGTCTTTTTGATCCACTGAAGGTTTACACATACAGAAACAGGAGGACAAGCAGGGAGAAGATGCAATTGCTGCTGATTCTCCGTTCCCTCTGCAGTCCCCTAAATCTGATCCAGAGATTTGGGGAGCCCTTTGGTAGTGCAGGGCAAAGCAGGAGTAAGAGGGGACTTGCAAAAAAACAATCTCTCGCTTTCCACCATGGAAGCCACCACTAGAGAAAGCAGCCTTTTGCCAGTCAGGAGAGGTACAACTGGATACAACCCTGAAACACTTCTTGCCTCTTTGAAATTGTTTCCTGGTGGCATTTGGAAGTGGAGACCTGCTATGTATATTACTCAGAAGCATGCCCCATTGCACATGATGGTGCTTAACCTCTAAGTAAACATGGGTTAAGGTCACACCATAAATGAAAAATTACATTACTCTTTAAGGCTTAAAGCAAAGCACAGTAATTTCTGTTGCCATAGCAGCACACACCTTCTCGTTGCACAGATTAGCTGCAAGTTTCTTTCCATCAGCCTTGACTGCTCACCTATCCTCCAGCCATTCCTCTTCCCTCTGCCTCCCTAGGCTTCCCTCAGCAGCTGCCCAGCCCAGCTGTTGCTGCTTAAATAACAAAACACCCAGGTTTTTGGTTGCTCAAAACATCCATGCTCTGATTCTGATGCTTATTCTGCCTTGCGGATTCAATCTGACCAGAACCACATACATAGTTTTGAAGCAAAGTGTAAATAATGAGAATTAACTCCATTTCCCCCCCCCCCCTAATTTACAGTATGTATAAATATTTTGTAAATGTGTACTTCTGGTTATATTGTTATTAACTGATACCTCTCAACAAGATTGTGACTAATGATGAATTAATGCGGAAAGTTTGGAAGATGTGTCCTTCTCTTAAACTAAAGTTACCAGACAACTCTGGAAACTGCTTTGGTCAGAACCAGATCTGCAACTGTTGGTTGCAGGTGTCTTGAACGTCCAAGTGATCTGTAACTGGACATTTCTGGAATTCATCCAAATCAAGAACACTGTTTCAAGAACATGTCCCTTTTCCAAACCCACAAAGCATTCAAGGTATGCTCTCATTCTCTCCCCACTTTTTTTTTTTGGAAATGCAATCACTTATGTGAACAAACATTTATGCTATTCCGCCCTCCCTCCCCCATCTCCCTGAATCCAAACCAGTTCACCAACAGTTAGTCACAATACTGAATATTTAACTTCTTAGTTACAAAATAACAGATAAAATAGGCCACAAAGTTCTACAAAGTAAATTAGAAAAAAACCAGTCTTTCTTTTTTTTTCAATCATAAATAAGTAGAAAATACAAACAGTTGTTTACAATGTCCCCCTAACCCTGCCCCCACTCCCACCCCATGCCCTTTAATTTGGCAGAATCTACTGTTGACATTCAGATTTACCACATTCGATTATTCAGAGATTTTGCGGTGTGAAAATGTGCTCCTTGGAACAGAAAACCTAGGGATGACAGGCTGTGTTAAACTTGATTGAGGCTTTGCTCACCCCCACCCGCCCCCAATTACACTAGCTAGCATAACTTTTTAAGGTCACTGTGTATATGCCTATAAAACCCTTTCACCCTCAACATGGAAGCTACTGATTCAAATGGCACAGCTTAACCTCAAAATGGGCTGGAACTCTAAAGGCGCAGGACTGATTCTTTCTGGTTTTGTTCTGGAAATTCATCCTCCCACAATATGTGCTTAGAGTATCCCCTGGTTGATTATATTTGCACTGGTATCATCAGCTGCTCTGGAAAGCCTGAACTCATTTATTTACTTGCTTATCAAAATATACACTGCACCGTATTTAGGTCAATGTGCACCAGGGAGAGTCAAGGGAATTCAGTTAAGATCTGCTTCTGGCCTAACTCCTCATTGCTCCCCAATAGCATGAAAAGAGACAATACAAGTCTGACCTGTGCTTATTAAATTGGAGTCCTACTTTGGCTAGCAATGAGGCTTGGATGAGAGAGGTCAGCTTTCCCTTGGCTGCCTTAGCCCTCCAGGTTAAGCTTTTCAGCTGGTAGGGGCTAGGATTTGAGAATGATGCTATCATGTCATCACATATTATGGAAGTGTTTGGCTTAAGGCTCTTCCAGTAGGATGGTCACTGGAAAATGAAAGCCCTGACCCTGGCCACCTGTGTGTACTCAAAGTTCAGTTCCCTCGCACAAAAATAAATTTGAGACTCTTACCTTAAAAAAAAAAAAAAGTCAGCTATACAAGAAACTTGAAATAACTGTGCTTTGGTCCTTTTTTATTTAAAGTTGTTGTTTCCATTTCATATAAAACCTGACATGACTTAGCAAGCATTTGTAAAGCCAATACGCTGTGGCGAATGAGAGCATGGGACACATGTAGACATTTTCTTAGGTTTTCTTTTTTCCTTAAAAAAAATGTAATTAGGAATGTTTTCAAATACTGGCTAGGTTCCAGTTTAAACTACAGTATCTGTCACTGACAGACTAAACTGGCTACAGGTACTCAGGTAAAGGGTTTGCTGCCATTTCTGGCTTACAATCCTGCCCATATTGTGTTTAGTGCCAATGCTCACTTAAAAGGGGGCACCACCTCCCCCAAGATCAATGCCCATATGGGAGGGTCTAAGAACCTTTATCCAACATCATCTTATTACCTTCCATAAGAACCAGGGCTTGGTCAAACTGAGGTGAGATTTCCAGAAGCAAATCCTTATTCCTGAGGTAAGTGGGAAAGTTCTGTATGTTTAGTTCATTGATGAAAAATCTTGTTCAGATGTTTCATGCCTCATCCAAACTAAAATGCCTTTGTAGCTCATTTCATCTTCTTGTGCTTCCTTATCTCCATACGATACAAATGATGACTCTACTTAAATGCCTGTGAGGATCAGGATCTAAGTCTGCCTCCTACATCTCCTTCTTTCTCTCTCTCTCACTCACTCACTCAGCTGCATGTCTTGAATAGTCCTGCGCTGCAGTAGCTTCCTCAGCAGTGGGTCTAGAGGTTTTCAGGTTTTATAGTGACCGATATGCTACTACGCTGCTTTGAATGATACAGGCCCAACACTCCTTTCTGTGAACTAGAAATGATAAATTTTAGCAAGTTTGGGGTTTCAAAAATGCTTCAGAATTGCACAGCGCTTTTGCAGCATCCTTGCAAATGCTGCACTTCTATACGTGCTCTTTGACAGCAAGCTACCTTTCTAAGAAAATTCAAGTCAAAGCCAGTTCATTTCTCGAGTACGGCCTGCGGAAGACGGGCCAGTCCCCACATCACTTTGCCTCAGTCCACTCTGCCGACCTGTTAAGTTACTCTCGTGTCTCAAAAAGTAACCCAAGAAGAGATCTGGGACACATGGCGGCTTCAGAGAAACCCTTCTATACCAACAATAGTAGTAGAACAACACAAAGGTCTGCATGTCTTTCTCAGAAGTCTACATATAAACTCTGCCTGTGTTGGGATATTAGACACAGAACTGGCTTAGGGAAGACGGGACTCGTGGGATGTAGAAAGTGGCCCTGAGAGGGTACTGCCTGGCAAAATGCCACCCAAGCAGGAATGACCTTGCCACCCTCTTGCAGGCTTTTCGCACAGAAACCGTACTCGGGAGATGGCTGCTGCGTGGATTGTTCCCTTGGTTCCCAACTGCTCCCAATTCCCACCCCATATTGCAGCTTTTCCAATTACAAGCACACAAATATATATCTACAATCTCTCTATATTTTACATGGACCACAATAAGCATAAAAGCATGTACCCTTTCCTGCTTTAATTCTCCCCACTTGAACCAGAGGAAGATAGTGCCACACCTTTGAAAACCAGTTTCTTAAAACAACATAAGCATTAAAAAAGCAAATGCCTCCAGTGAGATATTCACTTTCTTAAGTTTTGGTTTTACCCTGTTCGCAACCACACCAGCACCTAATGAAATTTGAAATGTGTATATGCATATATTTATATATGTTGTGTGTTGGCATAATCCTATATATGTTTACTCAGAAGTAAGTCCCACTGTGTTCAATGGGGCATAATCCCAAGAAAATGTGCATAGGATTGCAGCCCATGTATATATTGCTGGCAAGAAAATCAACTCAAGTGGTAAAGTGGTATCATGAATAGGCGTTAGATAGATATGTTGCGTGGAGAGAGAGAAAATTAGTAAATTCCAGCAGTGTGCCTAATTTGATATGAAAGCTCTGCCTCTAAATAGAGCGAGAGGCATCCACTGTGATTTACTTTACAAAATATTAAAAAATAAAAACTGAACACACAAAAAATAACTTTCTCTGTGAGAAATAAAAATAAATCCTAGTGCAAATATAAAGCTCTGTAAACCTGGTCCTATGAGAGATTCTATGGTTAGTAAACGGCAGTTTTAAAGCAGGCATCTTCCTCTCATAGAGAGAGCTCACATCATTGTCTCCACGATGATATGAGTTGGCTTGATCAGTTCTCCATTGGCCATTCCAGGAGGGCAGAAGGGGGCAACACTCTCTGTTTCTTTCTCCCACCGAGTTATCTCACGAGGGGCAGCCACTGTCTTCACCCTCTGGAAAAAGAGAAACACGGTATTTGGCTTCCAAATCATTATGGAGTGAAAAAGCCTAACTTTACAGATACATGAATGTGGGCAGATTTTCCCTCCTCTCCTTATAAGAACATAAGCAAAGTCCAACCAGATGCCCCCTAAACTTGTTCTGGGGGCTTCCCCAATGCTCCAGAGCAGATGGGGGGGGCATGTGGGAAGAGGAAATGGAAGCATAATTGCATGAGTGGACCTTGTTCTATGCACACAATTTAGTGGAATCCAAATGTGTATGACTGAACTGGCAGTGATGACCAGAAAAAAATCACCGGCAGGGGCGAGGTGGGGAGAGGTTATGGTAGACATGCATCAACTCAGTCTGCAGCAGCTGGAGAAAAAACCTGAATATCATACTAGGAATTGTTAGGAAAGGGGCTGAAAATAAAACTGCCAGGATTATAATACCAATACCTATGATGTAGCACACTTGAAATAGCACACTGGGTCATATTCAGCAAACTCATTGCACCAGCAGAAGGTAGTACAAGGATTCCCACATTAATTCCTTCCTCCTCCTGTGCTGTTCCCAAAACAGCTCTGGAGGGTTGGGGCAACCCCCAGAAAAGATCAAGGGAAGGCACAAGGAAAGAAGGTCCCATCTTGCAAGGAAAATCCTTGTGCTGACAGCACCTTAGCAGTAGCACTGCAATGAACACAAGCCAATGCCAACAGTTCTGGTTGCTGCATCTCAAAAAAAGGGGGGGGAGGAGGAATATTGTAGAACAGGAAAGGGTATAGAAAAGGACAGCTCCGCTATGTGGAAAGATTAGAAATGGGGTTTTCTGGTTTAGAAAAAAAGGTCAGAGAAGACATGACAGAGTTATGTAAAATGATGCATAGTGTGGAAAAAGAGGAGAGACCTATCTCTTTCACTCTCTCTCTCTCACTCACTCACTCACTCACTCAGTCACACACACACACACAGTCATCCAAGAGAACTTAATGGGTAGCCTGTTTTCAAATATTGCATTTTAAATGGATATAACCTGTCCTGGGACCTTATGGTGAAGGGTAATCAATAAACTGAATAGATTTGGCACAAAGGAGATGGAGTATTTCTTCATACAGCACGTTGCTAAGTGAGGGAATTGGCTGCTGCAAAATGTCAGCGGCACAGTGGCTGCTGCCTTAGATGGCTTTTAAAAGGGATTAGACCCATTGATGGAAGGTAGAGCTATCAGTGGCTACCCATCACGATGCCTGTATGCTTCCTCGGGATCAGAGACACCATGCTTCTGAGTTATTCAAGTCACTAGTGAACAAATGAAGGAGGGTGCTGCTTGTGGGTTTCCCGCAAGGATATGACTTGGGGGGGGGAGGGGAGTGTTGAAATACATATGCCTTTGGAATGTTTTGGCAGGGCTGCTCTTATGTATTCACAGTTCAAATGCCAAAAATGTTGGTTCATGACCATGAAGTGGATTTAGTTTGAACGTCCAAGCCACTGCTCATGAGACGAGATGAGATCAGAAAACTGATTTTGTTACTGGGAGAAAGTGTGATAATGCAAAGAACAAGAAGGCAACACAGAAGAAAGGTTTTGGGGAAAGCTGGTGTGAGTAATATGCAGTGAGCATCACTTAGACCTGAGGTACTGATAAGTTACTGCTTCCACTAGGTGGCTCTCTTAACTCAGTAGTGCAGCTGATGCACGCCAGATCCTTCCACACAGCACACTATGTAGCTAGGATGCCCATCTATGGGGCAGTACCCGGAAGGGAGGCTGCCCACTCAACATGTGGACCCCACAGGCGGAGCTTCATGTCTTTACTAGGGCTCTTGTCAAAGTACAATCATCAAAAGCTAGGCTGACTTGTCTGAGATTCCAGTATAGCAACTAGGCAGAGGACTGCTACTCATGCAACTCTTATACTCAAGCAAAATAGTAACAGCGCAAAATAGATGAGTCCTGGATTTATTTAAATAGGATAAATATTTGAAGCTTGCCCCTTTGGAAATATATGCAAATAGAAGTCCTATACTGGGGGGAAAGCCTGCTACATGTTGCATAACACAATGAAGGAATTAGTAAGTTAACTGTATTGACGCCTGATTGTAAACTATTTATTAGAATGAATATATTTGAGTGTTATTATTTAAAATACATGCTGTTTAAAAACTGATAATTAATTAAAAATATATTAATAAAAAGGCCTATATTATTGCCTGGTTACTGTTTCTGTGCATTTGATTATTACAGTACCAAATGCTTGCACACTTCCTATGTGCTAGAGTCTGGGCATTTTATACCTGGGTAGAAGTTGTACGCCGGCTCCCTCGGCCAATAAAGCGAGATGAGCGCCGCAACCCCAGAGTCGGTGACAACTGGACCTAATGGTCAGGGGTCCCTTTACCTTTACCTATTTCCACTCCAGTAAGTACTATTGCAAAGAAGTCCCTTTAAGAAATGGTGTGAGAGGCAAGCAGAGGGCCCCCATTTGGATAATTCTTAGAATATTGGTCTTCTTTAACTAGATGATCATGACCACTGGATGATCATGACCACAGCAGCACTACCAACATACAAATGTAAGATTGAAAGAATAAGGAAGCGTGTCTTCAGAAGGATGTTTGGGCTAAATAAAGTCCCAGGTTGGAAAAGATTGGAAAAGGTTGGAAATTACTGTACTGGCTTAGAGGAATCAACCTGGAGAGGGCTTTGTGGTTTGTAAATGGACACGAGTTCTTTTAGCAAATACTACAATCCCATGCATTTCTAACTTCGCTCTGTACTGGCCGTGTTTCAGCTGTCCAGAAGCTAAAATTATTGAGCACCTGTATTCTCTTCCAGAATGTAAATATGACTAAAGCAACAGGCATCTTGTTTAATTGCACTGAACCTTGTCCAGTTCAACAGAGGAACTCTGCTATGCCTTGCTTTAAGCATTGTGAATGCACCAAAATAACAGAGCCTGTAAAATTGCCCTATCCACTGAATGAATGACCAGGAAAAACTTTTGTAGACGTAGAAATGATGAATGTGCACTGGAAATAGCCTGGTTCCTGCAGCAAAGCACTGAAGTTGAGGCTGGGAAGGCAGTTGCGGAGAAAAAAGCTTGTGAGGACCAGTGTGCATTCTTATGCACTTCCAGGTTGTTGACTTACCTCAATGAGAGAGCCATCGGACTGTAGAATACGGATAAGCATTACAAGCGGGATGCAGACCATAGAAGAGAGGGCAAGAATCCACCCCAGGCCAATGGCCCACTGAGGATATATGTACACCTTGTTGTAGGTCAGTGGTGTATACTTGGCCAGAGAAAAGATAAAGCACCCCTGCATTAGGAAAAGAAACAAAACAAGACAGACAGGTTGAAGATTTGTTGGAAGAACTGTATGCACCTTTCTGCTACTGACACTAGTAGCTGCATGGATTTACAGTATCCAATGAATGTACAGTCTACAGAAAAAAACCACAAGCTTGACAACAGATAAGCTTGACAAAAGTTGAGCTTCTGCTGTAGTTTTGCAGTTGTTATTTGCTTTCATGCCTAACTCTGCACATGCCTAAGTGTGTGTTTACAAGAAGCTGTGGAGTGGGAGAAAATGACATTTTAAAAGCTTTCTCCACTTCCCTTTTGGAACTTGAGATTCAGAAAACAACATCTACCTCATTCCTTCCTTTCCATTAAGTACACCCCCTTAGCGCTTCCTCTGCCCCTGGAATCACACTGCTAGAGATTATGGTAATAATTGGTAATAGCAGGGGTTGTTGTTGTTTAGTCGTTTAGTCGTGTCCGACTCTTCGTGACCCCATGGACCAGAGCACGCCAGGCACTCCTGTCTTCCACTGCCTCCCGCAGTTTGGTCAGACTCATGTTTGTAGCTTCGAGAACACTGTCCAACCATCTCGTCCTCTGTCGTCCCCTTCTCCTTGTGCCCTCAATCTTTCCCAACATCAGGGTCTTTTCCAGGGAGTCTTCTCTTCTCATGAGGTGGCCAAAGTATTGGAGCCTCAGCTTCAGGATCTGTCCTTCCAGTGAGCACTCAGGGCTAATTTCCTTAGGAATGGATGCGTTTGATCTTCTTGCAGTCCATGGGACTCTCAAGAGTCTCCTCCAGCACCATAATTCAAAAGCATCAATTCTTCGGCGATCAGCCTTCTTTATGGTCCAGCTCTCGCTTCCATACATCACTACTGGGAAAACCATGGCTTTAACTATACGGACCTTTGTTGGCAAGGTGCAGGGGTAGGGGATGCCAAATTTGTTCTGCATCCTTTCCCCATTCAGTAAGTGTTGTTTTGTTGTATATATATTCTGTGCAACCAAAAGTGAAAAAGTGTAGCATGCTGCACACCAGGAGCAGCTGATGGGGTGCACACCAAGCTTTCTGGCAGCTGTGTTATGATGGGGTGGGGGAAAGAGGCGACAGGGAAATAAGCCCCGTGTACAGACACACCACTGGGAGTGCTGGTTACTCCTGTGCTGCACTACTATACACCAAAAAGAACAAGAAGGCTTTGATGTATTCATCATAGCACTGCCCTACTTCTTTTCACTTGACATGAATGCTTCCACCTTTTAGGCTTTGTGCAATATGCAGTGCAATCTTGTTCATGTTTACTCAGAAGCAGATCTTGCTGTGTTCAGTGGGGCTTTCTTCTTGGTAAGCCTGCAGAGTAAGCCATCTCAAAATACTAGTATTATAGAGCCACTTCTCTCTCACGCTTCCTGTGTGCTAAGGTATATAAAGTTTAACTGAAATAGCTTGAGGAACCATCTAATGGCAACGGCCCATCACATTCCAGTGCCTTCAAACAATGCTTGATTACTGTTCTGCTTACTGCATGTTTATTTATAGAATTTATAGCCTGCCTTTTGCTGCAAACACCCTCAAGGCAGCTTACAAAACTGAAAGCAGCAAAAATGCAGCTCCACGCAGCCACCAGTAAGATAAAAACCCCTCCACAGGCCACTTGGACAGCTGAGTAGTACAGTCAGGTGACTGGAAGTTCAAGTAGGGACTGCAAAAAGAGGCACTAGAAGCACACTCTAAGGGCGTCCATGCTTCTTTTTTCACAGCTCCAGCTTCAGCTTTCACGTTCTGAATTCAAGCAGTGGCTGCAAAAGAAGATTCAGGAGTGTGCTTAGGAGTGCACTCCTTATTCTTCCTTTGCAATAGGATGGACTTTGCCTAGAGAAAAAAAGGTAATTAATAGAGTGCCAGGCAAACAGGCACATAGCTTGGGGGTGCTTCTGGATTCATTGTTGTTGCTTGAGGCTCAGGCAGCTTCAGTGGCAGGGGGTGCCTTCCACCCTGTGATCCTCAGATGAAGGGCGGTACAGAAATTATTATTATTAATGATGATGGTGATGATGTGTGGGATGAAAATTTCATCATTTGGGCACCCTATGAATACATTAAAAGCCACTTCTGTTAGCTGCAGCAGAGTGGTCCACAGGAAGGCCTCTGAAAAAGATCTTAATTGGTATGCAGTTTCACGTGGGAGAAAAATGGTCTTCTAGGTTCCCCAACTGATGGCTTTACATGCAAAAGTCCAGCAGTTTTATGTGGCCATGGAAAAAAATGGAATGCCAGTGGAGATGTTTTAACATGGGAGCAATTCCTTTACACATTATACATTTTAACTCTGTATCTTAATTCATGAAGCTACTGTTGGAGAAGATGAGGAGTAAAATAATAAAGCAACAAAGTCTACTACAAATGCAAAACCATGTTTTAGCCAAGCTGTTTCAAGCACTCACCACACAGAGAACTGGTGTGATTATAATCCAGCTCCACTTCATCCAGGGACCGGGCCTGTAACCAATCATATCTTCAATGGCATCGTAAAAATTATCAGCGCCTAGAGTTCGACAAAAGGGAAAGGAAATGTTACTGGCCTGGATGAGACGCCTGCTTTGGCTCTAACCTCATAATGGGAGCTATGCCACTTTTTTAAAATTCTTTTTTATTAAATGCAAAATCAAGTGTAGAACAAAACCATCACAGAAAACAGGTACCAAGGGGGGGGGCAGAGATACCAGTAATACATTTCAAACCTTTATTATAATAGAAATTATAACAAGTTTCTAAAAATATCAACATGAATATCCTTGATTTCCAGGGGGATGAGCTGCAAATCCAGCAAACCATAGTTTTATTGTATTATCCACAGCCATTTATAGGCTGGGAGGGATAGGACTAGGGAGACAGGCTATGTTTAACATAAACACTAACATCATACCGAACAGAAAGAAATTTGTTCTTTTTTGACCTCAGTAGGGCTGATTCCCACACTTATGTGCACCAGAGTTTTGAAATAAAAAGTGTGTTTTCAAGAAGCCTGAAAAGAGTGCTGAAAAACCCACACCTTCTATCTTACACTTTCTTTGTGCCTGTTAAAACAGTGATTCTTCCCCAGTCTGCTACTGGTCCAGGAATTTTTTTTCAGCTTTTTAAACTTATGATTTCTCCTTCACAATGGGATGCAACTAAAAAGACACCACATTGTAAAAGTGATGGCAAACCAGACCCATTCAGAGTTGGCTATGTAGTGCCAAAGGCAACAGAAGTTGCACCGCCTTCCCTTTGCAGTTCCAGACCACTTCTAATTGTGTCAGCACAGGCAACATCTGCGCTCAGATGAACATGCAAAGTATATCTGGGCAGATGCTCCCTGTTGTGATGCACTGCAGCACTTTCATTGTCACAGAGCAGCATAGCAAAAGGTAACACTGGTACAGTGGCCAAGCCCCATTAACTTTCCTCTCAATAAGCCCAGCCATGCCTTTTCAACTGCCCCCTGAAAATCTTGCTTTTGGAAAAGGGAGATACTTTTTGAAAGTTCCCCAAACCAACCACTGCATCCAGCTTGATTCAGCCAATGTCTCTCATACTGTAATGTGTATTATAGACACTACTTCATTTTTCAAGGCTGGGACTCAGGCTCACTTCCTAAGAAAGCCAATATGCTGTTTCAATTAGGAAAGTGATTCTTAGCTTCACATTCACCAACTCTGTTCCCATATAGCAGGGACGTCCCAACTCCCAATAGACTGCGATCTCCTCACAGTATAAAAAAAACTGGCAGTGATCTACCCATTGTCATTGGATGGGCCAAAAGTTGTTGAGCTTTCTTGGGAAAGGCAAAGTTGTTGAGCTTTTTTTTGGGGGGGGAGGATAATATCTCTGACGGGCCAAAAATCTATGAGGAACACCCCACGATCTTCCAGTAGATCACGATCTACCTGTTGGACATGCCTGTCATATAGCAACCTTTTTTTCACCCTATCAAGGACTGCATCTCAGGAAGCAAAGTAAGAAAAATTATATTTGTCACTTAAGACCCCTATTTTAGCTCAACCCCTATTTTAGCTCTGCCTCCCTCACAATCCCAACTCCTGGGCTCCAGCGGCCTAATCTTCCAAGACCCTGCAACGTTTCGGTGTTCCTGTAGGAAAAATACCAGGCCAGATATTTACAACTTACTCACCATAAACCCAGGCTACAGCAATGCATTCAAAGAATGCAACCCACAAAAGGCATACACCACTAGCTGCATAGTAGTCAAAGAGTTGAAACACATACATGCCACCCTGAAAAAGAGCAAGAGAGAAAAAGAAACAAGTGCTATTAATAAACCACAAAGAAAACCTGTGGCAAGCAAGATGACCTTCATCCCTATCCTTCACATCTATGACTCACTCTGGAGAAGATTACTCATTGCAAATACAACTGTCAATCAACTGTTGGGGAGTTATAAGCACATGCTGTTGTCCTCCCCAGAACATGCACTTATTTCTTATATAGAAGGCATTTTTGAAAGAGATTGTGATTGACCAAAATTAAGCCATTTAGCTTATTCTACTCCAACACTGAGCTATTTCCTTTCTAAAGGATAGTATTTTAGGATGGGCTCTCACAAGAAAAATATGGTGGGAGAAAACAATTGGTGTTCAACGGAAATTGCTATAACAAGACCAAAATATATGGAAGCAATGCTTACCAAGGAGCTTCCTCATATATGGGCTGACACTGCTTTTCTCTTAGCATGATATTTTCCTTTCATGCACTGTATTTTCCTCTGCTCCATTTTCTAGCACCTTCTATAAGGCTCTCTTGTAAAGGTAAAGGGACCCCTGACAGTTAAGCCCAGTCGCGGATGACTCTGGGGTTGCGGCGCTCATCTCGCTTTACTGGCCGAGGGAGCCGGTGTACGGCTTCTGGGTCATGTGGCCAGCATGACTAAGCCACTTCTGGTGAACCAGAGCAGCACACGGAAACGCCGTTTACCTTCCCGCCGGAGCAGTGCCTATTTATCTCCTTGCACTTTGACGTGCTTTCGAAGCCCCAAATATAATGAGATAGGCTTCAACCTGCACCATTTCCCACATGTTTCACATCTATCTAGCTTTGTTTACTCCAGATCTACAGCACAACGGAGCACGCTATCTAGGTTCTTCTATAAGAATAAGCTTGGGGGAAATGCAGTGCTGGATAAAAGCAGCACTAATAATACAACTGGCATGGCCTTACATTGACACCACTGGAGAACTTAAGAGAAATGAAAGATTTGGATAAATCAGTTCTCAACTGTTCTTTCTGCTTTAAAAAACAATGACAGCAACAGAGTAACCGTTTTATAGAGCCAGGCTCCTCTCTTAGGTACCAAGGAATTTCCCCTATGCTCAGGCCAAAGTATTTGTATATCCAGCCCAGTACTGTTAGCTCTGACTGCTACCAGCTCTCAGAAGGAAAAGCTCTCCCAATTTTATTTTAACTGGAGATGCAGGAAATCAACCTGGCACCTTTTCACATGCAAAGCCTGTGCTCTGCCATTGTACTGTGATTGCTTCCCTCTTGCACTGTACTATTTGACTTCACAGAATGAAATCAAAACCCAAGCAAACCCACACCAGCTCGTCTCACTTACTTCAGTCACCATAGATAGTCCCAGAAGATAGCTGACGAAACATATTATAGCGATGAAGATTTCCCGTCGGTAACCCTTCCTTAGGAAGGATGGGTACAGATCAACTAATGACGTGATCTGTCCTTCAACTTCAACAAACTGGCAGAGAAGGAAAGAAAAAAGAACCCTGAACAACTGCCATGAATGTGTTCCATTCTTTCATAAAAGGCATCCCTTGGAAACAGTGCTGGCACTCTCCCTGGAGAAGCTGAATCCATTTACTTGCTTAACCTTTCAACAAGTCAAGGTTACAGCCTGTGAGTGGTGTCCAGCTGGGGTTTTGCACTTAGAATGTCCTCCTCCCGAGTATTTAAAAATAAGTCCCTGTCTTCTTCTTTCAGTTTATTATGCATGGGGATATAAGCAATTTGCTTTACACACATAACATATCATATTTGTTTCTGCTAACGAGCAACAGCTGCACTAGTACTGTGCACTGTAAAGCTAACTCACAAGCTAATGTATTAAAATCTTTCTTTAACCCAGGGCCTTAAAATACAGTACACTTCCAGAAGTTTTTTTTTTCTTCTGTTGCAATACAACTATAGTCTAGCTTGCTCCTAAGCTATTCTAGCATTCCAAAATCCTGCCTGACAGCGCTCCAAAAGCAAACAAAACATTAAATGCTCCAATTAGTTTTAATTATTCGACACAGTGAGAAATGACTTAAAATTACTAGGCAACCCTCAATTTACATAAGTACTTGGTTGCAGAACCACAGCACCAAGCATGTTTTAACATTCAATTTGGAAGTGATTAAAAGTCACTCACTGGAGTTCAAAGATTAAGCACTAAAGAGCCATTTAGAACAAATGGAATGCTTTGCCAATTTAAGAGATCAAGTGAGTAACAGCCAGAGGGAAAACTCCACTAATCGCTGCTCATATGAGAGGTTTTGAATTCAGTAAACTTTCTGCCCCTGTCAAGTAGATTTATTTAATGTTAAAGCTACTTTCCCAAGGAACAAATAGAACCTTGTTAGTTTAAATTCTTAAACCAACTCAATGAAATACCCCCTAAATCCCTGGTACATCTGTGCAACTAGCAATAGCCTACAAATTATTAACAGATTTATTTGCGTCATATAAATAGGTCTCTTTGGGGAGGCGGGGCAGCCGTCCATTTCCTCAAGGAACAACAACACCACCAATGTGTACTACACATTTAGTCTAACTGTTTTAAAAGAGAGCTTATCCATGGTTTCAGTTTTCAAGGGTGCTGAACTGTAAGAGACCTTATGAAAGGCAGGACTTGCAAGGGTACTCAACCCCACATCCCAAGGATGGCTTTGTCCCTTTCTTATTTAGCTGAAAACTTCCTGAATAACTTAATTAGCCACTTCATACACTTCAAAACAGTGCATAGGCTAACACTGATTAACAGCTGTTACCCTTTCTCTGCTAGAGAATGAAGCAATCCATTTCTGCAACATTTATGATGCATTTGCCCCAGAGCAGAAAATGCAACAAACCCAATTACATTGTTAAATTTTCCATCATACAGTATGGATGCTGTGTTTGTTGCTATGGTTACTCACCTGGCTGTCCAGGCCAAGCAACAGAAGCATAATAAAAAAAAGAATAGCCCAAAAAGTTGGGAGTGGCATCATGGACACAGCTTTCGGATACGCAATAAAGGCCAGGCCTGGACCTAAAGGAATAAAGGGAGAGAAAGAGGAGAAGATATAATAAGTAAGCAGCTCATTCTCAAAGGCAAGACCCCCTCTGCCTCTCCAGAACAGATGCTTGATTTGATTCAGATAAACCAAAACCCAACTGAAGATTCCAGAAGGGAATTCACTTGGATCCTTTATCTGACAAAGAAGCATGCATTGCTAGAACAGGAACTCCAATTATCAAATTCAAAAGCCATTATTTATCCACTTTCAGTCTCAGCATCTGCCTCAACATGCCAAGAATAGGTCAAACTCTACACGCATCATGCAGAAAGTGAGTAAGATAGAAGATGAGCAGCTGGGCTTATGGTGTAAATGAGACATAGTTATAGGATGACCGGTTCCTGTGCTCCTTTACAGAGGAGGGGGGAAATGCCATACATGTTCTCTTTGTTTTCGCAACCCCCAGCCCCTCCTTGGGCAAATAAAACCAACAAAATATCTTTCAAGGGTTTGGGATTTGTGCTCCACAGGCCAGATTTGGAGCTGTTATACCCCTCCACAGTTCTATCAATGCCAACAAAAAGCATTTCTATACCACAACAAATGAAGTGGAAAAACTGACTTCGACTATCTAAATAATCAATCCTCCGTCCCTTCCTCTGGGACGGAGGTTGGTAGCTGCATTGTGTTAATGGCTTACACAATGTCTATAATGAATCAATTTGCTGCTATCAGTAGGCAGTATTCTTTTAAGATACAAAGCAATAGCTGCTGTTTTTTCATTCTGAAAGCCTGCTGGCTGAAATAAGGCCAATGTCCCTCAACTAGTATTGTTAATAATCATTGGTAGATTATTCCATATTTGCACTGTGGATGAGCCACTCGAAGCCAAAACCAAGCTCATTTCCATGGCACGTGACAGTCATGCACTACAATGAGATGAGCTTTCAGTTTATATTGGTGACACTTATTCAGGTGCAATAAAGAATCATATAGGGATGAAAAAGCCAAGAAGCGCTATTGTTTATGTTTAACGTATTTGGGTAGTTTTAAAGATGACTGAAAATATTACATCAACACTTTTCATACAAGCTTTTGTTTAAAGAAAATACACTGGCATTCCAGTTTATAGCTCTACTTTGTTTTTCTTCTTTTATCTGTTACAAAGTACAGCAGAAGAATTCTCTCCACAGATTAGTCCTTGTCACTCACCACTGAATGCCTCTGCTACCTTCCATTTTCCATGCCATTAAACTGAATGGAAAGGCAGATCAGTACAGCAAAATGAAAAAATGTTGGCACCCCAATCCTGAATCTATGGTCTTCACCTCAGAAAAGTTAGTTGAGCATGACTCACTAAAATAAATGAGATTTAAGTTAGACGTGCCCTTGATTTCGATGGAAATTAAGTGCAGCCCCTTATCTCTGAACTGGTGGCATTGGGGCAAATGCATATTTAAGGTTATGCTCATGACAAGCATCTCTTGCTGGGTAAGGAACAAAATGTACAAATGGGTCTTATCCACATTATTCCCTCTTGTGAACCAACTGCTGGGACTGAATACATTATTTTAAAAAAATAAAAATTGCATCAGTCAGTTATTTAGGAAGGGAAATAGAACTGAATCCAGTTCCTCCACTTCCCCTTGAAAATACTTTAGCTTTTTTAAAAGAAAAAAAGGGGGGAGACTATGCTCACCTCAAGCTGTTCTATGAATACAGAGCTAAAAAGTACTGGTTTCCTGGGCTCATCTCTGCAGTTGCTTATCTGCTCATAAAGTTACTTAGGCTGATCTCCTACCCACATGTACTTGGAAGCAAGTCCAACTGAACTAAGTGGGTCTAAGTTAACATCAGCCTTAGCCACTTTTTCATTTTAAAAAGTGCTGTGTAAGACTAAGGCATCAAACATTTAGATCTGATGGCTACAATCTTTCAACAGACTGACAAGCACATGCTTACTCAGAAGAAATAAAGCCTGCTGTGTTCAGTGTGGTTTGCTCTCAGATATGTGTGCATAGGATTGCAGCCTTAAGCAAGCTTAAGCTAATTGAAATCAACATGGTTAAGCTCTGCATTGGGATGTTAACAGCCATTCCCAGCTCCCTCATTTTCCTGCCTGCCTTGAAGAACTAGCCAAATAAAATTTGAGGGAATATACCAGTCTTCACTGGCATTCCTCACCACTATTAAAATGGCAATATAGGAAGAAAAAACGATCTGTTTGACAATATGGCACGGCAAAATCACAGTACAAGTTTTCCCCACAGCACCCAAATGGGTGACCTTTGTCTGCTGCCTGAGGTGTGCATTAATATTAGGGTAGTCACAGCCTTTTAACGGCTTTACATCCAATGCCAATGCACATTTCTTGCCTTTTCAAGCTGTTTTGAACCTCGCCAAACCTGCACTCTCAGAGAAAAATAAAATGTGTATAATGGATATGACCAGCAGAAACCTCTGGGGTTCTACAATACCCTTTTTACTAGCTAGTTGCAGAAATTGCTGCCAGCCAGTCTAAGTGCTATCGTTTTAAGTAAGTTCACATAGACTACAATGAAAAGAGCATTTGGTCTA
Organism: Podarcis vaucheri; assembly: GCF_965113315.1. Lineage (NCBI taxonomy): Eukaryota > Metazoa > Chordata > Lepidosauria > Squamata > Lacertidae > Podarcis > Podarcis vaucheri. The sequence continues at coordinate 92,992,418 of NC_138760.1, read as the reverse complement.
GCACGTCTGGGCTTCGAAGGCATAGTTAATTTGAGTTGCTGTGCTTCCTCAGGTTTTACAAGGCAAGTCCAGAAAAGTATGCATGCTTTGTTTGAAAGTAAATGAGATAAGGACATATTGTTCTTTTAATGCACATGTATCCCAGGGAAATATGTGTAGGAATCAATCCACTGTTTCCTGTATATGGAAGTGCTCTATGCACGAATGTAAAATATGATGGGAGGGCAGGAAGGGTGCAAAAAGGGGGGCTCCTCTCTTTCTAGTTTCTATACAGCCTTGTCATGGAAAACAATGGCCCTTCACTAAAATATACATGGTGCAATAAAACTCAAGGCATACCCTAGCACAGCTATAATCTCTCGAGGTCACTTGCTGTGGGTCTATGGAGCTTTCAGCGATCATATCTATTAGGAATTTGATTGAAGCAAATGGAGAGCGACCACAGAGGTTCATATATTTATAAACTGTTTGCATCTTGCATATTTTTGACTCTGTTCTGGGCATTTCTTTTAAACTCAATTCCATTTTATGTTTCTGCATGTTTTCAATTTGTTTCGAACTGTCACACCCATTG